>NC_077228.1:84563388-85205530 GCF_027887165.1 Monodelphis domestica | reverse complement strand
TTGTTGCTTCCTTTCTAATTTTGGTTGCATTGGTTTTGTTTATACAAACCCTTTTAAAATTAATATAATCAAAATTATTCATTTTACATTTTACAGAATTCCTGTAGGATTTATTACAAAGATAATTGAGCTAAGTTTACTTCTGTTCTTGGAGTGCCTGCATAGAGTTTCAATAAGAGCACTAGTTAAGTTCTTAAGTCCTAGGTAATTTTTAAAAATACGAATATTTGAAATGAACCATGCCAATTACTCTACAAGCAGACACATAAAATGGAAATATGCAATCAGAGTACCAGATGGGGTGGTTTCGGTGGGAGTGACAGGAAGAAAGAATGGAAAGATTTATAACTATCTAATTGCCTAACATAGAGAAATCTTTAAAGTAGACAACCATCCATAAGAAGTAATAATGATAATAAGGTGGGGAGTATAATAGTGTAATAAATGGAAGGAACCAGTATAAACTGAGTAACCAAAAACTAAAATTTATATCAGTGACCTAACTACCATATTGAAATTTTGAAATTTTGATGTCCTCACTGAATTTTTGAAATCATTTCTATCTCCTCTTATAAAGAAGGGTTTGGAAATAAAATTATTCTACCTCTTTCTCTTTCTGTTTTGTAAATAAATCTCTCAAGACCATATAATTTATCAAATTGTTACTATGAGTCACACATGATGCTACACAGCTGGGAATAAAAAGTAAGAACGAAGACAGCTTCCACTATCAAGGAGCTCACATTCTAATGAGGAAACAATATATTTTAAAGGCTTGTTTATCACATATATAGCAAAATGGAAGATAATATCACAGAAAAAAAAACATTAGAAGATGCAGCCACCAAGAAAGGTCTTTTGAAAAGGAAAGATATAAAAGGTGATGAGCTGAGCTTTGCAGAAAGAAAGACATGGGCACCATTCCCCAGTCAACAAATGGTCAAGGGACATGAATAGGCAATTTTCAGATAAAGAAATAGAAACTATCAATAAGCATATGAAAATGTTCTAAATCTCTCATAAATTAGAGAAATGCAAATCAAAACAATGATGATACCTCACAGCTAGCAGATTGTCCAATATGAGAGTAAAAGAAAATAATAAATTTTTGAGGGTGTGTGGCAAAATTGGTGGAATTGTGAATTAGTCCAGTTATTGTGGAAGGTAATTTGGAGTTATTCCCAAAGGGCTTTAAAAGACTGCCTACCCTTTGATCCATCCACACCACTGTTGAGATTATAGATAAAGAGATAATAAGGGAAAGACTTGTATGAGAATATTCATAGCCACACTCTTTGCAATGGCAAAAAATTGGAAAATGAGGGGATGCCCTCTAATTGGGGAATGACTGAACAAACTGTGGTCTATGATGGTGATGGAATACTACTGTTCTGTAAGGAATGATGCTACGGAGGCTTTCCATATGAATTGGGAGAACCTCAATGAAATGATGCAGAGTGAAATGATCAGAACCAGAAGAACATTGTACACAGAAAGAAAAAACGTGGAAAAATCCATTGTAATGGACATTGCTACTAGTAGCAATGGAACAAGCCAGGACTTTCCTGAAGGACTTGTGTAGAAGAATGCTGTCCACATTGAGAGAAAGAACTATGAGAGTAGAGATGCAAAAGCAAAACACATGATATCACTTATCATATGTATATATGGGCATGTGATTTGGAGTTTAGGCTTCTAAAATAACTATATAGCAAAATTGAATGATATGGAAATAGGCATCAAGTGGCAATATTTGTACAATCCAGTGGAATTGCTTATTGGCTCTGGGAGGAGGGAAGGAAGAAGGGAGGGAAAGAAAATCAATCATGTAAACATGGAAAATATTTTAAATAAACAAATAATAACATTACTTAAAAAGAAGAAAGGCATGGAAACTCAGAAGCAAAGATGAAGAGGTAGAGCAACTCAGGAATATTAGATAAGTAGACAGGACAAAGAGATAAGATATGGGACATAGTATGCAATGAATATCTGGTGAATTGAGTTATGATCAAAGGGGAAAAATGAAATTGGTGAACTAATACAAATAAGAAGGTAGGAAGGAAGGAAGAAAAGAAGGAAGGAAGGAAAGAAAAAAGGAAGGAAGGAAGGAAGGAAGGAAGGAAGGAAGGAAGGAAGGAAGGAAGGAAGGAAGGAAGGAAGGAAGGAAGGAAGCATTTTTTAACTGACTACTTTGTTCTAGGCACTATAAGCACTTCACAAATAATTTATCAAGTGATCTTCAAAACAATCCTGGAAAGAATATAATAATATTATCCCCATTTTACAGTCAAAGAAATTAAGGCAGATAGATATTAAGTGACTTAGACTCACATGAATATTGTTTCTAAAACTAGTTTTTAACTCATCTTTCTGATTATAGTCCATTGTGCTAATTAGTTGCCTCTAGACTTCACCTGCACTATTTTTGCAATTTTTTTGGCTGCTTTAAAATAGCTTCTATCACATTGATTCATCTTGTGTGGTTAAAGTAACCATCTTACAATTTCAGAGAAGGCAGCTTTAAAGTAATCCAATGGACTTTTGATCTACATAAATGAATAGATCATTAAGGAAGGGGTAGGACAAAGGGATAATGATTTTGATTGGGGCTTATATAGTTCCCAATTTTAAATGAAAATTTCAAAAATATTTGAAAAAAAGTATTTCATCCTTTGATGATTTTTTAAAGAAAAAAATTCCCACCAAATCTACTTTTAAAATTCCTGCATAAAGGCAGTGAAAAAATTTAAAAACATTAAGCCAAACATAAAAATAACTATTAGTGAAAACTATGTTCCCTTACTTACAGTCTCTGCTCCTCAAAATAAAGTAAACCAATTTTTCAGTAAGTTATATTTGGATGACAAAAGGAGAATCAAAGAATGCTTTAAAAATATTGATTTTAAAATGTATTTTTTCTAGATAACATTGTGCTTATGTGGCTAGTTTACCAAACTTTTTTTTTCCACCTAATTCAAGGATTTGTGATCTCATAGGAATGGATACCACCTCTACCTACATAGATCACAACACTTTGATGCATCAGTAAACAATTTTTGAGATTTGCTATGGCAAAAGAAATCATCACTCTGTGACCAACTTGGTGTTGAGCTTCTCTGAATTTAGCTGAGCTAATCCACAGACAGGAACTGAAAGAATGTGTTAGTGGGCTCATACTTGAAGCCTTTCCAGATTCACAGGACCGGTGAGAACTTGTGCTGAGCAATCATAGTCTTCCAGAACTGAAGGTCACCCTGTCAGTATTATCAGATTTGGTTAAAGTTTTATTTTCTTGTTCAGTGTAAACTCCTCATTTTGATTTCAAAAACAGAAATAAAACATAAGCTTCATTTCAATCTTCTACTTTGTTATGAATAATCAGTGTTGAATAGTGCAGGAAAATGTATAATACAATTCACCTAAATATTTAAAAGACATATAAATAAACATTTAGATAAAGATGTAGATAATGATACAGACTCAAATATACGTAAAATATACATGATTAGCTGTATAACTTAGTATGTTTCTCAAACTGTTTGGTCTCTGGACCTCTTTACAATGTTAAAAATTATTGAGGAACCCACACTCTAAAACCTTTTTATTTATTTGGGTTATATCTATCAGTATTTGCTATGTAGAGAAATTAAAATACCTTGGTATAATCTTGACCTTGCGGAACCCCTTAAATGGTGTTTGAGACCACTGGAGTCTCTGTTCCACATTTTGAGAACCACTATCCTTCTGGAGAGAGGGCTAACGGTGAAATTAGGAAGGTTTCAATTCAAGTACCACTTCTGGCAATGTTAGTTGTAGCACTTAGATTTAGTAGTAACTGCCTTAGGTTTGGTCATTTAAGTGCTCAGCATCTCTTAGACATGATATGATACTCACCTCATGGGTTCAGTATATAGCAATATTACTTGCGTTTCTACCTCAATATGTCACGTTCCTTAAAGATAGATCGATGGAACAGTGAGGTGATGGAGTCAAAGAAGACATGAGCTCAAAATGCTGCCTCCACACTATTTGGGTGACTTAGATCTGCTATTTAGCCCAAGGTTTCATCAGCTCTGCAAGGATTGGGTGGCACTCTAAGATCCCATCCAGCTCTTCTCAACAAGCATTTTTTAAGCTCTTACTATTATGTGCTAGGTATATATTTACTATATCCTCTAGAATGTACCTCCCAAGTTCTCATTTGTATTTGCAAGAGAGACCAGTAGAGATTGAGGGAAGGCAAAAGTATATTCCCAGGTTCTATGTGGATAAAATTCCAATACTTTAATGCTCTGGTATCTTTTAACTTTCTTTTTATGAATAATCAGTCAGCTGATTGATTTAGCTTATTAAAATAACATTTATTATCTTTTTAAATGAGAAACTTATTTAAACAGATAAAATAAAACATGTGGCCCCTTGTCTCTGCATTTAGAAGGACATGTTGGGTCTCTTGCTAGTAAAACATGGTTTGTGCTGGAAGTGGAGCTCGAAGGGGCAGAGGGAACTTGATTTTGGAGTCATGAAACTGCTTGACTGCATGCCTGCAGCACTTGCTGGCAAGAATTTCTTCCACTTTCATGATCTGTATGAAGTGAGCTCTGGCACAGTGATGGGCTCCCCTGTCTCAGGAGTACTGAGTGACAGCGCCAGCAGTGGTCAGGCTCCTGAACTGCCTGTGTATGGTGGGGATCCCACTCCTGGAATTGTAGTGCAGCAAGGTGCCAAAGATTGCTCACCCTAAAAGGGAATTTTTCAAAGAGCTGTCTGCAGTGAACAAAATAATAAGAGTCCATAATAAGTATAATTAGAAACCTGGAGAGGGCTCTCTCACGTATACACACAGAGAGCATCCATGAAGTGAGTGGGCTCAACCTTAGAGAACACTAGTAATGAGGGACTCATGCAGAGACTATGTATTGCAAAGGGGGTACTTCCCACCCCAGGGGCTGTGGTGCTTTATTTCTTCTCACTGTATTCATTAAGTACCCCTTAACTGTATCCCTCTGCTAGGTTCTTGTGCCTTTGTAGAGTACATAGTTATCACTCCTCTCATCAACAATGGTCTAATTACCTGAAACTTTTTAAATCAGATACATTCTCTGTCTTCGAATTGTCTCTCTCTGTCAACAGTTTAATACATTTTTATTGCTACTGTTCTAGTAAATTGCTCCAGTGACATCATGGTCAATGGCAGAAGTGGAAGTTGAAGGCAGGGAAAGATATGAATGAGTCCAAAATTTATGCTTGCCACAAAACTAACGGTTTCTATGGGCAGTGCTTCCTGAACTGCCGGCTCCAGTTCCTTAACTGGAAAAGTGGGCTCTTGCCCCATTACACAAGCCCACTGGACTGAGTACTCCCAGAATGATATATGTGTGTGTTTGTGTGTTTGTGTTTTTAATGCAGGCACAAGAGAAATTATCAATTTGTTTTCTTGGTCAGTCATAAAGCATTTTATGTATAGTGTCATTTGCCTTCATCTAATAGCCAAAAATTAATTTACTCTCCCAAAGCCGATTAAGAACTTATTCAAAAATGTTCGTGGCTGTAAGAAATATCCTTTACATTAACTGATCTTTACTAATTGATTTATTCGATAAAGAAATAAAAGTGTGTTTGGACTATATAAAATTATGTGGGTATATCTTTGTTAATATAGTAGGGAAAGAACCAAGCTCTCCCAAAATAAAAGTCCAAAAGAGTTTAAAATAATACAGTGAATCAAAGTCAACAAAATATCAAGATGTGATATTTTTCCATCCTGAAATGACTTAGGAGATCAGAAACAGATCTGAGACATGAGAGTAGAGATTAACCTAGAGCCCCACATGGATGAAACTGTCATGGTGAGAGGGTGTAGTTGTGACAGAAGCAGCAACAAATTATGAGCTTTCAAGCCAGCAGTGATAATAGGGCATGGCAACTAGTCAAGAGAAATTACAGGGGAACTGGATGCAGGACAATACTCTGGAAAAATGTATTATTACCTATTCCCACTGATAGGTTCAACAGCAGAGAGGAGCAATGTTGGTCAAGAGGAGTGGGAGCCCTGAGAAACAGAATCATTTCTGATTTCCAGGGAACAGGGTTCTTGAGAAGTATCACTTCTGGTGCTAAGAGATCCAGAACCCTGAGCAATGGTACCATTTCCAGGGCCAAGTGAACAGGGCCATGAAGAGCAATGCCAATTGCTATCCCAAGAGATCAGAGGTCTTTTCTTGGTAATGGCCATACCTCTCTGCAGATTACACCACTTTGGAAGAAATAAAAACTTCCAAAACTCCAGAACTACTTTTGAAAGCAGTTATGAAGAAAAAAAAGCCTGAAGCTCAAAATCAAGAAATTGAATGGAAAGTGAACCAAAAAAATGAAAAACAAAACAAAACATAGACAATGATCCTCATCAAGATACAAACTCTGAAGAAGACAATGAAATCAATACAACTACAAACAAAACACCAAAGAAATATGTGAATTGGACATAAAGCCAGCCAAATCCCTATAAGAAATTTTTTTTAAATGTTTTCTAAAAGCAAATAAAAGTGGAAGAGGAAAAAATGTCCAGGCTAAAGAAACTGAACTCCATTCAAAAAAGCCACAACCAGTTTGCATATTCTTAAAGGACAGTAAATGTATCATTTTTAAAAAAAATCTATACAACCTTAATTGAAGCTCATGTACTGAACTGATGGTCAATATAAATGGAATTTTTAGATAAGAGAAGGCAGAGTTGAGTAAAGTACTGAGTGAGCAAATACTAGAGAATATACAACGGGTTGTAAACTCCATCTGTATTACAGTCCCCTAGTCTGTAACTCCTCTAACCCTGTTCCAAGAGTTTGGTTTTTAAAAAGAGCAATGGACCTGGAAATACAACATTTGAATTCACATTCCTACTGTTTTCTTCACTAATTGTGTGATCTTACACAGTACTCCATCTGTTTAGGGGTTAGCTCGTTTCTCTGTGAAATAAAGGGATTCAAACAAACTATCTATGTAGTCTCTATCTGATCTCCATTAAACATTCCCGCTTCAGCCTCTCCTTGATTTTTTAGGTTGGGGTCAACATTCTCTCCAGAGAATGAATTGATAAATAGAAACATAAAAGATATAATTACTGTATATATGGACATATGCATATATATTATAGGGAGAGGAGGAAAGGGATGAGTCACTTAGGAATGAATCCCATTTTTAAAAATTCCTTAAGTTAAAAAAAAGAGTTTGTGAATCTTTATGGAAATGCCTGTCTCATGGTACTATGACAACAAATGGAGTCCTCCCTATGATGTCCAATTTTCTTGAAAAGAAAAGAAAGAAATTTCCTAAAAGCAACTCAGTTAAATTAACATCTAATAATTTCCTACTATGTGTATTGCACTTGCTAGGTATTAGGAATAAATTAGGAAAAATAGGAAAAACAAATTATTTGGGGCATGTAGGTAGCACAGTGGATAGAGTACCAGGGATGGATTTTGGAGGATCTGAATTCAAAGTGGACTTCAATCACTTCCTAGCTGCATAGCCTTGCACAAATCACTTAAATCCAATGGCCTAAGCCCTTGCTGCTCTTCTTAGAATTGAAACTGAGAGAAGGTAAGAGTTTAAATTTAAAAAAAAAGAATTATCACCCTTAAAAGACATTCAACCTAAGGGGCTGGGGATGGACCAAAAATAATAAAAGCTACATTCACCTTTATCTCAACATACCCCCAAGGAATTTCACCCAATGCTTCAAACTCTAATTCACTTCACTAATGCTCATCCATGGCAAACACCTAAGAATACCTGTCAGAGAATCTAGTACAAAACTTCTAATATTTTATTAACTAAAAAATGTTTCTTGATTTGACCTATCTGTTTGAGAATGTGTGGGCATATGTATGTATATATTTATGCATGTATGTACACATACATATACATGTCCAGATAGGTAAGAATCTATACTTATACATGTAATATACATACACACATTCATGCACACACAATATTCTTAAAGGAAAAGAATCCCGAGTATAGCATTATAATAACTTCTTCCAAATCAAAACATTCTTAATTTCCTTTGTAGTGTTATTTGCTATATATTCCTAAAATCCCAAAGAAAACACCTTTGATTTTATTAATTTCCAGGACTTACACTTGGAAATTTCATACTAACCTAGCACTAGTGCCCAGTGATTTTGCAGAGAGATCTAAGAGGGGATGTGCTAATGTGTTGTCACTGTTAAGTTGACTACTTTTTATCTCATAGCTTTATGTGGAAAGTGCTGACAGGGAGGAATGAGAGCATGTGTGAACCGAATATTATTCTCTTTGTGAGCCAGGAAGCAACCAATTCAAATAAAGAAACATTTAAGTGAAAAGTGTAGCAAAATAGGCAAAATGACACTCAGGGAAATTAATGATATATAGAAAATTAGCATCTTCTTATATCTAAAGTCATCAGAAATAGTAAATGGAGACAGTCAATATACAGTAAAATGTGGGTAAGCCTGGTTTAAGACAGTCTAAGAAAAGAGCAATGGGCTAAGTAGTCAGAAGAGACTCTGGGGCAAACAAGAACTAACTTTCTGGGCAGTTAAGGAAAAATATTCTATGGTGTTATTCAGTGAGTATGCAACATTCACTTTTATTTTTTTTAACCCTTATCTTCCATCTTGGAATCAAGATTCTAAGGCAGAAGAGTGGTAAGGGCTAGGCAATGGGGTTTAAGTGACTTGTCTAGGGTCACAAAGCTGGGAAGTGTCTGAGGTTGGGTTTGAACCTAGGACCTCCCATCTCTAGACCTGACTCTCAATCCACTGAGCTACCCAGCTGCCCCCAACATAATCACTTTTCAACTCAGCTTGATATGCTTATAACATATACCATATATGTATGTATTATTTATATTTATATTCTATTTATATATTTATTCATATATGTATATTTAGATTATTATTTTATTTAGAGAGAGAGGCAGAGAAAAAGACAGAGTCATATATGTTTCAATAGACTCCTCAAAACGACCTCCAGGAAGTGATGCGGAGCAAAAGGAGCAGAGCCAGGAGGACATTGTACACATAGACTGATACACTGTGGTACAATCAAATGTAATGGACTTCTCCATTAGTTGCAATGCAGTGATCCTGAATAGAACAACTTGGTGGGATCTATGAGAAAGAACACTATCCACATTCAGAGGAAAAACTGTGGGAGTAAAAACACCAAAGAAAAAACAACTGCTTGATTACATGGGTCGAGAGGGATACAATTGGGGATGTAGACTCTAAATGAACATCCTAGTGCAAATACCAACAATATGGAAATGGATTCTGGTCAAGGACACAGGTAATACCCAGTGGTATTGTGCATTGGCTACGGAGGGGAGAGGAGGAGGGAGGTGAGGGAGGAATAGAAAATGATTTTTTTAACCAGGGAATAATATTTGAAATTGACCAAATTAAAAAAAAATAAATAAATAGATTCCTCAAGATAGTACTAAGTGATTAAGCTTACCCTACCTCACTGGCCAAATGTGTACATGTATATGTGTGTAGTAGGAGTAGAAGGAATAGTATTAGTGACATTAAGGGCTGGACCCTGGTTTGGAAAATACAGGAATGGTAAATGAATTCATATGGAAATAAATTGGCATATCATATCTTTTCCTGTAATATTTTATTTTTATAGTGGTTCCAGAACGGACAATCTGGGTAAGGTTACAAGGTGGCTTGCATGTTGTCTGGATAGAAAAGGAGGTCTTGAGATACTCTTCCTTTGAATAACCATATCCAATCCAGAGCAAATATTTATTGAGCTCCTACCATGTGGCAAAAATTGTACTAAGTGTTATTGACCAAATAGAAAAGGAAGCTGCTCTAACTGTTGCTAGAAAAATTAAGAAATATGTATGAACTGATGCTTGGACTAAACTTTAAATGAAGCTAGGGATATTTGGTGAGAAAAGAGAAAATTTATTCCTGGCATGGGGGACAGTTTCCATTACAGGCACCAATATGAGAAATGGAATGTTGTGTGATGAATGGCAAACAGGCCAGCTGGACTATACAGTAGTTTCTTAATGGAGATTATAACATGGAGTAAATCGGTAAAAGTACACTATAATCAGATTGTAAAATCATTATTCATTAAACAGAAGAGTTTATCTCTCTCTATATATATACATATATACATATATGTGTATGTCTATGCGTGAAAAGAGAGAACCACACACACACACACACACACACACACACACACACATACACACACACCTATCAAACAAGCCTGGAGTATTTTATAAAAGGTAACATAAGTGGAATGAGATGTGACTCCTGATTAGCTAAAAGGAGCTGAACTCAATTCTGCATGACTACAGAGGAGTCAGAGTGAGAGTTAGAACTTAAGGAAAGAAAGGCATATATGCTTCAATAAATTCTTCTAGAGAAAGGCATTGGAAGGCTTTGGAAGCTACTAACATGTAGGAGAATCTCTTTAAAATTGTCCCTGACTTATAGTAAATCTTCTTAGAGACTGAAAATATCAGATTCTTTCTTTTCCTTTGAACTGATAACTCATAATCCTTCCAGTTAAAAAGATTACTTACTCTTGTATTTTCTGCTAAATTTCAGTCATTTGTGAAGTCACTCTCTAATCACGACTGCCTCTTTGTAACCACATTTGGAATTTTCTTGGCAAAGATACTAGTTTGCCATTTTCTTCTCCAACTCATTTTAAAAATGAGGAACTTCAGCAAACAGTTAAGTGACTTGCTGGTGGCTACAGATCTAGTATCTGAGAGCATGTTTGAATTCAGGAAGAAGAGTCTTCTTGCCTCCAGCCAGTGCTCTGTCCCTTGTGTCACCTAGCTGCCCCAGCTGGTATTCTATATAACATTTTAAAATATATTTTCTTTGTTTTTATAGATAAGTAGGTTTTGCTAACAATGGTCTATGAGAGGAATGATCACCTACTGAAGATGCTAAAATACTCTACCCTTTTGAACCTTTTAAAAAACTTTATTAAAGAAAAAAACAAAAGGAGTTCCCCATGCCTGAAATTCATTAACCTCTCTAAACTTTAAATCAAGTTTGATTCAAAGTTCCTCCTCAATGAATGATTGGTTCTTATATAGACCAATCCCATTCCCAGAAGTAGGGGTATGTGGCCCCTCCGTAGCATGGGATTGGTCCAATATATGACCAATCCCACACCAGGAAGGAGGGGGTATGGTCTCTCCCCCAGTTCAGAATTGGTCCATTCAATACCAATCCCACACGAGGAAGTAGTAGGGAGGGACCCCTGAGGCATGCTGGGGGATACAGTTCCCTGGCCAAAACACTTTAACACCCACACTACTCAAAAATATTGAAGTCTCCATCAGAGTATCAAAGGTCCTTTTATTTCATTCTCCCAAGGATGGGCTCTGATGCAAGTGTTGCAGCTAGCAAGTGCAAAGAATGGGGGCAGGCAGTATCTTTCTATACTAGTCCTTGGCAGAAAGATGGTCCTGCCCCTTTTCACCATTGCCTGGTTACTTGAGAGTTACAATCTTATCCCAAAAGTTAGCTAATCAGAACAGACAATGTACAAAACATAATACCCTAATTATTCAAGTGGGTTTTAACCAGTCAAAAACAAGTTCTGTTTTAATCCTATTTATCTTAACTGGGACTTAGGTGGGGAACACAAACTCAATTTGTTTTGATGGAAAGGCTCCATCTTAGTGATTTATTGAGATGAGACCATCATCTCAATGAACTTGATTTCTCACAGTTTATTTGCGATGGCTTTTGTATAATCAGAATTTGGGAGGAAGGGATAAACTGGCTGGTGTAATCTTGGACCCATCTTCATTTTCTTTTTGTCTACTGGGAAGCATTACATTTTTGGGGGCAAGAGTTTGATCAAAAGCCAGTGCTCAGTTTATTAAACACAAAACACTTAGTTTATTATTAGGGAATATGGATAGGAAATACATAGGAGGAAATTGAAAGTAAACTTATAGTAAAGTATAACTATTCCCAAGATCCCAATCCTAACTAAATTGTCTAGAAAACCCTACGTCTTTTTGCTTCATAGGGCAGTATCTTCTGCTAGGCTGAAGTCCTTCCCTACTCTCATTGCTCTCTCTCTTTGATAACCACTATCTATAGTAATGATCATTAAGGCTATTAAGGCCTTATTCTGTTTCTCTGTCTCCAATCAGAGAGAGTACTAGCAACACACCCTCTCCACAGTAGAGTCAGAGACAAAAGCCCTTTCCAAGGTCTGCAACTTATAAACCACACTCAGCCACACCCTTCTAACTGTCACCAACTGCCAAGCTTCACAGGAGGGGGGTAGGGGTTCTAACTGCCAAACTGTACAGCAGGGGGTCTTTTACTGAAAAATATTATTGCTTCCTTTTTCTCTTAAATATAAAAGAGAAGAAATTAGTAAAAAAAATCTCTTAACACTACCATCACCTCTTTAATAACAAAGGGCAGTGTTTTGTTTTGTTTTTTGTCTTGAACACTGTTGTATGCTTGAAACACATAGCTAGGCTCTTAAATTTTCAGTGTGAGCATTTAAAAATTGAGAATTGGTGAATGATATGAATCAGGACTTGATGGATATTCTTGTTTTGTTGATTGCCTAGGCTTGAGAAATACAATGAAAAAATATTAATAATGAAGATTAATCTTTTGAAGCATCAGCTATGAAGTATTTGCCTGTCCTCTATTATTAAAGTGTATATTCTAATAAACAACATTGGGTAATAATGGGGGTGAAGAAAATAAATATAACTCTAATCTAATAATCTTTTTAGAGAGGATTATTGGAGTGGGGAAGGGGGTGTCCAGACACATTTACTTCCCTCAATGTGGAAAATGCAATCTCCCTTCAGGAGGAGCAGCTCTGATTCCAGAGATATTTATCCATTCAAACTATGAACAATGTGACTATGCATTTAGGTGACCCTTTAGGATATATATCTTATCTATCTTAGAGGAAAGTAGGTGACTCAGTGGATATAAAAATGGTTCTAATTCCAGGAAAAAAAAAAGCTGCATAGGACCATAGGAGTAAAGATTTAGAGTTGAAAGAAAATTTGAAGATAAGCTTGTTCAATGTGGTGATGAGTTTTATTATTGATTAGGAGTTATTCCTGATTGATAAGTATAATTAGTAAACTGAAACTCTTGTTGATTGAAAAGATTTTGTAGTAAAAGATAGTCCCACCTACTAATAGTCAGTTTAATAGTTGAATCCACTTATATAAGATTTATTTTTTAATATTGTTTATTTTTTTAATTTAAGATTTTATTTAATATTATTTTTATGCATTTAAAATTACAATAAGCTAATTATTTAGTAGCAGATAAAGTAAGAAATACATCTTTGTAGGAATAAAAGTAGATATTAGATTAAGTTAGAGTTCATAAACTTTAATTCTTCTTTCTGATAGCTGCCTGCTGTAGGGAGACTTTTTCAGCAGCACCAGCAGCCTGAAACTCTTGAAACTACAAAGGCCTTCTAACAAGTCTACACACTCTGAATGTTGGCAATAGTGGAAAAGCTGAATGTAAGAATCTCCAGAAAGCACACTGGTCAATGTGATCAGACTTATCAAAAAAAAATTAATTAAAAGGGTCTCAAGATTTTTTCCCAAGACTTTTAATTACATTACTTATATGACATCACTAGTGTAATGAACAAACAACTCTTTACATCCTCCCTCACTCTGTAAATTCCTCTTTATTTTTAATTCTGTAAATTACCCATTTGTGTCAGACCATACTGGGAATATCTAAAATTCCAATGAATTTATATGCCTTGTAAATATATTAAAGCCTTTAAAGACCTCAGCAGATTCTGTTCCCAAACTTGTATCTTTATAATGGTGGCAAAGTTGATAGAGGTCCACATTTATAAAATCACAAAGACCTGAATTCAAACATCGCTTTGTATACTTAATGGTTATGTGACCCTAATTATCTTAAAGTGCCAGTTTGCTCATTTGTAAAATGAGATTTTTTTGATATCTTTTATCAGCTTTAAAAATCTCTACCCCATAATCCTTTTTATCGATGAAGAAGTCAAGGTCCAAAGACAAGTAATAATGAACTTCCCACAAGAAGTTCACACAAGTGTAAAAACCAGAATTTGAAATGATCTTGTATTATCAATCTCACAGCCTTTCAATTATACAATGTAATGTCTCTCGGCCTCAGTTTCTTCCTCAATGAGGGGCTTAAAATAGATGATCCCTAAAGGTACTTTTAGTTTTAGATTTGGCTATCTCTACTAATTTAGGGCCATTTAAACAGTCTATCTCCTTAATTCAACCAAAATTTTAAAAAGTAAGAAATCAGCCTTTCGTCCAGTGCTTAGGCTTTCAGAGCTATGTAATTATGTAAATATGTGCAAATTATGGTTCTTTTCTTTGAGGAGTTACAAAAGAAAAATCCATCAGAGGCACTTTTCATAAAATATGAGATTAGAGCAGCCTTTAACTATAATACTCCTTTCCTCACAGCCTTTAACTGGCTCTACTTATTTCCTATCTTCTGATGCCCATATTAGTAGCCTTCTGCCATATAATAATGAGAATAGATTTGTCATCACCAATGTTCCTGGTATCTAAGACATTGGAAAAATACTCCTTCCTCCACTTAAAAATGGAGTCTGTGGAAAATGTAATTGTCTGAGAAAACACAGGAGTGAAAGAGGAATACCACAAGAGGTGGTGGAGAGGCTGCAGCAGAATATAGGAATGTCTAAGTTCAAATCTGTCCTCAGACACTCATTAGATGTGTTCCTCAGTTTCTTCAACTGTAAAATGAGGATAATAATAGCACTTACTTACCAGAGTTATTGTAGCAATCAAATGAATTTTTCAAAAATCACTTAGTCCCTTGCTTGTCATATAGGAAGTTTTACATAAATGCTGGTTTCCTTCTTTTGTATCAATTTTAGCATGTCCTTCAACCTGTATGAGAAGCGACTTTCAGAACGTGGAAGATACCTAGCTAGCATAGTAAAGATTTTTTTTTAAATAGTAAGAATAATAAAAAGAGAAGAATATATTAAAAGGATCCAAGAAATAGTTCGATATTTCTGTTCAGAAATTAACTCCTTGATTTGAAAAAAAAAATTATGAATGCGAAGCATGTAGTTATTTTGACAATACAAAATGAAAAGAGACCAGTTGATAAGAAAATTTCAGAAATCAATCTTGTCCACTGTTTATTGAGTTTATTTGATTTGTGTTTCAATGTAGAGTGTTTAATGTTTTTACCATAAGAAAGAAATGCTGAGACCCCATCAAATCAATTCCTTGTGAATTGGTCAGAAATAGTTTCATGTCTATATCAGAAGGCTTAAGTACTACTTTAGGATTTGAAGCATTTTCCATTAGTGAAAGTTCTGGCAAAGAAAATAAAATAAGGGGAAGCCTATGGTGAATTACACAATATTAAGGCTCTTGAATTACATATTAATATCATATTAGGATTGAATTTA
Source organism: Monodelphis domestica (assembly GCF_027887165.1). Lineage (NCBI taxonomy): Eukaryota > Metazoa > Chordata > Mammalia > Didelphimorphia > Didelphidae > Monodelphis > Monodelphis domestica. The sequence goes on along the minus strand of NC_077228.1, from coordinate 85,190,035 downwards.
AAGTTATACTATTAAAATAAATCTAGACTAAAATATTAAGCAAATGAAACTATTAAGCAGATAAAGCTGCCTTTCTTTTCATATACTTTGTCAAACCATTTATCTGGAGTCCTTGCAAAACAAACCCTAAAGTCCGTGCCCGACTGTGTTCTTCCCAATGTTTAAAGCCTCAAAGGCTTAATTGCTCATACTAAAAAGACTGGAGCTTAAAACTGTTGACATTTTATAAAGGCTAGTGGCTACTCTGAGTTTGGTCAGTGTTCTTCACTCTTTTTTAATATTTAAAAAATAAAATTCTAAAGTTGAGGTCTACATGAAAGTGTCTGAAGGCAGTCCAACTTGATTTTATTATCATATTCCCGATAGAGAAAACATTTTATATCTCTGTGGAAAAAATCATGTCACCATCTGTTTAAATGTTTTTAAATTTTTCTTTTGGTGTAACTGAGATGTTGTAGTGCCAAGCTTTTTTTTTTATTTTTAAGGAAGCAGATGTTTCAGGAACTTACTATTCTCTTGTTAGTGATGATTACTAAGAGACCAACCCCTGTAAATTAGGAATGCCAGTTCTCTAGCCCCAAGGGGAAAGGACTAAGGTTAAAAGAAGGAAAAATGATACGTTTTTAATGGAGACTAACTTGAAGCTTCATGAGAGCAAATGCCTTTGAACTTTGGAAGTGTTCTTTTAAGGTAGCTCTATGATAGTACAATGGATAGAATGCTGAACCTGGAGTGAGAAAGACAAGCTCAAATTGGATCTCAAATAGTTCCTAGCTGTGTGACCAGGAGAAAGTGATTTCGCTTCTACTGCCTACAGTGTTGTCATCTGTAAAATGTGAAGGGAGGAGGAGTAAAATAATATCTATGTCCAAGGATTATTGTGAAGATAAAAGCAGTTATCTTGTATAAAGCTCTTTACAAACACTCAAGAGCTATGTGGGATAAATCTTAGATATTATAACTGTTCTCTCTCTCTTTCTCTCTCTGGTGGGATTAATTACATCTTCAATGTTTGGTCAGATTGACTTGTAAGTCTTTCTGGTCCTCTCCACATTTTTAAGGGAGCTCATTAATAGCTCATTTACTTTATTTTTATTAGATAGAGTAATTTAGATAATTCCTTTCACTTTAATACATCTGAGTAGTTGATTTTTTATAAACATTCATCAAATTGATTTAGATAGACCACTATACAAGTAAACAATTAACTGATCAAAATAATTCCTAAAATATCTTTCTTTTTCTTTGTAAAATATCATATTATATATAAATAAATATTTTCCAAATTCTATATCAATTCAAGTTATATATAATATTCATTTTCTAGTATTTTTTTGTGTGAGAATTTGGACATTATACCATTTGGTGCATTTTTTTAGTATTGATATTAGATCATCTATGAACCTTTTGGCAAACTAGTTTCCCTGGTTATCTCCTCCCCCCCCCCTTTTAAATATTATTTCATTAGGTCATTTTCAAACATTATTCATTGGAAACAAAGATAATTTTTTTTTTACTCCCCACCTCCCACCACCTCTCCCATAGCCACATGTACTCTTGATTTTTAGTATTGATATTAGATCATCTATGAACCATTTGGCAAACTAGTTTCCCTGGTTATCTCCTCCCCCCCCCTTTTAAATATTATTTCATTAGGTCATTTTCAAACATTATTCATTGGAAACAAAGATAAAGGCTTTTTGCCTCTGGTCAACTCTCAATTCTCTGCAGCTGGGCTATCTTCCCAGGGGAGCCCAAGTTCTGCCCTCCCCTGTCTGCCGGTGTTTTGGGCATTACTGTTCTCAGGAGTGAGTCCTTGATGGTCTTAGTAACTCCCCAGACCTGGATCTGCCTGTTGCTCACTCCTGGTGAACCCCCTACCTCCCTCATTGGTTCTGGCACAGGCAGACTTTAACTCTGACGCCTCAGGTGTGGTGGGGGAGGGTAGATCCACTCAGGTTTGGGTGGGAGCTTTTTCGTTCCCTTGTAGTGTGGAAATGCCCATATCCTATGCACCTTCAGTGCTGCTCCCTGCTGTAGATTCCCTCCATTCTTATGAGGATTGTTTTTTTGGGGTCTTTTGAGGTCCTCTGTACTGTTGGGTCTGAGGAGTGGAAGTGAGCCGCTTCTAATCTGCCTCCATGCTTACCCAGAAGTCCCCTGGTTATCTCTTAATCAGATATATTCCTGCTTTTGCTTTGTCTATGATCATTATTGCTATTCTTGATTTTTAAAAAAAACTTGGCCAAAACATAATAGATTTTACTCAGGCCTCTTATCTTCAATCTGTGTGCATCTCTCTTCTTCAAGTGTATTTCTTTTAAACAACATATTGTAGTTTTCTGGCTTTTAATCCAATCTGAAATCTACTCCCATTTATGAATGAGTTCATACCATTCACATTCATAGTTATGATTGCTATTTATTTCTATCTCCCTCTCTCTCTCTCTCTCTCTCTCTCTCTCTCTCTCTCTCTCTCTCTCTCTCTCTCTCTCTCTCTCTCTCTCTCTCTCTCTCTCTCTCTCTCTCTCTCTTCCCCCTCTCAATCTGTCTCACACACATGCTATGTACCTCTTCATAAGTCATTTGCTTATGACCACTGCCTCCTCCTCTCTGCCTTTCTTTCTATCAGTACCTCCCTTCTCCTATCTTTCTCCCCTCCAAATTCCTTGTAGGGAAATAAAGTTATCTAACCAAATCAGTATGGATATTTTTCTCCCTTTTTACCAATTCAAAAATGATTAGAGCTCAAGTAGTGTCTATTAAACTCCTCCTTCTTTTCTACTGCAAAAGCTCTTCCTTATCTTCTATCAAAGGAGAGATGATTTATTCCATCATGTCTCCTCTTCCCCCTTCTCTTAGTGCACCACTATTTCTCACCCCTTATTATTTTCTTTTTGCAATCATACCATCATAGTGAACTCACTCACATAGCTTCTCTCTATGTATATTCCTTCCAATTGCCCTAATATTGATAATTTTAGAAATTACTAGTATCATCTTCCCATGTAAGAATTCAACAATATGATCTCATTAAAATCCTCATGATTTTTCTTTATTTTTAATGCTTCTATTGAGTCTTGCATTTATAAGTCATATTTTCAATTTAGCTCTTGTCTCTTTTTATCAGTAATGGTTAAATGTCTTCTGTTTCATTAAGTATCAGATTTCCCCCTTAAAGGATTAGACTCAGTTTTGTTGGGGAGATTATTATTTGTTGTACTCCTAGCTATTTTGCATTCTGGAATATTAAATTCCAAAACCTTTGATATTTTACCATAGAAATTGCTAAGTCCTGTGTCATACTGACCATTTTTCCATAAAATCGTAATTATTTCTGAGTACTTGTAATATTTTCTCTTTGGCCTTGATGTTTGATAATTAAGTTATAATATTCCTGTGAGTTTTCATTTTGGGATATCTTACAGAAGGTATAATCTTTCAATTTCTATTTTACTGTTTCGTCCTCTGGTTCTAGTATATCAGAGCAGTTTTCTTTGATAATTTCTTCAAATATGATAACCAGACCTTTTTTGGATCATGGCTTTCTAGTAGTTCAATAACTCATAAATTATCTCTCCTCAAAGTATTTTCTAGATCAGTTAATTTTCCAATAAGAGATACCACATTTTCTCCCATTTTTTCTTTCTCTTCTCTTCTTTTCCTTTTTTTTTTGTTTGTTTGTTTCCTGGTATTCCATGGACTTATTTGGTTCTACTTACCCAATTCTATTTTTTAAGAATTATTTCTTCAGTGAGTTTTTAAAATTCTTTTTCTATTTGGTCAATTCTAATTTTGCAGAAGTTTTTCTCTTTGATGAATTATTGTATGTTGTTTTACCATTAGTCCTATTGTATTCTTAAAGTTATATCCTCTTCAGTAATTTTTATGTCTCCTTTACCAAACTGTTATCTCTTTTTTTATTATTTTCTTGGTTAATTGTCATTTTACTTCCAAATTTTTGATATTTGAGTTTTAAAACCTTTTTTGATCTCTTCCAAGAATTTTGGGCATGGGGCTGAGAGCAATTCACATTTTTATTTGGGCTTTCCAAAGAGTTATTTTGCAATTGCTATTCTTCTGTATCAGCAAAGGGGCTTCTTTAATCTCCTTCTGATCTGTTGTTCTGACCCTCCACCCATCTGTAGACTGAGAGAGGTTGTTGATGCTTATTCCATTGCCCCCAAGGCCTGGTGCTGACTTGTCAGGGCATGGTCTACAATGGCACAGTCTGTGCTGGATATTGCTTCCCTTTCATCCCAGTAAGACAGAACTTCCCTGCTCACTTTCTGAATTTCCTTGGGTTGGAATATTGTTTCACAATGTCTTCTTATTTGTTTCTGCCACCCCTGACTTTTTAGAGTCTAGAGAATAGATTGGTGTAGAACTGATGGCACACATAATCAATTTTTTTTTTATCTTTTGGCCCCTTGAAAGGAGATCTTACCTTTTGCCTAATAATCCTTGGCAATGGGGGAATCTAATCAATATCAACGTAGCTTGGACCCGTTTGGAAAGGGAGAATAGACAAATGCGAAATGGACAATTTCACATATCCTTTGCTCTAGCTAGAACAGGAGTGGATCCCAAGTGTTAGATGGAATGAATGGGACAGATAACATTCTACAGTCATTAGAACTTGACTTCTTTGATTCAAAGTTCTGTCCTCTCTTTGTAAAAGAGACATTCACTAATCTCCTTATTAACAGAACTGAAAATGCATGAGGTAGAAGGATTCCTTGCAGAACTCAATTGGGGAGAGTTGAACTGGTTTAGATATAAATGAGAACAATGCTTTACTGCATAATACATGGTCAGACCACGATCAGTAAATGAGGCCTAAATTTTCTGAGGAACATTGTCCTTCTGACATCTGTCTCGCCTTAGATCATCCCCAGGAAGAATATATACTTGCTACCTCTTCTCCCTGGTTCTCAATAGGCTCTTAATCAGGTTTCAAATGTTAATTTATGGAAATTACCTGGTTAGAATTTTTGGTCATTATTAATATACATAATAGTTCATATAATAGTATTTGGGGTTAATTTTTACAATATGTTTCACTCTCTAAGTCAAAAGCAGTAGATTTATTTATTGGCTGCCTAACACAATATATTCTATTGACTATTGTTAGAAGGAAAAAAAAAGATCCCTTGGTGGAAAGCAAGATCCTAGGGAGAAAATGGATAATCTAAGTGATACATCTTACCAATTCACATATAAACCTTTTTAATTATCTGGACTTCTTGGGCTTCATTTAAATTTTCAAAATATATTTTTACCCCTTTCTTATTTCTCAGTTAATAGTATAGGTGATTTTCTGAGTTCAATAATCTATTTCCCATATAAATCTTGAAATTTAGTAATATGACTATAATCAACAATGTTTTCCTTTCATGCTTCCAATTATTATTCTTGAATGTTTATTTTAATATGATTTATAGCATTGTTCAGAGCAGTATCTCTGCTCTATGTAAAAAGGAAAAAATGGAACTTAATTATTTTTTAAACCCTTACCTTCCCTCTTAGAATTAATACTGCATATTGGTTCCAAGGCAGAAGAGTGGTAAGGGCTAGGCAATGGGGGTTAAGTGACTTGTCCACGGTCACACAACTGGGAAGTTAATTATTTTTTAAATAGTCATTTGGAGGCAACTGGTGGCTCATTGGATTCAGAGCCAGGCCCAGAGAAGGGATGCCCTGTGTTCAAATTTGACTTCAGATACTTCCAAGCTCTCTGACTTTGGGCAAGTCACTTAAACCCCCCATTGCCAAGCCCTTTCTATTTTTCTGCCTTACAACAAATGAGCAGTAGTAATTCCAAGATGGAAGATAAGGGTTTAAAAAAATAATCATTCTAAAATGTTTTACTATAATTGGAAAAATTTTGACAAAATTAATAAAAAGAATTTAAATTAAATTGAAAAGTAAATATAATTCCTCTTCTCAAGTTACTAACATTTTCTTTAAGAGGTACACAATTAAGGAGGACAAATAAATATATGCAAGATATGATTGCGTCACTATTTCATTTTCAGCTAAATATATCAATCACTTTTTAATAAGTAAATAAGTGTTTCTTTCTTACCTTTAAATTTTTATATCCATGAGAAGCCTTTTATCATCTCATACTCTAAAATTTACTGTTGCCTTTCACATCAAATATTGAGTTTACCTCCTTTCTATGATATATATTTGTCAAGAGAAAGTAAAAAGTAATTTTAGTGCCTTTTTTTAACTTCTTGTAACAATAACATGTATTGATAGCATAGACTGCATATAAGGCATAAAACTAAGACTAAAACGTCACTCTAAATGTGTTAGTTTATTTCTGCATTAAGAAATGCTATTATATGTGAATGTAAAAGTAAATGACAGAGCAGTGTCATATGAGTGTCTTATATTTCACAATAGAAAATCATTCCCTTAATCTTTCTTTAACATTGTGCAAGTGTGGCAGAATCAAGAACAATGCTTTTGATCTTCATATTTGTTCTTCCCTTTATCATATGAAATATTCATTTTGCCAGTCACTGTCTTAGTTTCCTGATTTTTTATTTTGATATAGTGTATCACTATAGCAGCTTGTATGAAAATTAAGCTCTATGTAGAGTCCACAGAAGAACACTGATACTGAATTTAGCCTCAAATTCAAATGAATCTATTCCCTAAAATTAAAGGAATAAAATGTTAATAAGACATATAGATCACAAGTAGCTAAAAAGAGTTTATATTGAAATGGTCAATGTTTTGAAACATACATTTTCTATTCATGTTGCTTAAGTGAAGAATTTTTTTCTAAAGTAAAAATATGACAAAAATTGGGGGAGAGGATTTAGTCATATTGAAATAATAATTCTAGATGGTATCTGCTTTAGATAGTTTCTTTCAAAATACAGCTCTGAAGCTACATCCTGGAAGTCATAGTCTAATCCTATTTATTAATTTATAAATAATGTGTTGCTATATGTAATTTGTACCTAAAATCTATATAAATGGCATATTATAAAACAAGAATGTATGTTCCAGGAGAATAGGGGATGTTTCCATTTTTGTCTTTGTGTCATCATCACCAATAATAATAGCACTTAAATAACATTTAAAAATTTTCAAAGTGATTCATAAATATTATCTCAATGATCCTCACCCCTTTTACAAAAGAGGAAACTAAGACAAAAAGAATTTGTTTGACTTGCCTCAGGTGTCAGAAAGCTCTGTTACATTATATCTATAAACATTTCTTACATTGAGCTTAAATGATTAAATATCTTTTAATCTTCATTACCTATAGCATTCACACTTCACAACAAGAGGTTAAGTGCAAGCAATTGCTCTAAATAAATTATTTGCAAATCCAAAAGAAAAAGAGAAAAGAATTGTTAAGACTGGAGATTCACAATAGTCTTCCCTTAAAGTGATGATTGTCCCAAGTACTTTTCTGCTTGAAAATAGCATCTCTCAGAAAGCATCTATTAGAAAATCTATTAGCTTAAAATAATGATGGTATCCATAATTCTCACTGAACACTATAAAAGGCAGCTAAGAAACCAGTGCTGAATAGTGCTAGGATGCCATATTTCAGGATTGCATTTTGTGAATTGACATTGTATTATGCTGTAGCATTTTATTTTACCAGTCACTTCACTCAGTTTAATATTAATTTTCTGTATTATAGCCATACCCAACAATGCAAAATGAACTCCATTCAAATGAGATACATATTGCTTAAATTACAAAAGATCTTGATTCCAACAGAAAATATGGCGGATTATCTTATTTGTTAGTACAAAAATAAGTTTAGAAATTCAGATTTTTTGCATCTATTTCTTTGCAATCTCCCTTTAGCTTTCTGCCAAATCTGCAAACTATAATGCCATTGATTTCATGAAATGATTTCATCACAAATAAGTTACTCAGTTTTGAACTAGTTTGTAGTTTTAAATATCTATCCAAGGTTTTCTTCATCATTCTTCCATATGTATTAAATGTTATTACAATCACTAAATTCCTCTACTGGCTATAAAATTGGCTATAAAAATGAATAAAAAGATAGTGACATAAGCTTTTTCAATAATAGGAAACTGACTTGGATTTTTTCGGTAGGATTAGGATCAACATATCATTAGCAAATTTTACACTTCTTTGTGCCTTAAGTCACCTGCCAACAAAGCAAAATTCAAGTATTTTTTAAACTATAAAGATCTGTTGTTATCTGGCAGGGTGAGGCAGTTTAGAATATTTGGAAGTCTCAGTCTGAGTGACATGCTTTGCCAACAATATTCTCTTCATGACATGTGGATTTAGTATAAACATATTTTAAAAATAGTTTCTTAATATAGACTTGTGTTGTTAGAAATTTTAACCCATGACTTCAGGGACAGAGCCACAATGGCAGAGTACAGAAACACTACTCTTAGCTTTCCCAAGATTCCCTTCCAAACAATGGTAGAATAAATCCCCAAAGTGAATTCTGGAGAGGTAAGGTTAAAAAAAAAAAGTCATATTGAGTCAATGTTCCAAGACGAGATAACAAAGGAGATTGGAAGGAAAGGTCTATGACAGGAAAGCTGAGCTAGAGTCTATGTGGATGAAAAATCACTGTTGGTAGGAGATAGTAGTGACAAAAGCAGCATCAGCAGCTTCAGGAGCTCTCTAGAGAGATTACAAGTTACATCTGTCTTTATACTGGACAGAGTGACAGACAGTGCTTAGCAACTCCATTGTGTATATCCACTTCTGATTCAGAGTTCAAAGAAAAGGGGAAGCACTTTCAGTCAAGAAGGAATAGAAACAATGAGGGATAGTATCATTCCCATTTCCAAGGAATTAGGGACTCCCAGGAGCAGTATTTGAATGGTTTCTTTCTGGCTGCTTTGAAATATTTTCTCTTTAATCTGCAATTCTCACATTTTACTCTAATATTCCTTGCAGTTTTTTCTTTGTGATCTACTTAATATGGTAATCACTGGATTCTTTCAAGGACTACTTTAGTCTCGAGTTCTAGGTTATCAGCTAGTTTAAAAAATAATATCATGAAATCTATGTGGAAACTTTCTTTAATCGTGACTTTTTCAATAATCTAATATTTCTTACAAGAAATATTCTCAATTCATTTTCCAGGTCAGTAGTTTTTCCCATGAGATATTTCACATTTTTGTCTATTTTAAAAATCTTTTTAAAATTATTTTTGATGCTTCATAATGACTGATTTCTAGTTATTGAATTCTGTTTTTATGTATAGATCAATTCACAACTCCACCAACAGTGATTTAGTGTTCCAATTTTGCTACATCCCCTCAGACATTTACCACTTTCCTTTACTGGCATATTGGCCAATCTGATAGGTATGGGGTCCAGTATTGTTTAAATTTGTTTTTTTCTAATCAAGAGTGATCTGGAATATATTTTTCATATGAATATTGATGGTTTTGACTTCTTCTGAAAAATTGCTAGTTCATATCCTTTGACCAATTTTCAATTGGAAAATGGCTTGTATTCTCATAAATTTGACTTCATTCCCTATAAATTTGAGAAATTAGACCTTAACCAAAGAATGTCTTTATAATCCCCCCAAGCTCCTGGTTGTTGTTTTCTTTCTAATCTTTGTTAAATTAGTTTTGTTTGTACAAATGACTTTTAATTTAATATAATAAAAATTATTCATTTTATATATATATATATATATATATATTCTCTAGCTCTTTTTTGGTCATAAATTTGTCCCTTCTCCAAAGATATACCAAGTAATCGAGAAAATCCAGAATTCAAACTATATTACAAAGTAGTACTCATCAGAACAATTTGCTACTAATAAACAGAGTGAAGGATCAATGAAACAGAATAAGTAAACAATACATGGTAGTAAATTATGATAATAATCTATTATTTAGTAAATAGATATTTTAATAATATGAAAAAATGCTCTAAATCACTCTTTACATAAGAAATGCAAATTAAAACAATAAAGTGATATCAGCTCATACCTATCAGATTGGCTAGCATGACAGAAAAGGAAATTTACAAAAGCTACAAAGGATGTGGGAGAAGTGGGGCAATAATGCCTTTTTGATTGAGTTATAAAGTAGACCAACCATTCTGGAGAAAAATTCAGAACTATTTCCAAAAGTGTATAAATTTTTTGTTTATCTTTAACTCAACACTGCCTCTACAGGATCTGTATCTCAAGGAGATCAAAGAAAAGGGAAAAGAACCACTTTCCATAAAAATATTTATATCAGCTCTTTTGTAAAGCTAAAGGTTTAGAAACAAATGGATCTCTCCACTAATTGTGCTGTGGCTAAACAAGTTTTAGGATAGGATTATTATGGAAGAATATCATGCTGTAAATAAGAATAAGCAATAAGATTTTAGAAAAAAGTATATTTAAATTGCATATTTGAATATACATTCATATAATTACACACAAGTTGAAAAGTCCAACCAGAAGAACATTATATAAAGCAACTCTTATTTTATAAGGTTGATTTATTGTGAAAAACAGTTACTCTGATCAAAACACTGATGCTAGACAATTAAAAAGGATCCTTCAAGAAAAAATGCTATTTACCTCACAAGAGAGAACAACTTAATTCAGAATCCACATTAAACCATACTTTTTAGGTTTTTTTTTTAATTTTAATTTAATTTTGTTTGCATTTTCTTTTATAAAATGGCTAAAATGATTTGTATGACTTCACTTCTATAATCAATATCTAGTTCCTTGCTTATTCAAAGAGTAATGAGAATGAGCAAAAAGAGAATTTAGAATTGAATTTTTTTCAAATTATTGTTAATTTTTACTTCTTATTTGAAAATATTAAAGGAAATAAAATTAGTCTTAAAAAATGTTGACCCCTTTACTTACCATTTCCATACTTGTCTAGAAACTTCCCATTACCAAAAAAAAAGTCTTTTATCACCCTTTGGGCATAGTTCCAAATTGCCCTCCAGAATGGTTGGATCAATTCACAACTCCACCAGCAATGCATTAATGTCCCAACTTTGCCACATCCCCTCCAACATTCATTACTTTCCTTTGCTGTCATATTAGCCAATCTGCTAGGTGTAAGGTGATACCTCAGAATTGTTTTGATTTGCATTTCTCTGATTACAAGAGATTTGCACAAATATTCATAGCTGTGCTCTTTGTGGTGGCAAAAAAAAATTGGAAAATGAGGGGATGCCCTTCAATTGGGGCATGGCTGAATGAATTGTGTTATATGTTGGTGATGGAATACTATTGTGCTCCAAGGAATAATAAAGTAGAGGAATTCCATGGAGACTGGAACAACCTCCAGGAATTGATGCAGAGTGAGAGGAGCAGAACCAGGAGAACATTCACAGAGACTGATACACTGTGGTACAATCTATTGTAATGGACTTCTCCATTAGTGGCAATGCAGTGATCCTGAACAACTTGGAGAAATCTACCAGAAAAACTACTATCCACATTCAGAGGAAACACTGTGGGAGTAAAAACACAGAAGGAAAACAACTGCTTGAATACATGGGTTGAAGGAATATTGTTGGGGATGTAGACTCTAAATGAACATCCTAGTGTAAACAACAATATGGAAATGGGTTCTGATCAAGGACACATGTAATACCCAATGAAATTGCTTGTTGGCTGAGGGAAGAGTGGGTGGAGGGCAAGGAGGGAAATAATGTGATTATTGTAACCAAGGAATAATGTTCTAAATTGACTAAATAAACTTATTCAAATGGAAAAAAATAATTTTCTGATATTCTGGGATTATGTTCTCTCTTTCCCTATCATCCATTCCTCTCCCTAAGAAGGAGGGTAATATGATATAGGTTGTACATATATTATCATATAATACATGTTTCTAGGTTTGTCATGTTATGAAAGAAGACATATATTGTTTATAGTAGAGGAAAGTCCATGGAGGGAAGAAAGTATAGAATGTATAAGAGTTAAAATTGGTTTTTGTAAAATTGAGCTATAAAATATTGTTGTGGTCAATGTTTATAAAAATTTAATATTAAGTCACGAAGCTGTTAGTAGCTTTAGTGGATTTATTACAGCAAGGTAGAGATAGTAAAGAGAGGGAAATGTAGGGAAAAGGTAGAAAATATTGCCTAGCTAAATCCCCTAAGTTCAGATCTGAGTGCTTCCAAACTGCAAATGCGAATCCAAATGTAAAACTAACCAGTCCACCAGAGTGTCTCCAGCCAAGCATATCACCAAACCTAAAGACCAAAGCTGAAGAGGCTGAGCTGCAAAAGAGTTTCCAATGCAGAACCCCTCCTTCAGCAAGAGTCACCAACACAGGATCACCAATGCAGAATGAATGGCTAGCTCTCTGGTCTTGCCTTTTATAAGTCCTTTTCCCATGTCACTTCTTGTTTCTCTGGTTTCACTTCCTTTCACTGTGGGCTGGTCTGTCATCTCTCAGGAACCAATCATAGTTTCTTAATTTGCCTAGCACTGCCAAGGCAGGGGTAGGGGCTGTGAGTGGGGGTTGGGGCAGTGCTTGTGGGATTCACTTTCAGTTTTTGAGTGTGTGAACTTCCTTTTCTAGTAAAAGATTCTTCAAGTGCTTGACTGACTAAGTGTGAAAGAACTCCAAGTTCTTGATTGATTAAGATAAAATAAAAGAAGGAACTTTTAAATTCCCTTTCACAAATGCTATGTTTCATCTTGCATTTAGAATCCATCAATTCCTTGTTTGTGGTTGAATATCCTTTTCTTTTCTGTAATGAGTCTCTTCTAATTGTCCTAGATCCTTGCCTTGTTAATACTTGTTATTCATAGATGATTGTCATATTATTGTTACTGTATACAATGTTCTCCTGTTTTGCTCACTTAATTTTGCATTACTTCATATAAGCCTTTCTAGGGATTTTTTGGGGCAATCATCTTGTTTTGTCATTTCTTATAGCACAATAGTATTCCTTCCATTCAAGCCTATACCATAGTTCAGTCATTACTCAATTGCTTAACATCCATTTAGTTTCCAGTTTTTTGCCACCACAAAAAGAGAGGTTTTAAATATATTTTGTACAGTTACATTTTTTTCTCCTGTCTTTAATCTCTTTGGAATACAGACCAAGTACTGATATTCCTCAGTCAAAGGGTATGCATATATTTATGACCCTTAAAGGGCATGATTCCAAATTGATCTCTAGAGAGGTTGTACCAGTTTGCAGCTCCACCAGCAGTGAATTAGCATCTCAGTTTTTCCACATCCTCTCCAGAATTTATCATTTTTCTTTTTGTCATGTTTGCCATTCTGATTGGTATGAAGTGATACCTCAGAGTTGTTTCAATTCATACTCTTCACTCCATTTTGAAAATAAAGTGAATGATTAGTCTCTGGATATACCATCGCCCATCTTTATGCATTTCAGAAGTCTATTTTCTAGGTATAGAATGTAATCCCACCTCATTCTTGACTTTTAGAATTCTCCTTTCCCTTTAAGGCTTCACTCACCTGCTTTATCCTCCATGAAACTTTTCTAGGTCATCAAGCTGAAAGCTTTTTTCTCCATCTTCAATTTTCTAAAAGCACTTGTGCAAGAGCACACCTGACCTTGTATTTTATTTATCTAAATAAATTCACTGTTAGTCTCTAGTAGAACATAAATGCATTGAGATCATAAAGTACTAATTTTTACTATTTTAGTATCAGGGGGTTAAATAATATTTGTTGAATGGAATGAGAAACACTCACTGCAACATGAAGAAGACTAAGACAAGGCCATAGTTTCTTTTTCTGAGTTGTCCTGATTTTTCTTTATTCCTTTATAATAGACCATATTGCCAGCCCTGATCAGCCCTGACAAATGTCTATAAAAAGTGTTCATCTGAAAAGTGAGAACAGGACTATAAAAATATCTCATTGTGGAAGAAAAACACTTCCAAAATATTATGAGTCAATAATGACCTCCTCCTACATCAAAGACAACAAATCAAGAAACTGAGGACAGATATACTTTGTTTTTTATTTCCACCTGGTGCTCAAAAAATGCCACTATTTCTATAAACAAAAGATGAATTAACACCTTTCTTATCTTAGGAGCAATTAAGGCCTTTTAGCACCTTGGGCGTAGGGGGATGAGAGAGACATATGGAGCCCTTATTATGCTTGGCACATACCCCTCTTCTCCAGTGCCCTGCACCAGCTCCTTGGAGAAGAAAAAATATGTGAAGGACAAATAAACACATGTTGGGCAATGCTGATAATTTAGTCTATGAAGAAGTTAGAGAGAGAGAGAGAGAGAGAGAGAGAGAGAGTGTGTGTATGTAAATAAACATATGGTGGACAATGCTGAGGAATTCAGTCTATGCAGAAGTAAAAGTTGCATATATATGCATGTATGCATGTAACTGGAGGGGAGGGATTAAGTAAGCTTGAAGATCTAGAACATGAGCAAATCAAACATCATAGAATAAAAATAAGAAAGGAAGAAGAGAATCCCTTTGGGAGTAATGAGAACCTAGAAACCTTTTTTTCCCCTAAATAGTAATAACATAAGTCACTGGGGAAGTTTGCTTGGAAAAGTATAGTTTTACATAGGTAGTATGTGTTTATTGCTTAAGGGAAGTCTATAATTGTCCAGGTAGGAAATTATGCAAATCCGTCAATGAACTAAATTACCTTTATTGGCTTGTGATTTATCTAACAAACTTAGTAGCATAGTGTCTTCCTAGTGATATTTATTGCAATGCAAATAATATTGGCAATATCTTGCTACAGTGGGATTTCTCCTATTTTTTTTTGTTCTTTGTATGTTTTTTCCCCCTTCTTTGAGATACAACATGTGCACAAGAATATATTTTTAGGTCCCTGCAAGAAGTCAGTTAGTAAAGCCTCTGGCTGTTTAAATCTCATCTTATTCATTTGAAGCATGCCTCTGAAAGGAAAAAAAAAAGTCTTGCTATTGTGAGGAAGTGGGGAAGTCAAGAGAATATAGGAGAAACAGAGTTTGGGAAAGGAAGAGTTATCCTAAATTTCCTATAACATAGAAGGGTCTCTCAATGAGAGCTATATCACTGAGTGCATATGGGTTTTGGGGGAATGAGAAGAAACAGTATAGCCTAATGGCCTCATCTCAGAACCAGAAAAACCTGGATTCAAACTGGGTTTCTAAACTATATGACTAAGTCACTGCTCAGACCTCTAGGTGACTCTATAGGACTCTAAGTTGCACGGAACATACCCACTTTTACTGATGGCAAATGAGATTCTTTAGTGGAGAGGGAAAATATACCTACTTTTACTGTTGGTAAATAGGATTCTTTATTAGAGAGGGAGTTCCTAAAATCATCTAAATCACAGGTGCAGTACCTATGTCTATATATATTAATATGTCTATCTATATAGGTAAAGGAATAATCAAGGTATAGTATAAGGCATAGGTTTAGGTTTGGCTATAAATAAAGTTATAAAGTAAAAATAAAGGTAGAAAAAGAGGTACCTATTTGTTATTTTGCCTGGCATAGTGCTAAATGCTTTACAAATATCTTACTCGATTTTTATAACAAGCTTGAGAAGTAGATGTTATCATTTGAGTGGTAAAACATGGCAAAGCAGAAGTTAAATGACTTGCTTCAAATTGTATTTCTATCTTATGATCAACTGTGAACTATTTAAGTATTGTCAGCAATGCCAGGATCCACAATAACTCCAAGGGGTTCATGATAAAAAAAAAAAAAAGATTATCCACCACCAAAGAAGGAGCTAATGGAGACTGATTGCTGATTTGAAGAGTAACATTTTTCACTTTATTTCCTTCATGAGTTTTTTGTTATATGCATCTTCTTTCACAGCATGATGAACATGGAAATATGTATTTCAAGATAGAATATATATGTTATATGTATAATATATATCATACTATCTGTTGTATCAGGGATGAGGGAGGAGGAATGGAGAGAGAAAACATGAATAGCAAATACCAGAAAATGTTTATTAAATTTTGTATCTATATGTAATTGGGCAAATATATTTTTAAGTTGATGAGATAAAAATATGTTATGTTCTCATCATACAGCTGTGATGCCAGGAGAAGATACAGGAATCTAAATTCCTTAAGTGTCCGAGGAAACCCAGACTAGCCCATGGTAATTTCAAGTACTTAAAGTATTCTTGGGCTTTTAGTCACTCATTTCAAGGAGACCTGAAAAAGGAAGTGATACATATGGGTATTTCTGGGACTCTAGGATCATAGTCCACTGAAATTGACAGCAACCTTCCATATCATCATGAAGTATTTCATCCATCTGATGACCAGAAAGGATTTTGTTACAACTCATATTAAAGTCATTTCTACAATCAGTAAAATGGAGCATGCTGAAATGATGCCTTTCCCCAAAATTTTATCCCAAAATTTCACATGTGTATCACTAGATTTGTCCTCGAACACTTGCTACCTGTGTAATACTGGGAAGACCACTTAACCCTTCAGTTTCCTCATCTTTAAAACAAGCTGAAGAAGACAAAGCACTCAAATATTATTTCCAAGAAAAACTCAGATGTGATTACAAAGAGTCAGATATGATGGAAATGATTCAACAACAACAATATAAAAATTATATATATTTCCTGTATGAATAAAGAAGAATGTGGCAGAATAGGTCAAGGCATTGAAAAGTGAGTTTTTTTAATCTTAAATGTAATAAATAACATATTTTTGTTATATGCCAATTGAATGAGTATTTTCCACTCCTGAGGCAAGAAAATCAGGATCTATTATGAAATTTATCCACAGAAACAGAAATAAGAGAAACAAAGCCTCCAAACCAAAAAGAAATATGTTTATTGAGAAAGGACTAGTCCCACAAAAAAGTCAGACTCTGGTCAAGATCAAACACCTAGAGCCTTGTGAGAGGCCTCTTTTTATGCTCAAAGAATCACCACAACTTATATAGTAGAGTAAAAATAATACAGGAAAAGGGAATTCATCTGATGGCTATATAAGGAATATAACACATCATGTGATTAAATCTCAGAGAACCAGATTACAAGTGCAAAGTCATAGTTACTAAGTAAAACACTAGTAAAATCATAAGAAGTAGCTAATATTAATTAACCTATGCTAACATTGTTCAACTAGTCTAAAATCATGATTATGATCAAACTAACATAAGAATCTAAACATCCTAAAAGGGGTAGAGGATTTCTTACTCACAGATCAAGTGAGCCTAAAAAGAATTATGAACAATTAATGTAATACCCATAACCATATAGAGTAATGTAGAATTTGGAGGTACTAGAGAATATTGTAAATGTTTGCAGGTTGTTTATAGCTGTGTATGTTAATGAGATAAGAATTCAAGTCTAAGTCTGGTGCATGTCAGTAAGTGTTCCTTGATATGAGTCAAATCTAGAGTACCTCCTGGTGACTTGTTGAGCGATAGCATCTAAACTATCATCTCACACTTTGACCTCGATTGGTCTTGTATCCATGAAACCCAAATTTTCGTCATGAAGGTGGAAATATTTTTTTTTTTCATGTTGGGAGACTAGGTTCAGTAAAAAGCAATCTAATCTCATCTAATACAGTGAATTATAAGACTGTATCTTCTTCTCTATCCTTAACCTCAATGTATATTATTACCATGTGACTCTTTTTCTTTCTTTTAAATCAAACTTCTCAGAATTTAAATATAAAATAAGGCAACAAGAGCTCTTGGCAATCTAGTTTCTTAAACTGAAACCAGTACTTTAATGTCTTTTTTTTTCTTTTGAGAACTTTCTATCAAATGTCTAGAAATTATCTTTAGTGTAACAGACAAGTGAATCAATCTGTCAAGATTTTAACTATTAAAGTGGAAAAGATAAAGGAAGAATTACTCATTCCTCATGAGATATCGCAAACATTTGGGATTTCGGCAGATTCACATATTTGTTTTTTCACACCCAAAATTGACCTCCCTCCATTGGTCCTAATCTGTGACTATGATCCTTAATCATTACTTCCATTTGCCCTTCATTCAGGACAAATATAAGGCAAAAGAATTGAAGCAATGAGGAAAGTAAACTCTGCCTGACATTGTTTGCCTCTGAAACAAACATGTTTCATTTTTACTACCACAGCTGAAACACTTTGAATTCTTTATTCATGTCTCCCATATAGCCCAGGATAAGTAGTCCTGTTATGTATAATGTCCTTTGCTACTGAAGAGCTTAAAGAAGTATTAATGAAATTGAAGCTATAAGATTCTCTCATAATTATAGCGGAGATCCCCATGCTGCTATAATATAAAAATTAAAATTTAGTTATTTATAAAAAAGATTCATCTCTCTGCATTATTTAATACTATGTATCCCAAGCTATTGCTCACCTCTACTCTTTCAGTCACATTGTTTAAAATTAGATTAAATTGTTAATTTTTATAATTTTAAATTATTTTATGCAAAGAAATGGTATTATTCAAAAGAGAAGAGGTTGAATGGGCAAAAAATGTGTTTATTGATTTTTAGTGCTCTATTTTTTTCTTCTTCCTCATTGTCCCTTATTTCTGAAGGTATTTTATGCAAGATACATAGATATAAGCAATCTAAGACCACAATCCATTTCTTGATAAGTGATCAATGAACAAAAATTTCTCAAAAGAGTGCTTGAAAAAATTTTACTGCAATAAAAGATTTTAATTATCTGTAGTGGTATAAAAATGCCTATGAAAAAGCAACAATTTTCACCAGCAAAATGATTAACATTAAAAACAACAAGAATTCTCTTCTGGTCAAGATGGCAGCTTAGAGAAAGCTAAAGTTCAGAGCCCCAGAAACCCTTCCTTACCGATCTCAAACTGAATGCTCCTAGGGCACCGAAATTCAAAACAAACAACAGAATAGACCTTGGGAACACTCTTCCTGGACCTGTTTCCAAAGGTACGCCCCCCCCAAAAGTCAAAACCCGAGATCACTCAGTTCTAAGGGGTAGGCAAAAGGAAGGTCCCAGGACCCATTCCCCACAACCCAGAGCACTGAATCCGAGGCAGCAGCAGGAACCTCAGGGCAGGGAAAAGGGCCTCAAGGGCCGGCTATTCTGAAGGCCGCACCCTGAAAACAACCTGAGCCAGTCGTGGAGGCACCCAGACAGCAGGGAAACAGAGAGAGACGGGGGTGGGGGGGGAGACTGTAGCCCCCTGACCAGATCCTTCCTTCTGAATCTCATTGAAGATCCCTGCCTCAGGGCATACTCAGTCTGAGGTTAATCCTATCACCAGCCCTCAGAGCTCCTGGAAGCCAGGGGCCCTCTCCCTCAGAGTGCAGGGTCATCTGAAACAACAGTAACCCTCAGGGCTGGCAAAAGGGCCTTGGAGCTGAAGGCCACATCCTGAAAACAAACTGACCCATTCGAGGGGGTACCCAGACAGCAGGGAAACAGAGAGAGATGGGGGTAGCCTGTAGCCCCCTGACCAGATCCTTCCATCTGAGTCTCACCAAAGGTCCCTGCCTCAGGGCATACTCAGTCTGAGGTTAATCCTATCACCAGCCCTTGGAGCTCCTGGAAGCCATGGCCCCTCCCCCTCACAGTGCAGGCTCCTCTGGCCAGCAAAGGCATTGAACTACATCTGAGAGTGTCAAGCCAGGCGCAGAGCATAGAAGTAAGGCAACAGAGAAGCATCAGGAGGGAACTGAGGAGGGTAGTAACACCGAAACACCGAAACACCAGCAATTCCGGGCTTCCTGGGGAAGACAGACAATTTGCCTGGGGCTAAAGCCACTGAACACCAGACAGATAACAGAAGAGCCAGCCCCCCTCACTCAGATAGAGATGGCAAATAGCACAGAAGCAAAAAAGCCTCAAAACAACAAGAAAAACAAGAAGGAGGCAACTTTGGACACATTTTATGGAGCTAAAATACAAAATACAAAGGAGATAGAAGAGGAAACACAAGCAAATGTGCCGAAACCTTCCAAAGGAAATGGAAACTCTCTACAAACTTTTGAAGAATTTGAATCGAAAATGATCAAAGAGATGGAAGCCGTCTGGCAGGAAAAGTGGGAATTAATGCAAAACAATTTCACACAACTACAAAATCAGTTTGACCAAACTGAAAAGGAAAACCAGGCTTTAAAGGTCAGAATTAGGCAATTGGAAGACAATGAGCAGGTAAAAGATCAAGAATCAATAAAGCAAAGCCAAAAGATCAAGAAATTAGAAGAGAACATAAAATATCTCACTGACAAGGTGACAGACTTGGAAAATAGAGGAAGAAGAGATAATTTAAGAATAATTGGACTACCAGAAAATCCAGAAATAAACAGCAAACTCGACATCTTCATACAAGATATAATCAAAGAAAATTGCCCAGAGATTCTAGAACAAGGGGGCAATACAGCCACTGAAAGAGCTCACAGAACACCCTCTACACTATATCCCCAAAAGACAACTCCCAGGAATGTAATTGCCAAATTCCAAAGCTTTCAAGGAAAAGAAAAAATCCTACAAGAAACCAGAAAAAGGTAATTTAGATATAAAGGAATGCCAATCAGGGTCACACAAGACCTTGCAAGTTCTACTCTGAATGACTGTAAGGCATGGAACATGATTTTCAGAAAGTCAAGAGAGCTGGGTCTTCAACCAAGAATCAGCTAGTCAGCAAAACTGACTATATACTTACAAGGGAAAGTATGGGCATTCAACAAAATAGAAGATTTCCAAGTTTTTGCAAAGAAAAGACCAGAGCTCTGTGGAAAGTTCAATATCGAAAAACAAAGAGCATGGAATAACTGAAAAGGTAAATATGATGGAAAGGGAAAAGGAGAAAATTGTTATCTTTTCATTTATTCAAACTCTCTTCTATTAGGACTACATTTATATCAATCTATATATATTAATATATGGAAAATGTGATGTGTAAATAGGGGGAAAAGAAAAATCAAATAGAATAATCTTTCTCACACAAAGATTCACATGGGAAGGGGAGGGGAAGAAAACTCCTATAAGAAGGAGAGGAAGAGAGTTTTAACCTAAACCTTACTCTCAGGGAAATCAACTCTGAGAGGGAAAAACATACAGATCCATTGGGATATTGAATTCTATCTTACCCAACAAGGGTAGGGAGAAGGGAAAACCAAAGGGGCAGGAGGTGGGAAGGGAAAACAAAAGGGGAAGAAAGGAAAGGGGGGAGGGGGAGGGAATAAAAAGGGAGGGGTTAGAAAGGGAAACATATCAAGGGAGGGGACAAGGGGGACTGATTGAAAGTAAATCACTGGATTAAAAGGTTAGAGCTAAAGAAGAAATGTCAGAATTAGGGGAGGATTTCAAAATGCCAGGGAGTCCACAAATGACAATCATTACTTTGAACATGAATGGGAGGAACTCAACCATAAAACATAGAGGAATAGCAGAATGGATTAGAATCCAAAACCCTACCATATGTTGTCTTCAAGAAACACATGTGAGGTAGGTAGACACCCACAAGGTCAGAATTAAAGGATGGAATAAGACCTTCTAGGCCTCAATTGATAGAAAGAAGGCAGGAGTTGCAATCATGCTATCTGATAAAGCCAAAGTAAAAATAGACATGATTAAAAGGGATAGGGAAGGTAATTATATTTTGTTAAAAGGGACTTTAGATAATGAGGAAATATCACTAATCAACATGTATGCACCATATAATATAGCACCCAAATTTCTAATGGAGAAACTAGGAGAATTGAAGGAAGAAATAGACAGTAAAACAATATTAGTGGGAGATTTGAACCAACCATTATCAATTTTAGATAAATCAAATCAAAAAATCAATAAGAAAGAGGTAAAAGAAGTGAATGAAATCTTAGAAAAATTAGAGTTAATAGACCTAAGGAGAAAAATAAATAGGGACAAAAAGGAATACACCTTCTTCTCAGCACCACATGGCACATACACAAAGATTGACCATACACTATATCACAGAAACATGGCATACAAATGCAGAAAAGCAGAAATAATAAATGCAGCCTTTTCAGATCAAAAGGCAATAAAAATAATGATCAGTAATGGTACATGAAAAACCAAATCAAAAATTAATTGGAAATTAAACAATATGATACTCCAAAATAATTTAGTCAGAGAAGAAATCACAGAAACAATTAATAATTTCATCAAGGAAAATTACAACAGCGAGGCATCCTTTCAAACCTTTTGGGATGCAGCCAAAGCAGTAGTCAGAGGTAAATTCATATCCTTGAGTGCATATATTAACAAAGTAGGGAGAGCAGAAATCAATTGGAAATGCAAATAAAAAAAAACTCAAACCGATCAAATTAAAAACCCCCAGCAGAAAACCAAACTAGAAATCCTAAAAATTAAGGGAGAAATTAATAAAATAGAAAGTGATAGAACTATTGATTTAATAAATAAGACAAGAAGATGGTACTTTGAAAAAACAAACAAAATAGACAAAGTACTAGTCAATCTAATTAAAAAAAGGAAAGAAAGAAAAGCAAATTAACAGCATCAAAGATGAAAAGGGGGATATCACCTCCAATGAAGAGGAAATCAAGGCAATCATCAAAAATTACTTTGCCCAACTATATGGCAATAAATACAGCAATCTAGGCGATATGTATGAATATATACAAAAATACAAACTGCCTAGACTAACAGAAGAAGAAATAGAATTCTTAAATAATCCCATATCAGAAAATGAAATCCAACAGGCCATCAAAGAACTCCCTAAGAAAAAATCCCTAGGGCCTGATGGATTCACAAGTGAATTCTATCAAACATTCAGAGAACAGTTAATCCCAATACTATACAAACTATTTGACATAATAAGCAAAGAGGGAATTCTACCAAACTCCTTTTATGACACAAACATGGTCCTGATTCCAAAACCAGGTAGATCAAAAACAGAGAAAGAAAATTTTAGACCAATCTCCCTAATGAATATAGATGCAAAAATCTTAAATAGGATACTAGCAAAAAGACTCCAGCAAGTGATCAGAATGGTCATCCACCATGATCAAGTAGGATTTATACCCAGGATGCAGGGCTGGTTCAATATTAGGAAAACCATCCACATAATCGACCATATCAACAAGCTAACCAACAAAAATCACATGATTATTTCAATAGACACAGAAAAAGCTTTTGATAAAATACAACATCCATTCCTATTGAAAACATTAGAAAGCATAGGAATAGGAGGGTCATTCCTAAAACTAATAAACAGTATATATCTAAAACCATCAGCCAATATCATCTGCAATGGGGATAACTAAAATCAGAAGGAAAGCAACAAACTGGGAAGCAATCTTCATAAAAACCTCTGATAAAGGTTTAATTACTCAAATTTACAAAGAGCTAAATCAATTGTACAAAAAATCAAGCCATTCTCCAATTGATAAATGGGCAAGGGACATGAACAGGAAGTTCTCAGCCAAAGAAATCAAAAACTAGTAATAAGCACATGAAAAAGTGTTCTACATATCTTATAATCAGAGAGATGCAAATCAAAACAATTCTGAGGTATCACCTCACACCTAGCAGATTGGCTAACATGATAGCTATGAAAAGTAATGAATGCTGGAGGGGATGCGGCAAAGTAGGGACATTAATTCATTGCTGATGGAGTTGTGAATTGATCCAACCATTCTGGAGGGCAATTTGGAACTATGCCCAAAGGGCGATAAAAGACTGTCTGCTCTTTGATCCAGCCATAGCACTGCTGGGTTTGTACCCCATAAATATAATAAGGAAAAAGACTTTTGCAAAAATATTTATAGCTGCGCTCTTTGTGGTGGCCAACAATTGGAAAATGAGGGGATGCCCTTCAATTGGGGAATGGCTGAACAAATTGTGGTATATGTTGGTGATGGAATACTATTGTGCTCAAAGGAATAATAAAGTGGAGGAATTCCATGGAGACTGTAACAATCTTCAGGAAGTGATGCAGAGCGAAAGGAGCAGAACCAGGAAAACATTGTACACAGACTGATGGTACAATCGAAGGTAATGGACTCCTCCACTAGGGACAATACAATGTCTCTGAACAATCTGCAAGTATCTAAAAACACTATCCACAATCAGAGGATAAACTGTGGGAGTAAAAACACTGATCAATAGCAACTGCTTGACTACAGGGGCTGAGAGGAAATGACTGAGGAGAGACTCTGAATGAACACTCTAGTGCAAATACCAACAACATGGAAATGGGTTCGAACCAAGAACACATGTGAAACCCAGAGGAATTGTATGCCGGCTATGGGAGAAGTGGTGGGAGGGGTATGGGGGGAGGAAAAGATAATGATCATTGTTTCCAATGAATAATGTTTGTAAATAACCAAATAAAATAATGTTTAAAAAGTAAAAAAAAAGAATTATCAATCTTCAGTTGGTTTTAGAAAGTGAAGAACACTATATATATAATATATATATATATATATAATTACTTTCTTTGTATAAGTACAGATCGTTTTCCAGAATGTATAATTCTAAACTTCATTTCCCACCACATATTTCTCTATTATAGACATTAAAGTTATATGAATCTTCATATAACTTTCATATAGCAATATATGTATATATACATATATGTATGTATGGATGTACATACATGTGTATATAAAATCTCATTTGAGCCTGTGAGGTAGGGATTACAACTGAAAACTAGTGAGGATTAGGGAGAGGAAATCATTTACTCTAGTTTACACAGCTAGTAAATATGGCAACCAGGAGCTGAACTGAGGTCTCCCTAACTCCAAATTCAGTTACCTACCTAATCTCCAAGACCAAAATTTATTCCAACTGCGATGCAATTATTTCTCAATCAGGGCAAATGGAGTTGGATTAGGAGAAGGAAATGTTCTTATATAATAGAGCAAAACCTTTTGGATCACATATCTAAGGGACAGAGAATGCATCTACATCTTTATAGAAATAGTCACTAAATAGGTATAATGTGAATCTCTTATTGAAGTCCAACTAGTGTACACATATTACAAAGTCAATTATTCTACCTAGAGCTTCTTTTGAATAGAGAATAAATCATGGAAAATTAGAACATCTAATATCATTCAGTAGGAAAAAGGTGCCCTTAAGACATCTATCTTTTAAGCTGAATTAGCTCTTTAAGATGTTAATTGGTGTCATAAATGAACTCACCCAAATTTCAGCTAGTTTAATCTTTCTCTTGCCTTATTAAATGAAAGATATCAAATTGTTTACAGATGAATTAATCATGACATTATCCTTGGAACTTTTAAATTACCTCAATTGCACTGCATTTAGCATTACAAATAACCTGCATATTAAACAAATGGAAACCTTTTTTTTTCTATTAATAAACATTAAATCATCTTCTACTATGTCCAAAAAGCAGTGCATGTATGTGCAGGCAATGGCTTTGAGAAGAGACAAAAAAAATTCTTGCTACATCTCAAAATGCATTTTCAGCATGCAGGTGCACTGTA
The DNA here is from genome assembly GCF_027887165.1 of Monodelphis domestica. Taxonomy (NCBI): domain Eukaryota; kingdom Metazoa; phylum Chordata; class Mammalia; order Didelphimorphia; family Didelphidae; genus Monodelphis; species Monodelphis domestica. The sequence goes on along the minus strand of NC_077228.1, from coordinate 85,164,659 downwards.
ATCTTCATGAAATATGATAAAATGATGAGTTTTCTTCAAGATCTACAGATTGATTAGTGCGCTTAGATATGACAGGCTGCCTCACGTCTGGTGAGCTCTTGAGACCCATGTGAAATGATTCCATCACTAGAGAATGTAAAATAGTCAGCTTTGTCAACTATAAACCTGATTTGGTTAATCTGTCCCCAAATTGACTTTTCATATAATTGTAATATCTGAGTTTAAACAATCAATATTTTTCTTTCTTCAGCCTGCTTGGCAATATCTGAAACTGTTCAGGCAGAGAGCTCAGAAGACATTAATTCTCATACCTTTATGACATATAGATGAAGCGTTTCTAAATATGAGAAATAATTGAATGGTAAATTTTGTTTAAAAATACTGTCCACAGAATGTTTGTAAGAGTAATAGGTTTTCCAATGACTCTGGCAACCCCATCCTGAACCTAGCATTATTAAGAGCTTCACATGGGTAAAATGGGTTTCCCTGAGGCCAGCATCACCTCACTGATATTCCAGATTTTAGAAAGTTTTCCTAACTCCTTGAGACTACCAGAAAGGAGGGGTCTCTAGAAAGAAAAACCACTAATTTTATCTAAGGAATTCTAGTTCAGAATCCAGTTAATCAAATCCTCATGGCTTAGAGCAAGGACCCCTCCATTATGGATTCCCAAATGATTCTACCTACTATTAAGAAGCCTTACACAATTAAAACTTCTTATATGTCTAGATCTCCAAGTGAGGGTCGTAGACTAATGGACAATACCTTGGCCTTAGGATTGTTAAGATGCTTGAGTTTATGACCTGCCCTGATTCTGTTTCCTTTATGGAAGCCAAGGAAGGACCATAATTAATTCAGGAATTTGACCAATTTGTATTGTTTCCTGGGCTCGCATAAAAATCTGGATATTATGTTTTACTATTACCTGTTTAATTTTGGTGGAAAGATCTGTCCCTTCTTGACTTTCTCATGATAAAATTTAAATTAAATTGGATAGTGCAAATATTAATAATATGGAAATTATTTTTGATCAATGACACATGTAAAACCCAGGAAATTGTACGTTGGCTATGGGAACAGGTTGAGGAAGGGGAGAGAAAGAACATGAATCTTATAACTATGGGAAAATGTTCTAAATTAATTAATTAAATAAAATTTAAAAAATAAAAATAAAACCAAAATCTAAGGTCAAGTATATATTTAGTGCTTGAGTTCAGATGTTAAAGTATATTAAGGGGGGAAAAACCTTGTAGAGTTTTTAAATGCCAGTTAAGAAGAGAGGGATGAAATTCTTTTAAATAAAGTGTACTTTATTCTTATAGAAGGTAGCAACATTTTCCCCCGTCTTTCTCTTCTGCTTCTCTTCCCTCTCCCAGAATGGTCCTATTAGTGAACTTCTCTAGCAGACTGTGCTGACCTTGTGTGTAAAGAGAAGGGTGGCTAGGGATGGGACCATGGATCTAAGGAACCAGGACCAGAAACTAAGCCTTATGCATGAAGAAAGAGATTTTACAATTCTGCTTTTCCCCAAGAAATAGGAGTACAGGAGGAGAGAATGACTTCTGGGCTCCTTAAGAGTTAGATCCATGGGATCAGTAATGTTCCAGGATGTGGCTGTGGACCTTACTCAAGGAATTGCCACATTGGGAATCACATCATAAGGACCTGTACAAGAATGTGATGCTGAAGAACTAGTAGAATTTTTTCTCCCTTGGAGGACTGCTATCCTCTAAACCTTATGTTATCTCCTAGTTGCAGAGAAAAGAAGCACCATGTATAGCAGAGAAAGAAGCACTGAGGGAGCTTTCCAAATTTTTGTATTCCAAATACAAGACATGAGATCAGATAGTCACATGTAAATCATGGCATTTCTATGGGCACATCAGCCAAGGAGAAAAAAAAAACACACACATCTGGAATTCCAAGGAAATTCCAAGTTTGGGATTTCAATACTTGGTTGGAAAGCCTCAAGGAGAAGGAAGAATGATGATTCTGCCAAGTTTCAATCAATCAGAACAACTTTTAATGACTTGTCTGTTCATGAACAGAATGCTTTTGGGAGAAGGTTCAAGTTGGGGTCTGTTCTTGTTCCCAGACAGAGAAATCCTGTAGGAGCATAGCAATTCAATATGACACACTTGGAAAGAGGTTCAAACAGTTTTCAGACATAATGGACCATAAGAGAAACTCCTGAGGAGAACATTTGTAACTATAAATCTGGAAAGCCTGTAATTTGCCACCCAGGCCTTTTTTCAGTGCCATAGATTACACAATGAAGAGAAACATCACATATGTAGTCAATGTGGGAAAACTTTCAGCAGAGGTTCATGCCTTATTGCACATCAGAGAATCCATACTGGAAAGAAGCCTTTTAAATGTAATGAAGGCTCAAAAGCCCACAGGCAAAACACATCTTATTAAAAATCAGAGAATTCATACTTGAGATGGCCTATGTGCGTAATGACTATAGAAAAGCTTGCAGCATCCATTCATCCCTGGTTAAACACCAAAGAATTCATTCAGAGAGAAGTCATTTACATGTAATGAATGTAGGAAAGCTTTTGGTCACTATAAACAACTTCATGAACACCAGAGAATTGACACTGAGAAGATAATGAAATTAATATATGTGGGAAAGTTTAATAAATCATGATCATCTTAAAATCTTAATCAATATTTAATAATTCTTGAATCTTAATAAGTATCAGAGAAAATATTAATAAATATCAGAGAATTCATGCCAGAGGGTAACCATATGAATGTAAATGGAAAGAGAAAGATTTTATTGATAATTGTGTCCTTATTCAAGGTGAAAGAATACATAGAGGAGAGAAACTAGATATATTAATGAATCTGGAAACACCTTCAGTTGGGAGATATGCCTCAAGAAACCCAAGAGAATTCACAGTGGAGGAATAGACATAAATGCAATGACTGTGAGAAAGGTCAGTGACGAGCATCCTTTGTCCCCCAAAAATTCATAATGGGGAGAAGATCCATGAGTGTATTGATTGTAGGGAGAGTTTTTGACAGAAGGCAAATTTTAAAATGTATAAAATGATTCATACTGGAGAGAAGTCCTTTGAACATAATGAATATGAGAAAACTTTTTGTGTGGTAGGACAGTATAACAAAAATAAAGGAATTCATACTGCAAAGAAACTTTTTAAATATTGTGAATATGGAAAAGTTTCAAAGACAGGAAAGGACCTGGTGTACATAAGAGGAAAAAATGGAGAAAATGTTAAACATTTAATTACTGGGAAAACCTTAAAAAAACAGGGATACTTTTTTTTAATCCTTACTTTCTGCCTAAGAGGCATTTCTCTATTGGTTCTAAGCCAGAAGAGTGGTAAGGGATAGGCAATGGGGGTCAAGTGACTTGCCCAGAATCACACAGCTGGGAAGTGTCTGAGGCCAGACTTGAACCTAGGACTTCCCATCTCTGGGCCTGGCTCTCAAGGCACTGAACTACCCAAATGCTCACAATTATTTTGTATACATCAGAAAACTCCTAATCAGGAAAAACATTTTAATGTAACAAGTTGGGAAACACTTTAGCCTAACGTAATCTTTTCTTTATCAGACAATTCTTACTGGAGAGAAACTTTATAAATTTATGAATGTTTCCACATTTAAAGCCTTCATTTAAACACATGCTATAATAAACATCTGAAAATTCACACAGGAGAGAAGTCCTAAAGATGGAATAAATATGGGAAAGCTTTTGCTCAGAAGCATTACCTTATTGAACCTGAGATAATTCATACTGGAGAAAGACTCTGAATATGATGAATTTGGAAAATCCTTTGGGTAGAAGGAAACTTACAAAGCTCATAAGAAAATTCATACTAGAGATAAATCACTTAAATATAATAAATGAATATTATGAAGTCTTCAGTTGGAGGGAAGACATTTGGGATTATCAGTGATTTCATGCTATTGTACAATTAATGTAAATGTAATCAAGCTGAGAAAAGTATAATTTCAACCCATAGTGAAACCAATCACCTCAGAATCCATTACTAATAGTATGTACACGAAACAATGATTCTTGCATGTGTATTTAATTTCTTATTAAAGTTTTCATGCAGAAATTTTACTATGGAGTTTTAGGAGATGAAACACTGATAGGATGACAAGTTCATAAATATAATCTAGAAAGGACTTTAAAAGGGCAACTCAGTCCAACTCCCTCATTTGATACATAAATACACAAAGGAAAAATCATTAAATAACTTGCATTGAACCATATAGCCAGTAAATATATGAGGTTGTATTTGAACTCAGGTATTCATGAAACAAAATATAGTGGCTCACCCACTAATCTATGCTTCTTTTTCTCTAGACTTGTTACTTGTTAAATACTGAAAATCAAAATGTCAACATTTTTCAGGAATTAAAATATTGTTTTTGTATTTAAAAGGGGAAATAGCAATCATAGTAATAATGAAATAATAAAAGCAATAAACATCTATATTGGAGAAGGAAATGGCAAACTACTTCAATATTTTTGTCAAAAAATCCCAAATTCAATTAGTCAAACATGATAAAAAACCACCACACTAATATAAATACATAATCATATATATGTTCTTCTATATATTTATATTACATATTATCTATATGGCATGTACATATATTTATATAATATTGTTTTTTCCTTAGATATTATGAAATTAATCAATTATATGTTTGATAATTTAGATAGAGCAATCAGTTCAAAGATAACACATGAATCAGTAGCAGAAAATAATAGAATCAGAGGATTTTAAAGTTAGAATATAGCTCAGTTGCAACATGGTTCAATTCGTGCCCCAAAAGATCCTTCACTACAAAATACCTGTCTAGCATTTCCCTGAAAATTTCTAGTGGAGGTTTGCCAGAGTCATTTTCAAAGTTTCCAAAGGACAAGAGGTGTGAGAGAAGTCTGCCCTGGTAGCTCCCAACTCCACCATGAAGCTGTTTACTTCTGTGATGATCTACATTCCCATCAGCCTCGTCCTTCTGTCCCCTTCCTGGCACACAGCTTGCTTAGCAGAAACACAAAACTCTTCATGCATATTTCATCCTCCCGTCTCAGACTCTGTAATAAAAGCACAGTGCTCTAGTCTAGATTTCTGTTAGCCTGCCCAGTGCTGTAAGCATGGAATGGATGAAGATGGTTGGATTGCAGCAGCTATTGACTGGAGACTGGTTTCTCACATATATTTTGTTCTATGTGGGTAAACATAGAGAGGTGACACCTGATGAATCCAAGTACATAAAAGCACAAAATTTGGGATTCTGTAAACAAGATTACCCAAACTCTATCAGTTTCCTAAATGAAGGGAAGGGAATAATCTTGAAATAAGATTCATTTTGCTTTTTGAAGGAGAATAGAAGAAGATATGTCCAATTTCAACAAGGTATTAGTATTTTCACACCTAGTTTCAAAGGGTTGCTTGACACTGATAGTTTTCTCTTTCTTCATAGTTTAATATTAGAATTATTTCTATAAACATTTGTTAAATTGGGTCAACAGTAAGAATTTAGGAAATACAAGTTGTGTTCCCAACATTATTGATACTCTAAGGATACAAAAAAGTAATAACCAAAAGTTATCCTTAGTAGACAAATGGTAAAAAGATAGGAAGAGGTTTTGAAAGAATTGCAAATCATAAATTACATTAACTTCCACTGAGAATAAGAGAAGTACACATTAAAACAATTCTTGAGTTTTCCCCTCTCTAATACATATAAAGAACTTTGTCAAATTTATAAGAATAAGGGCATTTCCCAATGGATAAATGCTCAAAAGATAGGAATAAACAGTTTTCAGATGAAGAAATCAAAGTCATATATATGTATATGAAAAATGCTCTAAATAACTACTGATTAGAGAAATGCAAAACAAAACAATTTGGATATATCATCTTATACCTTTCAGACTAGGTAAAATGATAAGATGTCAAAATGGCAAATGTTGAGGGAAGGGGAAATGGGCATACTGGAGGAATTTCAAATTGATCCAAACATTTTGGAGAGCAATTTGCAATCATGCCCAGACAGTTATAAAACTATGTATACCCTTGAATCTGATTTGCTTCTCAAGGAGATTGGGGAAAAAGGGAAAGGATCTGAATGTTTTGAAATAATTATAGAAAATTTTTTTGTGGTGGCAAAGAACTGGAAATTGAGGACATGTCCATAAGTTGGGAGGCTGGCCGAATAATTTGTGGCATATGATTGTGATGGAATATGATTATGCCTTAAGAAAATATAAGCAGGGGAGCAGTGAAGCAGCTCAGTGGATTGAGGACCAGAGGAACACTTCTTAGCTGGGTGATCCTGGGAAAGTCACTTAACCCCATTGCCTAGCCCTTATTGCTCTTCTGCCTTGGAAACATTTCACAGTATTGATTTTAATATGGTAGATAAGGAAAAAAGAAAGAAAGAAAGAAAGAAAGAAAGAAAGAAAGAAAGAAAGAAAGAAAGAAAGAAAGAAAGAAAGAAAGAAAGAAAGAAAGAAAGAAAGAAAGAAAGAAAGAAAGAAAGAAAGAAAGAAAGAAAGAAAGAAAGAAAGAAAGAAAGAAAGAAAGAAGGAAGGAAGGAAGGAAGGAAGGAAGGAAGGAAGGAAGGAAGGAAGGAAGGAAGGAAGAAAGAAAGAAAGAAAGAAAGAAAGAAAGAAAGAAAGAAAGAAAGAAAGAAAGAAAGAAAGAAAGAAAGAAAGAAAGAAAGAAAGAAAGAAAGAAAGAAAGAAAGAAAGAAGGAAGGAAGGAAGGAAGGAAGGAAGGAGAGAACGAAAGACAAACAAACAAACAAACAAAGACACAAAGAGGAAGGAAGGAACAAAGGAAGAAAGAAAGAAAAAGAAAAGGAAGGAAGAAAGGAAGAAAAAGGAAAAGGAAAAAGAAAGAAAGATCGTGACCAGATTAATTTTTTTTAATGTGGAAAGGCCTACATGAAATAATGAAGAGTGAAATGAGTAGACCCTAGAAAACAGTATGTACAGCTATCAAATTAATATTTGAAGACAATTTGTGAATATATACCTCCAAAGAAAGAACCAAATAAGTAGAACTTTTTCTAACTCTTCTTGCTGATTCTTGTTGGAAGTATATAGAAATGCTGATGATTTATATGTGTTTATTTTGTATCCTGCAACTTAGCTAAAGTTATTAATTATTTCCACAACCTTTTTAGTTGATTTAATAGAAACATTAAAAGGCATAATTTATATATACATATCTTTTTGTCAGGTGATCTCTTCTATGGTACGAGGAAGGGAATGAAGGACTGAGATACCCAGGAATACATTCTACATAAATAATAATTAATTTTTAAAAAGAAAAAAACTTAATTTATGCCAAATGAGATCTGACAAAATGGCAAACTGCAGGAGAGGATTTACTGTATCATAAGAGGGGAAATAAGGCAATTGTTTAGTGCAAAGTAGAATTTTAAGTTACTTCTAAAATCATGATGACTATTCTTTCTTCTACTTATATTTAAAGTTCATTTTTCAATGATAAATGATATATATCTTAGACTATATTGCTGTTTGCATATAGTGGGTGATTAACATTTACAGAATTAAAAAAAAAGTTAATCAAGACAAACAAAATAATAATAATCAATGCTAGAGGAGCTGTTGAAAGAAAGGAGCACTGTTAGAAGAATTGTAAATGATCCAACTATTTTGTTTGTACATTTAGAATTATGCAAAAGTGTGATGTCACTCTTCATACTTTTTGATATTCAAAATTCTTTTATTATATATAAACCCTATGGGGTTCAAAGATGAAAACAAGAGTCCAAGCAATATTCCTTATGGTAACAAAAAGCTAGAAACAAAGTGGGTGTTCATTAGATAAAGAATAAGTAAATTGAAATATCAATATCATAATTACTGTTATGATAAAAAGGAAAGGTTCCCAATAAGGAACCTGAAATCCAACTGATTGAGAATGCAAAAAGAAATGGTTCTAGTGAACAGAGAATGGAACATACTTGTCCCCTTTTGACTGAGAAGAGGGGAAGACATATTAAGGGAGAATGATGCATATTGCTTAACAGGAAGTTTTGCTTAATCATTTTTCTTTGTAATGAAGGAGGATTCAATGGCAAGGGGAGTGGTATAAACCTAGAAATAACTCTTATGTAGAGAATAAAAATTCAATAAAACTTTTGGATACCCCATAAAAATATCTAGTGAAAAGAAATCCAAAATTTCCCTAAGTAGCCCATTCTATTATCATCCTGAATCCTAGGATATTTTCCCCTTCAATTAAACATCACATTTTCATTACCTTTTTCATGTAATGTCTACCCATTTCTTCCCTTTTTATCCTTTGGGTTGAAATAAATCAAATCCTTCCATCTGCTAACGTTTCATATTATTGAAAATGGTTTTGACAATTTCCTTTAATCTTTTCTTCAATAGTCAAAACATTCCCAGTTTCTTCACTCAGTCTTTTTAAGGTATGAATTAAAGTTCTTTGGTCATCCTTGATGCTGTTCTCTGGAATTTCTCTTGTTATATGTGTTGTCACTAAACTATGATGCCCTGAAATGAACAGACTATTTCAAGTGGTTTCTGGCCTACAGAACTTCCCCAATATGACCTCTCCACATATCAAATTCCTAACCATCCTTGAAGGTCCAGTTTAAATGATAACTCAAAACACTTTCCTCAAACTGCATATATGGCACATATATATCCACAATTTTCCTATACCTTACATAAGCCATTCTTTTAAATCCCTTTCACACTGATGATGAGTTATTTTGTATGAAAATAATTTGTTCATCTGTCAAAGAACTCAAGTATATGAGGAGAGGGACTTCTCTCATTTAATCTCCTTATCTTCAATTTTCCAAGCTCCTAGTATAGGTTATATTAAATATAAAAAATGCGCATCATATTTAATACAATTCTGCATAAACAATTACAGAAGCATTAAAAATGATTGAACATTTCATCAAAACATACCAAAGTCTATGTTATTAATTAGTAAACAGAAGTATATTGATCATCTTATGTATAAATAGTTTATCAAATTTTATACAGAAAACCAGAAAAAATGCTGAATATATTTTTCACTAAATAGCACAAAGTAGCCTAAAATGATGTACTATAACTAGTGATGGTCTTCAGGTAATGTCCACTGTATCATGGATATTATCTTGGAAATAAATCACCAACAGAGATTGACTAATCTCCAAATATTTTTTGCTTTAACTAATATCTATTTATGCTCTCCTATTCACTTTTAGCCTTACCTAAAACATGATTTCATCATTGTTTTGACTCCCATGACCAGAATCATACTATATTTTAATATATATTCAAGATCATGTTAATTGTTGAGAAAAGTGTTCTGAACTGTATATTTATTAGAGCAATGATTCAATAACCATGCTGGAAGGCATTATCTTAAATATATAAATATTTCTGTCTACCAATTGCCAAAGTGTTAACTGAAATATGATCATGCAGAAATTCAGTATGGAAAGTGTCCTACCCATTAAAGTATTTTTTCTTCTTTGAAACAACTTTTTAATACTTTAATACTTTAATACTTGAAACAACTTTAATACTTAAAACTTGCTAAAAATGATATTTATCAAAACATGAAATAATGATTCTATAAAGACCCAACTGTGTATATATATGTACACATATATGTATATATATATACAGCATCCTGTATTTTTGACAGATATATATGATAATAGAACAAAAGCCATAGTGATTTAACAAGTTGTACAATGTTCTTGATAGTATTTATATTTTAAAGTGTTCAAATTAAAAAGAAATTTTTGGAAACCTAAGATTAAAGTATTACATATAGTCAATATACACAAAATGCTCTATTCTGATGTTTGAATTTGAAACTTATTGTCCTCAATATTTTCACTGTCACATAGGCTTGGGACTTCCTTGTATTGATGTTCCATAATTTGTAATATGTATATGTTTTACCTTCTCAACTATGTTAAGAATGGGATATCAGTTCATCTTAGTTATACAATTATTTTGTAAATGAAGTTGAATCACTTTGAAGTACAGATAGTATCACTAAATGGTCTAATAAAATGTTACTCAGAAAATAAATATGAATACATGTAAAATGTATAGTTAGTGTAGCCTAATTTGTATGTAAGTGTATGCTTAAAAACTGTTTGGAGATGTATCCATAGGTATGATACTTTTTGTATTAATTCACTTAATAAAAATGAAACGCCCCTCTTCCCATAAATTCGGTAAATATAAATTTAATCCACAAGACAACTGGGTGTCTGTGTGGTTTGAGAGTCAGGCCCAGAGATGGGAGGTCTTGGGTTCAAATATGGCCTCAGACACTTCTCAGCTACGTAACCCTGGGCAAGTCACTTAACCCCCATTGCCTACCCTTTTGCCTACCCTTACCACTCTTCTGCCTTAGAAACAGTACCCAGTAATGGAAGGTAATGGTTAAAATAATAATAAATAAAATAAAATAAAATTTAGTCCAACCATCACCAAAATTGTAACCATTTCTGAATTAGTAAATTCTGACTGAACTTTTAATAATATAATAAGTAATTTCAACTACCCAAAAGATATGATGGATCTATGCTAGGTATTTTCTGTAACATCCAAGGCTTATATCAATAAGATATAAAACATGCAGGGAATATTTTAATGATTACAAAGTATAATTTCCAGAAAAAATTAGGATTAGAACATTTCTTCCACTGTCTTTTATATTCATCTTAAAAAAGAGTCTAGATATCTATATTTTAACTAGTTTGTAATAATTGTTAACAAAGAGAACTACACCAGTAATCATATACTAACTTGTATGTGGTTACCCTGAATTCTAGTTTCTCTGCCTGATTAAAGACCCTCATTGCTACTTTAGTAGTCGTCTTTATTTCACGTTGACACATTCGGTGGCCTCATTGAGGGTCAAAGACCCAAAGCCCACTGGTCCACCACTTTTTTTTTTTAACTTCATCATCCAGTCTAACAGCATATGACCTCTTTTGATCAGTCAAGATGCAATTGGGTGCCCTGATTGGAATAAAACTGATCACATGGATTTTTCTGTCTTTTTATCCTATCTTGATCTCCTATCAAGATCTCATTCATGTTAGATGACCACTAGAAGATACAGAAGAAAACTTATGCAAGACAATATAAGGAGCAGAGTTAAGTATCACACTGACTCATCTGGGAAAACAATCTAAATCATTTGACACTGTGTAACCTGGAGCACTCAATGGGACTACATTCCTAAGATCTAAATATGAATAATCTGAGTAACATGGATGGAAAATGCAAACCCAGTTAACCAAACCGCCTCATGTTCAAAGTGTATTTAGCTTCCCTATAGAAGTGAAGATGACTTGAAGGAAGCTGTGGTCAGTTACAATACATGTGATTGCCCCTTCATTCTACCTGTATAAAAGTGGTGTTTATTATGGCATATCCTGCACTCAGAAAGTGAATTAAAATGTGCTATCGTAACCTTGATGGAAAAGACTGCTGATTTGTTAAAACAAACACATGAGCATGTGGGGCTTCAACTTTTGTGAGAAAGGTTATATTTATATAGCAAAAATAAACAAGAAATAGATTCATTATCCTTCTAATCGAAGAATCTAGAAGATCAATTCATTTTAAAGTTGATCAGTTAATTAAGATGGATGACACTTTGCTCTGACTAATTTTGTTTTATTACTACTAACTAGTAGAAATAAACAGAAATGTATGTTTAATAGATAGATATAGTAAGTGCTCCATCAATGAACAGTTCTAATTTGGTTAGGATGAATTGTGATCTTTTCATATTCATGGGAAAAGGCTTGCTAAGCAATTTAATATCATTTTTAATTTTGTATTTACAATATTGTATTGTTTGTTTGTTTGTTTTTTGCTAACCCAAGGGATGGAATGTGATATAATGGAATGGGTACCAGATTTGGAATCAGAGAACCTGCTTTCATGTACCAGCTTTTCCACTTTGGTTGTCATTTAATTTCTTTTGGCTTCAAAATTATCTACAAATTAAGAGAAAATTCATAGATTCTAATTTCCCTTCCAGCTTTAAATATCATATGATTCCACAGTCTATAATGATAAACTAATCTGTGAAGATTGACAACTAATTAATACTTTTTAATTCATTTTAATGAATATCATTTTGAACAAAGTGCCATTTTTGTACTAAGAATGATATTCTTCAAGATATTGGATCATCTGGTTCTGTAAATCATTTACAGTTAATTTAATAGCAATTTAAAAGCAAATTGTGAGTATTTCCCCCCATATTATGGACACTTTACTTTTCCCAAAAAAGAATTACAATTTACTCATCATTGTTAAAGAAATGATATAAATGGGATGAAATATTGATTTTACATGATATTTTAAATTGTCTATTTTTCCTACCATAGTTAATTTATCTATATATAGTGTGCTGAGAATCTTAGCCGATGGCCAAGGTCTTTGTTTTCAAAGTCCCAATTAGGCCTCTCTGGAGTGTTTTTGTTCTAGCTCTTTATGTATAATCTTATGCTTTCCAAATTCTTTTCACCACTAATCTGATGCTTCCACTCCTGCTGCCTTACTTTCATCTAAAGTCAGACTCTTCTCCTGGAATATGTATCCTCACATGGCCAGGTAAACAAAAATCCCTTTATTCTATCATTTAAATCTTTTATAAGTCTTCCAAAATAATAAAAAGAGAGCATGGATTTTTGCATTCTCCTCTTCAGTTTTCATTATCCAAATCTATTGCCATCAACATGTGTATTGAATAATCTTCTTATGTTTCTTCTAAAAGTTTTATACTTGGGATTATTTCTCCTTATTCATTCTCACATTAAAGTTGGTCCTTTGGTAATGACTTGGACATTAGGGATGAATTTCGTTTATTTTTACAGCACTCTTATGGTCACTTAAATCCTCTTAAAACATGTCAATGATGGGGATGTCTTTAACTCACAATATGGAATCACTCCTGAACGTGTAGTCCTAATTCATATATTTATTAGTTATATGACCTTGAACTAATTGCTTTCATTTTCTGGGTCTCCATTTTGTAAATGAGGGATAAAAACAGATAAACTTCATTCCTGCTCTGACAGCGTACAAATACTTAGGATTATTTTACCCAGGGAAAATATCTAAAATCTCTATTTTAGTAATATTTGGGTAAGCAAGATGATGTTTCTCTCTAAAGATCCTTAATGTTATTATCAACAATAATAGTTAATATTTATTTGATGATTAAATGTTAGCAAAGTGCTTTCCACATAGTATCTCACTTAATTCTCACAGTAACCCTCATTTTATATTGGAGAAAACTGAGGCTTAATTAGACCATATAGCTTGCCCAATTAAGTGAAATCTGAAGGAAATTAGGGATACTAAGAGGCAGAGGTGAGGGATTTGTGCATTTCCAAATATGGAGGAACACCTGGGTGAAGAGAGGGATGATTAGAGACAGAATTTTATGTATAAAAAAACAACATAAATGCCAGTCAGGAAAGATCTTAAAATTAGTAAATTAAGAGAAATATATGATAATCCCCAGAAAGATATGTTAGAACAAAGTTATAGAAGGCTTTAAATGTGTCCTCTCCAAAAAAGAGAAAACAAATTTAATCTTAGGTATAATAAAGAACTTTTGGAATTTGTCATAAAGGGAAGTAATGTTTTGACCTATTCTTTGGAAATATCACATTGATATCTCTGTAAAGGAATGATTAGAAGATGAAAATAATTAAAGCAGAATGACTAGTCTCTATACTGATGTGACTAATTTGTACCCAATGAAAATCAAAGGATCTCTAAAATTCTCAGTGACAAGTATGGTAATGTTGCTATTATAATTAGAGTGCTTAGGTATTATTGTTATGATTATTAATATTCCTTTCTAAGCAGGTTAGAATAGCTATTTTATTCCAAACACAATTCAGAAATTCCATCTTTACTAAAACAATGTGAGGAAATTCTTTTGTGCTTTGAAAATCAAGCTGTGGTTCCAATATTTTAAACATCCTATGTCATCATTCTCTTCTACCCTTAGAACTTGAGTCCTTTAAGGATCCTTAATAGAATGTCTTTATATTTTTAATAGACTGTTCATTCCTGAGTAGTTTTATCCTTTGTTCAAATATAGCCCCAAACCTAATTTAGATTTTGTAACTAAGTGCTTGTTCTTTTTAGACAGAGTAAACCATTATTTCTGTAAAGTTTCTCATCCTTTTCTCCTTTACTCCTTAAAATTAGAGTAAACCAATCTAATGCTGTCTATTAGGGAAATCCTCCCAAATGTGAGGAGTAGACAAGATGAATATTAAAAAAAAATATCTTAACAGGTTTGAGCCTGATGCCACGAGACTGATCTAAACAGATGTGGAAAACCTCAATGCCTTAAAATGAACTGGTAATATTGGTTTGGGCTCCTGGTAGGAATGCAAACTGAACCTTTTCACATATCATCAAGTGCCCACATCCTTGAAATAGGTAATTTCCTGCTTCAGCAACTATTAGTATGCCAACAGCTCTCTACACTCAGGCATTGTGCATATAGAATGCATACTCAATTCAGATGCTGCCCCTTAGACTTTTCTCAGAACTTTTGGCTATTTCTAGAATATACTTGCTCTGGAATTATTACTGTCATTCAAAAGTTTTCCCCAAGAAGGGGAAAAAAACAATTCTCACAGAAATATTTTCAGCCAGAACAAAAGATAGGAGTGTGACTCTGGACATGAAATGACATCAATTTACCTAAATTTTTCTTCAATCACAAAATGGAGTTAATAGTAGTACCTACTTTGAAAGGTGGTTGTGAGGATCAATTGAGATAATATTAGAAAAATACACATTTAGCATTGTGTTTAGAATATGGCAAGCATTATGTGATGTTTATTCCTTTCAACAACACCTAGAAATTAAGAAAAGTGTCTCATGAGAGTCCTAAAATCATCTTACAAAAGTGAAAAAAAAATCTAACTTTAATTCATTAAATACCTGGGAAAGAAGAGGGCAACTTAATGTTGTGGATATAATGTTGTATACATAAAAGTGGGAATTGAACTCAGATATTACAAAATTAGCAATCCTAGAGTTTGTTTGTTTGTTTGTTTTATTTTTACCTAAGTATTTTTCCATGGTTACATGATTCATGTTCTTTCTCTCCCTTTTTCCCCTCCCCTCCCCCAGAGCTGGCATGCAATTTCACTGGGATTTATTATCGCTCAATACTTATTTCCATATTAATAATTTTGTAATAATATTTTAAAAACGAAAACCTCAAATCCAATACTGATATAAACAAGTGATAAATCATATGTTTTCTTCTGCATTTCTACTCTCACAGTTCTTTCTCTTGATATGGATAACATCCCTTCTCACAAATCCCTTGGGATTATCCTAAATCATTGCATTGCTATCAATAGCAAAGTCAATTACATACAATCATCCCACAATATTTCAGTCTCTGTGTACAATGTTCTGGTTCTGCGCATTTCACTCTGCTTCAGTTCAGGGAGGACTTTCCAGCTCATATGGAAACCAAGCAATTTATCATTTCTTACTGCACAATAGTATTCTATCACTATCATATA
Organism: Monodelphis domestica; assembly: GCF_027887165.1. NCBI lineage: Eukaryota > Metazoa > Chordata > Mammalia > Didelphimorphia > Didelphidae > Monodelphis > Monodelphis domestica. The sequence goes on along the minus strand of NC_077228.1, from coordinate 85,149,050 downwards.
CCACAATGTGCTTAGCCATTCCCTAATAGAGGGACACTCTCTCATTTTCCTTTTTTTTTTTTTAGAAATACAAAAAGCATGGATATGAATATTTTATACGAATGTTTTTTTCATTATTATCTCTTTGAAGTATTGCAGGATAATAGGGTATGCATTCTTCTAAAGCACTTTGGGCATAATTCCAAATTACCTGCCAGAATGGTTGGATCAATTTACAACTCCACTAGGACATTAGTCCCAATTTTGCAACATCCCCTCCAACATTTATTACTTACCTTTACTTCTCCTTGAGCAAACTGCTAAGTGTGTGGTGGTACCTCAGAGTTGTTTTGATTTGCTTTTCTATGATTATGAGAGATTTAGAACACTTTTTCATGTAATTATTGATAGTTTTGATTTCTTCATCTGAAAACTGCCTATTCACATACTTTAACCATTTTCAACTGGGGAATGACTTGATTTCTTGTACAATTGACTTATTTCCTTATATATTTTGGAGATTAGACCTTTGTCAGAGCATTCTGTTATAATTTTTTCCAAGTTCATTGCTTCACTTCTTATTTTAGTTGCATTGGTTTTGTTTATACAAAACCTTTTTAATTTAATATAATCAAAATGATTCATTTTACGTTTTGTAATGTTCTCTATCTCTTGTTTCATCTTAAATTCTTTCCTTTCCCATATATCTGACCAGTATACTTTTCTATATTACCTAATTTATTTATGATTTTACTTTTTATATTTGTCATTTACCCATTTTGAATTTATCTTGGTATAGGGTGAATGATGTTCATTGAAACCTAGTTTTTTCCATACTGTTCTCCAATTTTCTCAGCAGTTTTTGTCAAATACTGGGTTTTTGTCCCAAAATCTTGGATCTTCATGTTTATCAAACAGTAATAGCTTGGTGAGGTCAGTTACCTCTAGTCTATACACCCACCTTTATATCTCTTAGTCAGTACCATGTTGATTTGGTGATCACTGCTTTTCTTTGTAGTGGTTTAAGATCTGGTACTGCTATGCCCCCATTCTTCACATTTTTTTATTAGTTCATTTGATCTTCCTGATCTTTTGTTATTCTAGATGAATTTTATTGTATTTTTTCTAATACTATAATATGGCTTTTTGGTAGTTTGATAGGTATGGCACTGAATAAGTAAAATAGTTTAGGTAGGGTTATAATTTTTATTATATTAGCTCATTCTACCTATGAGCAATTAATGCTTTTCTAATTGTTTAGATCTAGTTTTCTTTGTGTGAAAAGTGTTTTGTAGTTGGGTTCATATTATTGCTGAGTTTGTTCTGGCAGATAGATTCTCAATATTTTATATTGTCTAGAGTGATTTTAAATGGAGTTTCTAACTCTTGCTACTGAGTTTTGTTGGAAATATAAAGAAATGTTGATGATCTTTGTGGGTTTATTTTGTATCTTGCAACTTTGCTAAAGTTGTTGATTATTTCCACTAGCTTTTTAGTTGATTTTCAGTAGACCATAATATCATCTGTAAAGAATGATACTTTAGCTTCCTCATTGTCTATTTTAATCCCTTCAATTTCTTTTTCTTCTCTAATTGCCACCATTAACATTTCTAATATAATATTCAATAATAGTGGTGATAATGGGTGCACTTGCTTCACTCCTGATCTTATTGATAAGGCCTATAACTTATCCTCATTGAAGATGATGTATGTTGATGGTTTTAGGTAAATATTGTTCATTATTTTGAGAAAAGACCCTTATATTCCTACACTTTCTAGTGTTTTAATAGGAATTATATATTGAAGATTTAATGAAGATCTAAAATATATAGAAAAATTAATAATCAGTAAACCAAAAAATAGTATATGCTTTGTACTGTATGTATGAACCTCATCTTCTCTAAGGAAGAGAAAGGAAAGAATACATCTTCTTGGGGAAATACTCATTTATTATTTTCTTAGAATCAATACTATGTAAGAGAAAGAATGCTGTACATATCCAGAGAAAGAACTGTGGAAACAGAAACACATTCAAAAATTATGGTTGATCACTTAGTATGATAGGGATATGATTGGGGTTTTGATGTTAAAGGATCTCTCTAATATAGATATGAATATTATGGAAATAGGTTTTATACAATGATATATGTATATAGCCCAGTGGAACTGCTTGTCAAATTCTGGATGGGGGAGGAAAGAGTGGGGAGAGGGGGATCATTAATCATGTAACCAAGGAAAAATATTCTAAATTTTAAAAAAGGGAAAAAAAAAGAATCAATCCTATGTATTGGTTCCAAAGCAGTAGAGCACTAAGGTTTATGCAATGACGATTAAATCACTTACCAAGGGTCACAGAAGTAGGAAGTGTATGAGAACAGCTTTGAACCCAGGACCTCCTATCTTTAGGCTTAGTTCTCAATTCACTGAGCAAATGAATTGACTCCTGTGGTTGCTTTTTCCATTTGCACTGTTGTCATCATTGTGTATATTGTCTTTTTGGCCCTTCTTATATCACTTAATATCATTTCATATAAATGTAGGCTTCTCTACATTCATCATCTTTATCATTCCTTATGTGGTAGGAATATTGAAACTTTCTTTAATCATTCCCAGATCAATGAAACTGTCCTTGTGTGTTACTTGAACAAGATATTCCATCACATAAGAACATTTTCACTGCTGGTCTCCAATATACTCCCTTTCCTCATCTATGCCTCCTTCCTTCTTCAAGTCCCAAAGTCTCACCTTTTTCAGGAGACCTTTACTAGTCTTTATGTCTAATGCTTCCTTTTTTATCTGTTACACTTTATTTTGTCAGTAGCTTGTTTTTACATATCTCTTGCATAGACTGTGAGCTTCTTGAGTGCAAATACTGTCATTCTGTCATTTGCTTTTCCTTATATTTCCAGAGTTTAGCACACTCCTTAGCATGTACTAGGTACTTAATTTTTTATAGATTCACAATGCAATCAAAAGTAACAAAATTTAGCCATTCATTTGCAAAATTTCAAACTACATTTCAGAATGGTAAGATTAATATAAAGCTCTAGAAACAAATGTATTTGTCTTAGTGTGTCCACCTTTTCACAAATTCTCCAACACTCAGCATTACCAACTATTATCATCTTTGCTGTATAAGCCCTTTAATGTTTTCAGAAACCTACTCTTACTCATGATGTATCTTTCCATTGTTATTTGGGTCCCCTGATATTTCAGTGATGCAAATTCTGTTTGTTTATCTTCTTAATGTAGGAGTTCATTGTTATAGTGAACTCTTAGAAAGGAAATCACATCTAGTAATGCAGATACACAACAAATACAGATGCTCTTTGGCCTTGCTCACTGAATGCTTAGATTGTTTTCCAGGATTCACATAAAGACAGTATTTGAATCTAGGTCCTCTTGACTCTCTGGTCAGTTCTACATACATTATGTCAAACAATATCTCCTATAATAGTTTTTTTTTTTCATCCTGAAGACAGTGCTGTACAAGAGAAGTTCTTTCATTGAAATTTTTTTATACCAAGAAAAAAAATGAAATCATTCCAACTTTCTTAACACATCAGGTCCTTTAAATATTGTAGTTCCTTCCTAAGATACAAAATTTAGCTTCAGGTTACCCAATAATCTTTTGGATACTTGCCTTAGCCACATAAAACCATAGATCATTTATAGGTTGATTATAACTTAGATGAAAACATAATGGTAAAAATAATAATCAGTTCACAAGGTTTTGTGGTTGTGTTAATGTTAATCCAGATGTATTTGGCAGTAAATTGTAATTGCTGTTTTAAATTAGCTTTGTCTTCTACCTTCAGGGACAACATAATGAAAGTAATTTTGAAGAAAACTGACCTTCTCCCTCGAGTCCCCAGGAAGGTATGCTGAGCTAAAAATGAATCAATACATCAGAATCTATTCTCAGGGAAAAGGAACAAATAACTTTATAATTGTAATACTCAACATATTCCCCTTCAGGATATTTCTCTTGTGAATATTTCTAATCTGGCCTCAAGTATTTCTAATGTTGAGAGGACTGTACAGTAACAAATTTACAAATGAATAATCACTCATATTTTCTTCTAAGAATATTGATGCACAGTCTTTTGAAACATGGATTTGGGTAAAGTATTTTTCTGTCATTTATGCTGATGATTCAAAACATTCTACCACTTTTTAGTTGCTACTGAGCATCAAAATGATATGTGCTGGCAGAACTCCGTCTTTTTCTTCCTATTGAATTCTCCTGTTCATTTAAATAATGGGTGTCATAGTGGCTATAATCAAGAACTGGCAATGGTCAACAAACATTTATTAAGGACTTACTACATTCTAGGAAGTATGCTAAGTGATAGCTATATTTTAAAAAGGCAAAAACACTTCTTATTTTTAAGAAGCATTCTATTGGAGAAAGAGCATATAAACAGATATATAACTAGGGAAGGGTGGAAGAAGGGAGAGAGAAAGACAGACAGACAAATAGAGACAGACAGAGTCAAAGACAGACAGAGAAATGCTAAATGGGAAAATAATGGGAATGGAGAAATTGGAAAGATTTCCTGAAGAAGCTGGGGTTGATTTGAAGAAAGTCAGGATAACCAGGAGAAAGAAATGAAGAACCAAAACAATCCCAAATCAAGTATGAGACTAGGACAGTGAAAAAAGGACTAAGTGGGGTGATTAAATGATAAGAATATCTCCTTTCCTCTTTAATATATTATTTTAATATTTTTGGAAGTTCACACAGAAGCAGCATGGTAAAATGAATAGAGAATTTGCATTAGTGCCAAGAAAATTTAGGTGAAAACCCTTTTAATACACATCCTTGCCCCCAGAGCAGTCACTTTTTCAAGCTAGTTTTTAACTTTTGTTGATAGAAGGACATGTCTAACTTTAGAATATCCATACCAATAACAATACAGGTTTTAACTCTATGCCCTTTTTAAAAGTTAATTTAATTGATTTTGGTTTGGGAATTTATTCATTTCTTTATACAAATTCAACACTGCAACTATGTGATATTTCATTAATGTAGCTATTTTTCCCTCAGAACTTTTTGGATCTAGTAGACAGAACAACATTCATCATCCTTTCGTGAACTTGGTGGGGAACAAATATACATTTAGCTTTTCTAGTCCATGGAAGACAGTGAATCTGTACCTGTAGCCTTTGCATCTTGCTAGGGCCAGCTAAAGATCCCAAAAGCAAAGGTCACCTTCCTGTCCTGCTAAGACATCAAGTAGGACCTTATTGAGCATAATAGATACATACATAAATTTTAGATGGATACATAGAAACAGATATAAAGCATTTAAGAACTATGCTACATATTGTTCTAATCACTGTTGCAATGTAAAAGCAAACATGCCTGTTGTCACAGAGCTCAGAGCTCTCATTCTAAGGAGAAAGAGGATGATATATAAATGAGGAATGGAAGGGAGCTGGAATGAGTAGCCTGCTAAGAAGAATGCAGGAGTTGGAATGATGACCATGTTCCTGGCTAACTAGGGGAAATAGTTTATCCTATGGGAGAGGAAGAAAAAGATTTGAAAACTACTTTCTAATATGAAATTATTTAAAAGCCTGATGTTATTATGTTATTATATTACATATTACATATATAAAGCATAACCTATCATTAAATCAGGAACAGTAAAAGACTTCCAGGTTGATACTGTAGATCTAAGACATTGTCTCCAGAACATCAATTTTTCTTATTTCTATATTTGATGTGTTAAGCTCTTTGTTAATCAGCTAAAGGATAGGCAAAAATATTGTTGTATCATTTCAGTGTTGTTCGACTCTTCATGAATCTATTTGGGGCTTTCCAGGCAAAGATATTGGAGTGATTTGCCATTTCCTTGTCCAGATCATTTTTACAAATGAGCAAACTGAGACAAACAGGTTTAAGTTTCTTGTCCTGGATCATACAGCTAGTATGAGTCTGTGGACAGATTTGAACTCCAAAGATGTGTCTTTCCAAGTCCAGGGCCAGTATTCTATCAACTGTGATACCTAACTAGAAAATCAAGCACACATAATATATGAGGGATAAAATGATATGGAATGTGAAAGGACAGATAATCAGTGAGGTAAGCTTCATGGTCATGTTCAAGAAATATTTTATATCTCCATATAAAATATCATTTAAAATAAATAAATATAAAATATACTCCTTGTAATGTGGTGTGGTTCCAATAGGAAGGAGAAAAGGAGAAAACATGGATGATAGAATAAAATTAATAGAAGTAAAAATAACTACATTTATGCAAGTTATAATTGGTAAGGAATTGTCTGAGAGGGAATGGTTATTAATTTTGAATTCTAAGGAAATAAGTTCAAAAGCAGGCTTTAATATGGACTACTTTGGGACCTTGAGCATGAGGAAATGCAATGTACTCAGTTTTCTTATATGTCAATTTAGGCCCATGCTAAATCTTTATCTGTATTCTACTAAAATGTTTTATAAGAATGATCTGATGAAATATTATTTTAAATTTTTTCCCAGAATACAAATCTAAACAATTTTTAATATTTGTTTTCTGACATTTTGTAATCCATGTTCTCTCCCTCCCTCTCACCCCTTACCTCTCCCCAAGAAGGCAGGGAATATGATATCAGTTGTACATAAAGTATCATTTAATACATATTTCAATCTTCCTCATGTTTTGAAATGACACATATAGTTTATACTAGAAAAAATTTGTGGAGGAAATGAAGTGAAGATTGGAATGTTTCAATCAGCATTTGGCCCTATCCATTCCATCTTTTGTGGTTGATATCATTTTTTGTCATGAGTTGCTTGTCTTGGATCATTGCCTTGTTGATAATTGTTAAGCCCTGTAGCAATTGATCATCACACACTATTATTGTTACTGTGTACAACATTCTTTTGGTTCTGCTTACTTCCCTTGGCATCGTTTTGTATGTCTTAATGGGTTTCTTTCTGCTCATCCTCTTTGTTATTTATTATGGGACACTCGTATCCCATTATAAGCATATACTACAATTTGTTCAGCTATTCTCCAATTGATGGACATTGATGAAATATCCTTACGCAATTATTAAAAGAGTTGGGGGTGAGTAATACACTGTACTTCCATATATATCTGTAACATATTGTATGTAAGACACTGTGCTGGGTGATGAGAATCAAGAAAATAAGTGTCTCCCTCAAGAAGTTTACATTATATTCACTTTAATACAATTCAAATAAAGTAAACATTTGCTTCTTCTTGATATGTTGAAGACCCTGTAGGTCAAAAACCAGTGTTCTAGGCACTAAGGATGCAAACAGAAAAAAATCAAGTCCTTACTAGCAAATTGCTTATATTCTAATCAAGGTATTCAACATAAACATAAATTAATTGGATAAAGATAACAATAGAAATAGGAGAATATGACAAAGACCTGAGAAATTTAATTGTAGAGTGTGAATTCAATAAGAATTTATCTCACTTAATCTATCTGAAAACCCATTGTCCACACATGCATATTAGGATAGAATGCCAAAGAGTCTTGTGATTAAATTCCATGGGTACCTGGATTCCTGACTTCCCCAATGGGGGCTGGCGGAAGTCCCTGTGTGACAGGTGATGTATCTGGAAGTCAGGACTCTGAACCCAGAAGGAAAGTAATCCTGGTCAATCAGATATGCTGGATGAGTGATGTCGTTGGTCTTATAAGTAAGGGGACAGAGTAGTAACACTCTTTCTTTTGCATGTGACTGTCTCCCTACTCTGGAGTGATCAAGGCTCTGCTTGAGCCATGGCTAGGAACTGGAGTCAAGGAAGCTTGGCATGAATTGGAGCTTTTTTTAGTTAGGGCAGCCTGTGTTCTCTCTATCTCTATCTCTGTCTCTATCTCTATCTCTTTCTGCCTCTGCCTCTCTGTATGCCTCTCTAACTTTTACTAATAAATAATTATAAATTATATACAGTCTCAAGAGAATTTTAATCATTACAGCTATAAGGAATTGGATATGGTGTTCATGTAAAGGAAAAAAAAAAGGAGTGAGTCATATAGACAAAAGGAAAACCAGAAAAAGAGCTAGAAAATAATTTAGGAAGATGAAGTAATCTTTTCTTTTGTTTTGTTTTCTGTATTTTCTTTTGCTTACAAATGACAACAGTATCTCCATATATTTTTGAAGACTGAATCGGCCCAGTGATATAGCCTATAGAAAAGCCTTCACAGGAGAAACTTTATTAAAAAATACTGACACTTATAGACAGAGCTCAGAACAGACCAAGCCTGCTGAGGAAAGCAGCTATGCTTGCATGAGATTGCTGACAAGGTCCCAGTTTCTCACACAAAGGCACTGCTGCTCTTGGGCAAATGTCATCATTAAACCCTGATTTGCCCCTCACTCAGAAGAGCAAAGAAGTCCTTGTAACATCATGACTGAAAGTACCAAACCTGCCTTACCCTAAGAAGAGATTCGTTATCACTCTTTCTCAACTTGCTTACATCTGTAATAGAACCCTGATGAAATTCATGTGTGAAGTCATTTCCATAAACATGATCCTTTGGGAAGGTAACACCCCCCAAGCATTTCGTAATGCTTAATATTTTACACTTTATAAAAGTCTTTCACTTTGTCATAATGAGTGAAAGTCATAGCCTCCAGTCATAGTGATAAGATTCTTCTGCTCAGTCAATCTTTTCAGTCCTTCTTCTTATCTCACTCTTTCTTTCTAGCTGCTAGTCTCCCTAGTAAGCTAGATCTCATTCTCCACAGCTATAATGAACCTCAGATCCAATTACTCATCACCAGACTCTGGCACATGACCACAACAAGCACTTTCACTAAAATCTAAAGTCTTAGAGAGATATCTTGATTACTTAAAAGTCAAGTCATTTATTGCAGGTCCAATTGCTAGACTCTATTAGGAGTACAACTTGACCTTTGATGTTTTTAAGTATGACTAAGTCTCTCCAATATGCTATATTTCCTCCTATGTAATGATATATAATATGCATATATATTATATGCTTGACAGGCAATATGGTATAGTAATTAGAATATCAGACTTTAAGTCAGGAAGACCTGAATTCAAGTGCTGCCTTGGTTAATAGATAGTTGTAAGATACTGAGTAATTCAATAAGCCTAGAGACAGCCAGTTAGCATAGTGACTAGAGTACTTACTTTAGAGTCAAAAACACCTGAGTTCAAATAAGAATTTAAACACTATTTTTTTCTTATTTATATGTATCAATAACTGATTGAGTAAAATTATAAAAGAAGTCATCAAACCTCATGCAAACTTGTTAATAAGATCACCAGAATGAAGATTTAATTACTTACTCTTTTTATATATTGATTTTTCTCCTAAGTATATGTAAAAACAATTTTAACAATATAAAAAATTTTTGTCTGAACAGAAATAGTTTAAATGAACATTTGGATATGGAATTATTTATTTCCTCCATGAATTTTTCTCTAGTGTAAACAATATGTATTTTCTATCACAATATAACAAACTTGAAATATACATCATGTGATCATATATATATAGAACCTATGAAAACATGGATTACAAAATATTAAAGATATTAAGAAATTCTATTGAAAATGTAATATGTGAAAAAATGAAAATTAATTTTTTAAATTGAGTCTTTAATTTTTTTCCCTCCCAATTCCCCCCCCCCTTTCCCTCTGATGAGATGTTAGGTAATATGACATAGATTTTATATGTGCAGTCATATAAAACATTTTTTTTGCTATTAATCCATTTTTGGAAGGAATCTTTCAAAACAAAACACCAAATCATATATTCCTATAAACAAATAATAGATCATAAGCTTTTCTTTTGCATATCTACTCCCACAGTTCTTTTTCTCGCTGTGTATAGCATTATTTCTCATAAGTCCCTCAGGATTATCCTGGATCATTGCATTGCTATTAGTCACAAAATCAATTATATTTGGTTTTCCCACAATGTTTCAGTTACTGTGTATGATGCTCTCCTTATACTGCTCATTTCCCTCTACATCAGGTCATTAAGGTCTTTTCAGTTCATATAGAAATCAAACAGTTAATCATTCCTTAGAGACAATAGTATTCCATCACCATCATATACCACAATGTGTTCAGTCATTCCTCAATTGAGGGACAACCCCTCTATTTCCAATGTAAAATTCCACCATAAAGAATGTGACTATAATTATATATTTGCATGCAAACTTTGTTAATCTCTTTGGGGTACAAACCTAGAACTGGTATTGCTGGATCAAAGGGCATGCATTTTTAAAATCCCATTGGGCATAATACTAAATTACTTTCCAGAATGGTTGGATTAATTTCACAATTCCACTAACCATGTATTAGTGTCCCAATTTTGCCACATCCTCTACAACATTTATGATTTTCCATTACTTTCATATTGGCCAATCTCCTAGATGTGAGGTAGTACCTCACACTTGTTTTGATTTACATTTCTCTAATTAGGAGGGATATAGTAAACTTGTTCATGTGATTATTGATAGTTTTGATTTCTTCATGTGATAACTGCATATTCATATCCCTTGATCAATTGTCAATTGGGGGTGCCTTGATTTCTTATAAATTTGATTTATTTCCTTATATATTTTGGGAAACTAGACCTTTGTCAAAGGTTTTTTTTTTCATGAAATATTTTCCCAGTTTGTTGCTTCCCTTCTAATCTTTGTTGCATTGATTTTCTTTTTACAAAACCTTTTTAGTTTAATACAATCAAAATGATTCAATTTACAACTTGTAATGTTCTCTATCTTTTCTATGGTCTTAAATTTCTTCATTTCCCATAGATTTCACAGGTCTACTATTTTTGCTTCCCAAATATACTTATAATTTTATTCTTTATGTTAAAGTCATTTACCCATTTTGAATTTATCTTGGTATATGGTGTCAGATGTTGAATGAAAACTAATTTTTTCTGTATTGTTTTCTAATTTTCCCAGCAGTTTTTGTCAAATAGTGGGTTCTTGTCCTAAAAGCTGGAATCTTCAGGTTTATTGAGCAGTAGCTTCCTAAGGTCATTTACCACTGGTCTATTCCATAGGTCCACCCTTCTATCTCTTAGTCAATACCATATTGTTTTGATGATCTCTGTTTTATACTACAGTTTAAGATCTGGTACTGCTAGGCCTCCATCCTTCACATTTTTTTTCATTATTTCCTTGATATCCTTGAGTGTTTTTTCCTTCCAGATGAACTTTTTTGCTATTTTTTTCTAGTTCTATAAAGTTTTTTGGTAGTTTTCTAGGTATGGCATCAAATAGGTAAATTAATTTACGCAAGATTTTCATTTTATTATATTATATTTTTATTATATTAGCTCATCCTACCCATGCACAATCAATATTTTTCCCAATTGTTTCGATCTAGTTCTATTTGTGTGACAAATGTTTTGTAGTTGTGTTACTATACTTGCTGAATTAGACTTGGCAAATAGATTACCAAATACTTCTTATTGTCTGGAATGATTATAAGTGGAGTTTCTCTTTCTGACTCATGCTGCTAAGTTTTGTTGGAAATATCTAGATTAACCCTAATCTTATTCATTCAATAGTCCTTTTACTTTTGATTTTATCAATATTGTTCTTTGATTTTTAGGTTTTCTATTTTTTAAACTGTGTTCTTTTTATAGTTTTTTAAGGTGTTCATTGTTCTACTCCCTCTCTATTTTGTTGATATAGGAAATTGGGGATTTAATTTTTCCCCTGAACACTTCCTTTGCTGTGTCCCATGGATTTTTTAATGTTCTTTCCACATTGTCATTCTTTTCAAGGAAATCAATAATTGTTTCTTTGAATTATTCTTTAATCCATCAGTTTTGAAGAATTAGATTATTTAATTTCCAATCAATTTTAAATTTTCATCTCCATGAACCATTGTTAATTATGCTTTTTATCATGTGGTTATCTGAAAAAGTTACATTTATTTCATTTATTATTTCTTCTTTTCTGTGTTTTTTGTGAAATTTTTATGCTGTAGTTTCATGTTCAATCTTTGAAAATATGTTATGTGCTTCTGAAAAGAAGGTATATTCCTTTTTATCCCTATTTAGTTTTCTTCAGATGTCTATTAACTAATTTTTCTAACATTGCATTCACTTCTCCCTACATCTTTCTTATTTATTTTTTTTATTGATTTGTCTTGTTCTGATAAGGGAAGATTGAGGTCCCCCATCAGTATGGTTTTATCATCTGTTTCCTCCTTAAACTCCTTTAATGTGGATGCTATACCATTTGGTGTATCTATATAGAGTATGGATATTTCTTCATTATGTATACTAACATTTATCAAATTGTAATTTCCTTCCTTGCCTCTTATATTCAATTCTATTTTTATTTTAACTTTGTCTGAGATCATGATCGCTACACCTGACTTCTTTTTATCAGTTTCAGTCCAATAGATTCTGCTCCATCCTCTTACCTTTGCCCTATGTGTGTCTACTTGTCTCATGGTTATTTTTTGTGAACAACATATGGTAGGATTCTGGTTTTTAATCTACTCTTCCATCTGCTTACATTATAGAGGTGAATTCATCCTATTCACATTTACAGTTATGATTACCATCTATGTATTCCCTCTATTTTGACTTCCTTTTTTAATATTGGCCTATCTCCTTTCATTCTTACCCTTCTCTCAAATGCTTTGCTTTTATTCAGTCTACTCCCTTTCCCCTCCATTGTATTACTCCCTTCCTAACCCCATTTCTTATTCTACTTCTACTTCTCTATAAGGTAAAATACAATTCTATACCCCAATGAGTTTGTCTGTTCTTCTCTCACTGAGCCAATTCCAGTGAGAGTATGATTTAACTGTTACCTGAAACCACCTCTTCCATTCTTCCATTGTATTGGTCTTTTCTCCCCCTTTTCCCCACCCTAAACTTTTTAATGTGATATATATTTAGCCCATCTTACTTCTATTTTCCCATTTCTCTTAGTATTATCCTCTTTTGCACTCTTAGTTTTATTAGTTTAGCATGTCATCCTAAATAGCTTACTACCACACCCTCTATGTAATATACTTCTTCTACCTAATATAATGCTAATAATTTTTATGATTTGCAGATATCATCTTTTCATATAGGAATATAAGCTATTTGACCTTTTCAAAGCCCTTAAATTTTTTTTCTCTTTCTAATTTCCCTTTTATGCTTCTCTTGGATTTTGTAAGTGGGCCTCAAATTTTCTGTTTAATTCTGTTCTTTTCTTCAGGAATGGTTGGAAATCTTACATTCTACTGAATGACCATACTTTCCCCTGAAAGAATAGAGTCAATTTTGCTGGGAAGATGATTCATGATTGTAAACCTGATCCCTTGCCTTCCAGAATATCATATTCAAAGCCTTTAAGTTCTTCAATGTGGAGGTTGCCAGATCCTGCGTGATCCTGACTGGAGCTCCATGATATCTGTATTGTATCTTTCTAACTGCTTGTAGTATTTTCTCCTTATCTTGGGAGCTCTTGAACTTGACTATAATATTCCTGGGAGTTCTCATTTGGGTATTTAATGCAAGAGATGATCTGTGGATTCTTTCCATCTCTACTTTACCATTTTATTCAAAGATATCAGGACATTTTCTTGGATAATTTCCTGTAGTATGATATCTAGGCTCTGTTTTTGGTCATGACTTTCAGGTAGTCCAATTATTCTTAAGTTGTATCTTGTATCTATTTCCCAGGTCATTTTTTATGATGTACTTTATATTTTCTTACATTTTTTCATTTTATTTTATAATTTCATGATGTTTCTTGAGGTCATTAGCTTCTAATTATTCAATTCTAATTTTTAAAGACTGAATTTCTTCCGTGATTTTTGATACTCCTTTTCCTTTTGCTCTATTCTTTTTTCAAGTAATTCTTTTGATCCTTTAAAATTTTTGTCTCATTTTCCAATTGGCAAGTTATTACTTTTAAGAAAGTGTTTTCTTTACATGTCTCTGATTCCCGATGATCTATTTTCCTTTTCCCAATTTTCTTCAAACTGTCTTATTTTATTTTTGCAATCCTTTTTTGGGCTCTATCAGTCTGAGTCCAATTCCCTGTCTTTTTTTTAGGTTTTGCTTGATGTTCCTTGAATCCAGTCCTACTCTGTTGGTTCTTTTATTTGTTCTTTTTCCCCCCCATACAAGCTTCAAAGCATTACATCCTTCTTTTTCTTCATTTTTTACTCATGTTTTTCTTCTCCTTATGGACTACACACTCACTGCTTTGTTTGTTTACTGAATCTGTGTGTTTGAGCTGCTCTTCTCTGAAGGGAATCTTCAGTCTTCTATATTCTCTGATGGTATACTTGTTTAGACTACTTGAGCTGACCTGCCAAGCTAACCAGTCCTGAGAACACATCTTCTCCAGCCACCACAAAGGCTCAGAGTGCCAAACCAGATGCCCTCTTACCCCCAGTTCCTCCCTACCAACTGCTTTCAGAGCCCTGATATTTGCTTGGTGTTAACAAGGTAAACTATTGTGGTTTCATCCCTGGAATCCCACAGTCAGTTTGAGTCCTATATCAGATCTCAGCACATTGGGTGTGGGAGGAGTGTTGACTCTTCTTAGGCTATTAAATATTGTGCTATATTAACTGTGGCTCTATTATATTTGAATTGTAACTTTTAGACTACACGGCACATTTTCTCCTTGACCTGGGATCTTTTGAGTGTGACTATAATCTTCTAGAAAATATATTTTTTCAGATCTAATTCAGGAAGTCATTGCTGGATTATTAACATTTCTATTTTACCTCACCCCCCCCCCCAATTCTAGAATATCAGGGAAGATTTCTTGACAGTTGTTTCAAAAATAATGTCTAAAGTCTTTTTCTTGATAACGGCTTTCTGGTAGACCAGTAATACACAGATTAATCTGTCCTCAATCTATTTTCAAGGTCAGTTGTTTTTCTAATGAGATATTTCACAATTCTATTTATTATTTTGTTTGATTGTTTTTAGATGTCTCAAGAAACCATGAGCTTCCACTTGCCCAGTTCTAGTTGTTAAGGAATTATATTCTTTATTGATCTTTTCTAACTCCTTTTCCATTTAACCAGTTCTTATTCTTAGGGAGCCTTTTCCCCAATGAATTTGTATATCTCATTCCATATAGCCAATTTTGTCTTTTATGGACTTTTTTTTTTAATTCAATGGATTTGTTTATATCTCTTTTTCATTTGACTAATTGTGCTTTTTTAAGATATTCTCTTGGGGGGGGGTACACCTCTTTTACCAATTAGCCTATTTTGTTTTATAAGTTATTATTTTTACAGTGTTTTTCATGCCTCTTTTACCAAGTTGTCAACTCATTTTTTATGATTTTCCTACATTGTTCTAATTTCTTTTCTGAATTTTTCTTATTCCGTCCCTTACTTGGTTTTCAAAATCCTTTTAAATTCCCCCATTAATTCTTTTTCAACTTTAGACCAAATCTTTTTTTTTCCCCCCTTGGAATCTTTGCATACAGCAGTATTGACTTTGTTTCTTGTTCTGAATTTATGTTTTGGTCTTTCCTGCCACAAAAATAACTAGGTTCAGCTCCTTTCATTATTTTTTCCTTTGTTTATTTTCCAGTTGTTTCTAGTCTTCTAACTTAAAAGACTGTTACAAGTGTGTCCCTATCTTGTGGTGAAGGAATCATATAGGCCTCAGATTCTTTGTGCAGCTGCTTTCAGTGCTACCTCTGGGGATCTCTATGTTTCTAGTTCTTTCAAGGTGATATATTCTAAGGATATGTATGTTTAATATCCTCTTGTCCTATGCTCTGATCTATGAATGGTCACTCCTTTAAACTATGACCAGAGCTATAATAAATGGACATTTGAATGTCGGAATTCAATTCCCAGAAGTCCTTGGTAGCTCCCATAGTTCCCCATACTCCCAGGTGAGATCCTCACCTGGGCCAAGAACAGAAATTGTATTTAAGCTGACTCTCCACCTACTTCGGGTCTCTCTGCTTCCGCTTCTAGGGACAGGCAGCTCTCTTCCTAGCCGGCAAAATGTAGGTTGCACATGCTTTCTTATTTTATATTTTCTTTATTTTTTAATGTTTAATAAACCTCTAAAATATAATACTTTTAGCAGAGAAACTAAAATTTAACTGTTACAGAGCCCCTGCTCCTTTGTTGCCACAAGTGCTAAAGTATAGTATTGATTCCTTGACCTGGCATTACAACTAGGAACTGCAGCATGGGTCTGGGTATGGGCAATGTGACAGAATTTTGCAACCAGAGGCAAAAAGAGATCTCTTCAGTCTCTTTTTGATTAGTTGTTTGATCCCCTTAGTGTCTGTGACTGAGAATTCTGGAAACCTTTGCTGTTGATTCACTTGGTTCCCAAGACCTTGCTGGATTGTGTAAACCTCAAAATTCCTTAGACTTATAAATGTTGGAATTTTCACCATTGGGATATTTCATACTTGGAAAATTTCTTACTGATAGTCTATTGGAATGGGAACCCCATTGGCATGGGAGATTCCTTCTCTTCCCTTCTTCAGATTACTTTAGGACAGAAACCTTTTGTTGAACAATGGAAAGGACTTTGACCTATGCTTAAGCATAGAACAGGAATTTCTTTGAATCATGATTGATTTTAGAATTGATACAATGGAGATACTTGGAATAAATCTCCACCCTATTCAGTCCTAACAGGATTGAGTAAGGGCTGCAGCCTAGATCAAAGATTTAATCATTTGAAAATATGACCTTCAACAGACATGTGCAAAAGCCAGAAACCTCTGGGCGGTCCTGGGTTAAGCTAGAGCCTCCATTGGCACAGGGAAATTGATGAACAGTGATTGATAGATGGGAGAACTGAGAGGAGGAACTTGGATGGTTTCCTTAAAGATAGGAGGGTCTGGAGACTTGAGGGGGGGTGGAGGAGTTTGGTCGGGGTGATTGCGGTGGACTCAGAGAAGCTTGCACTGAAGGAAGCTGAAGGTGGGGGCCTCTGAGACTGTTTCTCCATTTTGGTCACCTGAGTGATAGGGACTGATCTCTTTTCTTTGCCCCAGCTATCTAAGGGCTTGGGCCTTTTGGCCCAGCCTAAACAGAAGGGGTATTTAAGCCCTATTCCCTTCTCTCCCTTTTTCTCTCTCTCTATCTCTAATTCCTTTCTTGCTCCTATTGTAATTAAACTCCAAAAAAGCCTGACGGCTGACTTGAGTTTTTCATTTAGGAATTACATAGCTGAATTCCTTGGTGACCTTAAATTAATATATATCAGTCTTTTAAAGTGATTTCCTTGTCACAATTGACAAGATGGAACCTACTTTGGCATGTTGGTTTGCACTCTTCTAACCCCTTTGAAATATATCTCTCCTGCCAGGCTTCTTCATTGTTTTGGGTTGAAAATTGCTTCACCCTGTTCTTTTGTGACTTAATTTTCTCCAGAATTGATTTTGAGATAATAAATCAAAGTTGTTTAAAGGGTAATTTGTTAGAGATCAGATACTTATGTATACCTTCTCCATAATCTTAGCTCTGTCCTGTTACTTATTAATTACAGATATCTCATATAACTTTTACCTTCTTTAATGTCTTCAACTGTAAAATGGGGATAATGTTAACTCCTATGTCCCATAGTGATTCTGAGGGTCAGGGGAGATATTTGTAATGTGCTCAGTGCAGTGTCTAATTCATATTTAGTACTAAAAATGGTTATTTCCTTTTTTCCTTCTTCTCAGGGCTCCAGGTAATTACTTTAGTCATGTAAAAATATTTCTTTATAAATAGATGTGTTTTATCCTCCTGCAGCTCTCTACATTAATGAAACCACAAGCATAATATATATTTCAATCACATTTATTTAAGGATAGATGATTTTGGTATGTTACTTATTTAGGGCTTCAAATATATGAACAAACCAGAGGTATAAAGGGGGATTTTAAACATCAAATATTAAACTATTTCATTTAGCCCAGGCCAGGATGGAAGCATTTGTACTAAAATGTAAAGGAAGCAAAAAGGGACCAGAGATTTAGGAAGAACATCTGGTTTATGTGAAAATGTGATTAAGAATTAATTACTTGTACAATCTGGAACTGAGACAGATGACAACGAGGTTGGTGGATAAAATGTCTTTTATTCTTCTCCCTCAACATGCTTGCTTTGATATTTTGATGGATCAGTGATTAACCAATGTGTTTCTTCTCTCTGATTTTGCAGATTGTGAACCCTACATACTTTCCCAAATTCTTCTTTTGGTACTTCTCCAAGAAATTGTCCATTGAATCTGCCCATTGCACTGGAGGACACCTTCCTCTACATTGTTCATATTGAAGGAAAAAGCAGTGTAGTATCTGGCCTGTTCATCAATCACCTTTTATGTCTGCAGGCTGACTGGTCTATATCAATTTTTCAAGGATGTGCCTTGTGTCATTTTATGAATATAACAGTGAAATTCCATAGTTTTACATATGTATATGTAATATTTCCATCATCTTTTTGAATTTGGGCAAATGTTATTTGTAAGTAGCCAGCCTTCTCCATGATTCACAACAATCTTTTCCTAGCTAGAGAGCTGTAACTTATGTGTATATATTTTTTTAATTGCTTTAGGAAAAAAATTGTGGAAATAATTCTTTACAATTGTTTTATGGCATTTAACAATTTAAATTCTCTCCCGCCCTACTATCCCCAGATTGAAATAGACTGATATAGGTTGAATCAGTGTTTTCATGCAATACATATCTCCATATTGCTCATGCCATGACAGAAAACTCATGGAGGAAAAAAGTGGAAGATGTTTTGATCTGTAATAATGTTCTAACAGTTCCATCTTTAGCTATGGATTGCATTTTAAAATATGAGTCTTGTGGATAGCTTGAAAACTTTCACTGCTGATAACAGATTAGTTGTAAAGAAAGTGTTGAAGTTTGCAGAGAAAAGTGGCATGAGACGAGAAGGAAAATTATGGAACTTTGAAGGAAGGGTTAGGCTGGGACCACAGATGTTAGCTGGCTCTCTGGAGAATCTCTGGAGGTGTTAGCTGCAAATTTCCTTGGTGGCTAATCCTGTCCTTTTCTGATCTTAACTAAAACCCTCAACTGAAGCCACTTTGTTGGATTTAAGGAAAGGGGCTGTGTAAGGCTTTGAGAGGGGCAGAGAAGGTTTTATATCCAAAAAGGATCCAGACTTGATTTACAATCTCTGTAGATGGATCAGGTTCATCAGGAACTGCCTGGATGAAATACAATAATCAGGAATCAGGAAAAGATAGGTTTAGCTACCAAGGAAATTTGCAGCTAACACCTACAGAGATTCTCTAGAGAGCCAGCTAACAGCTTTGGTCCCAGCCTAACCCTTCCTTCAAAGTCCCAGAATCTTCCTGCTGGTCTTATGCCACTTCTCTCTGCAAAATTTAACACTTTCCTTACAACACCCTTCGCAAGTGATCATTGTACAATATTTTTATTACTATAGACAGGGTTCTCCTGGTTCTGCTCCTTTCAATTTGCATCAGCTCATGTAAGTTTTTCCAATTTTTTTGTGAACTCATCCTGCTTGTCATTTCTTATAACACAATCTGTTGGATCCCTGTTCCACAAATTGTTGAGTATCCCCAATTTAAGGACACTCCCTCACATTCCAAATATTTGCCACTACAAAACGACAATAAAAATTTTTACAACTTGGTATTTTTCACTTATTTCTAAGATTTTGGTGATATAGACCAATTATTGATATTATTGGATTAAAATTTGTTCATAGTCTTATGAACATGGAGCATAGTTTCACACTGCTCTGCAAAATGTTTATATCAGTTCACAGTTCTAATAACAGTAATTTTACTGTCCTAATATTCCTACATTCCCCCCCCAAAATTTTTTATTTTCTTTTTTGGTAATATTAGGCAACCTGAGTGTTGTGACTTGTGTGTGGCATTTTGAAATGTTTTCATTTGTATTTATCTAATCAATAGTGATTTGGAGTATTTTTCAAATGACTCTAGATCATTTTAATTTCTTCCTTTCAAAGCTGCCTATTGTTTGACCATTTTCAATTGAGTAATGCTTTGAATTCTTACAAATTTGGCTCACATATCTATATATTTCAGATATTAGGCTTTTGTTAAAGACACATGCTATATTGTTTCCCCAATTTGGTGTTTCCCTTTTAATCTTCATTGCATTTGGGTATTTTTAACACAAACTTTAATTTATTTAAATAAAAATTATTCATTTTAAGTTTTTAATGTTCTCAATGACTTCTTTGATTACAAATTCTTCCCTTATCCATAAATCTAATGAATGAACTTTTCCATTTTCATCGAATTTGTTCATGGTGTCACACTCTATTTCTAGATCAAGTATCCATTTTGACTTTATTTTGGTGTTTGCTGTGGTTGTATTGATATATGCCTAGTTTCGTCCATACCATTTTCTAGCTTTCCCAGTAGATTTTGTCAAATAGTGAATTCTACCCCCACAGAAACTCTTTCTTTTTTTAAGTTCATCAGGTAAAGGTCACCTTTATATGTCTGCATGGAAAGAGGATTTCTGTAATTCTCAAAAATTACTCTTAGCAGTAGACAAGATAGAAGAAACTTACTCAGAAAGAGGGTAGAGAAGTAAGCTGATTATGATAATATGTTGTCTATGTAAATGTACAAGTTGGGAATCTCATCCTTCCCCTTTCAGAACTGAATAAATTAAACCAAAAATAAATAAGAAAGAAGTAAGAGAAGTGAATGAAATGTTGGAAAAATTAGCATTAATAGTCATCTGGAGAAAACTGAATAGGAATAAAAAGGAATATACCTCTTTCTCAGTAGTATGTGATACATATACAATGATCAACCATGTACTAGTGCATAGAAATATTGCAAACAAGTGCAGAAAACCAGAAATAATAAATGCAACTTCTTCAAATTATAATACAATAAAATTATAATTATCAAAGGTCCATGGTGAGATAAATTTAAAATTAATTGGAAATTAAATAATCTAATTCTTCAAAACTGTTGGATCAAAACTGAAATCACAGAAAACATACAGACTTCATTAAAATGACAATTAGGAGACAACATATCAAAATCTATGGGAAACAGTCAAAGCAAAACTCAGGGGAAAATTTTAAAGTCTGAGTGCCTATTTCAACAAAATGAAGGAGATCAATGAATTAAGCTTGCAACTTTAAAAATTAGGAAAAAATTAAAATCCCAGAAAAAATAAATTGGAAATCATTAAAGAATTATTGAAATAATAAATAAGACTAGGAGCTGGTACTTTGAAAAACAAATAAATTAGATGAAGTAATGATTAATCTAGTAAAAAAGGAAGAAAAAATAAATTGACAGTTTCAAAGATGATAAGTTTAATCTCTCCTCTAATCAAGAAGAAATTAACTAAGCATTAAGAAATATTTTGTTCTATTATATGGCAATAAATATGACAATCATTGCTGAAATTGGTTATTATTTACAAAAATATAATTTGCCTAGATTAACAAAAGAGGAAATACAATATTTAATAATCCCATCTCAGAAAAGGAAATTGAACAAACCATTAAGGAACTTCCTTAAAACAATCCCCAGGCCTAGATGGATTCACAAGTGAATTATATCAAACATTTAAAGAACAACTAATGCCAATACAATAGAAACTATTTGACAAAATAAGCAAAGAATAAATCTTGCCAAATTCTTTTTATGACATAAATATGGTACTGATTCCATAGCCAGACAGACCAAAAACCGAGAAATAAAACTACAGACTAATCTCCTTAATGAATATAGATGTAAAAATCTTAAATAAAATACTAGCAAAAAGACTCCAGCAACTTGTCATGAGAATTATTCACTAAGATCAGGTGGGATTTATACCAGGAATATAAGGATGGTTCAATATAAGGAAAGCCATCCACATAATTGACAATATCAACAACCAAACTAACAGAAATCACATGATTTATCTCAATATATGAAGAAAAAAACCTTTGACAAAATTCAATGCCCATTCCTATTGAAAAGAAACTAAAGGAATAGAAGAGCCATTCTTCAAAATAATGAACAGTATATGTCTAAAACCATCAGCAAATATTATCTCAATGAGGACAAGTTAGAAGTCTTCCAAATAAGATCAGGAGTAAAGCAAAAGTGTCTATTATCATCTCTGTTATTCAATATTATAGTAGAGGGAAAAAACTAGTGGTAGCAATTAGAAAGGAAAGAGTAATTGAAGGAATTAAAGTAGGAAATGAGGAAACTGAAATATCATTTTACAGATGATATGATGGTATACTTAAAGAATCCTAGAAAATCAACTAAAAGGCTAGTGGAAATAACACCTTTAGCAAAGTTGCAGGGTTCATAATCCACTTAAATCATAAGCATTTCTATGTATTTATGATAAAACTCAACAAGAGTTAGAAATAGAATCTTGGTCTAAAATCACTCCAGAGAATATAAAATATTTAGGAATCTATCTACCAAAACAAAGAAAATATATGAACAGAACTATAAAACACTTGTCACACAATTAAAACTGGATCTAAATAATTGGAAAAAAAAAACATTAATTGATCATGGGTAGGATGAGCTAATATAATAAAAATAGCAACCCTACCCAAAATAATTTATTTATTCAGTGCCATACCTATCAAACTACTAAAAAGCTTTTTTTAAAGAATTAGAAATAAAATAAATCAAAGTGCATCTGGAAGAACAAGAGATCAAGAATAACAAGGGAAATGATGAAAAAAATGTAAAGGATGGTGGCCTAGCAGTACCAGATCTTGAGCTAAACTATAAAGTGGTGATAATGAAAACAATATGCAACTGGCTAAGAGACAGAAGGATGGATCAATGGAATACACTAGGGGTAAAGTTAGTGTATAAGTTATTGTACAATGAACTGAATTTACCCAGATTTGGGGCCTCAGCAAGATACTGTACAATGAACTGAAATTTTGGGACAAGAACTCAGTATTTGAAAAAAATTACTAGGAAAATTAGAAGAAAAGTATGGGAATAATCAGCTTTAGCTCAACATCAATACCAAGATAAATTCAAAATGAGTAATTCAATGATTTAAATGAAGGGAATAAAATGATCAATAAATTAGGTGAACATAGAATATTATTCCTGTCAGATCTGTTGGAAAGGAAGAAATTTAAGACCAAGCAAGAGATAGAAAACATTACAAAATATAAAATGAATGATTTTGATTACATCAAATTAAAAAGGGTTTGTATAAGCAAAACCAGTGTAATCAAAATTAAAAGGGAAGCAACAAACTGGAAAAAAATCTTTATAACAAGACTCTCTGTTAAAGGTTTAATTTCCCAACTACATAAAGAACTAAGCTAAATTTACAAAAAAAATGAAGCCATTCCCCAATTGGAAACAGGGATATGAATCTCAGATTAAGAAATCAAAACTGTCAATAATCAAATGAAAAAGTGTTTAAACTCCCTCCTGATTAGAGAAATGCAAATTAAAACAACTCTGAGGTACCTTCATCACACTTAGCAGACTGGCCAATATGACAGCATATGAAAGTGTTAAATTTTGGAAGGGATGTGGCAAAATTGGAACACTAATCACTGCTGATGGAGTTGTGAATTAATCCAACCATTCTGGAGGGCAATCTGTAATATACCCAAAGATCTTTAAAAGATTGACTTGCCTTTGTTTCAGCCACATTGCTTCTAAGTTTGTATGCCATAGAGATAAGAAGGAAAAATACTTGTACAAAAACATTTATAACCATGCTCTTTGTGGTGGAAAAAATTGAAAATAAGGGGATGTCCCTCAATTGGGGAACAGATGAACAAATTGTATTATCAGATGGTGATGGAATATTATTGTACTGAAAGGAATAAGGAGCTATAGGATTTCTATGTGAAATGGAAAGCCCTCAAGGAATTGATGCAGAGCAAAAGGAGCAGTACCAGGAGAAGATTGTACACAGAGACTCAGACATTATAGCACAATCAAATGTAATTAAATTTTCTACTACTAGCAGTGGAATGATGTAGGACAATCCAAAGGAATTTATGAGAAAGAAAGTGATCTACATCCATAGAAAGAACTGTCGGAGTAAAAATGCTGCAGAAAAACATAAAATTGATCATGTAGTTTGATGAGGACATGATTGGGGTTTTGGCATTAAAAGACCACTCTTTTACAAATATGAATAATATATAAATAGATTTTGAACAATAATACATGTATAACCTAGTGAATTACTTTTCAACTCTGGGAGGGGGGAGTTAAGGAGGTGGGGAAAATACTGAATTGTGTAACCATGGAAAAATATTCTAAGTGAATTATGAAAAAAAGAAGAAATCAACAATTAAATTAAATTAAATTACAATTAGAATCAATATACCGAATCTCATGGGATGTAGTCAAAGCAACACTTAGTTGTACATTCATATCTCTACCTGTTTAATTCAATAAAATATAAAAAAGAGAAGATCCATCAAATTGGTATTGCACTAAAGAATGTTAAAATTCCCAATTAAAGATGAAACTATAAATCCTAAAACTTAAAGCAGAGATTTAAAAAAAACGAAGAAAACCTTTGAGCTAACAAATAAGACAAAGCTTGTTTTATGAAAAAATAAAAATAAAATAAAATATTAGTTGACTTCTTTTAATAGAAGAAAAGAGAAATCTAAATTACTAGTATCAAAAACAGAAAATCATAATTAATAAAAAAGATTGAAACACTCATGGGAAATTATTTTTTCCATCAATATACCAATAAATCTGATAATTTAAGTAAATCGATGAATATTTACAAAAGTAGAAACTACCCGTATTAACAAAATGGGAATTAGAATGCTTAAGCCCTTCATAGAAAAATAAATTGAAAAAAATTGAAGAATTATGTCAAAACAAGACCATAGGTACAGATAGATTCACAAGTAAATTCTACCAAATATTTAAAAAACCACTAACTTTGATACTATATAAAATATTAGAAAAATAGGGGAATAGAGAATCCTTCCAAACTCTTTTTCTGACAAAAACAAAACAAAACAAAACAAGGTATTTACACTTAAACCATGAAGACCTAAAACCAAGAAAGTTAATTATAGGCCGATATCTCTTATGAATATTGTTTTAAATTTTAGATTAAAAATTATTATAAGGAGATTACAGCATTATCTCACAAGAATGATACACCATCAAGTGGGTTATTTCCCAGAAATCTGATGATGGCTCAATATTAAGAAAACCATCAGAATTATCAGGGAGTTCTAACGGGTTCTGACAGACATTTAGATCCTGAAAGGGTGAGGAAAATGAGACATGGGGAAAAGCATTGATCACAGCTAGTATTTTTTAGAGAAAACAACATAGGCTAAGGGATTAGGTAAACTTTTTACATGAACAATGATTAGTAATGATTTATAATATTAGTACAATGACTTATTTAACCTCAGCAAAACTTAGAGAGAGTTTTCTATTTGATAATAATTCAATATGTCAATGGGTAACTATCTAGTATAGATTCTCAGGGAATTGTTTGGCTTCAGTTGGTAGAACAAGAACAGCCAGTTGTTGCCATGTACAGGATGGGTTTGGGGGCCTCATGTGATGCCTAGGCTACATATCTGAGTCTGGCCAGACCTGGCTTCTCAGAGACCTTGTAATCTGGGGTTCAATCTCACTATGGGGGCTACACAGAATAATTGACCCTACCAATAACAAAACCAAGAGAACCATATGTTTGTTTTAATGGATGTAGGAAAAAAAAAACTATGACAAAACAAAATACCCTTTCCATTAAAAAAAATTAGAAAACATTAGGATAAATAGAGCTCTATTGGAAGTGATAAATGACATCATTCTAAAACAATCATCTCACATTACCTGGAATTCATAAACTAATACCTTTCCCAATAAGACCAGGGATGAAGCAGGATGTCCATTATCACAAGTTCTATTTAATATTTTACTAAAAATGCTTGCTATAGCAATAAGAGCAGAAAAATAAATCGAGGAAATTAAAATAGGCAATGAGGAAATGAAATTATCGCTGCTTTCCAATGATATGACAGTATACTTAGGAGAATCCAATGTAAATAATTTTAAAAAGTGATTAAAAT
This sequence comes from Monodelphis domestica, assembly GCF_027887165.1. Taxonomy (NCBI): domain Eukaryota; kingdom Metazoa; phylum Chordata; class Mammalia; order Didelphimorphia; family Didelphidae; genus Monodelphis; species Monodelphis domestica. The sequence goes on along the minus strand of NC_077228.1, from coordinate 85,123,026 downwards.
AATTAACGACTATAGCAAAGTCATAGGTCACAAAAGAAACCCATATAAATCATCGGCTGTCTTGGCCCATTCACTGGGCTGGTCTCTGCTTTTCTTCCTCACTGCTTCAGGTGTTCTTGCAGCCCTACTGCCTCAGGCCCCTTGGGAGAGCATTGATATTATTATAAGGAATTTTCCTATTTTGATATCATACCCTCTCTTCCTTCACCATCCATCCCAACTGGCTTAGGCTGAGCTCAATCCCACTCTGTCACATAAGATGTGGATCAATTTGCTGCACTGGTCATTGTTCTCTCAATTCCTTCATACATTATACTCCCTGGGTTTGTCTCTCTTCTTGCCATTGTGTGACATGTTCCTCATTCTTTCCTTTTTTTTTTCTAGTGATTTATTTTCTTTGGGGCAGGGAGGGGTTCAGGCAAGTGGAGCATTCTTTACTTTGCCAATTAGTGTCTCAGCACACAACTCTCAGTGTATTTTAATTGGTGGAGGGCCAAATGCTTTATTATTAACCATATGCCTTTTGTACTGACAGATGGTCAACATGAAGACTTTGCTAAGGGAGATAATGATTTTGTGCCATTAGCTATCTTTTTTAAAACTCAATATGACTCAATTTATTGATACAAAATAGGAAGATAGTATTTCCTTATTAGATCTTTTCAGGATATTTATATCTTTAAAGTTCTGCTTAGGTATATCTTTTTTATACTGCCTCCTCTGATGTCCTTAATTTAAGAAGGTTGTCATGTCTTGTTTTTTCCGCTAAAGTAATTTGTTTGTATAGTTCTTTCACCATCATCATACTCTACTTTTTGGTATACTTTTATGTGTATATATTCCATCCATTACTCTCTATATACACATCCATATCCATATACACTGAACTATGATATCCAAACTCCTTGGGAACAAGATCATCTTTAAAATCTTTCTTTCCAAAGCCCCTAGTCTATAGTAAGCACTTCTTAAGTGGTTTTGAATTGTATTTCAGTTTCCAATTCTTGCAATTTTTTACTCTTATTTCCTCAAACCTTCTCAAAAATGAGTAGATTACTTTAAGAAATAAATTACATAAAGAATGATATTCAGTAATTCTTCTTTGAGTGACAGTAATATTAAAAATATGAATAGCAAAAAAACTAGTACAATGTAAGTTGTTATTAGTACTGAGGCTCTTGGTAAGTGCAGAAAATTTTGTTTTTGCCTTCATCTCCCCAGTGTCTGGCATGGGACTTATACCTATGGTAACTGCTAAATAATTACTAAATTGAATGGGGGGGGTGGCAACTGCAGGGCTCAGTGAATTCAGAGCCTGGCCCAGAAATGGGAGGTCATGGGTTCAAATCTGGCTTCAGACACTTTCTAGTTTTGTGACTCTGGCCAAGTCCCTTAACCCACCATTGCCTAGACATTACTATTCTTTTGCCTTTGAACTAATATATTTTATTGATTCTAAAAAAAGAAGGTAAGCATTTTTATAAATAAACTGTATTGTATCAGATTAGAAATTATTATAAATTTGACCTTTATAATGTGGATAAAACATATATTTAATCATACTTGTTTTTATAAAGCATAGTTTGTTAGCATCTTTTGCATCATAGACTTGTTAGGCAATCTAGTAAAATCTTAGGAATCTTTTTATATTTTCTCTTTATTTCATTTAAATAAAAATTTCCACATAAGTTTTCTAATGTTATATGACTCATGTTGACTCCTTACATTCTTTCCTCTCCACTCCCAGAGATTACAGACAATTCAGTCTGGGTTATACAAGTCCTAACAGGAAAAAAACATTTCCATATTATTCATTTTTGTAAATGAATAATTTTATAAAATCCTAAATTATGTGACCAAGTAAAAAAAAGTGATAAATTATATATTTACATCTGCACTTATGCTCTCACAGTTCTTTCTTTAGAGGTGGATAGCATACTTTTTCATGTCATTGAGAATTGTCCTGGATCATTACATTGCTGTTAGTAGCAATCTATCACATTTGATCATTCCACAATATTTCAATTATTGTGTACAGGTTTTCCAGATTCTTCTTATTATACATTGCATCAGTTCATGTAGGCCTTTTCAGCTCTTTCTGAAATCATCTTGTTCACCATTCCTTATATGACAATAGTATTCCATCACCATCATCAGTCATTCCCCAATTGAGGGACATCCCTTTATTTTCCAATTCTTTTCCACCACAAAAAGCAGAGCTATAAATATTTTATGTACAAACAGGTCCTTCCCCATTTTTAAAATCTCTTTGGAATACAGAAATAGTAGTGGTATTATGGGATCAAAAGCTATGCATTCTTTTTTTTAAAACATTATTTTATTTGGTCATTTCAAAACATTATTCATTGGAAACAAAAATCATTTTCTTTTCCTCCCCCCTCCTCCCACCACCTCTCCCCTAGCTGGCTCATGATTCCACTGGGTATCAAAATGTGTTCTTGATTCAAACCCATTTCCATGTTGTTATTTGCTCTAGAGTGTTCATTTAGAGTCTCTCCTCAGTCATATCCCATCCACCCCTGTAGTCAAGCAGTTGCTATTCTTCAGTGTTTTTACTCTCACAGTTTATCCTCTGGTTGTGGACAGTGTTTTTTAGATCCCTGCAGATTGTTGAGGGACATTGGTTGTCCCTAATGGAGAAGTCCATTAACTTCAATTGTACCACAGTGTATCAGTCTCTGTGTATAATGATTTCCTGGTTCTGCTCCTTTTGCTCTGCATCACTTCCTGGAGGTTGTTCCAGACTCCATGGAATTCCTCCACTTTATTATTCCTTTTAGAACAATAGTATTCCATCACCAACATATACCACAATTTGTTCAGCCATTCCCCAATTGATGGGCATCCCCTCGTTTTCCAGTTTTTGGCCACCACAAAGAGCGCAGCTATGAATATTTTTGTACAAGTCTTTTTGTCCATTATCTCTTTGGGGTACAGACCCAGCAGTGCTATGGCTGGATCAAAGGGCAGGCAGTCTTTTATCACCCTTTGGGCATAGTTCCAAATTGCCCTCCAGAATGGTTGGATCAATTCACAACTCCACCAGTAATGAATTAGTGTCCCTACTTTGCCACATCCCCTCCAGCATTCATTACTTTCATAGATGTCATGTTAGCCAATCTGCTAGGTGTGAGGCGATACCTCAGAGTTGCTTTGATTTGCGTCTCTCTTATTATAAGAGATGTAGAGCACTTTTTCACGTGCTTCTTAATAGTTTTGATTTCTTTGGCTGAGAACTGCCTGTTCATGTCACTTGCCCATTTATCAATTGGAGAATGGCTTGATTTTTCCTACAATTGATATATCTTTTTGTAAATCTGAATAATTAAACCTTTGTCAGAGGTTTTTATGAAAATTGTTTCCCAATTTATTGCTTTCCTTCTGATTTCAGTTACATTGGTTTTGTTTGAACAAAACCTTTTTTAATTTGATGTATTTCAAATTATTTATTTTGCATTTTGTGACTCTTTCTAAGTCTTGCTTGGTTTAAAAACCTTTCCCTTTCCAAAGGTCTGACATGTATAGTATTCTGTGTTCGCCTAATTTTCTTATAGTTTCCTTCTTTATGTTCAAGTCATTCACCCATTTTGAATTTATCTTGGTATAGTATGTGAGGAGTTGATCTAAACCCAATCTTTCCCACACTGTCCTCCAATTTTCCCAGCAGTTTTTATGAAAGAGTGCATTTTTATCCCCAAAACTGGGTTTTCTGGGTTTGTCATATACTGTTCTGCTGAGGTCACTTACCCCGAGTCTATACCACTGATACTCCTTTCTATCTCTTAGCCAGTACCAAATTGTTTTGATGACCACTGCTTTATAATATAGTCTGAGATCTGGGACTACAAGGCCCCCTTCCTTTGTATTTTTTTCATTGTTTCCCTGGATATCCTTGATTATTTGTTCTTCCAAATGAACTTTGTTATGTTTTTTTCTAAATCAGTAAAAAAAAATTTTTGGCAGTTCAATGGGTATGGCACTAAATAGATAAATGAGTTTGGGTACAATGGTCATTTTTATTATATTGGCTCATCCTACCCATGAGCAGTTAATATTCTTCCAATTGTTCAAATATAGTTTTAGTTGTGTGGCGAGTGTTTTGTAGTTGTGTTCATATAGTTCCTGTGTTTGTCTTGGGAGGTAGATTCCTAGGTATTTTATTTTGTCTAAGATGATTTTGAATGGGATTTCTCTTTCTAGTTCTTGCTGCTGAGCTGTGTTGGAGATATATAGAAAAGCTGATGATTTATGTGGGTTTATTTTGTATCCTGCAACTTTGCTAAAGTTGTTGATTATTTCAATTAGCTTTTTGGTTGAATCTCTAGGATTCTTTAAGTAGACCATCATGTCATCCACAAAGAGTGAAAACTTTGTCTCCTCCTTGCCTATTTTGATGCCTTCAATTCCTTTATCTTCTCTAATTGCTACTGCTAGTGTTTCTAGTACAATCTCAAATAGTAGAGGTGATAATGGGCATCCTTGTTTCACTCCTGATCTTATTGGGAATGCATCTAGTTTATCCCCATTGCAGATGATATTAGCTGATGGTTTTAGATATATACTGTTTATTATTTTTAGGAATGACCCTTCTATTCCTATGCTTTCTAGTGTTTTTAATAGGAATGGGTGTTGTATTTTATCAAATGCTTTTTCTGCATCTATTGAGATAATCATGTGGTTCTTGCTAGTTTGCTTGTTGATGTGGTCAATTATGTGGATGGTTTTCCTAATATTGACCCATCCTTATATTCCTGGTATAAATCCTACTTGATCATGGTGAATGACTCTTCTGATCACTTGCTGGAGGTTTTTTGCTAGTTTATATTTAAGACTTTTGCATCTATATTCATTAGGGAGATTGGTCTATAATTTTTTTCTCTGTTTTTGGCCTGCCTGGCTTTGGGATCAGACCCATGTTTGTGTCATAAAAGGAATTTGGTAGAACTCCCTCTTTGCTTATGATGTCAAATAGTTTGTATAGTATTGGAGTTAGCTGTTCTTTGAATGTTTGATAGAATTCACTGGTGAATCCATCAGGCCCTGGGGATTTTTTCTTAGGAAGTTCTTTGATGGCCTGTTGGATTTCTTTTTCTGATATGGGATTATTTAAGAAATCTATTTATTCATCTGTTAGTCTAGGCATTTTATATTTTTGTAAATATTCATCCATATCACCTAGGTTGGAATATTTATTGCCATATAGCTGGGCAAAGTAGTTTTTAATGCTTGCCTTAATTTCCTCTTCATTGGAGGTGAGGTCCCCATTTTAATCTTTGATGAAAATTGTTAATTTGCCTTTCTTCTTTCCTTTTTTAATTAGATTGACCAGTACTTTGTCTATTTTGTCTATTTTTTTCAAAGTACTAGCTTCTAGTCTTGTTTATTAGTGCAATAGTTCTATCACTTCCAGTTTTATTAATTTCTCCCATAATTTTTAGGATCTCTAGTTTGGTTTTCTTCTGGGGGTTTTTAATTAGTTTGTTTTCAAGTTTTTTGATTTGCATTTCCAATTCATTGATCTCTGCCCTACCTAATTTGTTGATATATGCACTCAGGGATATGAATTTTCCTCTATGTACTGCCTTGGCTACATCCCATAAGGTTTGAAAAGATGTCTCGCCATTGTCATTTTCCTCAATGAAATTATTAATTGTTTCTATGATTTCTTCTCTAACTAACAGATTTTGGAGTATCATATTATTTCATTTCCAATTAATTTTTGATTTGGCTCTCCATGTACCCATATTGATCAATATTTGTATTGCTTTATGATCTGAAAAGGTTGCATTTATTATTTCTGCTTTTCTGCATTTGAGTGCCATGTTTCTGTGACCTAGTGTATGATCTATTTTTGTGAACGTGCCATGTGGTGCTGAGAAGAAGGTGTATTCCTTTTTGTCCCTATTTATTTTTCTCCATATGTCTATTAACTCTAAGTTTTTCTAAGATTTAATTCACCTCTTTTACCTCTTTCTTATTTATTTTTTGGTTTGATTTATCTAAATTTGATAGTGGTTGGTTCAAGTCTCCCACTAATATGGTTTTACTGTCCATTTCCTCCTTCAATTCTCCTAGTTTCTCCATTAGAAATTTGGATGCTATTCCGTTTGGTGCATACATGCTGATTAGTGATATTTCCTCATTGTGTATATTCCCTTTTAACAGAATATATTTACCTTCCCTATCCCTTTTGATCAGGTCTATTTTTCCTTTGGCTTTGTCAGATATCATGATTGCAATTCCTGCCTTCTTTCTACCAGTTGAGGCCCAAAAGGTCTTACTCCATCCTTTAATTCTAACCTTCTGAGTATCAACCCACCTCATATGTGTTTCTTGAAGACAACATATGGTAGGGTTTGGGGTTCTAATCAAATCTGCTATTTGTCTATGTTTTATGGGTGAGTTCATCCCATTCACGTTCAAAGTTATGATTGTCACTTGTGGATTCCCTGGCATTTTGATAGCTTCCCCTAGATATGACCATTCTTCCCTAGCTATATCCTTTTGAACCAGTGATTTACTTTAGGTCCCCTCCCTTGGTATGCTTCCCTTTCTAGACGCTCCATTTTTATGCTCCCTCCCCCTCCCCCTTCTCCTTCCCTCTCTTTTTATACTCCCTCCCCCCTTCCCCTCCTTGATTTTCCTTTCTTTCTTACCCTGTTGGATAAGATAGAATTCAGTATCCCACTGGATCTAGATGTTCTTCCCTCTCAGAGTTGATTTCACTGAGAGAAAGATTTAAGTAATACCACTTCACACTCTCTTCCTCTCCTTCTCATATGAGCGATCTTCCCCTCTCCTTCCCATGTGTATCATTGTATGGGAAAGGTTATTTTATTTAGTGCCCCCCCCGTTTCTTGATGTAAGGCTTAGTATTATTGATGGTACCCCCCTCCCTTTCCCTTTCTTTGCCCCCCTTTTCAACAAATCTTCTTGTTGCCCCAATCTTTCCCTATGCATGATTTTTCTAACTACTCTTATGGTGCATACAATTTTTGAGAGTTATACAATACATTTTCCCCACATATTAATATATATAATTTTATGTGAATGTAGTCCTTATAGAAGAGAGTTTGACTTAAAGAAAATGATAAGATTTATCTACTTTTCCCTTTCTTTCATATTTACCTTTTCATGTTTCTCTTGCTTTCTGTGATTGGATATCAAATTTTCCACTAAGTTTCTAGTCTTTTCTTAGCAAATGCTTGTAAATCTTCTATTTTGTTGAATGCCCATACTTTCCCCTGGAAGTATATAGTCAGTTTTGCTGGGTAGTTGATTCTTGGTTGGAGACCCAGCTCTCTTGCCTTTCTAAATATCATGTTCCATGCTTTGAGGTCTCTTAGTGTGTTAGCCTCTAAGTCCTGTGTGATCCTTATGGGAGCCCCCCCTATATCTGAAGCTCCTCTTCTTGGCTTCTTGTAGGATTTTATCTTTTTCTTGGAAGCTCTTGAATTTGGTGATTTCATTCCTGGGGGTTTTCTTTTGGGGATTTAGTATAGAAGGTGTTCTATGAACCCTTTCTATTTCTATTTTGCCCCCTTGCTCCAGAACATGTGGGTAATTTTCTTCTATAATCTCCTGTAGTATAGCATCAATGTTTTTGTTAATCTCTGGTTTTTTGGGCAGACCAATAATTCTGAGGGTGTCTCTTCTTCCTCTGTTTTCCAGATCTTTGACCTTTTCAGTGAGATACTTTGTGTTTTCTTCTAATTCTTTAATTTTTTTGGCTTTGCTTTATTAATTCTTGCTGTTTTTCATGCTCACTGTCTTCCAGTTGCTTAATTCTGGTCGTTAGACACTGATTTTGCTTTTCAGCTTTGTCTGCCCTTCTATTAGATGCTTCCAGCTCTTTCTCCAATTTTGAAGTCTTGTCTATCAGACTGCTGATCTCTTTCTCCCATTTTTCTTTCCAGAAGGTTTCCATCTTTTGGGTAAGCTCCAATTTGAGTTCTTCCAGAGCTTGTGGATAATTTCCATTTTGTGAGGCATGTTTTGATTTTGTTTGGGTTTCATCTTCTTTCTCTTCTTTTCCGTGGGTACTTCCATCATAAAAGTTTTCAATACTCATCTTTTTCCCTTTGTTCCTGGAGGCATGATTTTCAGCCATGTGAGCCATTCCTTTAGTGGTTTTATTCCCCTTTCCTTTTTGGTCTGGGGTCTGGGAGATATGGGCGGGTTTTCTGTGAATTTAGATTGCCGCAGACTAGTACTTCCCAGCCTCCGAGGTTTCTTACAGCGTGGGCTCCTGTGCTCAGCGTGGCCCCCCCTTTGCTCAGTGCAGCCTCTAAGCACGGCCTTCCTTATGCTCAGTGCAGGATTTTCCCGTGAAACCAACCTGAGAGGTCGTTTCCTTGCAGTCTTTAGATTCCAAGGATCCTGGTGTGCCCCCCCAAACAGAGATGTTCCTCACTCACTCTCTGTCCCAGTGAGCACTCTGATACCTTACTCTGGTTTGGTGGGGGGGAGGGGTGGCTCAGTTCACGTTTTTGTGCAAGCTTTTCCTCCTCCTTATAGTGTGGAAATGTTCAAGCCCCACATACCTTCGTTTCTGTGGGGTACTGGAGAGTCCCTCTGTTCTTCCAATGGTGATTTTTATGCTCTTTTGAGGTAATCTATTTCATTTGGTGCTGGGGAGAGGAAGAGATTCACGTCTAGATTGCAGCCATGTTAACCTGGAAGTCTACTATGCATTCTTTTATAGCCTTTTGGACACAATTCCAAATTGCCCTCCAGAATGGTTGAATCTATTTACAACTCTACCAGCAATGCATTAGTGTCTCAATTTTACCACATTCTCTCCTAGATTGATCTTTTTCCTTTATTGTTATATGGGTCAATCTCATAGGCTTAAACTGGTACCTCTGAATTGTTTTAATTTGCATTTCTCTAATCAAGAAGTATTTGGAATGTTTTTAACATTATTTTGGATAGCTATGATTGCTTCATTTGAAAACTGCCTATTAATTTCCATTGACTATTTGTCAGTTGGGGAATGGCTTGTATTCTTTTTTTTTTAATTTTGGTAATTTTTTATTTTATTTGGTTAATTTCAAACATTATTCCTTGGTTACAAAAATCATATGCTATTCCTTCCTCCCCTCCTCCCTCCCTTCCCATAGCTGATGCACAATTCCATTGGGTATTGCATGTGTCCTTGATCAGAAACTACTTCCATGCTGTTAATGTTTGTACAAGGATGTTCCTTTAGAGTCTATATCCCCAATCATATTCCTCTCAACCCATGTGATCAAGCAGTTATTTTTCTTCCGTGTTTTTACTCCAACAGTTTTTCCTCTGAATGTGGATAGTATTCCTTCTCATAGATCCCTCTGGGTTGTTCATGATCACAGCATTGCCACTAATGGAGAAGTCCATTACATTCAATTGTACCACAGTGAATCAGACTCTATGTACAATGTCCTCCTAGTTCTGTACCTTTTGATCTGCATCACTTCCTGGAGGTTGTTCCAGTTCCCATGGAATTCTTCCACTTTATAATTCCTTTGAGCATGATAGTATTCCATCATCAACATATACCACAATTTGTTCAGCCATTACCCAATTGAAGGGCATCCCCTCATTTTCAAAATTTTTGCCACCACAAAGAGCACAGCTATGAATATTCTTGTACAAGACTTTTTCATTATGATCCCTTTGAGGTATAAACCCAGCAGTGCTATGGCTGGATCAAAGGGCAGACAGCCTTTTAGCACCTTTTTGGCATAGTTCCAAATTGCCCTTCAGAATGGTTGGGTCAATTCAGGACTCCATCAGCAATGAATTAATGTCCTGACTTTGCCACATCCCCTAAAGCATTCATTACTTTCAGTTGCTGTCATGTTAGCCAATCTGCTAGGTGTGGGGTGATACATCAGAGTTGTTTTTATTTGCATTTTTCTGATTATAAGAGATTTAGAACACTTTTCATTTGCTTATTAATAGTTTGGATTTCTTTTACTGAAAATTGCCCATTCATGTCCCTTGGCCATTTGTCAATTGAGGAATGGCTTGATTTTTTTGTACAATTGATTAGCTCTTTTTGAATTTGAGTAATTAGACCATTGTCAGAGGTTATGTTATTATGTCAAATAGTTAGTATAGTTTGTATATTATTGGGATTAGCTGTTCTTTGAATGTTTGATAGAATTCACTGGTGAATCCATCAGGCCCTGAAGATTTTTTCTTAGGGAGTTCTTTGATGGCTTGTTTAATTACTTTTTTCTGATATGTGATTATTTACGAATTCTATTTTGCCTTCTATTAATCTAGGCAATTTATATTTTTGTAAATATTCATCCATATCTCCTAAAATGGCATATTTACTGCCATAAAATTGGTCAAAATAGTATTTAATGAATACCTTAATTAATTTAATTGGAGGTGAGGTCTCCCTATTCATCTATGATGCTGTCAAATTGGTTTTCTTCTTTACTTTTTTTATTAGATTGACCAGTACTTTGTCTATTTTGTTTTTTTTTTCAACATAACAGCTTCTAGTCTTATTTATTAGTACAATAGTCCTTTCATTTTCAATTTTATCAATTTCTCTCTTAATTTTTAGGATCTCTAATTTAGTTTTCTTCTGGGGATTTTTTAATTTGGTCACTTTCAAGTTTCTTTTTTATTTTCATGCCCAATTCATTGACCTCTGCCCTCCCTAATTTGTTAATATATGAACTCAAGGATATACATTTTCTCCTGAGTACTTCTTTGGCTGCATCCGATAGATTTTGAAAGGATGTCTCATCATTGTCATTTTCTTCAATGAAATTGTTGTTTCTATGATGTGTTGTCTAAATAACTGATTTTGTAGAATAATATTATTTAATTTCCAATTATTTTTATTTGGCTCTCCATGCACCCTCATTGATCATTATTTTTATTGTGTTGTGATCTGAAAAGGTTGCATTTATTATTTCTGCTTTTCTGCATTTGTTTGTCATGTTTTTATGACCTAGTACATGGTCAATCTTTGTGAATGTACCATATGCTGCTAAAAAGAAGGTGTATTCCTTTTTGCCCCTATTTATTTTTCTCCATATATCTATTAACTCTAATTTTTCTAAGATTTCATTCACATCTTTTACCTCTTTCTTATTTACTTTTTTATTTGATTTATCTAAATTTGATAGTGGTATGTTCAGGTCTCCCACTAGTATAGTTTTACTATCTATTTCCTCCTTCATTTCCACTAGTTTCTCCTTTAGAAATTTGGATGCTATACCATTTGGTGAGTACATAGTGATATTTCCTCATTGTCTATACTCCCATTTATCAGGATGTATTTACCTTCCCTATCCCTTTTAATCAGATATATTTTTACTTTGGCTTTGTCAGAAATCATGATTGCAACTCCTGCCTTCTATCAGTTGAGGCCCAAAAGGTTTTTCTCCAATCTTTAATTCTAACTTGTGAGTATCTACCTGTCTCAGGTGTGTTACCTGTAGACAACATATAGTAGGGTTTTGGATTCTAATCAACTCTGCTATTTTTTTATTGGTGAGTTCATACCATTCATGTTGAAAGTTATGATTGTTACTTGTATATTCTGAAGCATTTTGATATTCTATCCTAGTTCTGTCCTTTCTTCTTTTTTATATCCTTTTAAACCAGTGGTTTACTTTTAATCAATCTCCCCAATTCCCTACCTTAATATGCTTCCCTTTATGGCCCCTCTGTTTTTGTTCCCTTCTTATTTTTTTAGGATTTGTTAAATTCCTTTCCCCCTCTCTTTCCCTCCCTTTTTGGACTCCCTCCGCCCTACCCTCCTTGTTTTTCCCTTCTCACTTTCCCTGTAGGATAAGATAGAATTCAAGATCACAATGGATCTAAATGCTTTTCACTAAGAATAAGGTTTCAGTATTACCTATTAGCACTCTCTCTCTCTCTCCTTATAAGAGTATTCTTCTGCTCCCCTTCCCATGCATATCTTTGTGTGATAAAGATTATCCTTTTTATTTTATTTCTTCAAGTATCTCTTGGTACCATCTTTGATTCCCCCTCCCTTTTTCTCTTTTTTTTACATATCATATTATAGCACTTCTTACCAAATCTCTTCCTGTGACTGATTCTTCTAATTACTAAAATAGAGAATATAATTTTTGAGAGTTACAAATAACATTTCCCCATATATTAATAAATATGTTATTTAATCCAATTGGAACCCTTAAAGAAGAATGTTTGAATAAAAAAATTCCCCCTTTTCCCTCCCTTTCTTATTTACTTTTTCATGTTTCTCTTGATCTTTGTGTTTGGATATCAAACTTTCCACTTAGTTTTGGTCTTTTCTTTACAGATTCTTGTAAATCTTCTATTTTGTTGAATGCCCTTACTTTCCCCTGGAAGCATATAGACAGTTTTGATGGATAGGTGATTCTTGGTAGAAGATCCAATTCTCTTGCCTTTCTGAATATCATATTTGAAGCCTTGAGGTCCTTTAGCATGGATGCTACCAGGTCTTATGTGATCCTGATTGGTGCTCCTTGGAATCAGAATTGTCTCTTTCTGGCTTTTTATAAAATTTTCTCCTTAGCTTGAAAGCTCTTGAATTTGGCGATTGCATACCTGGGAATTGTCTTTTGAGGATTTAGTGTGGAACATGTTCTATGAACTCTTTCAATGTCTATTTTCCCCCTTGTTCAAGAACATCAGCACAGTTTTCTAGGATGAGTTCTTGTAGTATGATGTCAAGATTTCTATTTTTTTCTAGCTTATCAGGTAGACCAATGATTCTCAAATTCTCTCCTTCCTCTGTTTTCCTGATATGTCATCTTCTCAGTGAGATATTTTATGTTTTCTTCTAATTTGTCAGTCCTTTTACTTTGCTTTACTAATTCTTGCTGTTTTTCAAGATCATTGTTTTCCATTTGCCTAATTCTGGTCTTTAAAGACTGGTTTTCCTTTTCAGTTTGGTCTATCCTGCATTTTGTGGCTTCAAGCTGTTTCTCCAATTGTCCTTTAAATTATTATTTTCTCTTTGAACTATTTCCCACTTTTCTTGACAGAAGGCTTCCATCTTTTTGATAAGTTCAAATTTAAATTCTTCAAGAGCTTGTGGACAATTTCCATTTTGGGGGGAATGTTTTGGGTTTATGTGAATTTCCTCCTGTAGTTCCTCTGTGTCCTGGGTTTTTCCTCCATAAAAATTTTCCAGGGTCAGCACCCTCTTTTTTTGGTGGAGGGAGAAGGAGAACTTCTGTTGCTGAGGTTGTTTTGGGGGGAAGATATAGAAATCCTGATGATTGATGTGAGTTTATCTTGTATCCTTCAACTTTGCTAAAGTTATTATTTCAAGTAGCCTTTTTAGTTGATGTTCTAGGATACTCTATGTATATCATCATATCATCCACAAAAAGTGATAGTTCAGTTTCCTTATTGCTGTAGGGTTTAAATTTAATGGTCGAACTTAAATTATATAATAATGTTGTAACCAAAATTATTTTATCTAAAGCCAGATGTTAGAAGGGAAACAATAAAGTAGAGAAATGTGAAAGAGGTTAAAAAAATACCTATACTAGTCCTCAACTTGGAGGGCAGCTAATGAGTAACCCCACAGCCTCCTCAAAGATTGAAGCTAGTCTCTTAGGAAACTAGGAAAGGAGTCAGCCTTTTCACTCACCCAATGAAGTAGGCCAGGAGTCAGAGTCTAAGTTGAAGTCACAATCCCAGCCTCAATCTCCAATGAAGTTCCATTGAAAACAATCTAAAGGAGACATTCTGTGAAACTCAGCTTCATGAGACTACCCAAGCCAAAAGATTTCTTGGCTTTTATGGTGGTTTCTTGTCTCTGCCCCTTTTCACAGGGACCAATCACAGTTTCAAAATTGTCCAACACTACCCAGGGGGCAGTGCCTGTGGGATTGACTTCTTACCTCTAAGGTTGTTAACTCTTCTCCTAGGATTGACAGTTCTGAGTTGTCACCCAATTTGGATTCACAGGTTTCTTTTTATTTATTTATTTATTTATTTATTTATTTATTTATTTATTTATTTTTTTATTTATTTATATTTGGTCATTTCCAAACATTATTCATTGGAAACGAAGATCATTTTCTTTTCTTCCCTCCCCCCATTCTACCACTACTCCCACAGCTGACACGCAATTCCACTGGGTATCACATGTGTTCTTGATTCAAACCCATTTCCATGTTGTTGGTATTTGCATTAGAGTGTTCATTTAGAGTCTCTCCTCAGTCATATCCCCTCCACCCCTGTAGTCAAACAGTTGCTTTTCATCAGTATTTTTACTCCCACAGTTTATCTTCGGTTTGTGGATAGTGTTTTTAGATCCCTGCAGATTGTTCAGGGACACTGCATTGCCACTAATGGAGAAGTCCATTACCTTCGATTGTACCACAATGTATCTGTCTCTGTGTACAATGTTTTCCTGGTTCTGCTCCTTTTGCACTGCATCACTTCCTGGAGGTTGTTCCAGTCTCCAAGATATTCCTCCACTTTATTATTCCTTTTAGAACAATAGTATTCCATCACCAACATATACCACAATTTGTTCGGCCATTCCCCAATTGAAGGGCATCCCCTCATTTTCCAGTTTTTGGCCACCAAAAAGAGTGCAGCTATGAATAGTCTTGTACAAGTCTTCTTCCTTATTATCTCTTTGGGGTACAAGCCCAGTAGTGCTATGGCTAGATCAAAGGGCAGACAGTCTTTTATCACGTTTTGGGCATAGTTCCAAATTTCCCTCCAGAATGGTTGGATTAATTCACAACTCCACCAGCAATGAATTAGTGTCCCTACTTTGCCACATCCCCTCCAGCATTCACTACTTTCCATAGCTGTTATGTTAGCCAATCTGCTAGGTGTGAGGTGATACCACAGAGTTGTTTCTTATTAATAGTTTTGATTTCTTTATCTGAAAACTGCCTATCCATGTCCCTTGCCCATTTATCAATTGGAGAATGGCTTGGTTTTTTGTACAATTGATTTAGCTCTTTGTAAATTTGAGTAATTAAACCTTTGTCAGAGATTTTTATGAAGATTGTTTCCCAAATTGTTGCTACCTTTCTGATTTTAGTTACATTGCTTTTGTTTGTACATAACCTTTTTAATTTGATGTAATCAAAATTATTTATTTTACATTTTGTGACTCTTTCTAAGTCTTGCTTGGTTTTAAAACCTTTCCCTTCCCAAAGTTCTAACAGGTATACTATTCTGTGTTCACCTAATTTACTTATAGTTTCCTTCTTTATGTTCAAGTCATTCACCCATTTTGAATTTATCTTGGTGTAGGGTGTGAGGTGTTGATCCAACCCTAATCTCTCCCACACTGTCCTCCAATTTTCCCAGCAGTTTTTATCAAATAATGGATTTTTGTCCCAAAAGCTGGGGTCTTTGAGTTTGTCATAAACTGTCTTGCTGAGATCATTTATGCCAAGTCTATTCCACTGATCCTACTTTCTGTCTCTTAGCCAGTACCAAATTGTTTGGATAACACTGCTTCATAGTATAGTTTGAGATCTGGGACTGCAAGTCCTCCTTCCTTTGCATTTTTTTCATGATTTCCCTGGATATCCTTGATCTTTTGTTCTTCCAAATGAACTTAGTTATGGTTTTTTCTAATTCAGTAAAGAAGTTTTTTGGTAGTTCAATGGGTATGGCACTAAATAAGTAAATTAATTTGGGTAGGATTGTCATTTTTATTATGTTAGCTCATCCTACCCATGAGCAATCAATGTTTTTCCAATTGTTTAGATCTAGTTTTAGCTGTGTGGAAAGTGTTTTATAGTTGTGTTCATAAAGTTCCTGTGTTTGTTTCGGCATATAGATTCCTAAGTATTTTATATTGTCTAAGGTAATTTTAAATGGAATTTCTCTCTCTATTTCTTGCTGCTGAGATGTGTTGGAAATATATAGAAATGCTGATGACTTATGCGGATTTATTTTGTATCCTGCAACTTTGCTAAAGATGTTGATTATTTCCAGTAAATTTTTGGTTGATTCTCTAGGATTCCTTAAGTAAACCATTATATTGTCTGCAAAGAGTGATAGCTTGGTCTCCTCATTGCCAATTTTGATACCTTCAATTTCTTTTTCTTCTCTAATTGCTACTGCTAGTGTTTCTAGTACAATATTAAATAATAGAGGTGATAATGGGCATCCTTGTTTTACTCCTGATCTTATTGGAAAGGCTTCTAGTTTATCCCCATTGCAGATGATGTTTGCTGATGGTTTTAGATATATACTGTTTATTATTTTTAGGAAAGACCCTTCTATTCCTATCCTTTCTAGTGTTTTCAATAGGAATGGGTGTTGTATTTTATCAAAGGCTTTTTCTGCCTCTATTGAGATAATCATATGATTTTTGTCAGTTTGCTTGTTAATATTATGTGGATGGTTTTCCTAATATTGAACCATCCTTGCATTCCTGGTATGAATCCTGCCTGGTCATAGTGGATGACCCTTGTGATGATTTGCTGGAATCTTTTTGCTAGTATCCTATTTAAGATTTTTGCATCTATATTCATTAGGGAGATTGGTCTATAGTTTTCTTTCTCTGTTTTTGACCTGCCTGGCTTTGGGATCAGTACCATGTTTTGTCATACAATGGATTTGGTAGAACTCCTTCTTGGCCTATTCTGTCAAATAGTTTGTTTAATATTGGGATTCGTTGTTCTTTGAATGTTTGATAGAATTCATTTGTGAATCCATCTGGACCTGGGGATTTTTTCTTAGGAAGTTCTTTGATGGCTTGTTCAATTTCTTTTTCTGAAACGGGATTGTTAAGGTAATGTATTTCTTCCTCTTTTAGTCTAGGCAATTTATATTTTTGTAGGTATTTATCGATATCACCTAGATTGCCATATTTGTTGCCATATAATTGGGCATAGTAGTTTTTAATGATTGCCTTAATTTCCTCTTCATTAGAGGTGAGGTCTCCTTTTTCATCTTGGATACTGTCAATTTGGTTTATTTCTTTCCTTTTTTTAATTAGATTGACTAGTACTTTGTCTATTTTATTTGTTTTTTCAAAGTACCAGCTTCTAGTCTTATTTATTAAATCAATAGTTCTTTGACTTTCAATTTTATTAATTTCCCCTTTGAGTTTTAGGATCTCTAATTTAGTCTTCATCTGAGGATTTTTAATTTGTTTGCTTTCTAATTTTTTAATTTGCATTCCCAATTCATTGACCTTCTTAATTTGTTAATATATGAACTCAAGGATATACATTTTCTCCTGAGTACTTCTTTGGCTACATCCGATAGATTTTGAAAGGATGTCTCATCATTGTCATTTTCTTCAAAGAAATTATTGTTTCTATGATGTGTTGTCTAAATAACTGATTTTGTAGAATAATATTATTTAATTTCCAATTATTTTTATTTGGCTCTTCATGTACCCTCATTGATCATTATTTTTTATTGTGTTATATTCTGGAAAGGTTGCATTTATTATTTCTGCTTTTCTGCATGTGTTTGTCATGTTTTTATGACCTAGTACATGGTCAATCTTTGTGAATGTACCATATGCTGCTAAAAAGGTGTATTCCTTTTTGTCCCTATTTATTTTTCTACACATGTCTACTAACTCTAAGATTTCATTCACTTCACTTACCTCTTTCTTATTTATTTTTTGGTTTGATTCATCTAGTTCAGATAGGGGAAGGTTCAGATCTCCCACTAGTATAGTTTTTCTATCTATTTCATCCTTGAGCTCCTCTAGTTTCTCCTTTAAAAATTTGGATGCTCTGCCATTTGGTGCATACATATTGAGTACAGACATTTCCTCATTGTCTATACTGCCTTTTATCAGGATGTAATTACCTTCCCTATCTCTTTTAACTAGATTTATTTTTACTTTAGCTTTGTCGGATATTATGATTCTAACTCCTGCCTTCTTTTTGTCATTTGATGCCCAAGAAATTTGGCTCCACCCTCTTACTTTCACCCTATGTGTGTCTACCTTTCTCATATGTTTCTTGTAGACATCATATGGTAGGGTTTTGGACTCTAATCCACTCTGTTATTCATTTTCGTTTTATGGGTGAGTTCATTCCATTCACATTCAGAGTTATGATTACTAGCTGTGTATTTCCCAGCATTTTGATTTCTGCTCCTTTTCCTGCCTTTTCTTCTTTCACTATTTCCTTCTACACCAATGTTTGCTTTTGAACAGTCCCCCTTGTTCCCACTCTTATTTTACTTCCCTTTCTATGCCCTCCCTATTTATTCCCCGCCTTATTTTCCCTATAGTCTTTTTAAAATTAACCCCCCACTCCCTCCCTCTCTTGTACTGCTTCCCTCCCCACCAGACCATTTTTTACCCCTCTACTCCCTTATAGGGTACAAATCTATTCTCTGCCCCGAATGGATTGGATTGTTTTCCCTCTTTGAGTCACTTTCAAATCACGTAAAAGTTGAGTATTTCCTGTCTCTGACCTCTTTACCCTTCCAGTGTATTGATGTTCTCCCCCCTCCCACCATGAGCTTCTTTATGACATATAAATTTACTCCCATTTGTTTCTTTTTCCATTTCTTTTAATATTAACCTATTTTTAAGCTCTAGTTATATATATATATATATGCATACTTATGCGTATGTATTTTTGCATGCATATATCTATATACCTATTTATGTCTTGTCCTTTCATCCTATACAGTTTGTTGCTGTTCCCTCTAAATATACTGCTTTTTGCTGCCCAGGTAATAACAACAGTTTTTAAGAGTTAACCAATGACCTCTTTTCCTATAGGGATACATATCATTTTAACTTACTGAGTCTCTTAAAAAATTTTTTTTGTTTTTCTTTTTTCCCCTTTTTTAATTACCTTTTGATGATTCTTTTGAGTTCTCAAATCAATTGTACACAAAATCAAGCCATTCTCCAATTGATAAATGGGCAAGAGACATGGATAGGCAGTTTTCAGATAAAGAAATCAAAACTATTAATAAGCACATGAGGAAGTGTTCTAAATCTCTTATAATCAGAGAGATGCAAATCAAAACAACTCTGAGGTATCACCTCACCCGTAGCAGATTGCCTAACATGACAGCAGAGGAAATCAGTGAATGCTGGAGGGGATGTGGAAAAGTCAGGACATTAACTCATTGTTGCTGGAGTTGTGAACTGATCCAACCATTTTGGAGGGCAATTTGGAACTATGCCCAAAGGGCGATAAAAGAAAGTCTACCCTTTGATCCAGCCATAGCACTGCTGGGTTTGTACCCCAAAGAGATAATGGGGAAAAAGACTTGTACAAGAATATCCATAGCTGCACTCTTTGTGGTGGCCAAAAATTGGATAAGGAGGGGATGCCCATCAATTGGGGAATGGCTGGACAAATTGTGATATATGTTGGTGATGGAATACTATTGTGCTAAAAGGAATAATAAGGTGGAACAACCTCCAGGAAGTGTTGCAGAGCAAAAGGAGCAGAACCAGGAAAACATTGTACACAGAGACCAATACACTGTGGTACAATCGAACATAATGGACTTCTCCATTAGTGGCAGTGTAATGTCCCTGAACAATCTGCAGGGATCTAGGAGAAAAACACTACCCATAAGCAGAGGACAAACTGTGGGAGTAGAAATACCGAGGAAAAGCAACTGCCTGACTACAGAGGTTGAGGGGACATGACAGAGGAGAGACTCTAAACGAACACTCTAATGCAAATACTAACAACATGGCAATGGGTTCAAATCAAGAACACATGTGATCCCCAGTGGAATCACACTTCGGCTATGGGGAGTGTGGGGGGAGGAAAAGAAAATGATATTAATCTTTAATGAATAATGCTTGGAAATGATCAAATAAATTATTATTTTTTTTTAAAAATTTCCAGTCTAAAAATCTATTTTCATTTTTAAATCATTTGAAACTTCAGTGCCATTTCGTCTTTTTTAGTATTGTGTGGCAAATTTCTAGAAATTAAGTGATTGGTTATCACTTCATTAGAAATACATATTTACTAATAAAATTTTTAAATTAAAAAAACTTCCCCTTCCCCCTCTTTTATATTACTACTACCCTTCCCATCACCCCCTTCTTATTCCTCTCCTACTTCTATATAGGGTTTTTTAATCATTAACTCCCAACTTCTCCTTCCCTTATATAACTCTCCTCCTCACCACTCCCTTTTTTATTCCCCTTCTACTTCTCTATATGGTAAGATATGATTCTATACCCCGATGAATCTGGATGTTCCTCCCTCTTTAAGCCAAATCCAAAGAAAGTAAGATTTAAGTACCAGCCTCATCCTCTCCTTCATTGTAATAGTACTTCCCTGTGCCTCTTTATATTATGTGATTTCCCTATTTTACTTCTCTCTTCCCATTTCTCGTAGTACAATACCTTTTCACCCCTTGTTTTTTTAAACATATTCTAAACAACTTAACATCTCATCCTCTGTGTATAATTCTTCTTAATCCTCTGTGTATAATTCTGTAATAATGATAAAAAATTTTAAGATTTTGAGATATTATCTTTCCATATATTAATATAAGTAATTTGATCTTATTGAAGACATTAATTTTTCTCTTTTTAGTTACTTTTTTATGCTTCTCTTGAATTTTCTGTTTATATCTCAAATTTCATGTTTTAAGTCTTGTCTTTTCTTCAAAAATTCTTGGAAATCATCCATTTTAGTAAATGACCATACTTTCTCTAGAGAGAATACAATCAGTTTTAATGGATAGGTATTTTTTGGTTGTAAACCCAGTTCCCTTTTCTTTCAGGATATCATATTCCAAACCTTCCAAACCATATTCAAAATATTTTAATGTGGAATCTGTCAGATTCTATGTAGTCCTGCCTGGGATTTCATGATGTTTTAGTTATTACTTTTGGCCACTTGCAGTACTTTCTCCTTGGTCTGAGAACTCTTGAACTTAGCTGTAACATTCCTAGGAGTTGTCATTTGAGGATTTAATGCAAGAAGTGATCTGTAGATTATTTCAATATTTATTTTATCCTCTTCTTTTCTTCAAGAATTTTAGGGGTATACTTCCAGGTAAGCATGGCGGCTGTCTAGATATGGCATGCTTCCTCTCCCCAGCAGCCATGGAAATAAACTACCTCAAAAAAACATAAAAACCATTTTCAGAAGAAAAAAGGAACTCTACAGTAGGGTGCAGCATTGAAGATGCGTGGGGTTTGGGCATTTCCACACTATAAGAAGGTGAAAAAGCTTCCCACCCAAATGTGAGCCAATCTACCCTCCCACACCCCACCTATGGAGCCAGAATCAGAGCCAAAATCATCGAGTGAGCGAGGGGCACATGTAGAGTGAGCAAGGATCTCTAGGTCCTTGGGAGCTGACTAGGGCTGCCAGGGACCTGTAAAAAATAGACTCGAATACAGGACTACAATCCCCATGAGCCTTTGCTCCACTTCCCCAGGATGCCTTGTAATCTCACCTGGGCCAAGATTGAGAAGGCATTTAAGCTGATTCAAAGGCTTTTGAGGCTCTCTTGGCTCTTTTTGGACTTCTGTTTTGGAGCAGGCGGTCTCTTGTGTGATGTGAGGTTATTTTATCTAGGCCTCTGGCCTAGGCACATGTTTCTTACTTGTATATTCTTTAATCTTTAACCTTTAATAAACCTCTAAAAAAATATAATACTCCTTGCAGAGAGAAACTAATTTCTACCTGCCTAAGTCTCCCCATCTCCCCTAAATTTTAATCTTTACTGACCTACCCCATGAGAGCAGTTACACAGAAAAACCCCTGAGCACTGGGGAGCACTGAACATGGGCACTCTCCCAAACAGCACAGGCTGCAGAGATTTGAGAGATTGCCTCAGGCAAAAACCTTGCTCCTTAACTCCATAAACAGAGAATCTGCCCATCTAACTCAGATTTCTGATTAAAAAGGGAAAGGAAAACTACCACAAGGATGGCTAATTGTGCCCAGGACCTTGTTGGTCCTGGGCAAACAAACACCCTCCAAGAAAAACAGGAAGAAGGCATTGGCCTGGGAAAAATTTTACAGAGGGAAAATCCAGGCTACAGATGAAAAAGAGGAAGAAATTCAAACAAAATCAAAACATTCCCCCCAAAATGGAATTTGTGATGTATTCACAAGTGAATTCTATCAAATAGTCAAAGAACAACTAATCCCAATGCTATACAAACAATTTGACATAATAGACAAATGGGAGTTCTACCAAATTCTTTTTATGACACAAATATGGTTCTGATTCCAAAGCCGGGCAGGTCAAAAATGGGGAAAGAAAACTACAGACCAATATCCTTAATGAACATAGATGCAAAAAACTTAAATATGATATTAGCAAAAAGACTCCAGCAAGTGATCAGGAGGGTTATTCACTATGATCAGGTAGGATTTATACCAGGAATGCAAGGATGGTTCAATATAAGGAAAACCATCCACATAATTGACCACATCAACAAGAAAACAAATAAAAATCACATGATTAGCTCAAAATATGCAGAAAAAGCCTTTGATAAAATACAACGCTCATTCCTATTGAACAGAATGGTCTTTCCTAAAAATAATAAACAGTATCTATCTAAAACCATCAGCCATCATCATCTGCAATGGGGATAAACTAGATGCATTCCCAATAAGATCAGGAGTGAAACAAGGATGCCCATATCACCTCTATTATTTGACATTGTATTAGGAACACTAGCAGTAGCAATTAGAGAAGAAAAAGAAATTGAAGGTATTAAAATTGGCAATGAGGAGACCAAGCTATCACTCTTTGCCAATGACATGATGGTCTACTTAAAGAATCCTAGAGATTCAACCAAAAAGCTAATCGAAATAATCAACAACTTTAGCAAAGTTGCAGGATACAAAATAAACCCGCATAAGTCATCATCATTTCTATATATTTCTCACACAGCTCAGTGGCAAGAACTAGAAAGAGAAATCCCATTCAAAATCACCTTAGACAAAATAAAATACCTAGGAATCTATCTCCCAAGACAAACACGGGAACTATATGAACACAACTACAAAACACTCTCCACACAACTAAAACTAGACTTGAGCAATTGGAAAAACATTAACTGCTCATGGGTAGGATAAGCCAATATAATAAAAATGACCAAACTAACCAAAATTATCTATTTATTTAGTGCCATACCCATTGAACTTCCAATTTTTTTTGCTGAATTTTAAAAAGCCATAACAAAGTTCATTTGGAAGAATAAAGGATCAAGGATATCCAGGGAAATAATGAAAAAAAAAACAAATGATGGGGGCCTTGCAGTCCCAGACCTCAAACTATATTACAAAGCAGCAGTCATCAAAACAATTTGGTACTGGCTAAGAGACAGAAAGAAGGATCAGTGGAATAGACTTGTGGTAAGTGACCTCAGCAAGACAGTCTATGACAAACACAAAGGCCCCAGCTTTGGGGACAAAAATCCACTATTTGACAAAAACTGCTAGGTAAACTGGAAGTTAGTGTGGAAGAGATTAGGTTTGGATCAACACCTCACACTCTACACCAAGATAAACTCAGGATGGATGAATGACTTGAACATAAAAAAGGAAAGTATAAGTAAATTATGTGAACACAGAATAGTATACATGTCAGACCTTTGGGAAGAGAAAGACTTTAAAACCAAGCAAGACATAGAAAGAGTCATCAAATGTAAAATAAATGATTTTGATTACATCAAATTAAAAAATATTTTGTACAAAGAAAACCAATGTAACCAAAATTAGAAGGGAAGCAACAAATTGGGAAACAATCTTCATAACAAAAACCTCTGACAAAGGTCTAATTACTTAAATGTATGAAGAGCTAAATCAATTGTACAAAAAGTCAAGCCATTCTCCAATTGATAAATGTGCAAGGGACATGAATAGGCAGTTTTCTTGATCCAGCCGTAGCAGTGCTGTGTTTGTGCCCCAAAGAGATAATAAGGAAAAAGACATGTATAAGAATATTCATAGTTGTGCTCTTTGTGGTGGCAAAAATTTGAAAATGAGGGGATGCCCTTCAATTGGGGAATGGCTGAACAAATTATGGTATGTTTTGGTGATGGAAAACTATTGTGCTCAAAGGAATAATAAACTCGAGGAATTCCATGTGAACTAGAATGACCTCCAGGAACTGATGCAGAGTGAAAGGAGCAGAACCACGAGACATTGACTTTAAATGATCATTCTATTGTAAGTATTAATAATATGGAAATAGGTTTTGATTAATGATACATGTAAAACCAGTGGAATTGCTGATCAGCTCCAAGAGAGGGGAAGGGGGAGGAGAAAGAAAGAACCTGAATCGTGTAACTGTGGGAAAATATTCTAAATTAATTAATTAATTAAAAATAAATAGGTAAAAAATAAATAGCAGAAGCCAACTCTTTTGCATTTGATATTAATTATATAATTTTTATTATTTTGTTCACTGTTCTGCTGGTTCTGGTAACTTTATTTGGAGAGATTTAAGCCCCCTTAGGTTTTTCTGGAACCTTCCTGCTCATTATTTCTTAGAGTAGTGATTTTGATTACATCAAAATCAGATACTACAACTTTTTCAGCCAACCCCAGTTGATGGACAACCCTTAATTTCCAATTCATTGAGAACACAAATGAATTGCTATAAATGATTTTATATGAATATATTTTTCCCTTTTCTTTAATGTATTCAGTTAAAATCTTAGGAGTGATGTTAGTGGCACAAATAGTATGCACACTTTAATAACCTTATGTGCCTTTTACAAATTGCTCTCCAGAATTCAGGACTAGTTAATAACCACATCAATAGTGCATTAATGATGGCAGTTGAGTGGCAAAATGGATTGAGAGCCAGGTCTAGGTACAGAGGTCCTAGGTTCAAATTAGATACTTCCTAGCTGTGTGACCTTGAGCAAGTCACTTAACCCTCTTTGCCAAAAAAAATGGTTCATTAATTTCCAAATTTTTCCATATTCCCTATATCATTTGTCATTTTAATAAATGCAAAAGCTTTTTTTTTTAATTTCATGTAAATGAAAATTTCCTTATAATTCCTGTGGCTTTTTCTATAACTTGTTTAGTCATGGACTCTTCCCTTATCCATAGGTCTGACAAGTACATTTTTTCATGCTCCCCTAATTTATTTATGGTATCAATGTTTATGTCTAAATTATATACTCTTTTTGATTTTATCTCAGTATAAGTTTGAGATATTGATCTATATCTAATTTCTGGTAAACTGCTCTCTAATTTTCTAGATTTCCCATCAAATTTTGGCAAATGCTGATTCTTATCCACAAAGCATTGGATCATTGGGTTTTTCAAATACTAAATTACTATTGTCATTTACTGTTGTTTATTGCATACCTAATCTATTCTACTGATCCATCACTCTATTTCTTAGCATTAGGTTGTTTCTAGGATTTTTTTATAAACTTTGTAATATTGACAATGAAAATGACAAGAATAATAGCAATAATAAAATTACATAAATAATATTGATAGTTTTTTAAAATAGTGTGTAATATAGTTTAAATCTAAAATTGCTACCTACCTTAACATTTTTATTCATTTTTTTGATATTCTTGACCTTTTTGTTATTCCAGATGAATTTTGCTATTTTTCTCTAGTTCAATAAAATAATTATTGGCACTGTGATTGGTATGACTTTCATTTATGTAGAATTGTAATTTTTATTATTTTGTCTCCACCTACCAATGAGCAATGAATTGTTTTACAATTGTTTATATCTGTCTTTATTTGTGTCAAAAAATGTTTTGTGATTGTGTTCTCATACTTAAGTTTGTCTTGACAGGTATGCCCCCATGTAATTATTTAATGTTGTCTGCAAGTTATTTTAAATATAATTTCTCTGTCTCTTTCTGCTGGTTTTGTTGGCAATATGTAGAAATTATGAGGATTTGTGTGGATTTATTTTATATGCTGAAACTTTGCTGCAGTTGTTAATAGTTTCAGTTAAGGATTTTTTAATTGATTCTCCAGGGTTCTCTTAAGTATAAGATAATACAATCTGCAAAAAGATGATAATTTTATTTATCATTACCTTTTTATTCATTCAATTTTGGTATATATTTAAACAAGGTCAATATATATTTTATTTTATTCCATTTTTTTCATTTGTTTAAAGATGGGTGCAGTTTACTTATGCTGCAAGATGGCTGCTTTTTAATATGCTTCTAAAATCACCTGAAATAGCTACCTACACTGTGGTGAATTTCTTTTCTTTTTTTCTCCATGCTTATTGATAAAAAGGTAGCATGACAACAAAGCTTCCGCTTCTTTCTAATTAATCACTCATTGAATTCCTTTGTACAAGGCAAAGATCTCAAAAGGGACATCTTCCTTAGAACTTTTTATAAAGCAAACCACCTTACAAAATACAATGCACTTTGTATTCAGCTAACAGTAAGGTTGTATTGGGAATAGTGGGAATGGGAAGGAATAACCAAGGGGGATTCAGCTAACTTTTCCCTTCTCTGTACATTCATCACATGAAGCTCACTCAGAATAATGCCAGTGTTAAATGCTTGATCATATGTCATTGTATCAATGCAGAATGCCATGAAAATTAAAAGCATGCATCATTTTTTCCAGATAAGCTCAAGTATTCTGTGAATAAGGGAAACAAAAATTAAATTACACCACCCAGAGAATGTAAGCACTATTACCTACATTCAATGTACAGCTGAATGGATTAAATTAACAGGAGATTTCTTAAACACATTTGTTGAAATATACCAGTAAATGATTGCATTGGTCCAACATTGAGCATTCTGTCAAAACAATATTATATTTTGAAAGCATTTAAATGCACATTTCCTACTTTTACTACCAAATTCTTCAGCT
Organism: Monodelphis domestica; assembly: GCF_027887165.1. Lineage (NCBI taxonomy): Eukaryota > Metazoa > Chordata > Mammalia > Didelphimorphia > Didelphidae > Monodelphis > Monodelphis domestica. Next base: position 85,096,240 of record NC_077228.1, on the reverse strand, counting down.
CTTTGAAGTTTTTGTTTTATTTTTATTTCTAGATAAGTATGTTAAGAATGGCATTTTTGAGTAACTGAATTATTGGTGCATTGGATTTAGAAAATAGATTACAGCTACAGATCCAAACAAGTGGGAGGGAAAAAAATCCAAAACTTTAATTTTCTAACAGTCAGAATAGTGTAACAGGTAATGAACTTCCCCCTAATCTAGGAATACCTGCAATTCAGATTCAATCTTAGATAAATAAAGGCTGCATAACCATGGATAAGTGTGGTAGGGACACTATCCTAACCCTTTTTCCAATACAAATTAGGCTATTTTTTTTTTCATTAAAGTGAGACCTACTTTTCAACTTAATGTCCTCACAGGATTAAAGGACCATGTGATTCTTCATCACTGAATATGAAGCAGCCACAAAATAGTTTAAGAAGAAAGGGGGGGGGTATCTGATGCTCAGCTTTTGGATCAAAATGGGTTACTTCATTACTCAGAATCAAATTGAAGTTCCTATCCCAGTTTAATATCCTTTTCCTGGTATGTCTAAGAAAATTTCCCTTTTTAAACTCTTGAATGATCCCCACGTGTATCGTTTTGTTCCAATACTAAATCTAAACTATCAGGGAATTAGTCTGAGTCAGTCGTAGCCCACCAAGGCATTTTATTTTCAATGTTCTAAACCAACTCTAGATGAGATTTTCAGAATTAGCTCCACTGTAAATGATTTAAATATAAAGAAGGAAATTATAACTAATTAGGTGAACAGAGAATAGAATACCTGTCAGATATATGGGAAAGGAAAGAATTTGAAATAAAAAAAGAGATAGAGAGTATTACAAGATGTAAAAAGAATAATTTTGATTACAATCCATTTTTAAAAAGCTTTGTACAAACAAAACCAATGTAACAAAAATTAGAAGGGAAGCAACAAATTGGGAAAAAAATCTTTATAACAAAAACCTCTGACAAAGGTCATAAGGAACCAAATCAATTGTACAAAAAAAAGCAAGTCATTCCCCAATTGATAAATGGGCAAGGGATATGAATAGGTAGTTTTCATACAAAGAAAATCAAAACTATCAATAAGCATATGACAAAATGTTCTAAATCTCTCATAATTAGAGAAATGCAAATCAAAACAACTCAGATTAGCCAATATGAAAGTAAAGGAAAATAATAAATGTTGGAGAGGATGTGGCAAAATGTATTGCTGATGGAGTTGTGAATTGATTTAACCATTTTGGAAGGTAATCTGCAACTATGCACAAAGGGCTTTAAAAAAAAATGCTTACCGTTCCATCCAACCATACCACTAATGGGTTTGTATCCCAAAGACATAATAGGGAAAAATATGTGCAAAAAATATTTATGGCCATGCTGTTTATAGTGACAAGGAACTGGAAAATGAGGGGAATGAGAGGATGCCCTTCAATTGTGAAATGGCTGAATAAATTGTGGTATATATTGGTCATGGAATACCATTGTACTAAAAGGAAAAATGAACTGGAGGAATTCCACGTGAACTGGAAAGACCTCCAGGAACTGATGTAGAGGAAAATGAGCAGAATCAGGAGAACACTGTACACAGAGACTGATACACTATCACACAATCAAATGCAATAAACTTCTCTACTAGCAGAAATTCAATGATCCAGGACAATTCTGAGCAACTAATAAGAATGCTTTCCACATGGTTTGATGGCTATATTATTGGGGATGCTGGCTTTAATTGATCACTATATTGCAAATATTAATAACATGGAAATAGATTTTGAACAATAATACTTGTATAACCCAATGGAATTTCTCATTGACATTGGGAAGGGGGAGGGAGAAAGAGATGGAAAAAACATGAATCATGTAACCATGGAAAAATAGTCTAAATAAATTAAATAAATAAATTTATTTTATTATTATAAATTATAAATTTATAAATATAAAAATATATAAATATAACTTATAAATGTAAAAATTAAAAAATAAAAAGTAGGCTTCAATGTCACCAATATATGAATAATCCATGCCACCTCTTTCCCATCATTTTCCTTGTAAATTTAAGGCAGTACCTTGGAATTGAGGTGAATTTTTGTTTTAATTTCTAGATATCTGCTAACTTAATCTGAGGTCTCTAACTGATATCTGCCTAGTTAAGTCAAAGACTGAGTGGAAGTAGGCCCAGTATAAGGAAGGAGATTAAGAAAAAAAGAGAAGGATATCATTTAGGAATTTTTACTACTTCCTTGTGTAAGGAGACATTTTTAGCTTCCTCTCCCACTAAGCAGGCAAACAGGCACACACTTATTCATAAGAAAGAGAACTCATGATATTCTCTTATCTGAGCAAGCTGAACCCTGGAAAATTTGTTATAGTTAAGAGATACCTGTTGAAAGGAAAACTGTTGCAAAAAATACTGAGTAGAAAATGAAACTGACATTCAAAAATTACTACAATTCATTCCATTTTATATGACATGTTCTAAAAAATCTCTTTAACCTTACAGCATCTCTATGATGTATAGAAATGGGCTGGATTGGATTAAGATCTTACTCCAGGAAAAAAAAAAAACTGAAGGGCAAATTTAATACATTTGACTTTTCAGCTAATACACATAACTAGAATGAGCAACATAGCCTACTAATATTGTGGTTTGACTACATAATCTTACATATCATTAAAGTTGTTTAAGAACCTTTTTATAGAGGAGTGACTTCCAATTTTTCAGAGAGAACTGTATAACTAAGAAAGTTAGTTATTATGATCAATCCATAACAATCTAGTGTATAGAATTGGTCTAATGAAGTTCATATAACTATAAGGTAAAAGATGTAAATGATATTAGAGGTCAGCTGATTCAACCTCTTCATTTTACAGATAAGGGGAAGAGTCAAATTATTTGTCCCAAAGAGGCTAAATAGTTTGCCCAAAGTGAGACAAATTATAAAAGATTGGATAGAAAACCAGTGTCTCAAGTTCCACTAAGAATTTTTTCATTGTACCAAGAAATTAATGAATAGTGTCAATTTGTTTAGGCATCAACTTAATTTAAATTTTTTCCAAAAAAGTCCAACAAAGAAACATATCATTTCTATGACTACCCCAGCTGCCTTCTACTAAAGACATAGATATTTAGATAATACCTAATTTTATTGCATTAAAAGAACAACAATAATTTTATTTTATAATTTTTAATGAAGGCATTTTTTCTAGTTTGTAAAATATGTGTCATGCCTTGAATATCACTAATGTTGGATAATGACTTTGAGGGTGAAATAGGAAACTGGTCTCTGTAAAAGCTATATTTTAGAATTCAATGATATAAGTGCAGAAAGTCAATATCCCTAATAAAAAACAAATTTGTAGTAACATGCTATTTGTCTAATCTAGAGCAATATAAAAGATAATTATCTAATAAAAAAACAAATACCATACATTATAAAATTATAATTCATACTTGAATAATGTTTTGAATTATTAAAGTGATTATTTTTTCCTTACTTGAGAACATATAGGTCATGTATACAATATGAACTTTTCATGAACAAATTCTTATTAATCACCACCAGTAGAGAATGGGGAAGAAATAGAAAATCAAAAGTTCTTATGGAAAAGATATTGATATTTTTACAGGGATACTCATTCAACAGGAGTGAACATCATTACATGGTTGCCTAAAATATCAAAACTACCTTATTCTGCATGAATATAGGCATATTGTTTAGAAAAGAGGAGATCTTATGTACTTGGTATTTTTCAGATCACATTTATTCTATCCATCTAAGTTCTGAGTAGCATGTTTTAGAAAAAATATCCATAAAATAGACTTTGACCAAAGAAGACAATCTGTGAAAGAGTGTAAAGAATCAAGGATGACACCAAGTTTGGGAGCCTAGTTGTTTGACAGTATGGTGGTACCCTCAGCAGTAACAGACAACTTGGGAATTTTTCTTTCATTGTTTAAAATTATTCATTTAATTTTTATGAATTACTATAATGGAAAGAACAATTAATTATCCATTTCATATGGAAACTTGCAGGATGATCTATAATCTAAAGAAGTCTTGGTGTGGATTGTAAACCTTAAAATTCACAGGATTAAAGTAAAAATAAGGGGGATAGAAGAGCTATCTTTAAGTACTTAAAAGGCTGACATGAAAGGTATTAACATCTGTTTTACTAGATGATGGAAGTAAAAATAAATGAACACAAAAATGGAACAAAGAGTAAGAATCATAGAGTAAGAGATTTCAGTTTTATATTCAAGGAGGCAGAAAACTTAAAATTTCTTATAATCAGAGTTATCCATAAGTAAAATTTACTTATTCAGGAGGTAGTAAAATCTTCCATTTTTTAGATGATTTCATAAACTGAATAATCATTTCTCAACAGTGAGGGAGCTATACCTATTTGGATTTAAGTTGTTCTACATGGCTTGTGAAATGTTTGCAAAGTCTAAGATTCTATTTCATACACAGTTTTATCAAAGTGAAAATATTTTGACCCATGATATTATTAAAATAAAGTGCTTAAAGTATCTGTGCAATTTGATACAGATTCTACTGATAATTATATAACCCAGGGAGGATATGGAAAAAATAAAGCCTTAACATATATTAAAATGTAGTGATCCTATTCAGGTTAAATCACTCATATTGATTCTGAAACCAAGGAAAGATTGATAGAACCTAAGTATTCAAATTATGACTTTTATTTAAAAAAAAAAGAAATCATTTAACTAATTGTAACCATTTGACTCATTTCTTCAGTGAAATTACCAACAGGACTTCCAATATTTTTTCAGGGTCACATAAATTATCTTTATCCATTCAAGGATGACCTTCAAATCCAATTAATTCCTAGTTAATAGAACATTCAGCATTCGCACAGTACTTGAAATTCCCAGCTGGTATTTTAGTTTTTTTTTAATTATAATAGGTGAAAAATAGCATAAGTGAAACTCCATGCAAAATAATATTATAAATTGAACCCTAATTTAAGCTATTTAATGGAATAATTCTAACTTTTAGAACTCTGAGTAAATCCCCATCATTTAAAGTAGTATTTGTATTAATTTGATTAGAGTTCAATAAAGCTCAAATTTTCTGGAGCACATTGGCATCCCCAGTCATAAAAGATCAATGTAAGCCATTGTACCAAAAATGAAATGATAAATTCACCATAGTCTTTCAGACCATAGTTGTATGACCAGTTAGTTTGATGGAAATGCTCTTTTTATGCATTTCCATCTAATAATTATATTCTATATATAATATAAGAATATATTTTTTCTTAATAAGTTATTTAAATTTCTCATCTTCAGTTTCCTTATTGTGGGGTGGTAATGAGGGACAAATGAAATAGCATGTGAAAAACACACTGCAAAGGTTAAAGTTCTATACAATTGTTGGTGATGGTAGTAGTAGTACAGCAGCAGCAGCAGCCACAGCAGTAGTAGTAGTAGTGGTAGTAATAGTAGTAGTAGTGGTAGTAGTAGTAGTAGTAGTAGTAGTAGTAGTAGTAGTAGTAGTAGTAGTAGTAATAGTAGTAGTAGTAGTAGTAGTAGTAGTAGTAGTAGTAGTAGTAGTAGTAGTATTGTTATTATTGTTGTGACTGTGACCAAGATGATCATGATGATCCCATGGAAATTCCTGAAGTACCTTTACTACTGCAAGCACATTTATTTCAATTGTAAAAATATCTGAGTCACTCCTTTTTGCTCTCATACTTGAACACCATGACCTTCATTGAAGATATTCTTCATTCTGAAAAGAGGTAGGAATGTCTTAGAGTTTTTGGTTGTGTTTTGTTTTTATATCAGACCCAGGAGCTGAGTCAGGGAGGACCATAAGGAGATTTCTGTGCCTTTGAAAATTTTCACAAACAAATTCTGGGGCAGTAATGTAAAGCAGATTATTAGTAGAGTTAAGGATAAATAAGAGTACTGGGGAGAAAAGGTACTATTTCTAGTGGCAATAATGTTGGTTTTGAAGTAAAATGTTTTTCCGAAACCATCTCCAATATTATTGTTTACTACAGACATTTCTGCATAAAATCATATTCTTAAAATTTTAAATATATGATTGATATGATTTTGAAATATGAAAGGGATAATTAATCAGTCTTCCCATTTTAGTAATTCTTAAAATTTAAATAATTAATTTTAAGCAATTAAAGAAAAATTCCTAAATTGTCTCTTACTGCTGAGGGTACCACCATCCTTTCAAACAAGCAGGCTCACAAACATGGTGTTATCCTTCATTCTTTACTCTCTTTCACAAAACATATCAAATCCATTGTCTAGAACTTTATATTTTATGATTGTAACATTTCTGCCATATGCCCCTTTCTCTCATTTCATTTTTCCTCAAACTAGTGCAGTTTCTCATCACTTCATGTCTGGACTATTCCAATAGCAATCTGGTTGGTCTCCTTGCCACAAATCTCTTCCCACTCCAGTCCTCCCTTTGTGTCAAATTGATCGTCTTCAAGCATAGCTCTGACTAAGTCATACCTGTTCCCTTTATGGGTTCGCATTCACAATCAGTGTTAAATGCAAAAACCTGTATAGTTTGTAAAGTCCTTTAGAACTTTCCCTCCTATCTCTTCAGTGGAAAACTTCAAACCCAGCAATTTATGAGGAGAGCCAAAGGCACAGCTCTCCTTTCTGCAACTCATACAAGATACTCTATGTCCTGATTTCATGTGTTTTCACTGGCTTTCCCAGGGTAAACTATTTAACTTCTAGCTTCCTCAATTCCCTTAAATGTGAAATGGGGTTCATAAGAGCACCTACATCCCAGGGTTATTGTAGGATAACATGGGACCATAATTTTAAAATGTCTAGCACAAAGCAAGGCAATTAAAGTGCTTTATAAATGCTTGTATCTTTTTTTTTCCTTAGGTTATGTCAAAATGTCAGATGAAACCAACATGTTTTAGTAAGACTTGAAGGACCTTAGGAGTCTGTGACAGGACAGATATTGAAACTTGGTCTTTTGTTTCTCTAAAAGGAAGAGTTAATAAATACCATCAAAAAAGGATTCTGGGTTGTTCTGGGCAGGGATATAGAAAGAGGTAAAATTAGGAACTTGCCCTCTAATCTTTTTGCTTCCTGGCCTTGGAAGTCTTCAAGCAAAGACTCGATGACCACTTGTCAGTCATAAAAAAGAGAATTTGTTTTTCATGTCTATTTTGATTTAAACATCCTATGATATCCCATCCAGCAATCAGAAACTGTGATTCCAAGGTAGAATGGACAGGCCTTAAACATTTCTGCGAAGGGTTTTGTCAGGGTTCAAGAAGGGAAGATATTAGAAAGGAAGGGCCAATAAAGAGCACCTAAATATTCTTCATAATCTTTACTTGGAATCAAGTAACATTTCTGGGCCTTGCATACTTCCACATTTTATTTCTCTCCTCAAAACATGCTTCCTAAGGACTTATTAATTCTCCTCTTACATTTGCCAAAAATGTGGACTTTTTTCACAGAAGTCTTAATGCAACTTCAAATATGCACAAAACTTTCTTTGGAAAAATACCAATTTGGAAAGCTTTGAATGAAACCAGTCTTTTCCAAGTATCCAAATGAGAGAAATTAGGTACAAAAAAGTAGAATTATCCTAAAATAGAAAATTCAATAGCTTAAAAATCATTTCCATTCAGGGGGTGTTAAATATGACAGCTTTCAGATGATTGCCAATAAATGATGCAAGTTAGCTCTTTTAATTCACCACAATCCAAAGACATTGAAACTTTTGGGTAAAGATATTTCAGTGGGTACATAGAATACTTTATTCTTCACATTTAATTTATTTTTAAAGATTAAAGACTTTGTGAAATCTTTAAACACTTGATTGCTTTTAATTACAGAAGTTATTTTTAAATTACAATTTAACAACTGCCTGAGTCCTTACTAGTATTCACTTTAGCTCCTTTATTCATCTAAGTACAATATTCACTTCACTTTTCCCTACAATATCTATACACAAAATGCCCAAAGCTTCATGCTTTATTGCATTCACATTGCCAGCATTGGGTCATCAGAATTTATAGCATATATCCTTAAGGTCATATGAATGGAATATGCCTTTCTTAAAAAAAAGTGTGTTGCTCCTGAGGTACTTAAATGATGAATATCCTTTCATTAGAGTCTTGTGGAAATACAATTTGGAATAACTTTCTATTGAATATCATACTTTTAATGAAAATCTTCAAAAGACCATCAATTAGGTGCTTTTGCTGTTAGCCAAGCCCTTATTTCTAATGCATTTTTTAATCATACAGCCATCAGATAATAGTAATCAGCAGGAAAACCATTTTGGCTGAAAAATCACTTTCCCATTTGCTCAGAGCTATTTGTGGGAGTTTGTTTTGTTTTGTTTTAAGGACACATACCCACACAACTGATGTTTATTTCTACATTCTTCCTGTTTAGAAGTCTCAATTTCATTTGAAGAATTGGATGATGTACATTTCAGTGAAACCATCATAAATCACTGATGAGATGATCAACACAACCTAAAGGATAAATTCAAAACAGACAAACGCAGATTTGAAAATCAGTGACAATTATGATAATATTCCAGTTTGGTTAAGTCAGAAAATATAAGTTTGTTACATATTTTGGAGAGTTTTAAAAAGTATTTCTGAAAAGATGTCTCTGAAGAGGCAAAATTAGCAGACAGTTATCAAGCTGATTTGAGCTCTCACATAACTGCAATAAAAAGAAGAGGGAGAAAGGGAGGACTTTGAGCTTAAATTATTGTGAGACACAATTCTCTTGGCCTGCCTCTTTTAAAAAAATATGTCCTATAGATACAAGCTTGGTCAGTATTTTAGATGCAAACAATTATTATATATTTCCCCCCATAATTTGTTAGTATCATTTATACTTTAACACTTCGATGAATCTGTGGCACTATCAAAGTAACTATTTCCTTTACTTTTCATGATTAAAATTATCTTGAGACTGATTTGGGGGTAAAAAATATAAGTTTATTGATTATATCAGTTTTATTGGTTAGGCCAGCATCAGAATTGATAAAGTGATGTTTTTTCTAGTGACCAGGTAGAACACAATCTATATCAGGCAATTTAATTAATGTATTTTTAATAGTTGATTATTCAACCCCTCCCTTGGACATCTCAAGGCATCTTTAATTGGTCATAGCTAATTAAAAGTGGGTCCATCAACCTATCCACTTTTCTCGAGTGCCCCCTATAGGTGGACTTGTCATGTATGTAGGAAAGAATTATTCTCTCCTTCATTTGTTAACCAAATTCTATTAAAACGGAAGATATTCATTGGGATTTCTAAGGACAAAGAAAATACTAAAATTCAACAGACTGCAGGATCTCCAACCTAGATCTCAGGCACAGGAATGCACTGTGATTCTCCATAAAATAAAGAAGGATTAATGTAGTGTATGAAAAATAATTATAAAGATAACAATTGTAAAGGTAACAAACCAGTCAGAATTTTCTTTTCCTATGTGATGTTTCTCCACTTTTTACGTAGGTTCTCTGTAGAAGATATAAGTGATGCACTAGAAACTTTCCTATCTTTTTAAAATATATTTTTTTATTTTTGTGGGCACTAGTAAAATAATTGTGCTGCTTATCTATAATTTTTCACTATTACAACACAATTATCTGATCTATTTTATATCTTTTATGATGCTTCTTGTGTGTCACTAATCAATAGAAAGCTGTCACTATTGTGTCTAGTGTGCTTTGTTAATGCTGATTAGGTCACTTACATGTAATTTTTATGTTTGGAAATCAGAATTTTTCAAAATTCAGAAAATGCATATTAGGTACTAGACAAGACATTCATTAAAAATGGCCTTTGATGGTGAGCATCTTGGAATAGCCAAATCCTATATCCAGTTTAAGGAATATCTTAAAATATCTATCCCAAACATATTTTATTAATGCACTAAACCAACAAACTGACCTTATAACTATATGTCATAGACTGCACAATAGGAACTTTTAAAATCATGTTTCTCTTCAGGGGGTGTTGTAATTACCTCTGTTGAATATTCATAGCTCTTGTAGGACGGTAAACTAAAATGTCCTGGGACTGGAAGCATTCCACAAAATGTCATACACATATCATATCATCTATAAGAACACATCACTTGTGGGGAGCTCTCTTCAATTTAGAATTTGCAAAGGATATATTCCATGGCAGAGTTGAAAACTATGGAATCTACTTCTCCTTCCTTTCAGTCATTAGTCAATAAATATTTATGAACTATCTACTATATGCCAGTCACTATTCAAAAGACTAAAAATATATTGAAAAAAATGATAGCTTATGCCCTTGAGGAGTTAACCATCTAATGGAGAGCTAGTATCTATATAGTATTTTAAGGTTTTTATAGTGCCTGACAAATATTATGTCATATCTCAACAGCCCTGAAGCTATTATTATCATCCCTATTGTGAGGGAACTGAGGTAGAAATTAAGTGACTCGCCAAAATTTGTACACTAGAAGTGTCTAACTATGGATTGGAATTAAAATCTTCCTGATTTCAGGTCAAAAAACCTTATCAACCATTAAACCACTTTTGTGCTTTACATGACAGAAATAAAAAGAAGGTTGTTGAACAAAATTATTTTTAGTAACATTTCTTAAGGATTCTTGTAGTATGATCATAGAATTGTAGATTTCAATTTGGAAGGTAGCTCAAATAGTCTCCAATTGTATGACCAAAGAAAATGCAACTGGGCCAGTTAGGTGGCTCAGTGAATGGATGACATGGATACTGATGCATTTCAATTTCAAAAAGGCCTTCAATTGCCTCAATTACTTAATAATTTGGCAAACTGGGACTGAAGCAAAGTAGATACTTTCACCATTCCATATATTTTTTTCCTTTTTGATACAATATCACTAACCATCCCCTCTCATGAGCATTAATAAAGCACGTCAAATTTTCTCCATAGTTTAGTAATTTTCCCCTTAAATTTAAAATGAAATATTCCTCTGAAAGAATCAAGTTCAAAACATACTGCATACCATTCCCATGTTAAATAATTCAATAGAGCATGCTGTTTTTCTCCTTGATATTACATACAAACAAAAGAAAATGAAGCACTCTGTAAAACTAACCACTAAAGAACAGAAATGAAATGCTTCAATGATAAATTCAAAATATCTCTTCATTTCTATTTTTAGCCCTTTTCTTTTTCACAGATCAGCATTTCCTAAAGAAAGCTGAAGCAGAAACCTAGTGTATTTGAGGGAGATAGTCTCACCTAAACAATTTTTATTTAATGTACTTTTAAAAAGAGAAAATGAATGCCAGTACATCATGTCAAATGTTTAATCTTAATGAAATAAAAACTTAATTGTTATTTTCCACTAGTTTTTTTCTTTATGAGTTTCTTAATATTATTGTTGACAAAAATATATATCAACTGAATTAAGCTTACTATACAGTCCTATTATCCAAATTTCTATATGAAGAGAAATTAAAAATATACCTTTTATTTTATCTAAATTTAATCATCTTTATATTAGTAAGCATTAAAATTAAATTATATTTTCTTTTCCAGGTTTCTTTTTTTAAAAAAACATTATTTTATTTGGTCATTTTCATACATTGTTGATTGGAAACAGATCATTTTCTTTTCCTCCCCCCTAAATCCCCCTACCCCTTTCCTAGCCAACGTGCGATTCCTATGGGTATCACATGTGTCCTTGCTCTGAACCCATTTCCTTGTTGTTGGTATTTGCATTAGGGCGCTCATTTAGCATCTATATTCATTAGGGAGATTGGCCTATAGTTTTCTTTCTCTGTTTTTAACCTGCCTGGCTTTGGGATCAATACCATGTTTGTGTCATAAAAAGAATTCGGTAGAACCCCTTCTTGGCTTATTCTGTCAAATAGTTTGTATAGTATTGGGGTTAGATGTTCTTTGAATGTTTGATAGAATTCATTTGTGAATCCTTCTGGACCTGGGGATTTTTTCTTAGGGAGTTCTTTGATGGCTTGTTCAATTTCTTTTTCTGATATGGGGTTGTTTAGGTCATTTATTTCTTCTTCTTTTAGTCTAGGCAATTTGTATTTTTGTAGGTATTCATCCATATCACTTAGATTGCCATATTTTTTGCCATATAATTGGGCATAGTAGTTTTTAATGATTGCCTTGATTTCCTCTTTATTAGAGGTGAGGTCTCCCTTTTCAACTTGGGTACTGTCAATTTGTTTTTTTCTTTCCTTTTTTTAATTAGACTGACTAGTACTTTGTCAATTTTGTTTTTTTCAAAGTACCAGCTTCTAGTCTTATTTATTAAATCAATAGTTCTTTGACTTTCAATTTTATTAATTTCTCCTTTGATTTTTAAGATCTCTAATTTAGTCTTCATCTGAGGATTTTTAATTTGTTCACTTTCTATTTCGGACTTCTGGTGAAGATGATGGCTTAGAAGCTGCGAAAGTTCAGACCTTGGAAACCCTTCCTTAACGATCGCAAACTGAGTGCTCCTAGGACACTGAAATTTAAACTGAACAACAGGACAGACCCAGGGAACCCTCCTCCAGAACAGGATCAAAAGGTACAGCCACCCAAAAGCCAGAACCCTAGATCACTCTGATCTAAGGGGCAGGCAAAAGGAAGGTCCCAGGACCCATCCCCCCAACCCAGAGTGCTGAGCCCAAGGCAGCAGAGGGAACTTCAGGGTCAGCAAAAGGGCCCCAGGGCTGGCTATTGTGAAGGACTCACCTTGAAAGCAACCTGAGCCAGTCTCCGGGAAGCCCAACACAGACTGCAGGGAAACATAGAGAGAAGGGGGAAGCCTGTAGACCCCTGGCTGGGTCCTTCCAACTGAGTCTCAAGGGAGGTCCCAGCTTTAGGGCACCAGCTGAACCCAATTCCATCAGGAGCCCTCAGAGCCACTGAAAGGAGAGAAACCTCAGGGACAGCAAAGGGGTTGCTCCAAAGAGCTTACCTTGAAAGCAACCTGGGCCAGTCTCCCATCATTCAACACAGATTGGAGAGGAGGAGGATTTTTGCTTTGGGGCTCATTTAGTCCAAACCAGCTGAACATAATCCCATCAGGAGCCCTCAGAGCCCAGGGAGGCCATGGCCCCTGCCCCTTAGAGAACAGAGTTTTCTGAAAGAACCAGCTGAATCTAATCCCATCAAAAGTCTCCAGAATGCAGGGAAGCCCAGGATCCCCACCCATCCTCATTGACTGCTGGACTTTAAGCCAATCAAAAGCCTCCAGATGACAGAGAAGCTCAAACCCCCAACAATCCTCCCCCAGAGACTATACCAAGAGATTTTCTGTTAAAGCTCCAAGAGGGGAGACTGATAGAAGTCCCCAAAAAAACAAAGAAAATGAGAGGAACAAGAGCACAGATAAATACGGGGAGAAAAGAAGGGGTGAATTTGAGCAAACAACAGAAAAAGAAGAAATAAACTACAATAGACAGCTAATACTCAGCAAATGGAACAGAGGGGGAGAGATCAGCAAACGATAAACCAGAAATCCCAGCAAATTGGATACAGGCTGTGGAAGAATTCAAAACACAACTAAGAGAGGCTGAAGACAATTGGGAAAAGAACTTAAAAATTAAGATAAGTCATCTGGAAACAGAGGCACTTGAACTAAAATAAGAAAATAGTGTCTTGAAAGCCAAAATCAACCAGCTGGAATATGAGGCAAAGGAGATGAAAGATGAGGTAAAGAGGATGAAAGATGATCTTCAAAGAAAATCAGACCAGAAGGAAAAAGACGACCAAAGAACCAGAGATGAAATCCAATCTTTAAGAACCAGAATACAACAACTAGAATCAAGTGACCTCACAAGGCAGCAGGACACTATAAAACAAAACAAAAAGAATGAAAACATTGAAGAAACTGTGAAGCATCTCATTCACAAAACAGACAATTTAGAAAATCGTTCAAGAAGAGACAATTTAAGAATAATTGGACTACCAGAAGACCACAACAAAAGAAAAAGCCTGGACATAATATTAGAGGAAATTATCCAGGAAAACTGTCCTGAGATCCTAGAACAAGAGGGAAAAGTGGAAATTGAAAGAATCCACAGATCACCCCCTGTATTTAATCCCCAACTGACAACACCAAGAAATGTTATAGCCAAATTCAAAAACAATCAGATGAAAGAAAAGATATTACAAGCTGCCAAGAAGAAGCCATTCAGATACCATGGAAACACGGTGAGGTTAACACAGGATCTGGCTGCATCCACACTGAAGGACTGAAAGGCATGGAATAAGATATTCTGGAAATCAAGGGAACTAGGTCTACAACCAAGAATAAAATACCTATCAAAACTGACTATATTCTTAAAGGTGAAAGTATGGTCATTCAACACAACAGAAAAGTTCCAAGCATTCATAAATAAAAGACCAGACCTGAACAGAAAATTTGATGTCCAACCACAGAACTCAAGAGAATCATCAAACGGTAATTGAAAAAGAGGGGGGAAAAACAACAACAACAACAATAACTTTTTAAGAGATTCAATAAGTTAAAAAGATATGTATCCATATAAGGAAAGAGGTCATTGGTAACTCTTAAAAACTGTTGCTATCACCCGAGCAGCTAGAAGAATTATACTCAGAGGGAACAGTGACAAACTGTATAGGATGAAAGGACAAGACATAAATAGGTATATAGATATATGCATGCATAAATACATATACATGTGTATGTGTATATATATATATATATATATATATATATATATATACATGACTAGAGCTAAAAAAGAAAAGAGGTTATGACTAAAAGAAATGGGAAAAGAAACAAATGGGGGTAAATTTATATGTCACAGAAAAGCTCATGGCGGGAGGGGGGAGAACATCGATACGCTGGAAGGGTAAAGAGGTTGGAGACAGGAAATACTCAACTCTTACGTACTTTGAAACTGACCCAAAGAGGGAAGAACAACCCAATCCATTGGGGAAGAGAATAGATTTGCACCCTATAGGGGAGTAGAAGGGTAAAAAACGGTCTGATGGGGAGGGAAGCAGTACAAGGGAGGGAGAGGGTGGGGGGGAATTTTAAAAAGATTACAGGGGAAAATAAGGGAGGGAATAAGAAAGGAGGGGGGTAGAAAGGGAAGTAAAATACGGGAGGGAACGGGGGGGGAGCTGACTATAAACAAACATTGGTATAGAAGGAAATCATGAAAGAAGAAAAGGCAGGACCAGGAATAGAAATCAAAATGCTGGGAAATACACAGCTAGTAATCACAACTCTGAATGTGAATGGAATGAACTCACCCATAAAACACAAGAGAATAGCAGAGTGGATTAGAATCCAAAACCCTACCATATGCTGTCTGCAAGAAACACACATGAGGAAGGTAGATACGCATAGGGTGAAAGTAAGAGGATGGAGCCAAACCTATTGGGCATCAAATGATAAAAAGAAGGCAGGAGTAGCAATCATGATATCGGACAAAGCCAAAGTAAAAATAAATCTAGTTAAAAGAGATAGGGAAGGTAATTACATCCAGGTTTCTTTTATATACAATTTTTAATAATATTTTTCTGGTATTTTTGAGCCATAATCTCTTCCCTACTTCTTATATTTCTCCTTCAATCAAGACAGCAGAAAATATAATATTGATATAATATTGTGTTATAATGTCATACACATTTCCATGTTCATAGAAATACATATTGAGAAAGAAAACACATATCACTTATATAAGAAAAAAATAATGAAAGAAAAAAGTGAAAAATGATATGCTTCTACTTGAATTCAAGGCAAATCTGTTTCTTCTGTGGCATTAACCTTTTTCATCATGAGCCTTTTAGAAATTTCTTTAATCTTTGCATTGCTGATAACTAAGTCATTCATATTTGATCACCATATAATATTGCTATTACTTTTTTCAATGTTCTTTTGGTTCTGCTCACTTCACTTTGCATCCCTCTCTATAAATCTTTCCATAAATTTATTATCATCTTGCTTATCATTTTTATGGCACAATAGTATTCAATTATAGCAGATACCATAGTTTGATCAGCCATCCTTTGATGCTCATCAGTTGATGAGCATGCCTTCAGTTTCTAATTTATTGACACCACTAAAAGAACTGCTAAATATTTTTATACATGTAGATTCACACCTCTCCCCTGAGTTCTTTGAGATAAAGACCTAGTAGTGGTATTAGTGGGTCAAGGGTATGCACAATTTAATGTCCCTTTGGGCATGGTTTAAAATTTCTCCTACAAACAATTATAGCATTTCATAGATCAACCAATAGTACATTAGTGCCTTAATTTTCTCACACACCCTTCAGCATTTAGACATTTTGCTTTGTTTTTTCTCATATTATTCAATAAGGCATGTGTGAGGTGGTACCTCATAGTTGTTTTAGTTTTCTTTTCTCTAATTAAGTAATTTGGAGCATTTCTTAAAATTTGACTAAAGATAGCTTTAATTTCTGCATCTGAAAACTGTTCATGTATTTTGGTCATTTAACAATTGGTGATCTAAATTTAATCTTAATCTAAACAGATTCTTCTTATTAAAAAAAGTGTTAAAAAGCTACAAGAGGAACTGTTTATATGTTTGATAATCACCATGATAATAACGTACATGTTGGTGAGATAAACATAATTAGAACCTTAGCACAAAAGAAGCATATTTCTGGATTTTTTAATAAACAAGAATATAAGTGTGTGTATGTGTGTGCATGTATGCGAGTGTGTATTCCTGTGGTATAGAGGAGCAAAGTCCAAAGTGGACAGAGAAAATATAAGTATAATCTCATGGCCTGACAATTTAAAAAGCTATCAACCCTAAGGGAACATGAAGTTCTTAATAGCCAATCTAGACACTATCAGGAGTAATTCCTTTGTGGAAGAAAAATGTAATGTAGATCTAAATAGAGACTAGAGAGGCAGAGCCAAGATGGCATTATAGTAGCAGAATCTTGGAGATGCTCTCTTCCAACCAATCATTACATATCATCTCAAAAGGACAGAAATCAAAACCAGACTGGTAAAGAGGCTCTCCCATTAGATACAGTTTGAAAGATAGGCAATAAGTGGGGATTTCCACTCAATAAGAGGGCAAAACTGCAGAGTCAAAGTGTAAGCTGACCATCTCTTCCCCCAAACACCCACTGCTCCAGAGTTAAAGCCAGGGCCAGGGCAATCTCCAAATTCTCGGGGGTTTTATGCAAACACCACAAACTTAATTACCCCTGAGGTCTGTGCCAGGCCTTGTCAGTGAAACTCAAGGCTAAATAACATGGATCTTAGTCCATGCAGTGGGGACAACAATGCCTCAACCATAGCTGAGACATCAAGGGCTGGGAAGATAACCTCAGGGCAAACAAACATACATTTGAACATCCAGGCCACAGCAGCTGAGGAAAATAGCCTCAAGGCAAAATTTTTGAAGCCTTCTACACAAGAAGACATAACAGATCTACCAGCCATGACTCAGGCCTCAGACAAGGAAGAGATGATAGCTAAGAAAGAAGCTAAGAAAGCAATGAACATGCAGAATCCCAATCCTCCATTTGCAAAAGGCATAAACAACAGCAAAAAAAGCTCCTGATACTGAAAAATGTCTATGGATAAAAAGAAAAATACATAAACAAAAGGGGAGATTGAGAAACAAGCAAACATCCACCACCCCCCAAAATGGAAATTGGTTGCCAGCTCTGGAGGAGCTCAAAAAGGAGTTCAAGAACCAAGTAAGAAAGATAGAAGGAAAATGGGGAGAAAGGTGGAAATAAAGAAATGTAGTAATACAAAAATAAAGCAGTTTAAAAGACAAAATTGCCTAAATGGAAAAAGAGGCACAGTAATCAAATGAAGTAATAAGATAAGTGGAGACCAGAATTGACCAACTGGAAGCCATGAAAAGCAGGATAGATTAAACTGCAAAGGAAAATCAAAAAACATTGCTGAAAATCAGTCCTTAAAGACTAGAATAGAAGCTAATGATCTCACAAAACAGCAAGAAATAATTAAGCAAAGTCAAAAGAATGAAATGATAGAAGGAAACATGAAATATTACATTGAAAAGACAATTGACCTGGAACAACCATCCAGGAGAGACAATTTGAGAATTATTGGACCACCTGAAAGCCTGGAAAAAACAACAATAACAACAACAAAAACAACAATGCCTAGACATCATATTGCAAGAAACTATCAAAAAAACCAGCCATAGTATTCTTGAACAAGAGTGTCAAATAGATAATGAAAGAATTCACAGATCACCCCCTACATTCAGTCTCCAAAAGACAACTCTCAGGAATGTTAAAGCAAAATTCAAGAGTTTCCAGGCAAAGGAGAAAATACTGCAAATGACAGAAAGAAGAAATATAGGCAGAGGTTGTGGTATTAAGCTGTTTAAGATAATATTTTTAAATGGGGGAGGGAAGGATGATACTAAGAGAAACTTGAAGAAAGAGGCAAAATAGGATAAATTACATCACATAAAGAAGCACATTTGTGCGTGTACGAAGAATACTATTAAAAGAAGCAGAGGAAGGGAATGGCAATAGGTAATACTTAAACCTTACTCTCAATGGAATTGGTTCTGAGAGGGAACAACAGCCAGATTTATTGGATACAGAATTATATCTTTCTTTTCAGAGAAGGTGAAAGGGAGTAAGAAAGAGGGTTTATGGGGAGAGGAGTATCAAAAGGGACGGAAAAGTTGGGACTGATTAAAATCCCCAAAAGAGAAAAAAAGGGGACAGAAAGAAGGGAAGGATGGGAAGGAAAGTAAAATAATGGTGCGGAAATGGGAACTGATTGAAAGGAAAACACTGATGTGGAGGGAAATAGTGAAAGAAGAAATGGCATGATTAAAAGAAGAAATCAAAGTAATGGAGATCACAAAAGTAGTCATCATAACCCTGAATGTGAATGGGATGAACTATCCCATAAAATCAAAGCAGGAAGCAGAGTGGATTAAAAAGCTAAAATTCTACGATACATTGTCTTCAAAAGATATACATAAGGCAGGTAGCCACACATAGGTTAAAGGAAAGAGGAGGGAGCAGAATTTATTGGGCATTGAATGAGAAAAAAAGAATGTAGGCATTGCAATCATAATATCTGATAAAGTCAAAGTAAAAATAGATCCAATTAAAAGAGATAAGGAAGATAATTACATCCTGATAAAAGGCAGTATAGACAATAAAGAAATAACAATAGTCAATATTTATACACCAAATGGTATAGCATGTGGATATTTAAATGAGAAACTATTGGAGCTTAAATAGGAAATAGATAGTGAAACTCTAGTGGGGGAATGTCAATCTTCTTATATCAGATCTAGATAAATCAATCCAAAAAATAAATAAGGATAATACAGGATAATCATGAAAAAAGAGTCAACAGCTTAGTAAAGAATGCATAAAAATTACCAAAGAAATTAATTAATACTTAAGTAAACATAGAATAATATACCTGTCAGATCTATGGGAAGGAATTTAAGGCCATGCAAGAGATATAGAACACCACAAAATGTAAAATAAATAAATAATTTTATTACATTAAATTTAAACATTTCTATACAAACAAAACAAATTAAACCAAAATTAGAAGGGAAACAGCATGTTGGGAAAATTTTTTATAACAAAAACCTCTGACAATGGTCTAGTTTCTCAAATTTACAAAGAGATAAGTAATTTGTACAAATGGTCAAAGACACAAATAGGCAGTTTTCAGATGACGAAATCAAAACTATCAATAAGCATATGAAAAAGTGTTCTAAATCTCTCATAATTAGAGAAATCCAAATCAAAACAAGTGTGTGGTACCACCTCACATCTATCAGATTGGTCAATGTGACAGTAAAGGAAAATAATAAATGTTGCAGAGCTTGTGGCAAAATCAGATATTACTGCATTGCTGGTGCAACTGTGAATTAATTCAGTCATTCTGGAAGGCAAATTGGAATTATATGCAAAGGGCTATAAAAATACATGCCCCAGCAAAACTACTACTGGGTATGTACCCCAAAGAGATAATAAGACAAAATGTTTGTACAAAAATATTCCTAGCTGTGCTCATTGTGGTAGCAAAAAATTAGAAAATGAGGGGATATCCCTCAGGTGGGGAATAGCTAAAAAAGTTGTGGTATATGATGGTGATTGAATACTATTGTACTGTAAGGAATGATGAACTGGAGAGTTTTTATATAAACTAGAAGATCCTCAATGAACTGATGAGGAGTAGCATGAGCAGAATCAAGAGAACATTGTCTACTGAAAGTAAAACATTGTGGCACTATCCAACCTAATAGACTTTTACTACTACTAGCAATACAATAATCCAGGATATTCTTGAAGGACTTATAAGATAGAATGCTATTTATATTGAGAGAAAGAACTATGGGTGTAGAAATGCAAAGGAAAAACTTTATGGCTTATGACATCACTTGTTTATATGGATGTATTATTTGGAGTTTTGGTTCTATGTTAAAAATGCATAATATGGGACTTCCAGTCAAGATAGTGGCTTAGAGAGAGATAAAATTCAGATCTCCGTAAACCCCTTTCTTAGCGATCTCAAACTGTATGCTCCTAGGACACCAGAATTCAAAACAAACAACAGGATAGATCCAGGGAACCCTCCTCCTGGACCAGGATCAAAAGGTATGGCCCCCCAAAAGCCAGAACCCGAGATCACTCGGATCTAAGGGGTAGGCAGAAGGAAGGTCCCAGGACCCATCCCCCCAACCCAGAGAGCTGAGTCCAAGGCAGCAGCAGGAACCTAAGAGCCAACAAAAGGACTGCAAGGCCTGCTATTCTGAAGGCCGCACCCAGAAAACAACCTGAGCTAGTTGCGGGGGAACCCAGACAGCAGGGAAACAGAGAGAGACAGAGGGGAACATGTAGCCCCCTGGCTGGATCCTTCCGTCCGAGTATCAGGGAAGGTCCCTGCTTTAAGACACTCTCAATCCAACCCAGCAGAAGTTAATCCTATCAGGAGCCCTCAGAGCTCTGGGAAGTCATGGCCCCTCCCTCCTCAGAGTACAGGGTCTTCTAAAACAACAGTAACCCTCAGGTTCAGCTATTCAGAAGGACACATCCTGAAAACAACCTGAGCCAGTCATGGGGGCACCAGGACATAAGGGAAACAGAGAGACACAGAGGGAAGCCTGTAGCCCCTTGGCTCGATCCTTCCTTCAGAGTCTCAGAGAAGGTCCCTGCTTTAAGACACACTCAATCCAAACCAGGGGAAGTTAATCCTATCAGGAGCCCTCAGAGCTCCAGGAAGCCTTGACCCCTCCCTCCTCAGAGTGCAGACCTCTCTGGCCCACAAAGACTGTGAGATACCTCGTGGACAGTGCCAAGCCAGGCTCAGAGCATGGAAGTAAGACAATGAAGAAGCATTGGGAGGGAACTGAGAGCAGTAACACCTGCAAATGGACAATATGCCTGGGTCTAAAGCCTCTGAACACCAGACAGAGATAAGAAAAGCTAGACCTCCCCACTCATATAGAGATGGGAAACAGCATAGAAAAACCAGAAAACTCACAGAAAAATAAGAAGGGAGCGACTTTGGACACATTTTATGGAGCAAAAATACAAAATACAGAGGAGATAGAAGAGGAAACACAAGCAAATGCTTTGAAACCTTCCAAAGGAAACAGAAAATCTCCACAAGCCCATTAAGAATTTGAATCAGAAATGATCAAAAAGATGGAAGCCTTCTGGCAGGAAAAGTGGGAATTAATGCAAAAGAAATTCCCTCATCTACAAAACCAGTTTGACCAAACTGAAAAGGAAAACCAGCCTGTAAAGGTCAGAATCAGCCAACTGGAAGACAAGAAGCACGTAAAAGAGCAAGAATTAATAAAGCAAAGCCAAAAGACCAAGAAATTAGAAGAGAACATAAAATATCTCACCAACAAGGTCATAGACTTGGAAAATGGAGGGAGAAGAGACAATTTAAGAATAATTGGACTACCAGAAAAGCCAGAAATAAAAGGCAAACTTGACATCGTAATACAAGAGATAATCAAAGAAAATTGCCCAGATATTCTAGAACAAGGGGGCAATACAGCCACTGAAAGAGCTTACAGAACACTCTTTACACTAAATCCCCAAAAGACAAATCCCAGGAATGTAATTGCCAAATTCCAAAGCTTTCAAGCAAAAGAAAAAATCTTACAAGAAGCCAGAAAAAGACAATTTAGATATAAAGGAATGTGAATCAGGGTCACACAAGACCTTGCAAGTTCCACTCTGAATGACCGTAAGGCATGGAACATGATTTTCAGAAAGGCAAGAGAGCTGGGTCTTCAACCAAGAATCAGCTACCCAGCAAAACTGACTATATATTTCCAAGGGAAAGTATGGGCATTCAACAAAATAGAAGATTTCCAACTTTTTGCAAAGAAAAGACCAGAGCTCTGTGGAAAGTTTGATATCAAAAA
The DNA here is from genome assembly GCF_027887165.1 of Monodelphis domestica. Taxonomy (NCBI): domain Eukaryota; kingdom Metazoa; phylum Chordata; class Mammalia; order Didelphimorphia; family Didelphidae; genus Monodelphis; species Monodelphis domestica. Next base: position 85,073,840 of record NC_077228.1, on the reverse strand, counting down.
ACAAAAAGCAAGGAATACCTGAAAAGGTAAATATTAAGGAAAGGGGAAAGGAGAAAAATGTTATCTTCTTCTTTTATTCAAACTCTCTTCTATAAGGACTATATTTCTATCAATCTATGTATATTAATATTTGGGGAGAATGTAATGTGTAAATAGGGGGGAAAGAAAGACCAAATAGAATAATCTTTCTCACACAAAGATTCACATGGGAAGGGGAGGGGAAGGAAACTCCTATAAGAAGGAGAGGAAGAGAATTTTTACTTAAACCTTACTCTCAGGGAAATCAACTCTGAGAGGGAAAAACACCCAGATCCATTGGGATCTTGAATAATTCTATCTTACCCAACAAGGGTAGGGAGAAGGGAAAACCAAGGGGGTGAGAGGGGGGGAACAAAACGGGAGGGAAAGAGAGGGGGATGGGGAAGGGAACAAAAACAGAGGGACTAAAAAAGGAAACATATCAAGGGAGGGGACAAGAGGGACTGACCCTAAAGTAAATCACTGGACTAAAAGGTAGAGCTGAAGAAGAAAAGGTTAGAATTAGGGAAGAATATCATACTGCCAGGGAATCCACAAATGACAGTCATAACTTTGAATGTGAATGGGATGAACTCACCCATAAAACATAGACAAATAGCAGAATGGATTAGAATCCAAAACCCTACCATATCTTGTCTTCAAGAAACACACATGAAGCGGGTAGACACCCAAAAGTTCAGAATTAAAGGATGGAGTAAGACCTTCTGGGCCTCAACTGACAGAAAGAAGGCAGGAGTGGTAATCATGATATCTGATAAAGCCAAAGCAAAAATAGACCTGATCAAAAGGGATAGGGAAGGTAATTATATTTTGTTAAAAGGGACTTTAGACAATGAGGAAATATCATTAATCAACATGTATGCACCAAATAAAATAGCACCCAAATTTCGAATGGAGAAACTAGGAGAATTGAAGGAAGAAATAGACAGTAAAACCATATTAGTGGGAGACTTAAACCACCTATTATCAAATTTAGATAAATCAAATCAAAAAATAAATAAGAAAGAGGTAAAAGAAGTGAATGGAATCTTAGAAAAATTAGAATTAATAGACATATGGAGAAAAATAAATAGGGACAAAAAGGAATAAACCTTCTTCTCGGCACCACATGGCACATTCACAAAGATTGACCATACATTAGGTCACAGAAACATGGCATAGAAATGCAGAAAAGCAGAAATAATAAATGCAGCCTTTTCAGTTCACAAGGCAATAAAAATAATGATTAGTAATGGTACGTGGAAAACCAAATAAAAAACTAATTGGAAATTAAACAATATGATACTCGAAAATCGTTTAGTTAGAGAAGAAATCATAGGAACAATTAATAATTTCATTGAGGAAAATGACAATGGTGAGACATCCTTTCAAACCTTTTGGGATGCAGCCAAAGCAGTAATCATAGGTAAATTCATATCCCTGAGTGCATATATTAACAAACTAGAGAGAGCAGAGATCAATTGGAAATGCAAATAAAAAAACTCAAAAGTGATCAAATTAAAAACCCCCAGCAGAAAACCAAGCTAGAAATCCTAAAAATTAAGGGAGAAATTAATAAAATAGAAAGGGATAGAACTATTGATTTAATAAATAAGACAAGAAGATGGCACATTGAAAAAACAAACAAAATAGACAAAGTACTGGTCAATCTAATTAAAAAAAGGAAAGAAGAAAAATAAATTAACAGCATCAAAGATAAAAAGGGGGACATCACCTCCGATGAAGAGGAAATTAGCGCAATCATTAAAAATTACTTTGCCCAATTATATGGCAATAAATACACCAATTTAGGGGATATGGATGAATATATACAAAAATACAAACTGCCTAGACTAACAGAAGAAGAAATAAAATTCTTAAATATTCCCATATCAGACAAAGAAATCTAACAGGCCATCAAAGTACTTCCTAAGAAAAAATTCCCAGGACCTGAAGGTTTCACAAGTGAATTCTATCAAACATTCAGAGAACAGTTAATCCCAATACTATACAAACTATTTGACATAATAAGCAAAGAGGGAGTTCTACCAAATTCCTTTTATGACACAAACATGGTACTGATTCCAAAACCAGGCAGGTCAAAAACAGAGAAAGAAAATTATAGACCAATCTCTCTAATGAATATAGATGCAAAAATCTTAAATAGGATACTAGCAAAAAGACTCCAGCAAGTGATAAGAAGGGTTATCCACCATGATCAAGTAAGATTTATACCAGGGATGCCGGGCTGGTTCAATATTACTTAAACCATCCACATAATTGACCACATCAACAAGCAAACCAACAGGAACCACCTGATTATCTCAATAGACGCAGAAAAAGCCTTTGATGAAATACAACATCAATTCCTATTAAAAAAAAACACTAGAAAGGATAGGAATAGAAGGGTTGTTCCTAAAAATAATAAACAGTATATATCTAAAACCATCAGCTAATATCATCTGCAATGGGGATAAACTAGATGCATTCCCATTAAGATCAGGAGTGAAACAAGGATGCCCATTATCACCTCTACTATTTGACATTGTACTAGAAACACTAGCAATAGCTATTAGAGAAGAAAAAGAAATTGAAGACATCAAAATAGGCAAGGAGGAGACTAAGTTAACGCTCTTTGCAGATGACATGATGGTCTACATAAAGAATCCTAGAGATTCAACCAAAAAGCTCATTGAAATAATCAACAACTTTAGCAAAGTTGCAGGATACAGAATAAACCCACATAAGTCATCAGCATTTCTATGTATCTCCAACACAGCTCAGCAGCAAAAACTAGAAAGAGAAATCCCAATCAAAATCACCTTAGACAAAATAAAATACCTAGGAATCTATCTCCAGAGACAAACACAGGAATTATATGAACACACCTACAAAACACTCTCCACACAACTAAAACTAGACTTGAGAAATTGGAAAAACATTAACTGCTCATGGATAGGATGAGCCAATATAATAAAAATGACCATCCTACCCAAACTTATTTATCTATTTAGTGCCATACCCATAGAACTTCCAAAAAATTTCTTTACTGATTTAGGAAAAAAAACCAAAACAAAGTTCATTTGGAATTACAATGGATCAAGGATATCCAGGGAAATAATGAAAAAAAAACACAAATGATGGGGGCCTTGCAGTCCCAGACCTCAAAATATATTACAAAGCAGCGGTCATCAAAACAATTTGGTACTGGCTAAGAGACAGAAAGGAGGATTGGTGGAATAGACTGGGGGCAAGTGACCTCAGTAAGACAGTATATGATAAACCCGAAGATCCCAGCTTTGGGGACAAAAATCCACTATTCAATAAAAACTGTTCAGAAAATTGGAAGACAGTGTGGAAGAGATTAGGAATTGATCAACACCTCACATCCTACACCAAGATAAATTCAAAATGGGTGAGTGACTTAAACATAAAGAAGGAAACCATAAGTAAATTGGGTAAACACAGAATAGTATACATGTCAGACCTTTGGGAGCAGAAAGACTTTAAAACCAAGCAAGACAGAGAAAGAATCACAAAATGTAAAATAAATAATTTCGACTACATCCAATTAAAAAGCTTTTGTACAAACAAAACCAATGTAACTAAAATCAGAAGGGAAACAACAAATTGGGGGGAAAATCTTTATAGAAACCTCTGACATAGGTTTAATTAATCAAATTTATAAAGAGCTAATTCAATTGTACAAAAAATCAAGCCATTCTCCAATTGATAAATGGGCAAGGGACATGAACAGGCAGTTCTCAGCCAAAGAAATCAAAACTATTAATAAACACATGAAAAAGTGTTCTACATCTCTTATAATCAGAGAGATGCAAATAAAAACAACTCTGAGGTATCACCTCACACCTAGCCGATTGGCTAACATGACAACAAAGGAAAGTAATGAATGCTGGAGGGGATGTGGCAAAGTGGGGACACTAATTCATTGCTGGTGGAGTTGTGAATTGATCCAGCCATTCTTGAGGGCAATTTGGAAATATGCCCAAAGGGTGATAATGAATGTCTACCCTTTGATCCAGCCATAGCACTACTGGGTTTGTACCCCAAAGAGATAATAGACAAAAAGACTTGTACAAGAATATTCAAAGCTGCACTCTTTGGGGTGGCCAAAAATTGGAAAACGAGTTGATGCCCATCAATTGGGGAATGGCTGAACAAATAGTGGTATATGTTGGTGATGGAATACTATTTTGCTAAAAGGAATAATAACATATAGGAATTCCATGGAGACTGGAACGACCTCCAGGCAGTGTTGCAGAGCAAAAGGAGCAGAACCAGGAGAACATTGTACACAGAAACTGATACACTGTGGTATAATTGACCATAATGGACTTCTCCATTAGTGGCGGTGTAATGTCCCTGAACAATCTGCAGGGATCTAGGAGATAAACACTATCCATAAGCAGAGGACAAACTGTGGGAGTGGAAACACCGAGGAAAATCAACTGCTTGACTACAGGGGTTGAGGGGACATGTCTGAGGAGAGACTCTAAATGAACACTCTAATGCAAATACCAACAACATGGAAATGGGTTTGAATCAAGAACACATGTGATACCCAGTGGAATCATGTGTTGACTATGGTGGGAGGGAGGAAAAGAAAATGACCTTTGTCTCTAATGAATAATACTTGGAAATGATCAAATAAAATATTATTTTAAAAAAATGAATAATATGTAAATAGGTATCAAGTGATAGCATTTGTACAACCCAGTGCAATTGCTTATTGTCTCTGGGAGGGTGAGGGAAGAGGGAAGCAAAAGAAAATGTATCATGTAAATATGGAAAATTATCTGTAAAAATTAAATTAAAGATTAAAAATATTTTTAAAAGATACAATACTAGGGTTCCTTTGCTGGTTTGGGGCATATGGCAATTGTTGCACTGCTCATATGCAGATCCAGGAAACAGTCCTCCTTTTTTCGAGCTGAAATCTAGCAGAGACCAGAGCCTGTGGCCATAGAAAGTAAGGAACTTTAGTCACTGTTCTAAGGTAGAAAAGAGTGCTTGAGATTACCTCCAGATCAGGGCCCAAACCTAGAAAGTAGTAAATACCCTTCTTACCACTTTTAAAGAACTAAAGGAGTAGAGGCTCCCAAAGCCAGCTTTAAAGGCAGCTCAAAATATAACCTAAACCTTGAAACATTACTCCCTTTACATCAGGCAAAAGTCTCAAATCTAACGGGGTTTTTTTTTTAATTAAGTGAAAAAACTGCAAAATGAGCAAGCAAACAAAAATACAACATAGAATGTTATTTTAGTGACAATAAAGACTAAAAAATTTCTCAAAAGACAACTACATTCAAAGCCTCCAAGAAAAAAATATGAACTGTTCTCATGCTTAAAAATAATTATTAGAGATCAAAAAGAATTTTAGAGATCAAATAAGAGAAGTAGAAAATCTGGAAAATGAAATAAGGATAATACAGGATAATCATTAAAAAAGAGTCAACAACTTAGTAAAGGATGCATAAACATTACCAAAGAAATTAATTAATACTTAAAAAAGAATAGACAAATTGATAAAAGGGCCATGAAAAAACAATGAAAGTAAGAACTCCTTATAAATCAGAATTTCTCATATGAAAAAGAAGTACTCATATTCATTTAGGAAAAGAACTCTTTACAATGTATAATTGGCAAAAGGAAAGGAGATACAAAAGCTCACTCAAAAATCATGGCTAAAAAACTAGAATTGAGCAAATTGATGCTAATGACTCCATGAGACCTAAATAAACAATATAACAAATTCAAAAGAAAGAAAAAATAGAAAAAGTGAAATATTTAGTAGGAAAAACAACTGACCTAGAAAATAAATCCATGAGTGATAATATAAGAATTATTAGACTGCCTGAAATCCATTATCACAAAATATAACTTAGACATTATTTTTCAAGAAATTATCAAAGAAAACTGCCTGACATTTTAGAACCAAAAGGCAAAATAAGAATTGAAAGATTAGACCAATAATCTCCTGAAAGAGATCTCAAGATATCATAACTGAGAACTCTTGGGTCAAGGAGAAAATCCTAAAAGCATCCAAAAAAAATACAAATATCACATATAGTTAGGTTAAGACAAGATTTAGTAGCTTCTGCATTAAAGGATTAGAGGGCCTAGAATATGATATTCCAGAAGACACTATGATTACTGTATATTACTCTCCATCCTACATTCCACTGTTTAGTTTCAGACAATTTCTCCTAATTTGCCTTTTTTTCTATAAGCTGCACCACTTATTCTTTTATCTCCTTCCCCTCCTATTATCCTATAGGGTAAGATAGATTTTCCTACCCAACTGATTGTGTATGTTCTTCCCTTGTTGAGACCATTTCAAGAAGAGGAAGGTATATGTACTCTCCCATCCACCTCTCGTTTTATCCCCATCCTTTGTAAAAGCTCTTTCATGCCTCTTTTAGGTGAGATAATTTACTGCATTCTACTTCCCCTTCCCCCTCCTCCCAATGCTTTCCTCTTTCTCATGCCTTAATTTCATTTTTTATAACATCCCATTATCTTTAACTGATACCTATCCCGATTATCTATGCATAATCCTTCAAAGTGCCCTGATAATGACAGAGTTCTTTGGAGTTATAAGAATTTTCTCCTCATGTAGAGATATAAACAATTTAATTTCATTGAATTTCTTTTGATTTCATTTTCTTGTTTATCTTTTTATGCTTCCAGTGAAAGTTTTATTTGGTAGACAAATTTTCCAATTTCTTCTTGTCTTTTCATCAGGAATTTTTTAAAGCTCTCTATTTCATTGAATGCCTATTTTTACCCCTGAAGGAGTAAGCTTAGTTTCTCTGGACAAGTGATTCTTGGTTACATTACTGTCATAATGGCCATTTTGATTTGCATTTCTCTAATTATGAAAGTTTTAGCATACTGAGATCCTAATACACTGTTTGGTGAGTTGTGAACTGATTCAGTCATTCTAGAGAGTAATTTGGACCTAGGCACAAAGAGATATAAAACAGTAAATATCCTTCTACTCATTAATACGTTTACTAGGTTTGTATCCCAAAGAGATAACAAAAAGAGAAGGGACCTATATGTACAAAAATATTTAAAACAGCACTTTTTTGAGGACAAAGAATTGGAAAGTGGGAGTATACTAATTAATTATGAAAAAACTGAGTAAGTAATACTATATGATTATAATGGAATACTAATGTGTTATAAGAAATGACAAGCAAGAGGAGCTCAGAAAAACCTGAAAAGACTTACATGAACTAAAATAGAGTGAAATAAGCACAACCAAGAGAACATTGTACATAGTGACTAAAACTATACAATGTACAATTGAAAAAAACTATTCTCAGCAATACAATAATTTAAATCTATTCTAAAGGACTCAATCATCTACGTGTACATCCTTGAAGCTATACTGCCAAAGTAAGCAAACTTATCCATAACACTTGAAATTTCTCCATTTGCATGTAATTGATGTTTCCATATATGAGTGGTACAATGCTGATTGGTGAAGAATCTCTCTTTTCTCATTGTTAATTTTCAGGACAAAATCATCACATGGAATAGAGAAACATCCATACTGTTGCAACTCAGACTCAGACACTGTATTGTGCGCACAATCATATGCAAACAAAAACTCATCTTCATCAAAGACATCTTATAATATCAAAGAAAACAGCATGATGTTGGCTTAGTTTCCCCTCCAAGTCAGGTAAAAATTGTTCATATATGGAGAAGCACTCTAATTTGTTGGCACTGGATCTCCTGATATTTGTCTTCCTTTATGGCCATTACTTTTGTTGAATGTGAATGTTTAGCTTGGAGAGATATTGGTTCAACCTTGTGTGCCACATGCCACTTTTGTCACTCTCACATCCTCACTGTTTTTTTCTCCCTACAATGTCATGGTGTATTAAATGCTAATGATTTCTGCAAGATTGAATCCATGTAGTTTTATTGTGGTTAGGTAAATAGAAGGCAATGTTGGTGATAAAAAAGATCGAGAGTTACAAGTCTTCTGCAGTAAGTGACCATTGCTGTTGTTATTTTTAACTCCTTTTTTCCCCAAGGAATCCCTGACATGCCTGAGAGTCTGTGTCTACTCTGACATTAAAGTCATCCAGAATTAAAAGCTTTTCCTCTTTTGGTAAATTAATGATAAGGATATCTAGGTCTCCATAAAATTTTTCTCTGACCTCATCAGGGCTTGTCATGGTGGGGATTTCACATTGATGATGATGGCATAGCATTTTCCCGCAACTAGCAGTGTCATTGTAATGAGCCCGTTCAGTTATATTAGGCTGCATGCAAGCTTGTGGAATGTATTAGATTTGATTGTGATGCCTTTTCCAGCTTCATGGTGTTCTTTATCATGGTGGCTACTCCAGAAAAATAAAATTAATATACAATTCAACATTAGGCAAGCTGGCCTTCATTTGTTAGCCTTTTTTCACTCAGAGACACTATTTGGATGAGATTCCTAATGATTTTCTTTAGCAAGAGCTGTTTCATCTTTCAGGTCTTCAGGACTTCATGTTGTAATTGTTACTACTTACTTATAGACTATGTATTATTCAATTGTCTTTTGATCACTTGTAATTTTGATCAAGTCTGTTCCAATACTCATGATGCTCATTATAATATGGAAATGAAGATAATATCATTGGAACACAATTTTGAAAAATCCTTTCAAGTGGAAAAAACATATGTGTATGACCATTAGTAGATCATATTTGTCATCTTAGACAAGGCCATCTAAATTTTAGGAAGTTATCACTAGGAGAACTTCCACTATTTTTTTAAAACTACCTATAGCACTTCAAAAAATCTTATATTTGTTTTTTTTTAATTTCAAGTATTTATTCTTTTTTTTCCTCTCACCACCTTTGCTGTACCTGGATTCAGGGAAATATCAGTTAAATTATTTTTGTTTAATTTTTAATTTTTCCAGATTGTATGTGAGTATAATTTTCAAAAATCATTTTTGATAATTTATGTACTATATTCTCCCTCTCCCCAAGATGGTAGATAATATGATATAGATTTACCTATATTATCTTGCAACTCATATTTCTATGTTCATCATTTTATGAGAGAAGAAATATTACTTAGAGAAAAATTCATGCAGGAAATAAAGTGGAAAATGACATGCTTCAGTCTGTATTCAGATTTAATTATTATCTTTTATTGTAGTGGATAGCCTTTTTCATCTTGGGTCCCTTAACAAACTTGTCGTGGATTCTTGTAATACTGATAATACTTGCCATTTGCAATTGTTCATAATAAATCATTGTTGTTACTGTGTTTGATGTTATCTTGGTTCTGCTCACTTCACTTTGCATCATTTCATACAAGCCTTTCCAGAATTTTTGGATCATCTTATTCATAATTTTTATGGTAAAATTACAACCATATACCATGAGTTTCTTCAATCATTTCCTATTTGACAGCATTCTCTTCATTTTAAAAAGAACAGTTATAAATATCTTTGTACAAGTAGGTCTTTGAACCTATCTTTGATTTCTTTAGGATGCAAACCTAATAGTGGTATTGTTGGGTCAATAGGAAAAGCAATTTTGGGGGCCTTTGGGCATAGTTCCAAATTGCTTTCCAGAATTATTGTATCAGTTCACAGCTCCACCAACAGAATATTAGTGTACCAATTTCTCAGTTCAATTTCGGTCTTGGACACTGTGAATCTTGAATTTTCTCAGACTTGTGAATGTTAAAAATTTCCCCATTGGGGAATTCTTCATTGGAACAATTCTCTACTGGGAACATTCCCCATTTGGACAATGAGAACTCTACTTGGATCAGAAATGGGAGGACCTCCACTCCACCCGTACTTAGGACTGCTTTAGGGGAGAAAACTCCTTGCTAAATGAAAGTACTTAAACCCATACTTATAATGAGGCAAAAAGTTCTTTAAGCCATGCCTATTTTTAGAATTAATACAATAGGGTGCTAAGTACCTATAAAAGGTCAGGCAACTTGTGAATTTACAAGGAGCAAAGAGGTAAAAACTTATTCAGAAGTTTTTTTCTGGTTCAAACTTACTAAAGGGATTAGTAGACTCAGCTGTGAATTCAGAATGGGCTGTCCTTTGGAAAAGTCTACTGTGATTGGTAGATGGAAGAACTTAGGGGAGCTGACATAGGAGAAAACCCCCTATATAAGAAAAAAAGATCTCTCTTTAGATGGGAACAGGCTGTTGAGATATACAGGCTCTTGAGAGACAATCTCTAAGGTCCTTCAAGGGAGGCTGACTCTGGCTGGAACTCCCTCTGGGGAGACTCTGTCACTAGAATCCTTGCTTGGACAGATCTTGTGGTAAGTGATTAAGAACTGACTGATCTTTTCTCTTAAAGGCTTAGGCTTGGGTTGGCCAGAGCTGCCCTGGGCTGGCCTATTCTTTTCTCATTTATTTCCTTTCTCTCTCTCTCTCTCTCTCTCTCTCTCTCTCTCTCTCTCTCTCTCTCTCTCTCTCTCTCTCTCTCTCTCTCTCTCTTTAATTCCTCATTGTATTATTAATTAAATTCTCTATAAAACCCAGTTGACTTAGGTATATTCATAATTGGGAATATTTCCCTGGCGACCACCTTATATATTGATTTTAAAACAAGATACTGTAGTGAAAACATATTTTCTGCAGTCACAATTTACTCACCCACTCTTATATATACTACAATTTAGTTCTTCCACTATTTTACTCACTACAGTTTACAACCTCAACCATTTTAATTATTACAGTTTATGGCATCCACTCTTTTAACTGCCACAGTTTATGGCAGACAACTATTTTAATTATAACAACACCTACTAGCTGTGTGACCATAAACAATTTGATTCTTGTCTGCCTCAATTTCCCTAACTATAAAATGTATATCATAATAGCACCTGCCTTACAGAGTTGTGAAGACTAAATGACCTACTATTTGGGAAACACTTAGCTCAGTGCCTAGCACATAGTACTTACTTGATAAATGCTTATCTTATCTACTCCTCATCTAGAAGATTTGTAAGAGAAGCACCCACAACTGTGAAATCTCCTATCTTCCTGAGTTGAATCTTATATTCAAATGTGCATATATATACATATATATATATATATATATATATATGTATGTATCTAACTATTTATGTTTGCATACCATCTGGATTAGGAGAGTAAATTGCTCCCATGGCATTTCTCAAACCAATGAAATCATAATTCTACCCTCAACCCATGCATGTACAAATGTGGACATGTTAAAGTATGAACTCCTTGAAGGCAAAGACTGTGTGTAGTTTATTTTTGTATCCCCAAAATTTAACATAGTGTCAGGAATATAGTAGGGACCTACTAAATGTTGACTGATTGCATAAGCATGTATATATAGTTGAGCATAAATCCCACTTGTGACAATCTCATATAGAGTCCTCTGGAATTTCAGAAAAGGAAACAATCCAGTTTGTATGTTCTGTCTTAGATGATGGCTCTTGAATTTGAGCTTTGCTATTTGTAGAGAAACTTTTGGGTGTCTTACATGGTTCCCCTATTCAAACTAGTCAACATAGATAACTGTAATATGGGGAAATTTTCAAAAGTGAATGCTTTAGACAAATAATACCCTTTTTGTACATGTCAAATTGCCTGTCCTTGAGCCACTTTATACTCTGCTGCCTGTCAAAATCCTTTTTTTTTTTTTACTGACCTTTTAAAGTTAGTATATCCTGGTGCTGTAAAAAGCTTTTGAAAGTCAGTAATACTCTGTACTCCATTTTCTCTTTTATGCTTGCAGTTCATGTGAATCATGTTCATTACAATTTAAGCTGTTTTTTTTCTCCTTTTCCTTTTTTCTTACATGGTTTATCTTGTAATATTTCAAAATGTAGTCAGCAACCCATGAGAATTCTGTACCTTCTCCTGTGCCCAGCTGTTAGTGCCACCTTCTGCTCTGAAAAACACTTTATGTTTCTTATGAATACTTTTGTCTCTATTTATATGCACAGAAATTCTTTCCTGATATAGAATATTAGCTTATTTTTTTAATGATTTATTTTTTTCAATTACATGTAGAAAAAATTTTCATAATTATTTTCTGAAATTTTATAATTAGATTGTTTCTCTACCCCTTTCATGTAACTTTCATGTAACTTTCATGTGCTTTCATGTAACAAAAATCTCCATATTTTTCATGGCATAACAGAAGACTCATATCACACATACAATAATAAATGCATAAAGTGGAAGATGGCACACTTTCTTCTGCAATCAGACTTCAACAGTTCTTTCTTTGGCTATGGTTAGCATTTTTCATCTTGAATCCCTTGTGGTTATATTAAAACCATGCTTTTCTAAAAATGATTTTATTCATTCATATTTATTCATCATAAAATATTTCTGTTACATTGTCCTCCTGATTCTGTTCACTTTATATGTCTTTCCAAGTTTTTTTCTAAAATCATCCCATTCATCATTTCTAATGGCATAATAGTATTCCATTACAACCATATACCACAAGTTATCCATCCATTACCTCACAGTTTCTGATTCATTGTCACTACTATATATATTTATGTATATAAAGAATCTTTAAGATTTATATATATGTATATATAATATATATAGTTAAAAAGTAGATTCTTTTCCTTTTCTTTTATCTTTTTGAAATATAGACTCAGTAGTGATATTGCCCAGTTAAAGGATTTACATAGTTTTATATCCTTTTGACTCTGGTTCTACACTGTATTCTAGAATGATTATGTCTGTTCACAGTTCCACTAACACTGTATTTGTGTCCCAGTTTTCCCACATCCCTCCAACATATATAATTTTCCTTTTTTGTCATGCTATCCAATCTGAGAAGTATGGAATGGTATCTCAGAGTTGTTTATGTTTACACTTATTTAATCAATACTAATTTGGAGTGTTTTTCATATGATTATTGATAGTTTTAATTTTTTTCTCTAAGAATTGCCCATTTATAACCTTTGACCATTTTTCATTTGGGGTAAATATTAGTTTCTTGATATCAGGGACTATTTAATTTTTAACTCTGCATTCACACTGACTAGCACATTGCTTGGCACACAAGGAACACAATCAAGACTTGTTGATTAATTCTTTTACTGATCACTTGCTGACTTTTTGTCACTAGACCTATGATAACCAATCATTGATACAACCTTAAATTGCATTTTTCAAAATGGGAAAGGGGGAAAAATGTTAGAATCTGAGGATTATTAAATAAACAGATTGCAAAATGAAGAGATGCTTGGCCACACCCAGACTCAGTTCCCAAAAGGATAGACTGCATGACCTCATAGGTGTCTCCAGGAATTACCAAATTACAGGGAACATACATATGAATAAATGATGGAAATCCGCAAAATGCAGAGGACAGAAGAAGCAGGGGAGCAGAGAGAAAGTCTTTGACCAATTAGAAACTGAATGAATATAAATTAGCACCAGAAGAATGAAAGTAGAAAAGCAATGATAGAGTTACTTGACTCAGCCTCCTGAACCAAGTACAGCTATGGACCAAGCAGAGGCCAGAACCAACAAGCATCAAGAGACAGAACAATATGGAAGGGAAACTCAGACCTTGATCTTCATGAATATAGTGACTTAGACAAGTGGTAAAACTCAAATAAGTAATGTGCACAAGTATCCCTGTGGACTGTGTATTAATTTAGAAAATTCCAAGTTTACATTACATATGTTGCATTATGTTTTTATTTATTTCATTAAGTAGTTCCCAGTTATATTTATGTCTAGTTCTAACCTCACTTGTAAGTGTTGTGAGTTACATGTGGGCTGCCATTTGCAAGTCTGATACTTCAAATGTAGACCAAGGAAGAATATTTATTCTCTATAAATGCTGGTCTTCCACTGTCTTCTGTCACTTTGAATTGGGTAATGGTCTAAAAATGAATGTTTGTAAAGGTTTTGTGACACTTGAAGAGTAAATCATTTTACCTTTTCATAAGCCTGAATTATTTCCTACTTTATGTCAGGGTGAAAGTTTGGACTGTTGGAACTCAATCCAAGGAACTCCTATAGGTTTTATAGATAGCTTAGCTTCCTGAGTGAAAGTATTCTAGCAGAAAGCAGAGATTTGTCCATGATTGTTAATACATTTGTGTCTGAATCCTTGATTTGATTTCCTTTATATATATATTTTTTTTACAGATTAAATAAATCTGATTGAGATTTTTTATCTTCTTAGCTGAAGTGATTCAGAATGGGAGAGAATATTAGTTAAAGACATATATGAGAAAAAGTCCTAAGATTGAACTTTCTAATATAAAACAAAAGCTTTAGTTTGGTATCATATATTACAATTAATCTAGCCATTTGAAAAAGAAATTCAGAATTTATACTATTTCTTTAAATGTTGTTACCTTACTTTTATAATCAATATGTACTTGGGAATAGATGTGAATTAACAGGGAGAAAAATAGGGGGAGGAGGAAGAAGAAAAAAAAAAGAGTAGGAAGGAAGAAAGAAGAGGATGAAGGAAAGCAATGCCAAAATTCAAAGTTAGAATTCCAGAGAAAGGAATAGAGCATTGATTTTTTAAGCAAAAAAAGATACATTTCAGACTATGAATGTTTACATTTTCCAAATAATAATGTGAAGATGGAAGTGATCAAAACACAGTTATGATCCTAAACAGCAAAAGGATTCTTACTTTTACCTCTTCTCTTCTATTCCTACTTTGGCTATATCACCCATTTTCTTGTACTTAGCTAATTAATAATGTATATTATTTAGATAATAGAATCAATTTGCAATAAATAATGTTTTATAATTGAAGATAAGCTCAGATATATCTGGCAAATATCAGTTTTCTCCTCACTCTAGGATTTTTTTTGTTTGTCAATAAAAAAGAGTTTTCGGTGTGCAAAGCCACATGTATCACTTTATATTTGGAAGTACCTGAAAGACCTTATCCATTTTTAGGCAATTGCATATTGTAAGACTTTTAATGTCTGCAGGTGCCCATTTCAGAAAACGTTACCAAATTAATAGAGTTGATTTCTTTGGAAATAGCACCCTCTGCCTTCAAAAATCAAACCTCACCTTTGTGATTCTGTTCTGTGTACGTGAAAAATAGGTTTCATGCAGCAAGAATTGAGAACAAGAGGGAGAGAGGACTAGGAAGAAGGCATGATGAGAAGAGGTCATCACCTTTCCTGTTCCCTTCATGCTGAGCCAGCCAGGACGAGGTGGAAGAGGTGAATGTTGGGTGTGATCTCTAGAAGGAGAAGAAAATAAGGGATGAGGAAAATAGTTTGATCGATGCTTCTCTTCTCAGCTAGATTTCATCATATCAATTGCCTGAAATGATTACTTCTGTAATGCTATCTTCCTCGAAGTGATGGACATGAAGAGAATTATACAGCTGCAGGTAGAACATAGGACAGAAAAAAAATCAGTAATTCCAGGTGAAGAGATAGGCACTGACACTTCCCTGTCTGGGGACCTGAAAAAAGACTGCAAGATACGAGAATGATGTGTTCTTGCCTTTTCTTTTTGTTAACACTTATAGATTCAGTGCTGAAAGGAATTGAAAGGAACGAAAATGAGTAAAACTATACTGCTTCCAACTGCTAAGTAAAAGAGCCAAATGAAAGCCACTAAAACAATATACTGTAGTGTTGTTTATTTTTGTTTGTTTGTTTTTTATGAATTGGGGGACTTTGGTCCTCTAAGGGAAGAGAAAAGGCAATAAACGAATGATTAAGCTCCTATTATGTTCCAGGCGCTGCACTAAGTGCTTTATAAATATTGTTTAATTTGATCCTTGCAATCATTATTTACCTGAATGACCTCAGGAAAAATACTTAACCTGTCTTGACCTTCAGGTTTTTTTTTTCATTTGTAAAATGATTAATTTGGCCTACATCAACTATAAATTGAAAAGCAGCATAGTGGTAGTGGAAAAAGGCAAGGTCTTGTCTCAGAAAAACCTGAGTTCAAACTGTACCAGCTGAGCAAGTCAGGTAAGCTCTCTTGGCCTCAATTTCATCACTTGTAAAATATGGAAGTTGTTTTTAATGACACAGACACCATCCAGCTCTACCTATGTGGATCCTGTGAATCCTTCCATCTCTAAATATGATTCTTCACACAAAGACTGGTCACTCAGTGTTAGGACAGGTTTTTCAGTTGGAGTAACAAAAGTCTTCAGAGGCAGAGTCCTATACTTTAGGAATTTAAAATCGAGTCTAATTTAAATCCCATTGAAATTCAAAGGTTAAAATGAGTCATTAACCATGTTATGGCCTAAACCATCCCAGTTAATTTCTCATTCTATGTATTTTTCTCTGGGTGGTTTCTACCTGAAGCCTGAGATTAATCAAAGGGAAGGAAATTGGGCCTAGAAGGATGAGAAAAGGGAAACAATAGAAGATATTTTACTGGGGGTGCTTGATAGAAATGTAGTTTAGTTAAAAATGAAACAAAAAAATCAGTACTGATAGTGGTTAGACCTAGGCTCTAGGTTTAATTGCTACTACTTTATATAGTTTATATAGTTTAATACGTAAACTCTCTGTATATCAGTTTATTCTTCTTTAAAATCTGTTCCATCTAACTCTCTAACCTCTTGAACTTTTCCAGACTATAATGTCTTAAGATTCTATTCTCAACACCACCAATTCAAGCAATGCCTCATGCCTAGTAAATACAATAACTTGTAAGTGAAAAAAAAAAGGTGGGATGTAATAGAAAAGATATGAATAAGGTAAGAAGAAGATAATATGACAGTGAGGTAGGCTAAGGACATAAAGAAAGAAAAGAATAAGCTAAAGGCTTGTATTTCAGTCCACCCACAAGGTAACAGATAGTTAAATATAACAGAAAGAAAAAGTAAGTGGAAAAAAATAAGAGACGAAGCAGGGAGCTTAGAGAAACAATGCTGCCAGAATCAACAGATATTGTTCAATGCTATCTGATGAGCAATTTTTACTATTTTGATATATCTAATAGCCATCTCGAAATGAAAGGCTGTTCTATAACAGATAGAATGTAAACCTTTCAATGAAATGACTACTAATAAGACATCCAAGGGAAAA
Source organism: Monodelphis domestica (assembly GCF_027887165.1). Taxonomy (NCBI): domain Eukaryota; kingdom Metazoa; phylum Chordata; class Mammalia; order Didelphimorphia; family Didelphidae; genus Monodelphis; species Monodelphis domestica. The sequence continues at coordinate 85,056,755 of NC_077228.1, read as the reverse complement.
TGATAGAAAAAATAATAATTTTTCTGTCATTTCAAAGCTTACTATATTCAGAAATTACAATTACTCCTAATTTTATATAATTGGCATGTTTGATTACCAGCTATGGTCCCTTAGTCCCATTAACTCATTTATTCACTCATTTAACTACTCAACTAATATTTCTTGGCACCAGTCATGGGTGAAGTTCCATGATAGGTTTTTGGAAATGTAAAGGTTCAAATAAGAGTATCTGCTCCAAAGGAGTGGTGATATGTTGTACAATGTAATACTTACATATGTATATAATATAAAATAGAATATGAATATGTAGAGCACCAAATGCTGAGATGAGAATAGGGAATCATCAACTCTAGCCTGAAGGAATCAGAAGATGCTTCATGGAGGATGTAGTCTTTATACTCAATCTTGAAGAATGAATGTGCTTCAAAGACAGAAATTGCAAAGAGGAAGGATATTCTAGACATAGAAAATTATAATTTCACTGGAACAGAAACAGGAAAGTATGAAACAGATTTCAGAAGATGGCAATATCTACCCATTTAGCTTGAACATAGAGTATGTGCCAGGGAGTATTATGATAAAAAGTCTAAAATGTAATATTCCAGTAAGATTTTTTAAAAGACCTGAATTACAGAAATTTGGCAGTTTGGACTTCATTTAGCAGGTAATTGGGGTTATTAAATCACAAAACTATAAAGTTGAAAGGTTATTATCCCTTTATTTGCAAATTTCTAGTAAGGAAGAGTCTGCTTTCCTCAGGCAGCTGACTCTACTTTCACTGGTGACTCACACAGGGCTTGCAATCTGCTACATCCCTCAGATCTTGTAAAGATGAACACTTATCTACTCAGGCTTCTCCTGTCTTGTATTTGTGAAGTCAGTTTTTGGAATCTAATTATAAAACAATTACCTGTATTAAGTTCCTTCCTATTAGATTTAGATAATTGATTTAGCCCGACAGGATGTTTTTGGATACTATCATCTACAATGTCAGTATTCTTATTTTAACTCTTCTTCAGATAACACCTTCATCCAGTCATTGATAAAAAAAAATGTTAACAAGCACAGAATAAAGCAGAATAAAGCACTGATTACTGGGACATTCCACCAGAAACACAGAGTTAGTGATGAAATACTAATTCTTTCCTTCAGTTCTTCAATAAAGTCTGTATCCATTTGACAATTATCATCTAGTCTTTTATCTAATTTTTTCCATTAAGATACATGAAATACTGTATCAAAGATTTTGCCAAACTCCAAGTAAATTATATTTAAATCATATACCAGCTTGGGAATCCATTCAAAGAAAATAAATACATTTAGTTTGGACATATTCGTTTTTGATGATGACTTGATAACTTTCTATAATTAATTCTTCCTTTTATAGATGCTCAACCCTTTAATTATTGCTTATCTTATTATAGAATGTACTGAGGCATTGAAGCCTAATTCATTGGACTACAGTATTTCAACTGTATTTGTGCCCCCTTTTTGAAAAATCATTACAGTTTCCTTTTTCCACCTTCAGGCAGCTAGAAGGTGCAGTGGATATGGCACTTGGTCTGGAGTCAGTAAGATCCGAGTTCAGATCTAGCTTTAGAATCTTATTATGTGATCCTGGGCAAATCACTTAACCTCTGTTTGCTTTAGTTTCCTGGCAACAGTTTTCCATCTGTAAAGTAGGGATAATATCAGTACCTACCTCCCAGGATTATTGTGAGGATCAAATGAGATAATAATTATAAAGCACTTAGCACAGCACCTGACACTTAAGAAATACTATATAAATGTTTAGCTTATTATTTTTATTTTCTCCATTCCCATAGTCCCTAAAACATTGTCCTTGATTTTAAAAATATCATGAAATTACTTAGTGGTAGCATGTGTAAATTCTTTCAGTTCACCAAGTCTAGGTTACTTGAATGCATAAAGAACAGTTAGGCATTGGCTTAATTTCTTTTATTTCTCTTTGGTGTCAACTCCTTTCCAGCCATTTTTATTCCTTCCTTTTAAGTCCCAGAAGCAAGTCATTTACTGTTAGCAAAGGCAGAAGAGTGAACAATGCAAAATCATGTATTATGAAGGTCTTTCTATGTATGAAGGTCAGAAAAATTAATTTTTCTGTTCAAAATGGCTGGATTTCCTTTATCTGATTATCATATTTTACATTTCTATAACTCCCTATCTTTCAAAACTCCAAAGCTAACCCATCCTCCTCATTGTGACTTCCTATCCTTCCATTCATTCGTATTATCTCAGTCATTACCCCTTCCCCTGGCTACATTGCATTCTCTTCCCAAACTTTACCCCTTGGTGAATCAGTAAACACTTTTCTCTTTATCATTTGTCTTCTAGTCAATTACTCCTTGTCAGATTCAAAACCTTTATTTCTCCAATCATTCACCTCCTTTGCTGGTAATCACATGTTCCTAAATAGAACAGAAAAAGATCAGACAATCTTTATGATTTAATCCATTATAAATTAATGGTAGCCAGTCTCAGCTGGACCATCACTTCAGCAAGACTACCCTACTCCTTTTTCCTAATTGATTCTCTATCCCACTAACAACAGTAGCTCTTCCAAATCATTTCTTGTCTTCTTGCATCTCCCAGGCTTCTCCCTAGCCCCATCTCTGTTGAGTACCTTGATTCACACTTCATTAAAAAAGAGTTCTTTCACAAAGAACTCCCTCTTCCATTATCCACATCTTTACATCTCTTTCCCTGAAATTTTCTCCATCCTAAATCCTGGCTCTTAGAATCTGTGACATACTTTTCAGCTCAGGTGCAACCTCTCACCAGAGGTTCTTTTCTGGATCTCCCTGGCTACTAGTGCCCCCTTTCCTACATTAACCTTCCCACTCCTCTCTGTTCTGATTTATACAGGCATGTTCCCTATCAGAATGTAAGACTGTTGAGGGTAGAGATGATTCTTGCTTTCGTTGTATCTCTCTATTGCTTTACACAGTGTTTAGCACATAGTAAGCACTTAATACTTTCTTTGAATGATGGATTAAATTAAATTTAAAAACATATGCATCAGCTTATTAAAATATAGAACTTTCCTTAAGAATCAAATACTGTTTTTTGAAGGATACCTTTCCTAGACCTCCTAGTTATAAGATATTTCCCCTCTGAGATTCCCATTTATGTTCTCTGAATATATCATATTTATATCAATTTACTTATCTGTTGCCTCTCTTATTGGAATGTGACTTTCTGGAAGGAAAAGACTGTTTTGCCTTTGTCTCTTCAGTGCTTAGCATGTTAGATTATGGAAATGCCTTAGGCATCCAACAGGAAGCTAGGATGATCAGTATCAGAAATATAGTAAAGTTGATTCCTACTTCAGTCAGGGTCTCCTATGTCCCTTCTCATATCACATCTCATTCCAACATTATAGGATGCTGCAGTCTATCAGTATTGATAATTTCTATACATCTGTAATTTCTTTTGGTCCCACTGTCAGGGTTTGAAACTAAATTAAAGCTAAATAATTAATTATATTATATATATATATATATATATATGGAACCATCATATTAAATCTCCTTTATATAAAATTGAAAGAAACATTTTACAAAATATTATTTCTACCCAAATGAAGTAATATGCATAATTCTACAAGTTCCATAAATAACATAACATTTGAAAACTCTAAATAATCCAGAGAAGAAAATAATCATTATAATAACTTTGTATGAATGCTACATATTATATTGAGATTATTGATTTTCCTGCTCTCCCCTTTTCCATCAGATATTCTTGTAAGTTACATTTTCAACATGAGCAAGTGAAAAATGAACACAATTGTAACTATGATGAAAAACTAGTGGCATAATAAAAGGTCATTTTAAAGTTAAATGCTAATGGTATTCTTTCTCATTATTTAACACATTTACTTGTCTAAAGTTGTATCTGAAGTGTTTATCATTATTAGTTATCTGCAAGCGACAAATAGGCAGTCACTCACCAAGTGATGAGTCAGTAAATCTGTAAATGTAAAGGCATCAAGCATGATCATTAGAAATATGCTTATTTTAAAGTCCATTACCATCAATGAACATTCTTTGACATAAGTAACTTTCAAAATCAGGCCCACATTATTCTAAGCATTAGTCATAATATTCTAAATGACTTGTAGAGCAATATCATCACTTTCCTCTTTCTAAAAGATATGCCCATCAGTTAAGCTCAATGACTTTTTTTTTCTTTTTCACATTACTTAGCTAACCCATGTTGAATTACTAACTATCCATATCTCCCCCAGTTTATGATTATGAAATTGATTTTTTGTACCCAAGTAGAAGAATTTACGTTTATTCATTTTGAAATCTATCTTAGATTTAGTCCAATTCTCTAGCCTGCCTTGACCTTTTAAATTTTTATCTTGTCACCTTTAATTAGTTTTCTTTCTAAGCTTTGTGCCATCTGCAAATCTAAAGAGCAAATGAAATAATACTTTATTCAAGTAATTTATGAAAATATTAGATAGCATCAAAACAAGCACACATCTCTGGAGTATATTCCACTGATGACTTATGGAAGAATTAATCTTCTTTTTTTTTCCAATCTGGTAGGAGAATGAATTACCACAGTCCTTGGCGGGATGGATGTTGTGAAGAGTAAAATTTGGGTTTGATTTTGGAAAAGTTTCCCCTAATATTTAGAAATGTCACAAAAGAGAATCAGAGAGGTGGTATGTCACTCCATATTGATGCTTTTAAAGGATGGGCTAGAAGACCACCTGAAGAGTATTCTGCAAAGAGAGATCTCTTTGTTATAGAGACAGAATCAAGTGGGCACTAACTTGTCAAATTCTTCCATTCTGTGATTCTGTCACAGAAACAAAATAGGAACACTCAAGAAAGGCTCACCTGCCAATTAGACATATAGAGTTAAGTAAAAAGAAAAAAGAATTAAGTCAAGTTCACTTTCAATGTTTTACTATTCAAAAGTATTTTATTTTAAAATTTTTAATTTATTTTAACATATTCACTTCTTGCTTAATCTAATATTAAAAACAGAAAATGGTCAAATATTATTTCTGTGTAATGACTCTTGAACTTAAAATAAAGGTAACTCTCTCTTTTCATCCCCAAATCTGTAGGCTGATTCCTGAAATTATGTCAATACTCCTACCACTGCTTTCTAAATTTTTCTTATCTCTTTACCCACTTCTTCCATTCTTATTCATTCTAATGTTCAAAATCTTCCTCCTGACTTACTGTGATCACATCCTAATTTATCTCTCTAACTTTAGACTCTTCACATTCCAACATTACTGAATTATTGTTCTTAAGATATAACTATAATCATATTAACCTCTTTTTGATTTCTCATTACCTGCTGAATAAATTATTTGTAATTGACTGTTAGATAACTTTATTGACAATAGAATGGTTGACATGAAATCTGGAAAAAATAAAAACTTCTTTGTCATATTAAAAAAAATCAAGATCCCTTTTAACTGCCCTGAACCTACCTTCTAGATCTATCTATGTGTCTATGAACTGTCATCCTGCATGGACTATACAATCTAGCCAGATGTCTTGTTTCCATTCAGCTCAATTCTATTCATGAAATATTTGCTGATTCTGCAACTTCCAACCAGGAATATTCTTCCTCCCCTCTATTTGTCCAATTTTCATCTGTCTTTCAAAGCCCCTGTGAATGTCATAAGGTATGTAAAACAGCTCTTGATGCCATAGATGGAAGTAATATTTACTTTTTCTAAACTAACAAAGTAGAATCATAGGTTTTAGAAATTGCAGACACCCTTGTAGATAATCTAGTCCATCACTTTGTCATTTGAAAGATAATAACAACTAGCATTTTATTGCACTTCAAGTTTGCAAAGTATATTTACAAATATTTTCTATTTTTTCCCTGACAACCACCCTAAGAGGAGTATACAATTTCCCAGTTTTTATAAATGAGAAAACTCAGGAGGTTTAACTCACTTGCCCAAGGTTCACACAACCAGTAAGTACCTAAAGCAAGATTTGAACCTAGAATTTCCTGACACTTAAGTCCAGTACTCTATCCATTGCATCATCTAGCTGCCTCTGAGATCACGAAACTGAACTTCAAAAGCTTAGAAGACTCATGCAATCAGCATACTCGGTTCCAATGACAGTATTCTTTCTAATACATTGCTATATCTTTTTCTCTTCTATATATGTTTATTGTACAGTATTTTGTTCTGTTATTATCTATGTTTTACTTCTCTTGCTAGTAAGCACATACTATGAGAACAAGTGTTATTTTCATTCTTCTTGGTATCCCAAATAATATTTAACCTAGTAGGTGCTCTTGCACAAAGTATGTGCTCCATTAATATTTTAAGGAAATATATGATCTCTTATGTTTCTTGCTATTTACTAGCTATGTTCTTAGCTTTTCTGCCATTAGCTTGAGAGTAAACATGTAATTCCCCTCTTAAGTTAGCTTCAGGGGCCCCTTATCACCTCTAAGATTAAATACAAACCTCTCTGATATAGACTGTTTCTCGTCCTTGTACCAACCTACATTTTCAGGTTTATAACACATTTCTATCCTTCAGGCATTCTATAATCCGGCCAAAATGGATCATTTATTGTTGCTCACAATGTCTATTCTAGGTCCTATCTTTGCTTTTTTATAAACTCTCTCCCTAAGATAGAATGTCCAAGTAGCCTTTATTTAATAGGCTACTATATGCTATTAAGTGGCTACTCTATGGATTAAACACTATATTCCCTCCTTACCTTTGTCTCTTAGTCTCTAATTAGAATTTCCTTCCAAATTCCATTCAAATACCACTTCTTCTGTAAGGACTGATTATCCTAATTTGCTCAAAGAGTATATTGTATTTGCCTTGAAATTTCCCTGAATTGACTTCCTACAAACTCCATGTATATGAATGTTTCCATTTCATTGATAGAATATAAACTCTGAAAGCAGGAATTGCTTCCCCTAATTTTTACTTTTGTATCCCTGGGACTTAACACAGTATCTAGCAAATATTAACAGTTTAATGCTGTTTCAATTAATTAACTGTTCATTCTTTTGCTCATTATACACTCTCAACAACCTTCCTTTATGAAAGTCAGCTTAAGTTTTTTAGAAATAATTTAAACAAAGGAATTATGTCACTGTTTATTTCAAATTCATGATTTTTTCTCAGAATTTAAGGGTCTTTGGCCATTTAGTCAAATGAAACAAAAGCTCAGTTTCAAGTTTACAAATCATATATATTTGCCACAATTATATCTGAGAAAACAACTAATTCAACATAATTTTGCATTGCCAAAGAGTATCCAGTTTTATCTTAAATTCACTTTTATTTCAGTTTGCTTCCCTGATGAAAAGAAAAATAAGACAACAAGGCAAAGGAGCCAATAAGCTATCTAACAGTCAATTACTAGACTGTAAGATGAGACTGTATGAAGACAGTATTTACAAACCAGGAAATTATGGACAAGTAAATTATTCACCTCAATGTTTCTTGAGAATGTTTCAATATCTTTGACCATTTTAATTTATCATCTAAATTTTTCAGAAATCCATTTCCTGAAAACAAACCCCACAAGAGTTTTTGTTAATTATTACATTGTGACAATTAGGACACAAAGAACATCAATGTGCTCTGGAAAGTGTGAAGTAGTGGGAGTATAGGGGGGTTCTAGTCTAGCATTGCTCTACTCTTAACTGACTATGTGGCTTGTGCAAGTTGCATGACCTCACTTTGTTTCAAAATCTCCATTTTTAAATTATTTGGTGGTCTGCAGAATCCTTGTAGCTGTAACATTTTTTTTCAGACTTGTATGAAACATGATATAAAAGAGTGTTACAGAAATGTAGGGAATTCTTATTCAGAGAGTCATTGGATTAGAGAACATGTGAGTTGCCTTCCAAATCTGAAATTCATTGATTTTGACATGTCATGATCTTGATCTCACTTCAAGTATTTTTTTGATAACAAAAACAATAATAGTCATTCACATATATAGAGGAAATGGTAGAAGGAAAGGAAGAGAACATGGATCACAAAATGTCTGAAAATTATTATTAACATTTTTATTGACATGAAGTCTGGAAAAGATAAAAATAAAAATAGACACTTGAACTACATTTGTAGTAATTAAGCATCAGAAGGTTGAGCCAAAGACAAATGATTTCTTTCAACCTCAGCAAATCTTAAAAGGGCATTTTGGAAGAGAAATGAAGGAAGGAACGAAGGAAAGGAGGGAGGAAGGAAGGAAAGAAGGAAAGAGGAAGGAAGGAAGGAAGAATATATTCAAGTAACATATTCTTTGAATAGACATATGTAAATATAGAGTATAAGTATAAATTCTATATATATATATGTTGAATAGACATGTGTACGTGTGTAGAGAGTAAATGGAAAATAAATTTAATTTTATCAACATAGTTAAGGAGAGAAAGTAACATTATGGAGAATCAAAAATAATTACATAGGAAAAGAGATTGAGTTGTAAGTTGTATCTAATAAAAAATGAAATATATCATTTTGGATAAAAGGAAGATGACATGTATGTAAACATAGCTAGAAATACATGTATCTGATATATATGAATATATATATGTATATTAAAATATGACAATAAAGTTTAGCAATGCTCCTGTACTTAAGGATAATTTTTTGGGTAATTATCCTTAGAACTTATGAAATGAAAATTAGGAAAAAGTAAGAACAAACAAAAAGAAAGAAAAAAAGAAAATTAGGAAATGTAAAAATAACATCAGTTTCCATAAGGAAAATAATATTTTTCAAACCTAAGCCAAGATGTGATAAAAATTCAGTCCAAAGTAATCCCAATATTTAGTTTCTAAGATACTGATTAAGATCATGACATCACCTCTTTATTTAGTGAAATAATTCAAATAAAAGCAATACTTTAAAAAAATATGCAGTTCATTAGGAAAGAAGTAAAAACAAATATTACTTCATTGTATAGTTTTTTTCATAGAATCACATGCCATGAAATCAAAATAGATTGTGAATTGTTATAAAAATTAATCACAAAGAGGAAATTAATATTTTTCTTGATAATTTTAAGTATCACTATATTAATGGTGTATTAATATGTAAAATTATAATTCTCAAAAATTCTTACAAAATGTAAATTGGCTAACACTAAAAAAAGTAATGGAATAAGAATATATTAATAAATGAGAAAAAATATTCTTTTCTCTGTTTTTGTTCAATGAACACAAGATTATGTGAAATATTTTATCTATTTACAATGTTCTAGTTTTTTTAGAATTTTTCAAATTCTTCATCTATCAATGATGTATGATTATGAGAAGCATTATATGGAGTAGAGAAACAAAGTATTTGGATGCAGTCAAATTATATGAGGATTTATTTTGATTCTATGGTTACCAATATCAGTGAAACCACAGATACATCAAAGTTAAGTGTTTGAGGCAATTTGGCCAGTGTTTCTCCAGATATGTCATAGAATGCTTATTAGAAAGAAGTTTTCTCCAGCTACTTATTCCTTTACAGTAGTTATATTTGTTATTCACTCATGATTTATTTCAGACATGACATTATGCTGTGATGTCTTTATGCAGCCCTCCGGTAACATGCTACCTTGATGGATAAATCCTGTGTTTTTCCACTCCAAAGGAGGAATTTAGTAATGCATTACATTCCTCCATTTATACAAACACACACTCACTAACTCATTCATTCATTCACTCATAAAAAAGCCATTTGAATAGGCAAAATATAGGTCAGGAATTTAACAAGACATGACATTCTCCAAGCCTCACCCATAAATCACCTATCATACATGTGGATTGCAATTCAGATGTACACAGTGGTAATTGTTGAGAAATGGAAGGTGAGATTTTAACAGAAACTTGAAAGAAACCAGGGAAGCCAGAAGACCGAATAAGGAGGGAGAGAATTCCACAGATGTGAGAAAGCCAGTGGAAATGAATAGTGGAGGGATGGAGTGTTTCTTATGTGTGATGACCATGTCCCAGGGTCATGCATATATGGAAAGGCAAGGAAGTGCCTGGTAATGAAGGGCTTTATAAGTCCAACAGAGAACTTTATATTTAGTCCTGGAGGAAATGGGAAGAAAATGGAATTTAGTTCATATCAGTCATGTGTGTAGGTGACACAGTCAGACTTAACAGTGAAAGAAAATAATTTAATAATGAGTGGAGAATTGACTAGAGTGGGGGGAATCATGAGGCAAGAAGATCAAAGAAAAGGCTGTTTTTTGTTTTTGTTTTTGTTTTTTTTAATTGGAGCAGGAGGTGATAAGAACCTGCAGCAGGGTGGCCACAGTGCCAGGGGAGAGAAGAGCTATGAACCATTTTAAGCTTATTTCTGCTTTACCCATGATATGAACAGTGAAAGGTAGTGAGAAATGGGGTGATGAGTAGAGGTGGCTAAATATTGCCAAGACCTTTACCAGACTGTCAAAGATAAAAATAATTGCAGATGAGCTTCTGTAAACTATGGATGAAATTCATTCCTAATGGAAGCATTCATTCTTCCTATTTCTTCACAAATTTTGGAATGCCTACAATTTCCACTATGGCATGAAGAAGAAATGAAACATCTTACCTCTGAGAATGCCCCTAATTATCATTATTATTATAATTCCTGAAAATGCAGCTGCCACACTAGTTTAGAGGGCTAATTAAAGGAAATGTGTGCAGTTAAAGCATGTGCATATGGTTCCGTTCGGAAACAAACAAAAAGAAAATAGTTAACTTCAACAGCCTGAAAAGGAAAAGACTGAACTAAATGTTGTTTGCTAAGCTAGTCATTTAAATTCCCAACTGATGGCAGACACTATTTGTCACTAGTGAGCAGCTCTAATTATTGATTTGGTGACAACTGCATGTTAAGAGGAAACAATGGCCCTGCATTAGAGAAATGAAATGCTACCATCTCCAACCAGACCACACAAAATAGAGTTTCCTCTTCTTCGAAAATAATGTTTTATGAAAGTTGTCTTTTGTGAACTACAAGGCAGCGACAGATGTTTCATGAATCAGTCTACTAACATTTTTTTGGTAGGAAGTTGTCAAAATATTCTCTCCTAAATATCTCAGAAAACATGCATTCCCCTGGTTAACTATGATGGGTAGTTTATTTTTCACAACAGCCTGTTCTATCTCTATCCTTCTGGGTGAGCTTTTGCCCTCCCTCAATGTCAGGGACACAAGAGTTCTTGATCTCTTCACTTTCTGCTTTTTCAAAACCTACAATGAACTCATTTATATTAAGGTGTGAATGATTACCAAAATTTAACTATTTCTGTATCCTGGGCTGTTTGAATTTTAACAAGAGATTAAGCTAAAAGCATGAGTCTCTGGGAATTACAGAAATTGACTGAGTGATGGCTAAGGAAAAAGGGATATCTGCTCAGGCATGGTTTAGAATCAGTCATCCTTATTGACATTGGTGCAGTGCTTTAATTTTTATCAAGGAATTTTATAGGCATGAGCTCATTTTTTGATTATAGCAATCCTGGCACCAGAATCCCTGTTTTAAAGATGAGGAAACTGAGGTTGAAAAAGACTCAATGGATTCCTCAGTGTCATATAAAAGGGAAGAATTTGAGCTCAGGGTTGTTTCCATTCTGCTGCTTCTGATGGTCCCTGTGGTCCCTTCTAAGCATCATATATTTTGGTTTATGACACAGAGGTTTCAAAGGTAACCAATTATTCATAAATTTGGTCAGCTAAGTAACATATTGTATAATTAAAACTAGCTCTGTGACACTGGGCAATTCAATTAATCTATCTGCCTCAGTTTTACCATTTGAAAAATGGGAGTAAAAGCCTTTCTCTCAAGGATGACATGAGATATATGTACAATAGTTTGAAAACATTAAAGCATATTATAAATGTTAGTTACAAAATGACCCTCTATCACAAAATTTTAAGCATTCATGCATATATGCATAAACATGTAAATATACATTGATGCACACATGTGTATGCAGTTATTCAGTAGCTTAATATGTGATATTATCAGGATACTTTTAAAGCCAGAGAAGAAAACAATCTTCATGAATGAACCTAATACATAATATAAGAATTTGATGGTAAATATTAAGTCTGGACATGGAAAATCTGTTGGTTAGTCAACATGTCAATGAATTCCATTACTCTAGTTAGAGAGGGAACATTTCACAAGGAATTTGCAAGTATAACTAGGAACCTAGTAGGTAGCATGTTGGGCTTGTAGTCAGAAAGACCTGAGCGCAAATCTGATATTTATTAGCTGTGATCTTATATAATTAGAAATTTCCATGGTCATTGTCTGGGCAATTCATGTCCATTCCCTGTTACCCTATGATGGAGCTCTTTCTCATTACTTTATTAAAATAATATTTTATCTTTCACTAATGACAAGTAAAAACAATTTAAATATTTATTTTCCTGCTCCCTATGATAGTAAGCAATCTGATATAGATTTTATATGTAGAATCAATGAAACATTTTCTCATTGTTTTACAATATTATGAGGGTTGCAAATGGAATCCTTTGGCTGACAACCTGTTGTGCTTCACCTTCATCTTTTCTTCCTTTCTTATATTTCCCTTTTGATATCTTTAACTTCTTCAGAGTACTTCATTGATCAGATATTTCCACCTTTTCATATTGACAATATGAGGTATACATATGGAGATATTCATATGGGTTTGGAGTTAAAAATTGCTCAAGAAGGCATATTATTTCAATTCATTCCTAAAAAAGAATAAACCTTCTGCCTACATACACACCCATTTCCAATAATTTGGCACCTAAATTTCCTTTGAACACTTCTAATAATGGAAAATCCATTAGTTATCATGAGAGCTCTTTTTACTTTGGATTATTTGGATTATAAGTAAACTTTCTTTTACATGGATCCTAAATTTGCTCCTCCAATTTGCAACTGTTACTTCTAGTCTATAATTGGAAACCCAGCACTAGGAGGCACATCACTCATTTTCTCTTTTACAACTCTCAAAATACTTTAAAACAGTCATTGCAACCCTCTTAGGTATTTTCTTTTATATCCAGATCAGTTTCCATGTATGATCCTCTCATGGGCGGATCATAAGTTCCATTACCATCCTAGTCATCTGACTGTGTTTGTTTTCAAGCTTAATAAATTTTATTTGGTTACACTGCTTTCTTCTAGAACTATTCTAATATATTTCAGGACAAGAACCCATGTGCCTAATCTAATTTATATTGTTAGGTTATTTGGTATATTTGAAAGGCCCGTTTATGTATATCCTTGAACATAATGGTGGCCATAGGACCAGTAATGCTAGGTTCAAATTCCAACTTTAACCTTGAGTAATTATACATCATGGGCAAGTCATTTACCTCCTCTGAGTCTCAGTTTCCACATCTATAAAATTAAAGTAATGCTTTTACAATCCAACTTTATTTAATTGTGAGAAAATCAACTTATATTCAAAAAATAAAAAAATAATTATATTAATATAAATATCAATTCATTTTCTAATAAATGTCTTCTCTATTTTATAGAATAAATTGTCAGAAAAATGTTGAAATAAAGGTAATTTTAATTTTTTGTGTATTATCATTCCTTTGACTTTCATTTTAAATTTGTAAATATGTACTTCTTGGAGAAAATGTCCTTTAGTTTTAGAAATATCATATTATGTAATGTTACAAACCTTCCAACATGCTTATCCAAAGCATAATGAAGCAAAAATTATAGTTGTGATAAATTACAAAACATTATGTAGCTAGTTACATTTATATTTGTCATGGTAGCTTAACTAATTCAAAAAGACAAACATCTAAAAATGAAAATTTTGTGAGCAAAATAACTAAATTCTTCACATTCTTTGACTCAAAACAGAAATAAACTTGGGAATTCTACAAAGGTAATCCTTTTTCCATCAAACTCAAACTGTTCAAATACCTCGGAGTCATAGTGGAGAGAAAATACAGGTCCTTTGCTCTTCCATGCCTTTGCTTTAGTTCTTTAAAGTTTCATTTAATGTTTCATTCAGCTATGGAAACTATTTATGTAATACACTTCTCTCCAAGAGGCTGGTGATACCCTAGAACTCTTCTTTATCTAAAAACCTAGATTACCAAACTCTCTGCCTCATGCAGTTGATCTAACGGTGACTTTGAAGTTGGCACTAACTGGGAACTCATTTTTCTTTACAGAATTTTGGATCCCTGAACTTGAGGTTCATGGACTTTCCTCTTCGTATGTTGGGGAGAGGGCTTGCAATACCCATGCAATCTGCCCCAAGGTATCCTTTAGTAGTTCCTGCTTATAAGAGTCTAGAATCTATATCTATTATTAGTTTTGTTATACTTTGAGGATCTTACAGACCAGAACATCTGAACAATTGAATCCTTTTTTAAAGATATAGTATATGAAGCAAGAGGGGAAAAGTCTATATCTTCCATGGGGTGAAGCAATCAAATTGCCACACAAAGCTCACCACCTTTACAGCTCTCCAAGTTGGTAAGAAAATTCCCTTGATGAACTTTCCATATTCTCCTCTATATTAAATATATTCAGTCTCTCAGGTACATTCACATATGCTACTTGTTTTAGATTATTCTATTGGGATCTGGAAATACTCCCTGGGGCCAAACAAATTATTTTTAATTCAATATTTTCCCATTTTCTTTAATGGCTTCAGCATGATTTTATATCTGTCCTTCTAAGAAATTTATGAAAGCATAATTACAGTAAAATTATGCACATTAACTAAAAATAGATAAACAACCGTAAAAGGAATTCACCATACCTTATTCTGCACTTCTAGTCTATTAGCTCACCATAAACAGACAACTGAACTCAAATAAATTGCCATGATCAATTTTTGTTATAGAGAAAAGAGGATAAAATATATAGCTTTCCTCCTAGCAGAAAAAAAAATGATACATAATGAATGTAGAGAAGATAGCATGTGGTTACTTGTCCAAAGAGTTTGGCTTAGCTGTTTCCCCTATGTTTAAAGTGAAGGGTTCTATTTCCAAAAATTACTATAATTACATTTGGATAGAAATACATGCATAAACACACTCAATGAACATATGAATATGTATACATTTATCATTGTATTTATGTATGTCTATATGTAAATGAAAACATCATATAGAAAGTTAGTTACTGCCATAGTTTTAGTCTAGTAGTGTGTGGCAGGAAAACATATCAATCTTTTGTTTACTCAGATGTTTTTTCCTAGTACTTGGCAAAAACTACTAGATTCTATAAATAAGCAGATGGAATATGTCTAAAGAAATAAGATTCAAAAATGCAGAGGGGATACAATCTAAAATCTTACAAGACATGAGCACATTGATAGAAACATAAAGTATATTCTTGCTCATAGACTATGGGAGAAGGGAGGAAGGAAGGGAGGGAAAGAATATGAATCATGTTCTAAAATATTCTAAACTAATTAATTTAATTAATTATTTCTTTTAAAAGTATTTGCAAACTCCTGTAAGGATAAATGATCTAGCATTTGATTTCCCAAAACTTGTTAAATTCTCAATTGCTCAATATATGATGAAATTTGATATTATGTTCACCTGAAATGTATATTTAAATTAATTTATTCAAATTTTAGATTATATACTTCACATGTTAGCATTTTAACAACATACATAAGCTTATGATCTATAAGAACTATATGTAAATAATGGTCTTCTTATAAGAAGATGATTTTACTAAATTATCACCTCTAAGGAGTGAGACTCTCCTTCTAAATAAAATAAAAGGTTCTGCTTATATATAAGGAATTACAAAAGAAAAGTTATGCAAAGGATTTTATCATAGAAATGTGTGATAAGTAAAATTTAATGGTTAAATGGTGAGAAAGAGAGCTAATTGATAGACAGTGTTCCATTTGTATTCTTGCAATCTCAATAGAATTTTAGGAAACTCCCCATCTCCTTGGGTAGATCTTGTATAGAAAATTTAAAGCAGAACATGAATAAGAATTGCCCAGTGGTGGAAACAGAACTGATACCAGTACCATGTTAGTTCTAATTCAATTATGAAGTGAAATGAGACACTCTTAAACCAATGAATAGGTAAACGATGGAGGTATACTCAGGAAAAATTAAAATTCAATTCAAGTTTTTAAAGATTATATTTTTCTTGACAGCAAATTGTACTGAAACTATATGGCATAATTGAGATGACAAAAACAAAAATAAAATTTTGAGGTCAAGTGATTGGAGGGCTAATAGACTCAAAACTAGAAGGGACATGAGGAATCAACTGCCTCATTTTCCAAATGAGAAAATGGAGGCATGTATAAATTAACTGACTATCTGAATCCTTACACATGGTAAGCAGCACAGCTTATATGCAAACCTGGGTCTTCTCATCCTAAATCCAAATTTCCATTCTTCTGTACCACACCATAAAAGGAAAGTCTGAACCAATCTTGAAGCTGAATTAGCTTTAGATGATTCTGTTATCACACTTTAGATAATCATTTAAATTATAGAATATAGTTTTTATTGAGTTGTACAATTTGCTAAAAGTTAATACAGATTCATTCTTGTCTATAGGGAAAGAATTGGAAAGAAAGTGGCAAATGAGTTAGGGTCAGTATATGGGAGCCATCCCAGGCAGCTGAATCTTTTTCCTCTAATCAGTCATGTGACCTTGTTGAAACAAATTATTAATCTGAAAGGAAGAAGGGAAATTAAATTGATCTTTTATACAATTAGGGATCTCCAATGGGAATGGTTTATGAAATTATTGTTTGGAGAAATAAAAATTTTAGCATTATTATAGGATTATTACAATATTTTAGCATCTTACTACCTGTAAGAATTGACTTGCTTTTCTTTGACACCAAAAATCAATTTTGCTTCATGAATAAAAAAAAATAGCTGAAAGAAATATAGTGACATGAGCAAGTCATTTAACTTCTTTGGACCTATGTAAAATAACAATCCTATTTGCAACCTCCTTTAGATAGTTCTAAGATAATAATTTACAAATAACCAAGTACTTTGCATTGTGAGTTCATATTATTATCATCCTAGATTTCTGAACAAAAAAATGCTTTTAAGCTCTTATAATTATATGTATGGGCAGCTTGGGAAGACAGTGGAGAGGCTGTAGACACTGGACATAAAAAGAAGAGTCTTCCAGATTTCAAATCTAGCCTCACACACTTATTAACCATGAGATCCTGGGCAAGTCATTTAACCTACTTTGGTTCCATTTCCTCAACTATAAAATGATCTGCAGAAGGAAATAGCAACCATTCTAGTATCTTTGCCAAGAAAGCCCTGGACACAAATGAAAAAGAACTGAATGACAACAATTATATGTATAAGATTAGAAACTAGTTCAAAAACTAGACTCAGTGTATTAGCCATCCCTTAAATGAGGAATTGAGAAATTAAAGGAAAAAGGAATTATTCTAATCTTTAAAAAATTAAATATTAGTATATTTACATCTGCTATACTTAAATCCTACAATTTAGCTTTTAAAAATATCATTTTATCTGTGTTAATTTCTAGAGATGAAAATTCCATTACATGGAGCCATTTTCATAAGGAAAAGTCACATTTATCTCCTATATTTAAAGAAGAAAATTTTGTTTTAATATTGTCCCATATGATGAATTATTTTAAAAATCTGTTTAATGAACATACTTTCAAACACAGATCATTTAAACATCCATATAGGTGCATATATGTGTACACCATTTTCCCCACAACTAGTAATGTGGTCATATTTCTGAAGTACTTGTGGGTTTCACTGAAATTATCTACATAATTTGTCTTAAAAGGAGATGTTTCAAGCCTGACATTAGATATTCTTTCTCCAAAATCATTGTCATCTATAGAGAAATTTTATAACATTATAAATTATACAATTATAAAAAATTGTTAACAATGGTGCACAAGGACCTCTTATCTACCCCTATGCTATGCCTACCTAGAAATAAATGAAATAGTCAACCTGATTTTTGACTTAGCTGTAAAATTTTCTGACCCTGTTCATTATAGAACTCACCTGACTTGTTCATTACTTAAATCCCCTTAACCAGTATTTCATAATTTGCTTTAAGATGAATGGGCCTCCTCCAAAGGATACCCTATAGCCTTCATTTGAAAGGACTTCTGAAAAGCTCCTTAATCTAAACTCTTTGATAATCTAAACTCTTTGATAAGCCATCAAAGGCCAATACCATCTATTAACATTTCAGTAGAATAGCAGTTACCCACAAGCCACCGATAGCTATCAAGCCACTGATGTCTCAGACAGTGCTGAAGTGATTCAGGAAAATCAAATGACAACAGAAGCTTTGAAAAAAAAGGCCCACTGGATTTTGATTGAATGTGCTAATTTTCAAGGAGACTGATCCCAGAGCCCTGTTTTATGTAGCACAACATGCTACTGATATTGGGAAATCACAGGGGCCAGTGATGAAAGAATTATTCATCTCAGGGGGGCAGGGAATCCAGCTTTCCTACAGTCTGCCTTACTCCTCTGGGTTTGTTTTTTGTCTTTTATAGAGGAGAGCTTGCACCTGCTCTGAGCAGAGAATGAAGCACAGGAATGGAGAGACTGTGCCACAAGACAGCTGCTCCGGGCTCTGGGATGATCATCCAGGCCTGCCTCACTTGGTGAAGTAATTGGGGGAAATAGTTCCCCAGATTTGGCCCTGAATGGAGATTAAAGCAAGTGAATGTAAATAAAGAACCTCCACCCTTAAGGCAAGATTAAATTGGATCATTCTTATTAAAAATTATAGAGGATAGATGAAGAATCCCTATAAACCAGAGAACTTTAAAAAAATCTCTAAGTGAAAGATTTCAAATAAAAAATAAGTATTTGGGCAGCTAGGTGGATCAGTAGATAAAGAGCCAGGCCTGGATATGGCCTCAGATAATTCTTAGCTAAATGACCTAGGGCAAGCCCCTTAAAACCCAAATGCCTAGGTCTTACCACTCTTCTGCCATGGAACAAATACTTGGTTTTGATTTTAAGACAGATTTTAAAATGCTGCCCTAACTTAGAAGTCGTTTTTATGATAATAAAGACATGAATATATATATTTCTTATGCAATCAGTAAAATCAATCATTTATTTTTAGCAATTCTTTTTGACAACCCTCTTCTAAACAGATTTAACTCCAAGAATGACAAAAAGTAAGAGTTGGAAGAAACCACAGAAACTATTTACTTCAACTGGTTACTGAAAAATGCTTGTTTCTACATTATACCTAAAAATAGCCATCAGTTCTTTGCTTAAAGAGCTCCAATGAAGGGGAATTCAATCTCTTTAGGTAGTCAACATCAATTTAGACAGGTCTAAGAGTGACAGGTAGATGATGCAGTGGTTAGAGCACTGGACCTGGAGTTAGGAAGACTCCTCTCTATGAGTTCAAATCTGGCCTCGGACACTTACTAGCTATGTGATCCTAGCCAGATCACTTAACCCTCTCTACCTCAGTTTCTCATTTGTAAAATGAGTCAGAAAGGGAAATAGCAAACTATTCCAATCTCTTTACTGAGAAAACCCTAAATTGGGTCATAAGAGTAGGGCATAACTTGTACAACTAAGCAATAATTATTAGGAAGAATTTTCTCCCATCAAGCTTAAAATGATCTTTTTCTGATTACCATGCATTGCTCCTAGTTCTGTCCTCTAGGAAGAAAAAAAATCAAGTTTCTCATCCTTTCACAGGCCATCCTTTCATTCATTTGGAATCTTCTCTTTCCTGAGGCAAGGAAACTAGATTCTTGAAGCAAATCTTCATACAGCAGGAAACTGGCATTTTTCACCATTAGACTGTGGACTCCTTGAGAATAAGAACTGACTTCTGCATATCCTCAGCACATAAAGCAGTCCCTGGCAGTCCCATGCAACAGATGATTGTTTAATGACTGACCAGCTGTTGACCAACTTTGGATATTCTCTAGTTTATCACTGCTCCCTTCCAGCCTGAATGCAATAAACCCAATCCTAGTGCAACCAGGGCTTAGTTAATTGAGACTATCAATATTCACAGTAAGTTTCTTATCAACCTTGCTCTAAAAGGAAATAGAGTTAGCTATTTTGGTTGCCATATGACAATATTCATTTCTATAAAGTTGGACTCTACCAACACCCCAGGATCTTTTCCAGATAAATTACCCTCTAACCATTCTTCCTCTAACCTATGTTTGTGAAGTTCATTTTTAAAACAAAATTACAGAGCCACAGAGTTTCAAATTTAGAAGTAACCACCAGTTCGATTTGTTTCTTTCAAATAATCTATGATAACACTTCTGTCCATTGGTCATGTAATTTTGAAGTAGAATCCTTAAATCTGTAGAAATCTATTTCCTGGGTCAGGTCTTTTCACTTTCAGATAACTTTCATTTATAACTCTTGTCCTACCATGATGGCATACTTTCATGAGTTCTAAAAAAATAGATCATGCCCTTGTGATTTCCTCAGTCATCAGTGGAATACAACAGGACTGAGCTTATATCCCATGCATTTTAGTATGATGTCTTCAGTAATGCTGTCAGACTTCTACAGTGAAGATGAAAATGATATCAACAGTAAATTATTTAACTTGAAAAGGCTACAAGCCATGACTAAAGTGGAGGGGCAGCAGTTACATGTTCACAAATAATTGTGTTCTCAGTGTAGCCTCTGAAAAGGAGATACAAAAGACTATGGATGGATCTCTACTACTTGCACTAGTTTTGACCTGACAATTTAGTGGATAAAAACAGAATCTCCCCAGTCAACACCACACCCTACATACATGGAGCCATCTGTTACAGCAAATGGAGAAATTTTGAATGTTGTGGATAAGTTCACTTGCCTTGGAAGTATATTCTCCAGGCATGCCCACATAGAGGATGAGGTCGTGGTATGCATGGCCTGAGTTAGTTCAATGTTTGAGAGACTCCAGAGGAAAGTGTGGAAGAGAAAAGATACCAAACTGACAGTCTAAGGAATTGTGGTGATGATATCATTGTTGTATGCTTGTAAAACCGAAAAACGATATCAGAGCCATGCCAGGACACTGAACTGCTTCCATTTGAAATGTTTTAGGAATATTCTAAAGATCACCTGTCAGGATAAGGTACTGGACACCATGGTCTTTGCTCAAGCTCTACTGCAAAGCTTTTAATTTTTACTGCCAAAAGCACACTGCTGATGGGCTGGCCATTTTGTGTCAAAGGTATGTTTATCTAAAATACCATTTGATGGAAAACTTACATAAGGAAAGCCCTCACACAGAAGGTAGAATAAGAAATACAAGGACACTCTCAAGGTCTTTCTGAAGAACTTGGATATTCCTTGTGATTCACAAGAGGCACTGAAACAGGACCATTGAGCATGATACATCATCATGAAAGTAGACACTCTTCTCTATGAGCAAAACAGAATTGTAGTAGCTCAAAATAAATGTGAGAGGCACAAATTTAAAGACAGATGTTCAAATAGGCTATCTGTGCCTGATCTGTGGTAGAGTCTGCCAAGATTGTATTATTCTGACCAGCCATAGTCAAACACACTGTATGTTAACCCTGATGTCACTTTAGTCATCTTGGACTTATGAAGGAAAACAATTCCTCTAAATGAATAACTAATGACAGTTCTGTTAATGAAATGAAGCCAATTTCATTTCATTATCAGGTGTCATTAACAGAAGTTAATATTAACTCAACTTTTCCAACTTGGAAGCAAGGAACAACTTTACTTTAACAAAGGCCTGACCTTGAAGACAAAAAAGAAAAGAACCAGAATTTGATGAAAGAAACCAATCCTTCTACCCACCAACAATCCCTTGTTGTGAAATAGAAACCCACAGACTCCATATAAACAATTTAGGTAAATCAAGTCAAAAAGCCAAATTTCTCCAGATCGATATAGAAAGTTAGATTTTATGGGAAGAGGGCTAAGACCTCCAATAAAAATGTTCCCTTACATGTATTACATTGTCGGACCCCAGCAAGGGACAACGCCCAGAGGCTGAGGCCTGGTTTTTATAACAAAATGAATATTTCCATACCAGATCACAAGATATAACATCATATAGAGCTTATTTAGAAATAGTTACCCAATTACAAAGCTGATTGGTTAATTCATTTCAGAAAGCCCATATTAGTCATTAGACTAATGACTTAGTCAAATCAAATGACTATTACCTTTCTCTCATCTGATCTGGGGGAAAGGATGACTAGATCCAAATAAGAAAGTGTGTGTGATGTTTGTGCCATATCTGGACATGAAATTCAGATAGTCAGTATCTTATGATAAAGAGAAGTACAAACTTAGAGAGGGGTTAGATATCCCTTTAGAATTGGTTTTTATGCTTTAGTTAGAAATCCTTGTAAAATGTATGAATTTTACCGATTGTATTAAGATTATAATGTAATTTATAATCATCACTTTAGAATCACAATGCTGGTTATCTTAAATCTATCACTATCACTAAAATCTAATCAAGTATAAGGGAATAGGGGTCTTTTTTTTCCAACACCTTCAGAGCTTTGTTCCTCACATTTATTCCTGCTCTAACACTGCACCTGAGGTAGAGTGCTTAGAATTTTGAAAGACATTGAAGACTCCAAGGTCATCAAATGCATCATAGACCAGTCCAAGTTGTCTTGACTTTTGCCTTTCCACTAGACTGCAATGATTCTGGAAGAGGGATTAAGAATGATAATTGTGTGTAACTCTGTCTCCCTTAAATCTAATTCATGTGTGAGTCAAGATATCTGTTGTGTCTTGTTCTTCTTCAAAGGGAAAAACAACAATAACAAAAATGTCTTATGATCAACATTATAAAACAAATTCAACTGACTGAGTAGTGTCAAAAATGGGGAAAGTACTAAAGACAGAAGAAAGCTGCTTCTAACAATGGAGAAGTAATGCTAAAGTTGATCTGGAATGGGACCATATGGTGAGGATGAAATATAATTAGCTGCTAGCTTACTATTTTTTTTATTTATTCTAGCTAATTAATTTCCTTTAAATTCCCAAGCCCTAGGCAAAGTATCAAGTCACTTGCCTTAGTTTTTTGTCTTATTAAAATGCACAATACCTTGATACCTTGGGGTCACTACAACTTAACATAGCATTAAACTTCCTGTATTTGAAGAGAGAAGGCTTGATTCTAAACCCCATCTTTTCCAAATGATATAAAAAATGTTGGATGATGAATGACTATGATGATGATGAAAACTACATTTATAAATCATCTTAAGTTTAGTAAAACATTTTCCTTATCTGTCTTTGCATAATTAACTTGATTTCTCTGGATTTCAGCTTCTTTCCCTACAAGATGAGATGACACATGTTAAATTAGGTATCATCTAACTAAATTATCCTTTGAACATATTATGTACCTATAGTATATTTTAACATATATACATGCTTAAAAGGCTTTCATGTTACAAAATCTGAGAAATTTTAATAAAAATAATGGCAAATGTACAGGTATTAATAAATATTTTTGTCTTCCTACAGCATTCAATTTACCGTTCTTACAATATTCTCTATCAAGGATTCCTTTTTTTCAACTCTAAAATATATATTTCATATTTCATCCCTAGTGAGGCCATAATTATTGTGACTGACCAAGAGTCAAAAGAGCTAGAAATAAATATAAATTTATAACCCCAACTCCCAAGCTAGATACTGCTTGAGGGAGAAAAAGATTATAAAAGAAATTAACAAAAATTTACCATCTATGTGTCTAACATTCTATGTTTAAAAAATAGTGTAAGCCAAATTTCAGTTCAGTATTATAGAGTTACCTACTTCTTGATCACATGTCAATGAGATACAACAGCTATTTTTGAATATGAAGTCTTAAAAGCAAGGATAAATGGGTTTAAATATTTGTTAGAACTATCTAATGGCATAATTAATTTCATGGTTCTGAAATACCAGCAAGTTTTTCAGTAATGTTCATGATACAACTACTCCCCAAAACATAATAGATAAATTTTATATTTGATTTAAGAAATTCAAATAGGAATCACTGTCTTATAGTAGAAAGAAATTAGGATTTGGAGTAAGAGGAGCTTAGCTAAGCTCATATTAGTCACACAGAGCTTCTTCATGACCCTAACAGGGATCTGAAAAACCAGGTTTCCACTGCTAGCTATAGCACTTCATCAAAAGGAAACTGTGGAAATAGAAGTTGGAGTTGGGTCAGAAAGACCATTCCTTTTTATTTTAATCCCTGGAAATGGAGGGAACAGTTCTTCTTTGCCTAAAATACTCACTGGAGTTTTTTGATGGATGTTAGAAATTTGACCAAAAAGAAGCATGGGTAGATGAGATAGGGCATGAGAATATTAAGAGCAAGGGCAAGATCAGATTCAGACTACAACTCACACAAGCCTATATACCAAGGCAAGCTAGAATTCACACATAAATTCATATATGCTGGTTTGTGAAATAGGAGGATAGATTTGGGATGGGGGAAAGATCCTCCAATAGACTAGATCAGTTCTACGCTCCTTTGCAAACCTAAATGATTAAATTTTTAAGAAACTTTGCTTGAGACCGAAGGCTATTACTATCAGAAAATTTAAAACCAGCTATTTTTTATTACATTCAAGAAATTTGCAAATGGGAGGATTGTCTGAGTGATAAGAATTGTGTAGGAGAAAAAGCTTATTTCATGAATTATACTAGATGGATTTTAGTCAAGAGGGATATTGTGCAGACTGAAGTCAGTACAATCTGAGTTCAAAATTAATCTCAGATACTTCTTAGTTGCATGACCTTGGGAAAGTCATTTACTATGTCTCAGTTTCCTCAATATAAAATGGGGAAATTTTAAAAAATTACTTTATAGGGATGTTATGAGGGTAAAATGACATAATATTTGTAAAGTGATTATCACAGTACCTGGTACATAGTAGGTACTATCTAAGTGCTTATTTCCTTTCCTTCCCCTATTACACTGTTAATACTAACATGAACAAAAAGGAAATGATAAATACAATGAACAAGCATTGAAATGTTAACCATAGAACCATTGTCCATTGCAACTAGGAATTAGGACAGATCAGAATGACAATGTGAGGAAACTGAAATAAAATTCTTAGCTTTAAAATATAAATGAGGGAAAACAACAAACACAATGAATACAATAATGTAAATAAAAACATCAACAAATGAAAAAACTGTAATTATTATATTAACTAAGTTTCTCCCTGAATAAAACATAGAATATTTTTTTCTCTCCCTTCTTTGCAGAGATGGAAAACTATAGCTGTGCAATACTATGTATAATGATGTTATTGGTTGATAAGTTGGCCAGCTTTTGCATTTGATTATTTTTCTTTCTTTTTCTTTTTTATAAAGACTATCTCACTTGGTACAGGTCAGAGAGGTATGCATTGGAACATAAAGGGTAAAAAACACAGAAACATCAATAAAGGATTATTTTAAAAATACTTTTAAGGTACCTCTGCTAATTATATCACATAGACATCCATGGGAAAGTGTTATAATGATCTAAATACAAATTAAAATGAATAATACTTTATAGAAGCATATCAAAATTATAGAATTTAACAAAAAAGTGGAAAATACAAAGATATAGGGTAATTTAAAAGAAAAAAATTGCTGAGAAATACTTCTGAATTTTCTAGTTATCTACATCATAAAGTTGCTATCCCTAAGCTTCATTCTGAAGTCAATAAATGAAGCAGTGGAGATTCATTCAGCAGCCTTCAGGCTCTAAACCTTGGTCTAATTCTGCATGAAGTTCTTAGCTCAGTTTCTCTATGTTCCATATAATTCAGTGTATTTGTCTTTTTAATTAAAAAAGTTTGTTTAGATATCTGCTCACAGCAGAGAATTTATATACATTTTGTTGGTATTTTTTTGCAGTACTACATTTGTTTCCATCTTTGAAGTTGACAGTTGAAAAAAGAGGTGGGAGGACAAGAGAACTCAAATTCATGAGTTAGGCAGCAATAATAGAGGAGAAATGAGGTGAAGGGAATAAGCAGTGAAGACAGACAAGCTACACTAACAAAAATATAATTCTACTAGGCCATTTTTTTTACAGGTAAGACCATATAAAATATATAGGATGGGAAAATGAGTTATCTAGATTTCCCAAGAATGGGATGGGGCAGAGAATGCAGATATCTTTTATTAAAGAGAATTCCCTTCTAAAGAGAAATCATACAAACATATGATTGATTTAATAAAGCTTTAACTATATGGAATGACAACAGTTTAGACATATTTATAGCCACTGTATTAATATATTATTCCATCACTCAACAAATATTTATTTATCTAAATATAGAAAGAATGGATAGAAAGTTGGTCTTGGGAATCAGGGAAGTTTAGATTCAAGTTTTCCTTCTGAGATCTATAATAAATATGGGAAGCTATGTAAGGTGCTTAATCTCTCAATATCTTGGGTGATTATCTAAAGCTATGAATCCTAGTAGTGCTTATCTTCAAAAACCAAGGTCTCCTCATTAAGAGTTCTCCATACTGACAATCAAAGTGCAGAAATGCCTATGTCTATATCCAATTCACATGCATGCACACACACACACACACATTCACACTCCTCTCCAAAAATATACAAAACACAGGGCATCAGATTCTTCATTATTCGTTACCTAGTTAAAAATAGTATATTCCCTTACTCCCCCTATCTCTGTCTTCTAATGATAAAAATGTAGCTTTTGAGAATTCTCAGAAGGGTGTTCTCAATGTGGGTCTATTGAGAGGAAAACTTCTATCACTGCATCTCTTTAGTAACTTCAGGAAAGAAGTATGTCTGGGGAATCGTTTCAAAAGAGAGACAGTGATGGTAAGCAGGGAAAAGCAAAGATGGGCTTTTATGTAGGAATTAGCACTCAATTTACTTTTTAAGGACTTGAGGGGGTGTTTGTTTTTAAATGGAGAAGTGACAGAGGAGGGGATTTCAGATCATGGAGACAATTACTTTATTTTTTCTATATATACTTTCTCTTTGAAGGGTCAAGAAAATTAAGTCTCATTAAATGAAAGTCTTCCAGATATTGAAGATGATGTCTGCACCATCATCATAAATAGACTCAATGACTTTGAACCATTGGACTATAAATATTAATCTAATCAAGGCAACATGGGTCATATCAATGATTGCTCAGACAGAGTGATTCAATGAAAAGGTCTCCTGTTCAACTCTTCCCACAAATGTAATATTTTGCTACAAATATCTGTTCTAGAGCCATCTTCCTCTGAAGCAGCATATATTGTTTACCACTAGGATGTGGGTAATATAATTTCTTAATACTGCCCCCAAAAAGGCCAATGCCAATATTAATTGTTTAGTCTTGTCTAAACTCTTTTAAGCATTTCTGCCAACATAATTAAGAAAAAGTCACCTGTTATTCATATAGGTCTACTTTCAATGGTACTAGTGTACTTCCTCATTTAGTAGGTTGCTGCCTACACTACAGGGCTAGAGGACCAGGAACATTGGAATAGAAACAACTAGCCTGATGAGTCTGGTACAGACATATCTTTGGAACTTGAAGTGCCTGATTTATCTCTCATACGGTAGTATTATGAATCCAGTGACCTACTGTACTAGTTTATATCACACTGAATAATTAGGATTGACAGATCAAAACCAGAAATCACTACAAACTGAGAATTATCCCACTTAGGAGAGCACATTTGCTGCTTAGGTTTGGTGTTCAGCAAACTCTTTTTTTCCTAGACTTTTTAGTCACAAGCCAAATTCATTGGACATCTTTTTTTCTCTATTTTAATGGTGTAAGCAAATAGAGATATAAAATTTTCCTTAAGAACTACTAAATTTTAATATGTTGTCTCCTCATTTTCATTCCCCTTAATGAAATGTTTGATTGTTTCTATAATTTGTTCTTTGACCCAAATCATTTTTAACGTTAGATTTTTTTAGTTTCTAATTAATTTTTATTTTTATTGCCATGAGTTCTTGTTGATTATGTTTTTATCCTATTATCTAAAGAAGATGCATTTATTATTTCTGTTTTTCTCCATTTGGTTGTGAAGTTTTTATGCACTAATGATTAATTTTTGTGTAGGTGCCATATACTGCTGAAAAGAAGGACTATTCCTTTCTATTCCCATTCAATTTTATCCAGAGATCTCTTAGTTCTTCCTTTTCTTAAATTTCACTCACTTCCTTGTTTATTTATTTATTTACTGGTTTGGTTTATTTAAATCTGAAAGGGGGAAATGGATGTCTGCCACAAGAATATTTTTAGTATTGCCTTCTTGAGCTTATTTAATTTCTCCTTCAAATTTTTGGAAGCATTACCATTTGATGCATATAGGTTTAGTACTTATATTACTTCATTGTCTATGATAAACTTTAGCAAAATGTAATTTCCTTCCTCTGTCCTTTTAATTAGAGGCTTTTTTTGCTTTACTTTTGCCTGAGAGTATGATTGCTATTTCTGATTTTTATACTTCAGATGATACATCATAAATTCTGCTCCAGCTTTACTTTTATTCTTGTATATTTTGCAGACTCAAATGCATTTCTTATAAACAACATATCAAAAGATCCTAGTTTTTAGTGCACTCTGCTATCAGCTTCATTTTAATAGATAAGTTCATCTTGTTCACATTCACAGTTGTGATTACCAACTATGTGTTCCCTTCCATCTTATTTTCCCATTTTGATCCTGCTCTTTTTTCAGTCACTCTGTTCCTCCTAACAAAAGGTTTGTTTTATCACCACTCCCTGCTTCTCATTCTATTATTCCCCCTATTGTCTTATTCCCCTTCTACTTTTCTATAGAATAAAGTAGGGTTCTGTACCCCAGTTAGTATGATTGTTATTCCCTCTCTAAGTTAATTCTAGTGAGAGTAAGTTTTAACCACTCTCATTCTCTCCTCCACTGTAATAGTTTTTCATCCCTTTTTAGGTGAGATAATTTGCCACATTCCACCTCTCCCTTCCTTTTTCTCTCAGTGCAATCCTCTTTTGCATGCAATATTTGCTTTCTTTTTTTTGCATATCATATCATCTTATTCTCATACCTTTTCTATCTAATTGTACTCCATCTAACTGCTCTAATACTAGTAAAAATTTTAAGAATTACACATCTCATCTTTTTGTGTAGGAATATAAAGAGTTTGACCTTACTAAAATCCTTATATTTTCTCTTTCATATTTGTCTTTTTATGTTTCTCTTGAGTCTCATATTTGGACACCAAATTTTCTATTTAGGTTTTATCCTTTTGTTAGGAATGCTTGGAAATCTATTTTGTAAAATGACCTTTTTTTTCTCCCAAAGAAAGTATTTACTTTTGATGGATAGATGATTATGTGTTATAAACCTAGTTCTTTTACTCAGCAGAATATCATATTCTAAGCCTTCTGCTACTTTAATGTGGAGGCTGCCAAGTCCTTTGTAATTCTGACTATAGCTCCATGGTATTTGAATTATTTTTTTCTGTCTGTTTCTAGTATTTTCCCCTTGACTTAAGGAGTCTTGAATTTAGTCATAATATTCATGCAAGTTGTCATTTGGGGATTCATTTCAGTAGGCCATCTGTAGATTCTTTCAATTTCTATTTTATCCTCTTGTTCAAGAAAATCAGGATGATTTTCTTGGATAATTTCTTGCAATATGCTATCTAGACTGTTTTTTTTTTTGACCTGCTTTTCAGGCAATCCAATAATTCTTAAATCATCTCTCCTTCATATATTTTCCAAATAAGTTTTTTTAACAAATAAATATGTCATGTTTTATTCTTTTTTCTTCTTTTTATTTTATAGTTTCTTGATGTCTCATGAAGTCATTAGATTCTAGTTACTCAATTCTAATTTTTCAGAAATGATTTTCATCCCCTTTTCAACCTCTTTTTTTCCATTTAACCTAGTCTGCTTTTTAGCCTGGAATTTTCTTCTTCTTTTTGCTTTCATTTCTCTTTTCCATTTTTCCCCTGCCTCTCTTAATTGATTTTTGAAATCATTTTTGAGCTCTTTCAGAGACTAAGACTAATTTATTTTTTCCTTTGAAGTCTTGTTTGTAGCTACTTTGCTTTCACAATCCCTTCTGAGTCTGTTCCTTGCTCTTCATTTTCTCCATAAAAATTTCTTAAGTATAGGGTTTTGTTTGTTTGTTTGTTTTGGTGGAGTTTCCATTTGTTTATTTTTCCACAGTATTTCTTGACTTTTGTTTTTTTCTTAGAGGTGGGCTCTGATCTCAGGACAAAGAGGGTACTAAAGTTTAAAAAACTTCATTTTTTTCTTGCTGATATTCATATCTTTTCTCTGTATTTCTGCAAGTTTCAGTTCTTCTAAAGTGATATGGGCTGGGAGCTCTGAAAGTCATCTCCCATTGCTGATTCAATTACTACTGATGACTGACGATGACTTACAGAGCTCAGAACACTGTGAGTCACCCTGTGCTGAGGCTCAGGGTCCAGCCTCATGTTTGGGCTTCACTCTGCTCTTGATCAGGTCATGCACACTGTGGACTGCCTTACCCTGGGGCTTGTAACAGCCTGAGCTTGAGTGAGGAATCTGGGCCTCTTTCTGCTTCTACACAGATCAGATGTATGGTGGACTTTCTTAGGCTAGGATTCAGAACTTCACTGCAGGCTTGGGAAAAGGCTCTACACCTCCCACTGGTCTTGCACCTACTATGTGTCTTTTCACATTGCTTTGTTCTGGGTCTTAGGGCCTCAGTTTGGGCTTGAGTAGAGGCTCAGAGCCTCTTTCTAGGCCTGTAATAGCCAGACACACCATGGACTTCCATGCACTAAGGCTTGAAGACTCACTGCAGACTTGCCATCTTGATTTCCCCACTGACAGGAATGAGTTTGTAAACTCAGTACTTTGAAAAAGCAAACATGGCGATTCTTTATGAATCACAGTCATTAAAAAGAGTTCCAAGAGTGCTGTCTCCTCCCAATCAGGAGTGATTGACAATTAGTAGAACTAATTAATTAGAACCAACTTTCCTTGGCAAGGATTTGCTAGTAGTGTGTAAGTTCTAGAAAGTTACAGTAAATTGGGATAAATGAATGAGAATTTTTATATGCTTTCTAAGTCTTGGCTAAGCTCTTTTCTAAACACTGGGGCTACAAATATGAATGAAATAGCCTCTGCCCTCAAAATACATTCTGAGTTTGATTATTGATATTCAGTCATTTCAGTCATGTCTGACTCTACTTGACCCCATTTGGGGTTTTCTTGGCAAAGACACTAGAGTAGCTTGTTATTTTTTCTCTAGCTTATTTTACAAATGAGGGACTGAGGCAAATAGTTAAATGACTTGCCAAGTGTCTAAGGCCAGATTTGAACTAAGGAAAATGACTTTTCCAGGCTCAGTATTTGATCTACTATGGCACCTGGCTGTCCTTCCATATTAGAAAACAGGAATATACAGTGTATGTGGTTGTCAAAGTTTTGTAACTCCTGATGGAATTATGCAAGGAAAAATGGATTAAGACAGATGATTGGAGTGAGCCTGATTTCAATTTAGTAAGATATAAGCAGAGGTAAAACAAGAATAAAAAGTCAGTTTTCAGTTACCTTTGACTATAAAGATAAGTGATTGGATGAATGAATAAATGACAAAATAACATTTTTTTTCTTCAGAGAGTATTATTGTCAGAAAAGTTCTACTCAGATCTGTTTAGAATAGTATGGAGCCTTAAGTACACCTAATAACTTTTCATTAGCTTCTTTATTTGTTGATATGGAATAGATATTCTATTTTTTTATTTTAAATGTAGCCCAAAAGTAAGTTTTACTTCATAATACTGCATATTTATTTTTGTGTTTCCAAAGTTTTAGAGTGCCAAGTTTAGCTCTTATCAGATAATTAAAGAGAACTTGCCTCCTGAGGCAATTTTAAATCAATCTCCGGAAAGGCAGTAACTATACACTGTAGATAATTATAGTCCATTAAAGTACCCTAAGATTAGATTCAGAGATCACTAATCACACAAGGTCATAAATATTCTGTGCCTTTCTTTAGTAATTTATACATTTTGATTCATAATACCTTTTGTGGAAAACTACTTTCAAGGGTTCTTAAAACATACCCATGTACAAGTATAAATGCACATATAAATCTCTAACACATACACTAATCAAAGAAGAATCATAATGTTTATCTAAAATACAAAGTAAAATTAATAATATAACATGAACTGCAAAACCAACCAGTATTATTATCCTAGTGA
Source organism: Monodelphis domestica (assembly GCF_027887165.1). NCBI lineage: Eukaryota > Metazoa > Chordata > Mammalia > Didelphimorphia > Didelphidae > Monodelphis > Monodelphis domestica. Next base: position 85,024,560 of record NC_077228.1, on the reverse strand, counting down.
AATAGGTTTTTTTATAACTCAAGTTGATTATTGTTTTGCTAAAGTCATTGACTTCTTCATGCAGTCTTCATCTGTATCAGATAATAGATAATTGTTTAATTATAAATTTAATTAAAATATTTCAGTAACAGACATGATAATCATTATTTTATGGATAGCAAAAATGAGCATCTCACAAAATATTTTGAAATTTTAAGAACACAGTACATTTCAAAATTCTTATTGAAATTTTAAGCTATTAAACTTACAAGTATTTTTAAACTGCATTAGGATGTTGGGGGCATGATGTAAAAGTGCGTTTTACTTTTTATATTCATAGATAATCATTCATCAATCAAATACATTTTTCCCTTCTTAGAAAGTAAACATAAGAGGAAGAAGAAATATTCCACTCCAATGAATCTAATTTTGATTTCTAAAAGTTTTATTGTCAAAACTTTTATTTTTAATTCAGTTATCTATATCTATAATTACACATGCAAATATCATTGTCTCTGTTAGTATACAAGAGGCAATTTAAAGAGAAGTGAGGTCAGTTATAATGGAAAGTTAAATTTTAAATATCACGAGTAGAGGAATTGGTTTTGATTGGTTTTTATGTCAGCATCCAGGTCACTTTGTACATAGTAGGACTTAAATACATGTCTGCTGAATTGAAATGATCTGAACTGAATCTAATTGAAAGAAACAGTGTTAAAAGTGAACAATCAGTTCTAACAATTAATAATCAATCCACAAGAGCAAAATGAGTATTGGCTCAGGCAGGCACTGTGTGTGACACTAGAGCTACAAAACAAACAATGAAATATTCCCAATTCTGAAATTTCATTCTATTCTAATATTATATTCTAAGGATATAAATAGAAGTCAAAAGGCCATAAATGTTTGTTTACTTTTTGGCATGTTTTGCTTTGTCAGTTCATCTCCAGGTTGTACTTTAGATTTTCTCTACCATGCCAAAAAAAATCTCTTCAAGTAGGAAGCTTTGCCCAGTCTTAAAATTCACACAGCTGGAATTCTCAACCTCTGTGGCCTCTTCTGATTAGATGGCCACTCTCAGAACATCCTATTAAGGAGTACACCCAAGTCATCTGTATCTCCTTTTCCAGTCTGTCTGTACTCTGGACTTTTTCTACCCCAACGTTTTACTCTTTTCAACTCCTTTTCATGTGTTGTCTCTCACCAATAGAATGTAAGTTCCTTGAGGCCAGGGACTATCTTTTGTTTTTCTGGGGTTTGGCACAGAGTCAGCGTTTAATAAATGTTTATTGATGTACTAATACTACAAACATTTTCAGATTATTCTCATTTCCTGAGAGCTCTCTTCTAACAAAGTAACACAATGAAACAAGACTCACTGCAATAACCACAATGAAACAGAAATGAATTTTCCTAACACCTCCCACACAAGTTGGGGAAGACAGACAGACAGAGACAGATAGAAACAGAGACAGACAGAGAGACATAGAAGAAAAACAAATTTCCTTTAATAAATATGCATGGTAAAGCAAAAAAATAAATGTTATTTGCTTTATACTATTTAGTTATATCTCTATTGATATTCTTTGCCTGTGTATTTCTGTTTCTGTCTCTATGTCTCTGTCTCTCTTCTCTGTGTCTGTGTCTGTCTTCTGTTCTCCTAAAACCATCACCTTTCTGTCAATTCAGGACATGATTGAATTTCTAAGTCATAATGGTCAAACAGGATAATAATATCTCCCTTGATGAGTTAAGAAAGAAAAAATTATTTTAGATACAGAGAACATTTATTAAATACTTTCTATCAAAGAACCCTATACTAGGTACTAGAGGAAATAAAGTATAGATAAAATTAAGCCTTTCTTTCATAGTAAAGGAAAGCATTTTGCACATACAAAAATTATGATATGTGATAATGTGGGGTGAATGAATTAGAAAAAGATTTAAAATAAAATGTTTGGGAAGTTGGGCAGGGGAAAGGTAAACCATGATAAGCTCTAGGATCATGTTTTGTTGATCAGTCATTTAGTCATATCTAATTCTTTGTGATCCCATAGACCATAGCATACCAGGCTCTTCTATGCCCCATTAACACTTGAAGTAGATCCAATTTAAAAAAAATAATTTCAGTATTTTACATGTTGATGAAATTTTAATAATCATTTTCTGAAATTTTGTGAACCATGTTCTAGCCCTTCCCTTCTAACCCTCCCTAAAATGAAGCCTTTTTCAGAGACAATTGCTATAATTTTTCATCCAGTTATTTGTTTCCCTTCTATTCTTGATTGCATCAATTTTATCTGGGTAGAAACCTTTTGATTGAATGTAATCACTTTCATCTATTTTACATCTTATAATAGTCTCTATGTCTTATTTGGTCCAAATTTGTTAATTGTTTTCATGGCACTATTTATCCATTTCATCCTCTGCTATTACTTTTTTCTTTTACCTTCAATTTCTCCCAACATCAAGTCTTTGCCAGTGAGTCCTGTCTTCTTATTATGTGGAAAAAATGTTTAAGCTTCAGCTTCATTTTTAATCTTCAATGAATAGTCTGAATTAATTAAGTGTTGATTAATTTGATCCCCTTGCAAGTCTTCTCCAGCAGCACAATTCAAACATCTATTCTTTGGTGCTTTCCTTATACTCCAACTTTCACAGCCATACATTGCCACTAGAAAAAACAAAGCCTGACTTCTACAATTTTGTTGCCAAGTTAAAGCCTCTACTTTTTTGTATGCTGTCCAGATTGACCATAATTTTCCTTGCAAGGAGTATCTTTTAATCTTATGGTTCTAGTCACTGTCTTCATGATCTTTGAACCCAAGAATAACAATTCTAGCACTATTTCCATTTCTCTATTTACTAGAAAGAAGTGAGTCCAATTTCCAAAATTTATATATATATATATGTATATATATATATATATATATATATTAAACTTCCAAACTTCCAGCCAGCTTACGTAGTCTCCTCTTTCACCCTCAACATGATGCTTCTTAATTCTTCATTTTCTGCCATTAGCGTGATATCTGCATATTTGAGATTGCTGATATTTTTTTCTGGGCAACTATAACTCTGACTTTTAAGTCATCTAGATTGTCATTTTTTATGATGTACTCTAAACGTAAATTTAAAAAATAAGAGGTCAATATGAAGCCTTCTTGTATCCCTTTTCCAAAGTTAAAACAAGCAGTTGTTCTATGTTCATTTCTAATTATTTCTTCTAGATCTGCATGCAGGTTCCTCAAGAAAAAAGTAAGTTGATCTAGTAATCCCATCTCTTTGAGGATATGGCATATTGTGCTGTGATCCACACAGTCAATGGCTTTAGTGTAGCCAATAAAGAAGAGAGATATTTTGGTTTCTTTGTTTTATGAAACTCCCTTGCTTTCTCCATAATCCAGCAAATGTTGGCACTATGTCCTCAGTTCCTCTGCCTCTTCTAAAACCCACCTCCTCTTTAGGTAATTCTCAGTTCATATATTTAAGCTTCAGAATATTAAAACATTTTCTTGAAATTGCTGAGTTTTAACAAAACAGTTGTTTTGTTTTTTAATAACCAATTCTCTTTGAACTATGAAAAATCATTGTTAACTGGAGAGATTGAAATTTTGTATCCATATTTGGAATTTCTATAGAAATATAAATATGTATGTGTATGCATTTGATAATAGATATCAAAATATAATTCTAGATATATAATATATAACTAAATATAGATATGTAAATCTAAAAGTAACACAGGAATATTACCAATCATAATATTCAAAGAAGATAGCTTGTGGAGAAGATGGGGTTAAGTAAAGGCCTTTTACAAAATGACAGATGAGAAACTCTAAATGAAACCTTTATGATCTAAAGCTTCCCTTTCATAACTACTGAGCTCTCTTACAATTTTCAGCTTGTTACCTAAAAGGTTATATATGCAGATTTCACTCAGCCCTGAAGCACTTATTTAAAATTCATGTATTACAAATTTTAGATCAATTTAAACTCATGAGTCTTTTGCTGGGACTGTATCCAAACAATAACTTGGTTTTATTAGTAGGATGATTACAGTAAAATATCAAATAACTTCAAATTACATAATAAAAAGGGCAAGGAGCAACTGTTGCTGATTTTTTTAAAAGAAGTTATTTTTAGTATGATAATATAAATGAGAATTAGCCTTGAAAAAAGTTAAGATTCAATTGCAGCCTCAAAGGGTCCATTTTTGAGTTATCATTTATATGTAAGTTCTGAAGGAAAAGTGAAGTAATGGATCTAGTAAGAGAAATATATCATTTTTCTTTTAAATCAGCTACAAAATATCAAACTATGGGAAAAGAGTCAGAATTTTACTCAACGTTCAAAAAAGATAGGAAGGGTAATTCCAGAAATGCAATTTAATCTTGTTACTATTTTTGGAGGGGAAAATGTCAGTAACTATATTGTTAATTATAAATGGTGCCTGGAAACCATAGAAATGAAATACAGGGGTTAAAATAGTGGGAGTATAGGGAAAGGAGAAGCAAAGTCATATTCAGGGATAAGCATAATTTGTTTATTTATCACAGCAGCAAATTGAGAATATGGTATAGGAATACTATAACAATCCTTGACATTATTACTATTTGTCTATCCACTGCTGAGGAGTGACAACTATAGGACTATGGAAAGTTGCCAACGTTGAGCTGAAGCAAAAAGTGTGCCACAGTAGTTTGTGTTCAGTGTCCTTCCATCTTCCATATCTTTGTTTCAGTTGGAGCTGGTCCCCACCATCTCAAGATGGAAAGGTATCTCTTCTGTGTTGAAAATCTGCTATGGTGTAAGCTACTAAGTAATGTATTAGCTAATGAGAACTTAGGGTATAACCTTCCCACTTATCAAGAAATAATTTGTTTTTACATTGTACAGAGAACTGATCTAGGATCAATAGGAGATATAAAGTTGGAAAAATATCAAATGCTTCTTTCATAGAGTGTATCCTGTGAAAATAGGGAATGAGAAGACAGAAGACTATATCGTATTAATACATGAGGTTCATTCATTGGGAGACAAGAAGACATGACATATAAAGTGATGGATGTGTAATCAGGAAGATCAGGATTGAAATCATATTTATCAGATGCAATAGATTCCTTCTATCTCTGTTCCTTTGTTACAAATGTGCATTAATAATGCCTGAGGTGTCTATTTCTCAGAAATATTGTGAAGTTCAAATATGATTACATATATAAATGGTTTTATCAAATTTAAAGTACAATATAAAAATATCACGATTCAGGGAAAGGTTCTCAATAAGTAAGAATATTGGAGCACTTCTTGAAAGAATTGGCATTTTAGCTGGACTTTAAAGGATTTATATTTTGCAAGTAAAAGACTAAAGAGAAAACTTTCTATCAAGAGAGGAGCATTACATAAAGCAAAAAAAAAGTTTTGTCTTTCCTTAGATTCAAAGAGTACAACATTGCTGGAAGGAAGATATCATGGGGAGGAATAGCTCGAATCAGAGCTGAAAAAGCCCAGGTGAAACCAGATTGCAAAGGGTACTGAAGAACAGGCAATTAGAAGTAGCTCAAAAATTCTTGAGTACAGATGTAACGTGGCCAGATCACTTTAATAGATCCAAATCCCTCATTATGTAGTGTCAAGAAATGACTTTCAAATTCTTTTAAATTTAATTTTCAGAACTGAAATCACTGTCTCAAAAATAAACAAATTCAACTAGAGTTATATCAATTTCAAAAGAAAATACATTCAAAGATAAGCCTTTCTTTTCCTTTTTAATCCATTTGACCTATGATAAATTACTTTTTCAAGAAAAAATGAAACCTTTACAGTATCATAAAAAGAATTACAAACTATAGGAAAATAACCCTGGCAAAGTGGCCTTAGGTCTTTTTTTTAACTTCATAAAATCATTTTAACAATGTCAAAATAAAGCACTCATTAAAATCCAGTGGCATTCTTTTTATGGAAATATTCAATATGATCATGTGACTCTGAATATTAATAAAGGTTCTAATTAAATACCATTAGTTGAAGGGGAGCAGTAGGAAAGATTAAGTTATTATAACTCTCACAGAAGCCACAGAGACAGATAATACTACCAGAACTTCATGACATGCTCTGAATGGTGATATTTAAATGTAAGATGAGTAGTGAAAATTACTCTGATTTTCAGCTATATAGATGTTTTTTACCTTATTATCACTTCTTTCCTCTTTTCAATGTCCTAGTCAAGTTGTAGAGACTTAGAAACTTACACAAAAGATACAGACCAACTTACGATAATAATGCTGATGGTACCCATATGATGAAAGGTATTTAGATCGAGGCACCACGGACAAATAAGGAATGGATCAAGGGAAAATAGGAAAAATATATGCCAGGATCAAAGTTATTATTATTATTATTGTAGTCTCTCGGTAACTGAGGATGATGATTGTTTTTGTGCGTTTTTGTGCACAAAGACACTTGTGCATGAAGATATAAGTGGAAAAGTCGATGCACAGAGACAGTCCCACTCTCTCGGCGTTGGAAGCCTGGGTCCAGTGGCACAAAAAGTCGTTACACCTGGAGACTTACTCAGTTACATTGGGTGGCCGTGTTGTCTTTTGTGCTCCAACACGCCCTAAGCACTCCACAGTGCCTTGCTGCATCGCCATCTCAGCTGTTGAACCTTCTTGTTGGTTTCTTCCGTCTGTTCAGCCGAAGCAGTCTTCACATGCTGGGTCAGCAAAGCCCTGGTTCACCAGGGGTCCACGACCCGATGGTTACCCTCACAAGGTTTAGCCAGCCTGTGAAGCCGTTGCCCAGGGTGTGGCCTCTGCCGCATGCTAGCAGCTACTGGGAGCCACAAGTGAGAGCTGGGTGTCAGGTGGGGGTCAGAGGCTGGAGAGCTGCCCTAGGAGGGCACGACAAGCCCTCCATACCAGAGATATTACCCCTCCCTGAGCACCCCATACATCTCTAGGATCAAAGTACAGGAAAGCCAAGGATACAACCATATTTCCTGAGTGACAAGATACATGTGAGACTTAATCTCTGAACAAGCCTGGGCACTGTGAGATGACCTTGAGGCCACAGTGGAGAAAGAAAGGGAAGGAATAATTATTTTTTTTCTGAACCAGCTCTCAGACTATATCAGGACCTCAAATAACCTCCCAGTTCAGCACAGGTATATGAGGATCATCCTCTACAATGGCAGTATATAACAATGTGAAGGAAAACTAGTTTGTTTATAGGAAAATGTGAAGTCTCACAAGAACCCTTCTGCATTCTAATTCACCTGTAATATCACCAGAAAGTAGAAGGGAAGAGTCAAGATACAATGGTTTCCAAAGAAGGGGGAGGCAAATGTATATAGAGTATATATTATATAAATATATAATGTGTATATACACATATATAATTACATATACAGTCATGTTTAATGCATAAATAATCCACAGATGTCTAAGCCACCTAAATCAATTGTTTTTGAATGGCTGTACACAAAATTTCTTTGTCATAATTACATAAATATGAGCCAATCTTTGGATGCTGCTGTCTGCTATCCAACTACCAGAACTCTGATAATATTATCAAGAAAGCTTCCCTAACTGATAAAATAAATTATGAAGATAAATGAACAAAATGTTTCCTATTGATCTACACATGTTATAGGGAAATTATCATATAGTCAGAAGATTTATCATTTTTGATAGATCATTATCTACCTTACTAACATGAAATAAATAATAATTGTTTAAATCAACTTTTGCTTTGCTAACAAAGTTTATTCTCTTCATTGCTAAATATATTATATGGATTATAATAAATGGAATACATGGCTCTATAAATGCTAAATATATTATATGGATTATAATAAATGGAATACATGGGAATAAATGGTTCTAAATGAGCCATTTGTCTAGCTGAAGCGTGCTTATGTATCTATACAAATACCCAGTTGTACCCTTTTCCTTCTCTGAAAATGAGCTCTAAATTGCAGGGACTACAATAATAGCTACTACATGGTTATTTTAGAAAAATCAGTACCAAACATATTAAAGGCTGCCATAGTCCTACTTTGGCCCTTTAATTTCTATCCACATGTGACTCCTGATAATTCCAAGGAGAATATTATATGTATGAACTTGCAAAATTAGGCTTTACTTGCTTTATCCCCATGTATGATGCTCTATTCCTTTCTTCTATAACTTTGAGGACTATTAAGGAGATATCGCACTCCTCAAATGTATTCCCTCCTTAGAATTCGTAAATTTCTTCCTTCAAAGCCTGGCTGCAAGACTTCTGTTGATCCCCTCAATGCTTAGTGTTTCCTTCTCTGATGAAATTACTTTGTCTTTTTTATATACTTTCTATGCTCTCATCTCTCGGCCTAAATTGCATTCCTTGAAGGTTGGAACTTTTTGCTTCTTTTTATATTCCTAGCTCTTAGAATACTGCTTTGTACATACTAGGCAATTTAATTGATTATATCTAGAAATTCTGATGCTCAGATATTCAATTATTTTAAAATTGAACAATTAGTAATATTGTAAGGAATATTTGTAAATATTTACTTTGGGGCATTTACTTCGGGACTGCCTTTTGAAATGGATGTTTAGTACATAAATTAAATTTAATATGTCCAAAATAGCATTCGTTATTTCTCTCCCCTTTTTTCCTCCTCCCCTATTGCTATAGAGAGAAATGCCATCCTCTTAGTTCTGCAAGCTCACAACCTAGAGATCATCTTAGATTCCTCACTGTCTCTCCTCTTCCCCCATATACAAGCTATTGCCAAGGTCTGCCAATTTCATTTTTGATATGACTTTCAAATATATCACCTCCTGTCCTCTGCCACTGCCACCACTCTAGTGCTGGTACTCATCACTCCATTCCTTGATTACTGCAATTGCTTGCTAGTGGGTCTGCCTGTCTCAAGGCTCTCCCCACTCTAATTCATTCCTTATTCAGACATTCAAGCAATTTTTCTAAAGCACGGGTTTGATCATGTCACCAATATACACAATAAACTCCAGTGGCTACCTATTGTCCTCCAGAGCAAATAAAAAATACTCTGGCATTCAATGCCTTTTATAATCCAGCCCTCTTTCCAGCCTACTGACACCTTACTTCCCGACAAATATTCTACAGTCCAGCTACATAAGCTCCCTGGCTGTTCCATGAAGAGACACTCCATCTCTCAGCTCTCTATCTTTCTGGCTGTCTCCTATACCTGGAATGCTCTTCTTCCTCTGCTATGACTATTAGCCTCTCTGACTTCCTTTAAACAGCAATTAAACACCCACCTTCTGCCTGAGACCTTTCCTAAACCCACTTAATCATTATACCTCCATTCTGTTATTTCATATTCATCCTATAAATAGCTTTCCTTGTATATATTTGTTTGCAGTTCTCTTCCCCTTTAGGTTGTAAGCACCTTGAGTGTAGATTTTATCTTTTAACTCATTTTGTATCTCCAGTGCTTAACACAGTGCTTGGCACATAGTAGGCACTTGTTTGTTGATTGGTTGATATAATTTTACCTGGGTGGGCATTCCTTCCACCACCATAGATCAAAATTCCTCAGTGATTAGTAAATGGTTATATGTTGGTGGTCTTGCTGTTCATTTTGGGGTTATGAACTCTCATAAATTTAGATTCCTCCTCTGATAATAAACCAATACTGGACCAACAATAAAAACCATTAAAAAAAAGCTTTGATTTGTTTAGCAATTGCTTGGCTTGTTTAGCAATTTATGTAGCAATTGTTGAACTTGTACTTTTCTACTGAAACTTTTGAGGAATCAGGTTCATTTCCAAACTATAATGAAACTTCAGTCAGTGACTTTAATGGAAAATGAGAGTCCTCTCCAACTAAATTATGAGGCCAAGAAATAGATTTTAAATATTTAAAACTATATTAAAAATAATCCTGATAATATTTTTAATAAAGTGAACTACCTACTCTGTTAAGAGGAAAATTTTTATTTAGTCATTAATTATTTTTATTTAGTGTTTAATAAACATTTGTCATTTTTTATTCCTGATGCATTTTTTCTAATCTATTTCTCATCATCTTTAACCATACCTATTTTGAATTATTCACTAAATAACAAAGTATACATTTACTTTGTTATAGCATCTTGAGTTCTTAGTAGAATTATATTTTCATTTACAATCCTCATGAGGTGACCAAATGTCTCTGACATAATGTTCCTGACCACCCTTTGTACTTATGATAAACCCAATTCAGCTAATTTCTTTATTTGTTCCTCCAAAGAATATCCAGAAGCCACCCCTTCATTTAGTGTCAGCTTTCAGATTTCTTCTGACTCCATTTTATAAGAAAAACTCAGGATTCAGATGTCTAATTACTGATAACAGGAAAGGGGTACAGCATTTAGAGAACCAATGGATCAATGATAGTTTATAAATGGCTTAAAATTGGGCAATTTATAGCACTCTCTGACCTCTTTGCTGCTACTCTTCTACTGTCACTGAAGAAGGAGGAGGGAGCTGCTTGAGAATGAGCATCACTTCATATTCTTTCCAATTTTTCATTTGTGCCACATAATTTATTTCCAGACATTTGGGCAACATGCATTTTTTAAGCATTTAAGGAACCTGTCTATTGGACATTAGCCTTTTCTCCTACTTGAATAAGCTGCTTTCAGAAAGCAGATTCATCTTGGGAAGACTGTACTAGAAGTCTTTCCAGGATGGCCAAGCCTGCTGGTGCTTACTCTCTCCAGACATAGCTTTGGAAGCTAAAAACTTCTTCTATATTGCAATGCCATATTAGCAGAAGACTTTGTGGAGACTCTAAAGCAATAATACTAGGAATTATTAAGAAATCTTCCTTCAACTCTAAGTTAGCCTGTGACCCATCTCAAAGATCCATCCTCAAACTCTACCAATAAGCCAGAGTCCAGTCCCAAGAAACTACAGTTAAGTATTATTATATGTAGTAAAATACCAATTTGTACCAATTAGATGAAATATATAATAAATATGTAAACCTCAAATTTCCTTAGACTTATAAATGTTGGAAATTTCACCATTGGGATATTTCATACTTGGAAAATTTCTTACTGATAGTCTATTGGAATGGGAACCCCATTGGCATGGGAGGTTCCTCCTCCTCCCTTCTTAAGATTACTTTAGGACAGAAACCCTTTGCTGAACAATGGAAAGGACTTTGACCTATGCTTAAGCATAGAACAGGAATTTCTTTGAGTCATGATTGATTTTAGAATTGATACAATGGAGATACTTGGAATAAATCTCCACCCTATTCAGTCCTAACAGGATTGAGTAAGGGCTGCAGCCTAGATCAAAATTTAATTATTCCAATCTCTACCCTACTCAGGTTAACAGGATTTAGAAAGGGCTGTAGCAAAGGAGCAAAGATTTAATCATTTGAAAATATGACCTTCAACAGACATGTGCAAAAGCCAGAAACCTCTGGGCGGTACTGGGTTAAGCTAGAGCCTCCATTGGCACAGGGAAATTGATGAACAGTGATTGGTAGATGTGAGGACTGAGGGGAGGCAACTTGGAGGGTTTCCTTAAAGATAGGGGGTCTGAAGACTTGAGGAGGTTGTTGAGTAGTTGGTCGGTGTGGTTCGTGTGGGCTCTGAGAAGCTTGCGCTGAAGGAAGCTGAAGGAAGCTGAAGGTGGGGGCCTCTGAGACTGTTTCTCCATTTTGGTCACGTGAGTAATAGGGACTGATCTCTTTTCTTTGCCCCAGCTATCTAAGGGCTTGGGCCTTTTGGCCCAGCCTAAACAGAAGGGGTATTTAAGCCCTATTTCCTTCTCTCCTTTTTTCTCTCTCTCTATCTCTAATTACTTCCTCCTATTGTAATTAAACTCCATAAAAGATTGACAGCTGATTTAAGTTTTCATTTAGGAATTACATAGCTGATTCCTTGGCGACCTTAAATTAATATATATCAGTCTTTTAAAGTGATTCCCTTGTAACAAATATTTCAGAGTAAATTAATAGTTTTAAAAATATATATTGACTATTGGGTATGATTATCTGAACAAAATATATTTTTAGAACCAAACTATGAATTATTCACAGAGCACATATATTTTCACTACATTGTACCTTTAATTATTCCTTAATTTCTTTCCAATCATTAAAAAAATTAAACCCTTACCTTCCATCTTAGAATCAATACTGTATATTGGTCCCAAAGCAGAAGAGAGATAAGGGCTAGGGTTCTAAGGCAGAAGAGAGGTAAGGGCTAAGCAATGGGGGTCAAGTGACTTTCCCAGGGTCACAAAGTTAGGGAAGTGTCTGAGACTAAATTTGAAACCAGGACCTCCTGTCTCCAGACCTGGCTTTCTAGTTATGAAGCCACCTATCTGTCCCCTTTTTCCATTCCTTTCAAGGAGGAGAGAAGAGTTTACAGTCACGCTCTTAAGAACGATACTTATGGTGAGTTCCACTATTGAGATCAATTTAGTACTTAATCCAGAAGTCACCCAATTATGATATATTAGAGTGAATCACTGGAATAATCATTCCATCCTCTACTTTTTATACTCTTTTTCCAACCTCTACTCTTACCAGCTGCCCATAGGCATTCTCAATGTATCTATTTTTTTCTGGTAAATTAAGTAAATAAACATAAAGACAGTAAGAGACAGAGACAGAGAAAGAGAAAAACATTTACTAAGTATGTTGCAATTCCAAGCTCTATGCTAATGTTGGGAATACAAAAAATAAGCAACACAGCAAGACAGTCTTCAAAAAATTACATTTTAATTACATTAAATCCTAGTGGGGCAATATATAAAAGAAAACTGGAAAGGTGGACAAAAGGAGAGTTCTCAATTGTGTCTGACTCTTCATGTCCCCATTTGGAATTTCTAGGCAAAAATGATGGATTGGTTTGCTATTTTCTTCCAGGGGATTAAGGGAAACAGAGAATAAACAACTTTCCCAAGGTAAAATGTTTCAGCCAAATTTGAACTAGGGTTTTCCTGAATTTAGTCCCAGGACATTATCCACTAATCCACCTAACTGTCTCTCACATAGGTATCTCCAATATCCCTTCATCTAAAATCAAGACAGAATAAACGCTTTACGTTTAAAGGGGTAAACAATAGAGTCTCCTAATAAAAGGCCACATGAAAGTCTCAAAAGGCAAAGGTTTAAATCCTCCCACTTTGTAATATTTTCTCTCTCCTTTGAATAACAGTTAGGTAAGGAAGACACAAAGCAAAGCAAAAGCCTAGCTGTTTCTGGTGAGTGCCTTGTGAATGCACCATCATGAGTCAATCAGAAATACGGCTTTTCATAATATGCTTACCAGGCCAGAACCAGTTGCAGAATGTCTTTTCCAGCTCCAAATCATGGTGCAAGGCATTCATGTTACCTATGTTATGTCTTTAGAAATAGTCTCCTCTCTCTCTCCCACAAGGAGATTGCCCTTTTTATACAAACCTTTGAGCAACATCATCCAAATCATTGTTAATAAGTATAATTTACTTTGTATAGTGTTTTAAGATCAATTAAATGCTTTTACCTACATTTTTCTTGTTTTATCCTCATAATAGAGGCAAATGCTTAGATAGCATATTGAAAAGGAAGATATATTCAAAAGAGGACACGGTTTGAGAACAGAGAATTTATGTTCAAAATGTAGCTCCACCATGTATATTGCCTGAGAGATACTGAGGAAGTCCTTTAAATTCTCAAGACCTCAGTTTACTTATTTGTTAAATTAAAAACAGGCCTGTATTAGATGCTGTCTGGTTCTTTAAATCCCTTAATTTTTAAGTTTATCATCTAAAATGTGTATACACTGAACCCTTGCCTTTAAGGACTTTTCAATTTAGTTTTAGGTGGTGGGGAAGAAAGATATATTCCTGAAAGAATTAGTGGTTAACACAAGACAATATATCATTGAGTCTAATTCTTTCCAACAATCCCAATTCATTTCCTAAAGGCTGTCATTTCATTTAAATTATTTATTAATTAAATTAAATTATTTATTAAATTATTAATGGCTTAAATGCACTTTACTTCTCCAAAATTGATTAAAAATGTATGTGTATGTTCCTAGTTTATTTATGATTAATAGGCTTTACTTTTATTGTTTATAGATTGTTTTTTCAATTTAATTGATACTCTAGGCTTCTTCATGCCCAGTTTATACTATTGATTGCTCATTGAATCTGTAATTACGCAAATATAATTTAGTAAAGAAGTATGAATACAACCCCTTTATGTGTATAAGCTATATTCTAGGGCAAAGATATCTAAACATGTTCCTTTTTAGCCTAAAGGAACACACACCGCAATTATTTTAAAATGTAGTCAGAGCTTTTCTATTTGTGTATCCACCAGGATTCTTTCCTACTGCAGAACTTTCTCCTTCAGAGCTTAATTGATATGTTGGAGGAAGCACTGTAGCATATCTTATTATCCCCTGTCAAATGTGGGACTTATTCCTTACATTTTAAAACAAAAATAGGAAAATCCCTAATGAATTTATTAAGCAAAAACAAAGGATTTGAGATTTGAAACTCTAAGAGTTTTATAGGTTATTCAGACAACCTTCTTCATTTTGCAGATTATAATGACCACAGAAGTCAAACAGCATGCCAATGCCCATTCAGGTTGGTTAATACACTTAGAGCTAGACGAGAGCTCACAGTTCCTATAATTCAGCTTCATCATTTTGAAGAAATAGGAAACTGAGGCCAAATAGGATATCTATATCCACAGAGCTAATGTCACAAAAAATTTAGGTATTCATTTCACTAGACCACATTGACAGTATTAAAGTATAAAATCCCAAATATAGTGCCTTTCTCTCTCTCTTGGATTCCTATTTGTTTATGTAGCACCAACTGATGCACTGTTGAAATATTTAAATATATCTCTGTGTCCTTTATGTCTGTGTTAATAAATTACATAGCTAGTAACATTATTGTCTTTCTAAGCCAGGCATCCTTAACTATCTTTGTTCCATCTACCCATTTTCACAGTGAAGTTTATGGACCCCTCAGAATAATTTTCTTAAATAGTTAAAGGAAAATTAAATTTCATTTAGAGATTAGAGTAAATAATTGTTAAAATTAAATTAAAATTAAAATCATTAATTTTTAAATAGAGGAAATAAATGTTCATTCCCATACAAATTCACAAACCCTCTAAAATCTGTTCATTGAACCCCATCACAGGATAATAAGGACCTCAAGATAAGAAACTACAGTCTATACCAATGAAATTGGTGTTAAATACTGTAAAGAGAAAGAAAGTTTATGGGGAAAATATCTATGTGTGAACTTTATATATGCTTATGTACATATTGGTCATGTCTGAGACACTGACTCAGAATATATGTATATGTACTACTATTAGTCTCTTAGCTATTAAACGTTTGAAATATATAAGTATAAATACATAGATATGTATAGAATTAATGATTGTGATGATACAGAACTCCATATATTCAAATATATGATACTTTCTTTTCAAATGTATTATACTAAGTCAATGTCTCAGACATAACCAATTAATGAATGAGAGTGAACAAGAACATACCTCTTTATTGTTTTTGGACCCATTATGAGAGAATTAATTATAACCATTATAGCAGGCTATGAAATGGGTATTTAGCACTTTTATCTTTAAGAATACCTGAGAGAGATGTTTCTCAGTACTGAACCCCCCCCATGGGTCTATGGTATTAGTATTACTAAAGGTGCATTAGCAAAAACATATATATATATATACATATATATGTATGTGTATGTGTTTTATATATATACATATATATGTATATATAAAACATGTGACCAAAATATAGTGGTAAATGTTTAACAAGCAGTTCTCTAGGGGAAAATGTGCCCACAACACACTTTAAAATTTAATCTGCATTAATATTTTCTTCATCATTTTAAAGTTTAGACAATCAACAAAATAAAACAAGGAAAAAAGCCTTGATTTGTAGCATTTTCCATCTTCTTACGTATAAAGGAAAATGTAACAATCAATTCTCTCAAATATTATGAGCTGATTTAAGCTCACACTACTATTTAACAGTCTAAACTTGCTATGTGTAAGGTCTTGCCAATGGTGATGTCCCCATATAGAGAATTCAGGTTATTATCCTATTATGCATCTTTGATTTTTAACTTTCTAGTACTGAAAAGAAGAATGAAAATAAACATATAAAATTATGAGATAAATTTTTCATTTCTTTGAAATAATTGTAGCAGAAAATAGTATTTGAAATGTCTTGAAGGAAAGCAGAGTAACTAACAGGTGATATGTCAGAAGGATGTCATTGAGGACACGGAGGCTGTTGAGTGTAAATCCAAAGAATCAGGAGATAAAGTGTCATGTGCAAATAGCAACTGGTTCAATAGAGTTAGATTGTTGAATATGTGGAGTTCTGTATCACCTCAGTCATTCATTCTACTTCTAGCTCTTTTTATTGTTGTCATTGATGATACTTCCTTTTCAAAGAGGATCGACAACATCACAAGGCGGTGGAATTAAGTGAATTGCACAAAGCCATAAGTCTCACTTTCTCTTCCAGTTGTCATCAATATCCTGTGACAAGAAAAAAGTTAAGATGGCTTGGGATGTGCCAAGATGCAATCCGTGGCTTTGGCTTCTTCAATGTCTAACCAGGTTCTGAGAACTCTCCAGTAACTGCTTCAGCTTCATTCATCAGTACTGGAACAAATTATTTTCATCTGCCCTGAAGAATTGTAACTCTTAAATCACTACATGATTCTTAGGTAGTTCCTCCCTTTTAGACAAATTCCTTATCATATAAATAAGAGTGTCCAGTAATGACTCATTCAAAAAGTACAGTCCAGGAACTTAAATCATCCTAACTCCAGTGTCACACTTTTACCTATTATGCCATTTTTCTTTTCAAATTTATTCTCAAAGACTTAATAACTAAGAGATTAACAGCATTCTCCCTTCTCATTGTGCTAGTTATTACCTATGTATTAGAAAATACTTCCATCTCACAATGAAACTTTCGGATTGTTCTGGTCCTTTTATGGTGTTTTATGGTACTTGGGCCCATCCCAGTAAGTGCTACTGATTTATTCATTTCTGCCAGTTCCTAGAACATAGCAACATACTTAATAAATGTTTGTTAATTGTTTAATTGTTAATTCATGTTAGAAATAAGGCCAAGGGATAGTCCCATCCCCTACATAGGATTAGATAATTTTATATTGTATTTTATACTTAAACTTATAATGCAAACTCAAGAAACACATGAAATAAATGGAGTGCATTATAGCCCACTTTGCTTTGAATGTTAGTAGTTTTCTTTGAAAAGCCAGTTCATCATTAATATAAAACAAACTAGTGGTCTTGGTTCTTCTGTGGTCAAATTAATGCATCACCTCATTCATAACATCCATCAGGTCAAACTACCAATGTGACCATCAATGTGGCATATAGTGCTACATTTTAGTTTTTGGTGTTCTTTCTTAAGAATTTGCTTTAAATTGTTTTCTTAAGAATTGGTAACTAAATTAATTGGTCAATCATAATACATGATGTTACCTCAATGATTGAATTAATCAAATTGAGATTCCAAGTCTGGATAAAGTGAAAACTTGTCTAATATTTATTTTCTTAGAATAAAAGGAAATGAAAATAATTATATTCTAGGAATTATTTTAGTGAAAGCTCATATTTTTACAATAAGGATTTTGAAAAGAAAAAAGATTGTGAGCGTGTATGTTATCCTTTTCCAAGGATTCAAAGAGATTCCATGTAGAAGATGACAGATTTGTTCTGTTTCTTACCAGAAGGCAAAACTAGGAGTAAAAAGTAGAAGTTACAAAGAAGAAATGTCAGGCTTTGTCTTAGGAAAAGTTTCCTAACTACTGAAGTTGTTCAAAACTAAAGAACTAATTCAAAAGAAGATAGGTTCATTGATGGTCCCCAAGCAGAGGCTAGATGACTGCTAGTTGGTTATGTTATAGTGTGAATTATTTTCTGTTGTAGAGTGGACAATTGGACTGTTGAGTTCCTGTTCAACAGTAAATTCTGTGATTCTGCATTTGAAACAGGTAATGTGATTTATGTAAAAATATAACCAATTTGTAAATCATATAAATATATCATCAATTACATTGCATAAATTTCCTTTTCAAATTTCTACTGTAAACCTGACAGCTATTGTTTTAATATCTTTCTTGAAAAAAGGAAAGGAAATGAAGTTTTGATCAGTTGTTCATCCCTTAGATAATTTTGTTTATAATGATTTTAATGGAAGCAATAGAAAATCATTAATGTTCAATGTTTATATCTCATTGTTTCAATCATTTATGATTTCACAAATACGGTCACTACCTACACCATCACAAATCACTACCTCATTCTAATTTGGAAAATTCTATGCTAGTTTTTTTTAAAGCCAAAATAAATAACTTTTCTGCCACAATTGATGAACATAGTTAGTTAAATTCATTTAAAAATAGGTTTAGGTTCAGTCATTCAGCAATCTTTTTGAAAAGTTTTTAACTCAACAGGGATCCTTACTCTAAAGGGAAATTTATCACACTAACTAATACATATTTTCAGGGGATCCTAATTGTGATATTTGAAGCATATCAAATTAGATGTGGATTATTTTTATAAGGACAATAGAAATATTATTGTTACTTAATAGAAATGTAGCTCTAATTTATGCCTCCTCTAATTCTTTGGAAACAACATTTCTGAAGTCACTTATTTTCAAAATAATAATAATACCTCCCTTTCATATAGCCACAGGTTTTTAGAAGTATAGCCACCAGGGAATTCAGAGCTGAATCTACTGATACTGTATTTCATAGATGAGAAATGTGAGGTCTCTAAGAACTGAAGGAGTATGCCCAATGTCACAAAAATAATTAGCAAAGATAAGATTTGAACTTATGATGTGTGATTTCAAATCCAGTACATTTCCTACTATAAAATGGAAATTTAAAACTACTATTTAGTAGTCAAATGATAAAATTCACTTTTTAAAGTCAAACTCAGGTACTGGTGACAGTTCCCCAGTTATAAGCACCACTATACTCAATTAGATAGGTCATTAGCCATCACTAAACTAGTCATTTTTTGATAAATTCAAGTTAATTAATTATAATATTTATAATAAACATTTTAATGACACAAGTGATATCATACATCATTCCTTGACAGGCAAAATTGTCAGACATATGACATTTATTTCCATTTTCATCATTTTGAAAATATACTTCGTAAACATTCCAGTTGTTCTTTGGCTTTCCAGTTCATCATTAGGAGAAAAAAGTTTTTATTTTGTTTTGTCTTGTTTTATTTCTTTTCTTTTGAATCATGACAATGTCCTGGTATAAATGTAAAAAAGAAATGCATTAGCATATTTATTACAAATGTAATTGGTCTTCTTTTATTTGTGATTGGGGACAGGGTCACCAGTTAAAATATACCACTGTAAAATCTGCAATTTAAATTTCATTTCATGCTGTACTGTAGAAACAGTTTACATAAATAACATCCATTAATCACTAAAAAGAAAGGTTAGATGGAAATTAGGGTTCTATTATTTTTCTATGATTATTTATGGGTTAGTTATAAATTTTGATTTTCCCAAGGTGGCAGAATTAAGGCTTTTGAAACTGAAAATATCTTTAAGCAAATGCAACCACATCCAGGAAAACAATTGGCCTTTTATCATCTTGACCTGGAAAGGCTGCCATAAAGTCCCAAAGCTCTTTCTGATATAAATGTCTCTGGAGTTCAAAGACATTAAACACCTAACTAGAAAAGACAAATTTTGCATCCCAGGCTCATTGTAACTAATAGTTTCAAATGCTACTATTTAACTATTGAATAGAGGGGGTTCCTTTCTTCAAAAGGCTGTTATGTAGGGGGTTCAAAGCATGAGAATAAAGGAGACTTTGAGAACAAAAAGATATATTATTTGTGGTATAACAAGCAATTGAAGATTATAAATGGTATTTTGAATGAAATACAACCATGCATTAAAAACAGAAAACAATAACATTATGTAGACAAGAATATGTCTATGCAATGCCAAAATATCTAAAATGAGAATGAAAAATTCAGTAAATTATCACAATATTTTAGATCATGATATTTTTATAAGAATTATTCGGTCAGTTAGGTGATATTATAGAGTCAGATAGTGCTGAGTTCAAATCTGGCTTAGAAATTTACTAGCTCTTTTATGCAGTAAGTTACTTAACTTATGTTAACCTCAGATTCCTAATATATAAAGTGATGATAATAGCACATACCTAACAGGATTTTTGTGAGGATCAAATGAGATAATATATATATAAAGCATTTTGTAAACATTAAAGCACTCTCTACATGTTAGTAATTATTACTATCATTGCTAACATTATTAGCATTTGAATTATATAAATGACAGAATTGCTACTATGGAAATAATTTGTATGATCTATATATCATAATGGTTTGCACAGAGTCTTCAGTATTGCCTCACATACATACTAATATGTCTGCAGCCTCAGTAGGACAAATGTAGCAAGAGTAAAATACTATGTTTAGATTTGGATTCTGAACAGAAAGGATTTTAAAAATTTATTAGGGTTTCATGAAATATCAAAGCATAAAAAAACAAATTATAAATCAAAGTTGACTACCATAATAATATTTGGGCATTTGAAGACTCAGGAAAGAATAAAGGAAGTGTGGTTTAGTCAAACAAACACTGGTTTTGTGTCAGAGGTCTTGGATTCAAATACCAACTCTACTAACTTGTACAGGTGGTTTAAAATCCCCATACTGCACTTTACTATTTTTTAAAATGAGGGCATTTTGTGCTCTGTGGTGGCAACAAATTGAAAAATGAGGGGATGCCCTTCAATTGAGGAATGGCTGAACAAATTGTGTTATCTGATGGTGAGGGAATATATTGTCCTCAAAGGAAAAATGAACTGGAAGAATTCCATGTGAACTGGAAAAAGCTCCAGGAATTGATGCAGAGTGAAAGGAGCAGAATCAGAAGAACATTGTACACAGAGACTGATACACTGTGGTACAATCAAATGTAATGGACTTCTCCATTACTGGCAATGCAATGATCCAGGACAATTCTGAGGGATTTATGAGAAAGAACACTATCCACATCCAGAGAAAGAACTGTGGGAGTAAAAACACAGAAGAAAAACAATTGCTTGATCACATGAGTTGATGGGGATATGATTGGGGATGTAGACTTTAAACAAGCACTCCAGTGAAATTGTCAATAATAGGGAAATAGATCTTGATCAATGACACATGTAAAACCCAGGGGTTGTTAGCTTGTTAGCTGTTGGGGGAAGGATAGGAAGAAAAGAACATGGATCATGTAACCATGTGAAGCCGTCCACACCTATCTATGGACAAGGGAAACAGTTAAAATGTAAAGATTGTCTTAGGAGAGAGCATGTTTAGTGCTGCACATGGCAAGTAAAGCCTTTGACCCTTGTTCCCAGTGTCCCCCAGGATTAGGCGGGAAATCAGGTTTCTTTGTGCTCACCTGGCTGAGACAAATCACACCTATACCTTGTCGTAATTTACAATTATCCAATGGCAATCCACTATGTATTCATCAATATTCATTGTGTACATTTGCATCTCAATAATAATAAATAGGAGCTCCACAGAGAGCCAGCTCTCTTATGACATCACCTCTCACCTGTCTCTGTCTTTCCTGGAGCTTGGCCTCCAGCCAAGCTCAACTTTAACTTCCTCCTCAATCTCTTATCCTCAAATGGTCCCTGCTTAGAGTACCAGCTCTAAGGGACTGGTGATTTCTTTCTTGATCTCCTCTCCTCAAGCCAGATTGATCTGTACCTGCAGTCCAGGCTGTAAGGGATCGGGGCTTTTCTTTCATCTAGCTTCCATGTTCATTCCTTATTCCCATATGTTAGTTTGAAGCTAATTAACTGGTTCAGGTCCTAGTGGAGGCTAAGTAGCTGAGCTTATTCTGTGGAGCTCATTTGTTAAATATTACGTGTGTGTCTGCCTGCTTCTCACCCATCTCCTTGGCTCCAATCCTTCCCTCAAGGTCAACCTTCTATCTTTCCTTTCATGGGAGGGCTGCAGGCCAGCCCCCCCCCCCCATACCATGGAAAATATTCAAAATTAATTAATTAAATAAAAATTTTCAATTACAAGAATGTGTGCATTAAACTGAATAATCTCTGCAATCCCCACCAGCTCTAATGTGAAAATCTTGAGGAATACAGGTCAATCTTAATGTGTACATGTGTTGATTTGCCATTGAACATAGTCTTAAGTAATTTCAGCAGAATGTCAATGTAATAATATAAAAAGGAAATTCCTTGGGAAAATTTTGAAGTATGTTTAAACATTCTGAAACTGGTCCTGGTCTTTAAACTATTTGATGAGTCTTTCGATTGGCTGTCACTGTAGAAACAGAAATGGAGGGGCATATTTTAAAAATATTTAAAAAGGGCTAAGCTGACTTTGTGCCTCTGTCTTTTGGTTTTGCTGCTTTTCTTAATTTGACTTCCTCCTTAGCTATGAAAAGTGAGGGGAAACTTCTAAATGTGGGTCCTACTCCTGACTTGGTGTTTATTCTTTCTTTTTAGGTGAAGGAAGGAGGATAACATGACTTTTTGAAAGGTCAGAAGACTAAGCCATACTGAAGTCCAATAGTCTTAAGAGTCCAGGAGTCAACATCATTCTGAGATTTGCATCCAGTCCAGCATTACTGCCCTTAGGAGAAAGGAAATACATCTGGGACACCACCCCAACATACCTGAGTCAGGAATCCTTTGAGAATCAATGTAACATTTGTAAATGAATTTACTAGGACCAATATAACTAAAATCAGAAGGGAAACAACAAATTGGGAAAAAATCTTCATAGAAACCTCTGACAAAGGTTTAATTACTCATATTTATAATGAGCTAAATCAATTGTACAAAAAATCAAGCCATTCTCCAATTGATAAATGGGCAAGGGAAATGGATAGGCAGTTCTCAGATAAAGAAATCAAAACTATTAACAAGCACATGAAGAAGTGTTCTACATCTCTTATAATCAGAGAGATGCAAATCAAAACAACTCTGAGGTATCACCTCACACCTAGCAGATTGGCTAACATAACAGCAAAGGAAAGTAATGAATGCTGGAGGGGATGTGGCAAAGTAGGGACATTAATTCATTGCTGGTGGAGTTGTGAACTGATCCAACCATTCTGGAGGGCAATTTGGAGCTATGCCCAAAGGGCGACAAAAGGTCTGTACCCCAAAGAGATAATGGACACAAAGACTTGTACAAAAATATTCATAGCTGCGCTCTTTGTGGTGGCCCAAAACTGGAAAACGAGGGGATGCCCATCAATTGGGGAATGGCTGAACAAACTGTGGTATATGTTGGTGATGGAATACTATTGTGCTAAAAGGAATAATAAAGTGGAGAAGTTCCATGGAGACTGGAACAACCTCCAGGAAGTGATGCAGAGTGAGAGGAGCAGAACCAGGAGAACATTGTACACAGAGACTAATACACTGTGGTATAATCGAACGTAATGGACTTCTCCATTAGTGGCAGTGTAATGTCCCTGAACAACTTGCAGGGATCCAGGAGAAAAAAACACCATTCATAAGCAAAGGATAAACTATGGGAGTGGAAACACCTAGAAAAAGCAACTGCCTGAATACAGAGGTTGAGGGGACATGACAGAGGATAGACTCTAAATGAACACTCTAATGCAAATACTATCAACAAAGCAATGGGTTCAAATCAAGAAAACATCTAATGCCCAGTGGACTTACGCGTCGGCTATGGGGGGTGGGGGGGGGGAAAGAAAATGATCTAAGTCTTTAATGAATAATGCTTGGAAATGATCAAATAAAATATATTTTAAAAAAATGAATTTACTAGGACTGATATTATATAGAAAGAATGTAAAGATACTAGAGCTCAATAGATACTTTTCAGTTTAGTGGTGGTAAACATTTTTTTTTTATTTTACATTTTTCAAAGTAAATAGCTCATTGTAAAAACTAATAAGGATTAAATATAATTGGATATATATAGACAGAGAGAGAAGAGAGAGAGAGAGAGAGAGAGAGAGAGAGAGAGAGAGAGAGAGAGAGAGAGAGAGAGAGAGAGAGAGAGAGAGAGAGAGTACCTAAATGTGAGAGAAACACCTAGAATGCATCTGAACCAATGTCATTAGAAAATGATCCTCCCAGCTCTCTGGAGCACTTCTAGATACTTGAAAGCAGAGTGGAATCAGTTTTGCCCTAGAGGTATGAAGCCAAAAAGAATATTCACTACAATGAGGTCAGGGCTTGGAAGGAAGCATTCTTGGCTCATTTAGTCAATATTTCAATACCTTCCCTCTTCAACTACTGCGATTAGATTATGTGGTTTCATGCAGTAGTTAAGAGTACTTCCCTCTGAAGACCAATGCTATCTAAATCACTTAGCATTTAGGAACATTAAAATAATGGCAAACATGTGACAAGATTCTTGATATTGAGTTAGCAACATATAAAACAAATACCATATTATATAAGATAGCGGAATCTATATTATTGTCTTCGTTCCTTGCCCTTCCCCAAATTTCTGAAATCTCTGTAATTACTATAATATCTATAATAGCCCATGCAGGTGCTGCTCATTATTCTGAATGCCACAGTCCTCAGATGAAACAACCTATGCAAGTACAAATTGTTATTCACATCTAATGAGCTATTTTTATGGAAGAACTCTAATACAAAAATGAGATATAGTATATTAGTATCCAAATTATTTCATAAACAGATAATGAGCTAGTTTAAAGTTCCTTGTTGAATCAAGCTTTATCCTGAATGGTGAGAAGCAAGCTGATAGCTAGATGAAGTCCAGGATTTGGGATTAGAAAAAAACTCAAGCTTAATTCCTGCCTCTGGTCCTAGCTGCATGGCTCTTGGCAAGTTACATTTCTAAGACTCATATATTATTTGGGATCTATATTAAGATAATCTACTAATGAATCTGAATATATTATAGATTCATAGACTTAGAGTGAGGTTTCTTATGAGTTATCTAGTCCAACCCACTCATTTAAAAGAAGTCAGAAGTTATTAAGTGTATTGACCAAAGTTGCACAGATAATGAGTGGTAAAATTGGAATTTGAACCCAGATCAATTGATTTCAAATATCATACTCATATGTATTTTTGTTTATTTTTTATTATGATCTCTATGTTCTGCCTTCTGGCAAGTAACTACTACCTAATATGATCTTTCTTCTTAAAATTCATTGAAAACTATACCTATGTAGAATCTTCTCTGGAACTATTCCCCCAACTGAGCACCTTCACGCACAGAGGTGCCTGGAAGGTACAGATTTTATTCTTTCTCAAGTAATCCTGAGGAGCTAAAGTTTCAAGTACTGTAACTCATGAGCCTCTATTGCTGTATTTCTAATTGATTATTAGGCAATAGTTTCAATTAACCTTTAGCAAATATATTTATTAAGATGGCACAGCAAGAAAAAATAGTTACTAAGACATTCATAACTCAAAGCAATTGAACTCAACAGATGCAAACCTACATGTAGCAGGCCAAGGCTCTTCTATAGAGTGTTCAGTGTGGGACAGCTCAGCTGACTCCACGCACAATAGAATCATGGGATAGTATTCCCTCCACTCCAGGAACAGAGCTATGCTTCAGCATATAGAAAAAATCAAGGGAGAAAACAGTGCCAACATGAAAAAAGACAGAGAAAATATCTAATACTAGAATAATATTTCAACAAGAAAGATGACAAAATTGTGAATTCAGAAGAGGACAGTAATAGAAAAATAAAATGTGTGAAGCCTCAAAGGAAAATGTGAAAGAATATAACACCCAAAATGAATTCCTGGAAGAACTAAAAAAAAGAATAAAAAAATAAGAGAATTAGAAGAAAATTTTAAAAAGAAAATAATAGATGAAACAACAGCTTAGAACAAAAACTTACTGAAGAAAAGTTCCCTAAAAAAGGAAATATAATACTTCAAATGGAAAAAATGACTCCCTAAGAGAGGAAATACAAAGCCTCAAAGTATAAAATGGCTCCCTAAAAATTAGAACTGAACAGATGGAAGCTAATGACTTCATAAGACAGCAAGAAAAAAAAATTTTTTTTAAATTCAAAAGAATAAAAAATAGAAGAAATTTTGGAATTACCCGGTGAAAACAATGACCTGGAAAACAGATCGAGGGGAGATGATCTAGAAATCACTGGATTATCTAAAAGCTATGATAAAAAAAAAGAACCTGGACATAATACTACAAGAAATTATCAAGGAAAACTGCCATGATATTTTTGAACAAGAGGGGAAAACAAAAATTTAAAGACTCCACTAATCACCTCCTGAAATAAATCTGAAAATTTTAAATTCTAGGACTATTAAAGCCAAATTCCAGAACTCTCAAACCAAGAAGAAAGTTTACACATAGAAAGAAAAAACAATTAAAATATTATAGAATTATAACCAGTATTAAATAAGAATATCAGCTTCTACATTAAATGAACTGGAAGGCATGGGATATGTTTTGCCATAAGGCAAAGAATTCAACCCTACAATCAAAAACCACCTAACCAGTGAAATCAGCCATAATCACTGGGCAAAGAAATACACATTTAATGAAGCAGAGGAATTCCAGACATTCCAGATGAAATCCAGAGCTAAAAAGAAAATTCAATGAGCAAAGAGCAGCATAAAAAGGTAAACAGGAAAAACTCAAGGGAATCAGTGGTTAAATTAATGACATTCCTGCATGGAGAAGTGACAATTAAGTTACTTAATAATTCTATAATGCAAGAAATCCCTAAAGTACTTAATATGTTAAGAGGAATTAAGAGAAACAATGGGTTTAAACTGATTACATCCCTTATGGGGGAAAGCAATAATTATAATACTTAAGGTACTTATGATAAAAGATATATTTAATATACCTGATACTTTAAAGTAATCTAGGAAAGCAGTGGGGTTAAACTGATTCCATTACCAGTAGTATTAACTAGGATGTTTAAGATGTCTATGATACTCAATATCCAAGTTTCCTGAAGAATATAGGATACTTAAAGTACTGAGGATACTTAAGAACTTTATATCTATTAGGGAATAGAAGCATATAGAGACAAAGAGCAGAGAATAAGTTGCATATGGTTGGTTAATATCTAAAAACAAAAAATATAAGGGCTTAGAAATAGGAAATTACTGGGAAAAGAGAAAAAGAGAGAAATTTGGGGTAAATTATCTCACATAAGGAGGCAGAGAAGAATCAATATAGTAGAAGGAAAGACAGTAAGGTGCAGGGCAATGCTTGAACCTTACTCTCATTAGAAATGGCAAAAAGTGGGAATGATATCCACACAGTTATAGGAACCTATCTTATTCCAGAGGAAAGCAAGAAGGGGATGTGAAAGGAAAAAAAAGAAAGGGGGGTGGGCAAAAAAGGAGAGAGAATTTAATTTAAGAAGTCTGGCAAACAGAATCAAAAACCTTTGTCAACAGAACAATGATGAAAAGAGGATAAAAGGAAAAACAGGAGAAACATAAGAGGGAGAGAAATATGTACTTATGACTGTGAATGTGAATGGGATGGACTCATAAAAAAATAGAAGTAAGCATATCTGAATATAAAACTTGTGACCACCTGGGTACCTGTTAGATCCTGACTTTACAAGTTGTTTTCTAGCTTTATAAAACTTCATGGAGTTTTCCATAGATGTGGTACTGGTAATGATTGAATAATTGTAGTGCTTAGCTAAATATGTAACTAACTGGTCTTCATCTCCATAGATGAAAATGAAGAGAGAGAGAGAATAAGCATTTATATAATACTACTAAATGCCAGATATTACATTAAGCACCTAACTAATGTTTTATTTTATCCTCACAAGAACCCAAAAGGGTAGATGCTATTATTATCCTTATCTTACAGTTAAGACTACTGATGCAAAGAGAAGATCAGTTACTTGTCTAAAATCATACTATTAAGTATATAAATCTGGATTTGAACTCAGATCTTCCTGGTTCTGTGTCTAGAACTCTATGCACAGCATCCTCTAGCTGTCCAATTGTCCATAAATGTATATCTATGGATATGATTATAAGAATTTCATCTCCCTTTATATTTTGGTTAGGAAAATAGGCTAATTTAAAAATGCATCTTATAGGAAAATTATATGTGTCCATAGTATACTAGGGAGACATGAACAGCTTAATTTAACTTTGGGAACAAGTGTCAGACAAAGAACATCTTTGATACTATCCTGGAAGGACAAACGTCAGCCCTTGAACTCCATATGTGGTCTGCATTATGGCTTCTTGGCACTTTCCCAGATTCTATTTCCATCCAACACAACTTCAAAAATTTATGAGGGTTTGGAAAGCACAGAAGGGCTACAGAAGCCACTTGAGTTCTGCTGATTAGCATATTCATTAAGCCTAATCAATAATTGATGAACCATTTGTGGGAAACATATGGATTAAATTACATTTTGGCTCAAACCATTCAGAAAAGTGTCATAAGTATTTTGCCCCATTGTCTGTTGTGTAAACATGTTGTCAAAATTGAGATAATAGTTTACATGAAAAATTCTGTGTTTTTTAGTAATGATATTTTATAGTGTATTTACAAATAAATTGAGGAATATCAAAACATGAGGAAATAAAATGACCCAAAGTGCAGAAAGCAGAAAAGGAAGATCAGTATATATATGGATGAAAACTATATTTAAGCTTTGAGGGATGGGGCACAGAGAAAGTTTTGATGAGGAGACACCCTGATGACATATGATGAATTTTCAAAATCTGCCCTGTCAAGGGTCAAAATCTTTGGAATTAGAAAAGATTATGCTGTTGGATTGTACGAATGGCCTTTTAAGGGTTTGTTTTTTGTTTTTTTTAAATAAGATACAGATGTCTCCAAAATAGGTTTTGGTGGTTAGAACCAACTCTAATATGGTTATTTGGATGGAACTTATCAGAATGCATTTTTGACCAAAAGAAACACTTTCCTTTCCCCAGGTATCAGAACTTTTTTTCACCTTTGGTGCTTTTCTTCTTGAATGTACCAACATCCCAATGATTTGATGGTATATTGTAACTGAAGCATATGGCGGAGAGAAACAAATATTTCCATTTAATCAGAGAGCAAAATATTTTCAAACAAAGGGAAGGAAAAAGTAAGCACAGTAAAGGATTCATAAACAGGCAGCCAAACAGCTCATGAACATTGTTGATAGAGACCAACTTCCTGATTAGATGAAAGATAATTTTTTTTCTGCTTGGCAGTATTTTGATAAAAATAGTGGATTATAGATATAGAAGATATTTCATAAGTAGTACCATCTGAGGAGAGTTGAGACTTGCCTAATGAATAAGCCTGAGTTTGCATGACTCCAAGTTCAATAGATCAGCAACTTGACCTTCTAATAAGGAGATTTTTAGAGTAGAGAATTTCTTAGAGTTAAAAGACATTCAGCTGTATGACATCCCCTCCCCATCTGGAGGTTCAATTAAAAGGCATCTGGATAGTGAGGAAGCAAAGTAGCAATACCCTATCATCTTCCACTATTACAGTTAGTGATCTGGATAATGGTGGTCTAAGGGGATAGGGATGTTGCTGGCAATATCCAAACAGGACACTGAAAACATGAAAATGAAAATCTTGGAATGAAGATAGGATTCTAATTATGTTGGTATAGAGTTAATAAAACAAACTATAGAAAGGGATATGAAAACAAAGACAGAGAGAAGAGGGTCAAGGTCAAAAACTTGGGAGGAAATTCTTATCATTATACAATCATACATTTAGAGTGGAAAGATATTAGGAGGTTTTCAGTTCAATTCTTTCATTTTGTAAGATTTTGTTTTAAAAGTATATCGATGCCTTTTATTTCATCATGGATACTTCCATATATTAACCTCATAATCAGTGACATTTTTTCTCTTAGAAGGCAAAAACAGTAATGCCAAACCAAACAATAATAATGATTAAATGTACATATGAAATATATATAAAATTTCCCATCCATACATTCTTTACCTACCCCAAAAGAGAAAGGAAAAATGGTTCATTTGCTCATTTCTTCCAAGGGGACACTCATAAAGTGTTAGATTTTTTTTATCATTCCTTTTGTTCACATCGTTGCAATCCTTCTATAACATCTTCCCAATTTTGCACACTTCTTTCTGCATTCTGATCATTTAAGTCTTCACACATCTCTCTGACTTCCTCATTTTTTTCTAATAGCACAATAATATTCTATTACATTCATGTCACAATTTGTTTAGCACATAGGCCACAGAAAGACACCATGACTGTGGCACAATAGAAAGGGTAATAAATTTGGAATCAGAAGTCCTGATTTCAAATCTAGGCTTTATAACTGCCAAAATGCATGACCTTAGGTAAGTCACATATCAAATCTGGGCCTTAGTGTAAACCTTAAAATTTCTTAGACTTATAAATGCTGGAAATTTCCCCATTGAGAAATTTCATACTTGAAAAATTTCCTACTGATAGTAAGAACTCTATTGGAATGTGAAAACCCTTGGCATGGGAGGGTCCTTCTCCTCCCTACTTAAGACTACTTTAGGACAGAAACCTTTTGCTAAACAATGGAAAGGGCTTTGACCTATGCTTAAACATGGAACATGAAGTTCTTTGAGTCATGATTGATTTTAGAATTGATACAATAGAGATACTTGGAATGACAGAACCAGGTCTTGGAAAATACAATCTCCACCCTACTCAGAATAAAAGGATTTAGGAAGGGCTGCAGCAAGGATCAAGATTTAATTATTTGAGAATATGACCTTCAACAGACATGTGCAAAGCCACAGACCTCTGGGCGGTCCTGGGTTAAGCTAGAGCCACCATTGGCACAGGGAAGACATGGACAGTGATTGGTAGATGTGAGAACTAAGGGGAGGAAATTTAGATTGTTTCCTTAAAGATAGAGGTGGTCTGAGGATTAGAGGGGTTCGAGAGGTTTTGCTCTGAGAGGTTGTGCTCTGAGAAGGCTTGCTCTGAAGGAGGCTGGAGGTGGAGGCCCCTGAGACTGTTTCTCCATTTTGGTCACGTGAGTGATAGGGACTGATCTCTTTTCTTTGCCTCAGCTATCTAAGGGCTTGGGCCTTTTGGCCCAGCCTAAACAGAGGGGGTATTTAAGCCCTATTTCCTTCTCTCCCCTTTCTCTCTCTCTCTCTCTCTCTCTCTCTCTCTCTCTCTCTCTCTCTCTCTCATACCTTTTTTCCTCCTGTTTGTAATTAAAAACTCCATAAAAGGTTGACTGCTGATTTGAGTTTTCATTTAGGAATTACATAGCTGAATTCCTTGGCGACCTTAAATTAATATATATCAGTCTTTTAAAGTGATTTCCTTGTCACATTAGTTTCTTTATTTTCAAAATAGGAATGTTGGATAAGTATTAAGATCTCTTCAAATTCTCCATCTTTTGGTGTATCCAGTTTTTCCTACTTCAATAGTACTGTTATAAATATTCTAGTATATAGTATATATATATATATATATATATATATATATATATATATATATATATATATATATATATATATATATATATATATACAGGTCCTTCCTCTATCACCCTCTTGGCTCTTGGGGTATATACTCACCACTCATATATTTAGTTCAAATTTTAGTGACTTTTTCACACAACTCCAAATTGTTTTCCCAAAACTTTCCAACCTGTCTATTTAGCAGATAAAGATTCCTGGGAAAAACACTCATCATCCCATTTAGAATGTTGGCATTTCAGTACTTCCATTGTCCAGGCTCTTGTAGACATAAAACTACTTTTAGTTTCCTATAGAATCAGTCTACAGTAATGTCAGTACAGGAGAAGGTAAGAAGAGGGATGGAAACTTCCACTTTGGGGTTCTACAAGTACCATATTTCCCTTGATTTATTCATCTTTATTATTGAAATAGGATTGCATGTTGGGTGTCTTTGCTTTATTATATAAATGTTGTAGTATGGATGGGAGGAGTGAGTACCAAATGAGTGAAGAGACCCACATGAAACAAGGAAGTATCTTAGCTCAGAAGGAGGGAGAATAGTTATCTCTAGCCTTGATTTCCTTCCACCCTTCTCTAAGGGATATATTTTTTTTATTCCTGATAGGAAGAAAAGTAGGGAGTAGAAACCAGAGGCCACACTCAGCTCTTTTGTTAAAAATATATTTTATTTTATCAATTACATGTAATAATAATTTTCCACTGAAGTTTTCTGAAGTTATATGTTCCAAATTAATTGTCTCCCTCCCTCACTTCCCTTCCCCTTCCCAGAGATGGTAAGCAATTTGATCTAAGTTATACATGTATTATCATGCAAAACATATTTCTATATTGTTCATTTTTGTAAGAGAACACTCACATAAAATAAACCCCCCCAAATAAAAACCAAGATTAACTATGAAGTGAAAAATCATATGCTTTGATCTGCATCCTGCTTCCAACAGTAAGAAGGATTACCTGAAAGTATAATTATTTTAATTTCCTTCACTCTTATTTAGTTTTGTAAATTTTGAAGAATAAATCTTTACTTAAATCTCATCCAGATAGGGTACCCTATCATTACACATTTAATTTATGTTTCTATAGGATACTTTCTTAGAACAGTTGATGGAAAGAAGTGTTTCTCTTCCTTCAGACACCAGATATAGCTACATTAGACTTTCTCCTGGGTAGTCAAGTAAAATCTGCCATGTGCTCATCAAAATTTCATTCTTTGGATGATAAGATTGGATGATAAGATGGCCAAGATTATAAATCCAGTCCTTTCAATCACTGAGCAGCAATTGAGGAAAAATCATTAGAGAGACCAAAATTGATTAGAGATATTGTGGATATAATGAATTTTAATAGGAACAAATCCATTTTAATTAAACCACAAATTTTTGGAAGTTTGTCAAATTACACTTCTAAAGTTATTAAAGATTAAAAGTGCCCCAAAGAGCAGCTAAGGTGCCTAGGTGGTTAAGAACACTAGTCCTAGAGTCAGGACAACCTTGGTTCAAATTTGAGCTCAGACATTTCCCATCTGTGTGACCCTGGGCAAGTGACTTAATGCTGTTCACCTAGCCCATGCTCTTCTGTCTTAGAATTGTTAACAGGTCAGAGAGTAAGGACTTTTTTAAGTTCCCCAAGCCTTTTCAAAAATTATTATTCTGCTCTTTTTAAAGTGGTAATGGACTAGAAGTATTTCTATCTGCTCCTTTAAATATTGTTATTTATGGGAATATCTAACTTCTGATTGTTTTGTAATTTGGAGGGTAAGAGGAAATCCTAAGCTTATTTGCAAGGCTTCACCCTTTTCTCACCAAATATCACATCCATGAAGAACATACAAAGAAAACAGAAAAGAAAGCATCAGATGATAAATATGAGATAATACAGAGTGATGGAGCTCTCCAATTTGGAGCAAGAAATTTCGGCTCAATGAAGAGATTCTCCCAGATCTCACCAAAGAAGAAAACTTCCTAGTCTCTAAACAAGTAACCTGAATTTGGGGATGTGATAAAAATTGTCATCTTCTCTCATGTCTTATAAGAATTGTTACCTTTTTACCAGAAGATAGGTAGACTTCTTCCATATGGTCTCTTAAAACTTGTAAACCTTAAAATTTCTTAGACTTATAAATGTTGGAAATTTCACCATTGGGAAATTTCATACTTGGAAAATTTCTTAGTGATAGTCTATTGGAATGTGAACCCCATTGGCATGGGAGGTTCCTCCTCCTCCCTTCTTAAGATTACTTTAGGACAGAAACCTTTTGCTGAACAATGGAAAGGGCTTTGACCTATGCTTAAGCACAGAACAGGAATTTCTTTGAGTCATGATTGATTCTAGAATTGATACAATGGAGATACTTGGAATGACAGAACCAGGTCTTGGAAATTGCAATCTCCACCCTACTCAGTCCTAACAGGATTTAGGAAGGGCTGCAGCATAGATCAAAATTTAATTATTCCAATCTCTACCCTACTCAGGGTAACAGGATTTAGGAAGGGCTGCAGCAAGGATCAAGATTTAATTATTTGAGAATATGACCTCCAACAGACATGTGCAAAGCCACAGACCTCTGGGTGGTCCTGGGTTAAGCTAGAGCCACCATTGGCACAGGGAAAATGATGGACAGTGATTGGTAGATGTGAGAACTGAGGGGAGGGAACTTGGATGTTTTCCTTAAAGATAGAGGGGTCTGAGGACTGAAGGTTGGTTGGAGATTTTTGGCTCTGAGTGGTTGGAGAGGTGCTCTGAGAAGCTTGCTCTGAAGGAAGCTGGAGGTGGAGGCCCCTGAAACTGTTTCTCCATTTTGGTCACGTGAGTAATAGGGACTGATCTCCTTTCTTTGCCCCAGCTATCTAAGGGCTTGGGCCTTTTAGCCCAGCCTAAACAGAAGGGGTATTTAAGCCCTATTCCCTTCTCTCCCTTTCTCTCTCTCTCTCTCTAATTCCTTTCTTCCTCCTGTTTGTAATTAACTATATAAAAGGTTGACGGCTGACTTGAGTTTTCATTTAGGAATTACATAGCTGAATTCCTTGGCGACCTTAAAGTAATATATATCAGTCTTTTAAAGTGATTTCCTTGTCACAAACTGGAACCAAAAACACCTACAATGCCCTGAGGCTGGAAGAGTTCTGAAAAGGACTGGTTTTCTAAGAGTTCCAAAGGGGACTGGCCCTGAAGAGTTCAGAATGGAATTTTAAGAAAAGGCTCTCATTTAGAAACTTCTGAAAGAGCCTGTTGAAGTCTGGAACTCTCTTGCTTCTTACCAACACCTTTCCTCCCCATCATAGATGAAGAGTCAAACAAAGCTTGTGCCTGGACACCTTAGAGATCACTCACAGGTCTGGAAATTCAGCCAGAGAGAGAGATTAGAGAGAAAGAGGGGAAGATAGATTTCAGTTTTACTAATTTAAGCTATTAGGACCCTGATTTCAGCCCATTTCTTGCTGTCCTACTGGGCTAGAGAGTCAGTCTATTCAAGAATAGAAATTAAAGAGCCACTTGCTTCTCTCTCCATGGCTACTTTGAATGTTGACTCTCATGGTGATACTGATGCTGACAATGATGCCAGGTCTAGACTCTGTACTTGGAATCAATGTCCCCTAAGTAAGTTATTTCACACAGTTGCATATTTGTTATAATTTGAATATATATATACATATGCATGTATATAAATTCACACATATAATTATTAATTTTTTCAGAGACATTCATCAAAATATGAAATGAGTTTCGGTTGCCAGCTAAGCAGAACATTCTCATGTTACTAGACTACTGAGAAGAGATTAAAGTTTCAAGGTGCCAAAGAACTAAATTTTATTTAGGTTAAGAAATTAATAAAAGAGACTTCCGGTCAATATGGCAGCTTAGAGAAAGCAAAAGTTCGGAGCACCACAAACCCTGCCTTACCGATCTCAAACGGAATGCTCCTAGGGCATCGAAATTCAAAACAAACAGCAGAATAGACCCCGGAAACACTCCTCCTGGACCTGGATCAAAAGGTATGGTCCCCCAGGAGTCGGAGGCCGAGATCATTCGATACTAAGGGGAAGGCAAAGGGAAGGTCCCAGGACCCATTACCCTCAACCCAGAGTGCTGAGTCTGAGGCAGCAGCAGGAACCTCAGGGCAGGCAGGGGGGGCCTTGGGAGCCAGCTGTTCTGAGGGCCACCCCTGAAAACGACCTGACCCAGTCGAGGGGGTACCCAGACAGCAGGGAAACAGAGAGAGACAGGAGGAGTCTAAAGCCCCCTGACCAGATCCTTCCATCTGAGTCTCACTGAAGGTCCTTCCCTGAGGGCATACTCAGTCCGAGGTTAATCCTATCACCAGCCCTCAGAGCTCTGGGAAGCCATGGCCCCTCCCCCCTAAGAGTGCTGGCTCTTCCACCAACTGAGGCACAGAAACCAAGGTCAAGCCATAGAACGGACAATCTGCCTAGGGCTAAAACCTCTGAACACCAGACAGAGATAAGAAAAGCTAATCCTCCCAACTCAGATAGAGATGGCAAACTCCACAGAAACACAAAAGCCCCAAAATTCCAAGAAAAAACAAGAAGAAGGGGGAAAATTTGGACACATTTTATGGAGCAAAAATACAAAACATAGAGTAGATATAAGAGGAAACACAAGCAAATGCTCCAAAACCTTCCAAAGGAATTGGAAACTCTCCACAAACCCATGAAGAATATGAATCAGAAATGATAAAAAAGATGTAAGTCTTCTGGGAGGAAAAATGGGAAATAATGCAAAAGAAATTCACGCATCTACAAAACCAGTTTGACTAAACTGAAAAGGAAAACCAGTCATTAAAGCAAGAACTAATAAAGCAAAGCCAAAAGACCAAGAAATTAGAAGAGAACATAAAATATCTCACTGACAAGGTGACAGATTTGGAAAATAGAGGGAGAAGAGATAATTTAAGAATAATTGGACTTTAAGAAAAGCCAGAAATAAACAGCAAACTCGACATCATAATACAAGATATAATCAAAGAAAGTTGCCCAGAGATTCTAGAACAAGGGGGCAATACAGCCACTGACAGAGCTCACAGAACACCCTTTACACTAAATCCCCAAAAGACAACTCCCAGGAATGTAATTGCCAAATTCCAGAGCTTTAAAGCAAAAGAAAAAATCCTAAAAGAAGCCAGAAAAAGACAATTTAGATATAAAGGAATGCCAATCAGGGTCACACAAGACCTTGCAATATCTACTCTGAATGATCGTAAGGCATGGAACATGATCTTCAGAAAGGCAAGAGAGCTGGGTCTTCAACCAATAATCAGATATCCAGCAAAACTGACTATATACTTCCAAGGGAAAGTATGGGCATTCAACAAAACAGAAGACTTCCAACTTTTTGCAAAGAAAAGACCAGAGCTCTGTGGAAAGTTCGACACTGAAAAACAAAGAGCATGGAATACCTGAAAAGGTAAATATGAAGGAAAGGGAAAAGGAGAAAAATGTTATCTTCTTCTTTTACTCAAACTCTCTTCTATAAGTAATACATTTATATCAATCTATGTATACTAACATGTGGGGAAAATGCAATGTGTAAATAGGGGGAAAAGAAAGAACAAATAGAATAATCTTTCTCACACAAAGATTCACATGGGAAGGGGAGGGGAAGGAAACTCCTATAAGAAGGAGAGGAAGAAAATTTTTACTTAAACCTTAATCTCAGGGAAATCAACTCTGAGAGGGAAAAACACCCAGATCCATTGGGATCTTGAATTTTATCTTACCCAACAAGGGTAGGGAGAATGGAAAACAAAGGGGGAAAGGGGGGAAACAAAAGGAGAGAGAAAGAGAGGGGGAAGGGGGAGGGAACAAAAAGGCAGGGAGTAAAAAAGGAAACATATCAAGGGAGGGGACAAGGGGGACTGATTTAAAGTAAATCACTGGACTAAAAGGTAGAGCTGAAGAAGAAAAGGTTAGAATTAGGGAAGGATATCATAATGCCAGGGAATCCACAAATGACAGTCATAACTTTGAATGTGAATGGGATAAACTCACCCATAAAACATAGACGAATAGCAGAATGGATTAGAATCCAAAACCCTACCATATGTTGTCTTCAAGAAACACACATGAGGCAGGTTGATACCCACAAGGTCAGAATTAAAGGATGGAGTAAGACCTTCTGGGCCTCAACTGACAGAAAGAAGGCAGGAGTGGTAATCACGATATCTGATAAAGCCAAAGCAAAAATAGACCTGATCAAAAGGGATAGGGAAGGTAATTATATTTTGTTAAAAGGGACTTTAGATAATGAAGAAATATCACTAATCAATATGTATGCACCAAATAATATAGCACCCAAATTTCTAATGGAGAAACTAGGAGAATTGAAGGAAGAAATGGACAGTAAAACCATATTAGTGGGAGACTTAAACCAACCATTATCAAATTTAGATAAATCAAATCAAAAAATAAATTAGAAAGAGGTAAAAGAAGTGAATGAAATCTTAGAAAAAATAGACATATGGAGAAAAATAAATAGGGATAAAAAGAAATACACCTTCTTCTCAGCACCACATGGCACATTCACAAAAATTGAACATACATTAGGTCACAGAAATATGGCACACAAATGCAGAAAAGCAGAAATAATAAATGCAGCCTTTTCAGATCACAAGTCAATAAAAATAATGATGAGTAATGGTACATGGAAAGCCAAATCAAAAACTAATTGGAAATTAAACAATATGATACTCCAAAATTCTTTAGTTAGAGGAGAAATCATAGAAACAATTAACAATTTCATCGAGGAAAATGACAATGGCGAGACATCCTTTCAAACCTTTTGGGATGCAGCCAAAGCGGTAATCAGAGGTAAATTCATATCCCTGAGTGCATATATCAACAAACTAGGAAGAGCAGAGATTAATCAATTGGAAATGCATATAAAAAAACTCAAGTTTTGATCAAGTAGGATTTATACCAGGGATGCAGGGCTGGTTCAATATTAGGAAAACTATCCACATAATTGACCACATCAACAAGCAAACCAACAAGAACCACATGATTATCTCAATAGACGCAGAAAAAGCCTTTGATAAAATACAACACCCATTCCTATTAAAAACACTAGAAAGCATAGGAATAGAAGGGCCGTTCCTAAAAATAATAAACAGTTGTAAAAAATAGACTCGAATACAGGACTACAATCCCCATGAGCCTTTGCTCCACTTCCCCAGAATGCCTTGTAATCTCACCTGGGCCGAGATCGAGAAGGGATTGAAACTGATTCAAAGGCTTTTGAGGGGCTCTTGGCTCTTTTTGGACTTCCGTGTTGGAGCAGGCGGTCTCTTGCGTGATGTGAGGTTATTTTGTCTAGGCCTCTGGCCTAGGCACATGTTTCTTACTTGTATATTCTTTAATCTTTAACCTTTAATAAACCTCTAAAAAATATAATACTCCTTGCAGAGAGAAACTCATTTCTACCTGCCTCAGTCTCCCCATCCCCCCTAAATTTTAACTGTTACACAGTATATATCTAAAACCATCAGCTAATATCATCTGCAATGGGGATAAACTAGATGCATTCCCAATAAGATTAGAAGTGAAACAAGGATGCCCATTTTCTCCTCTACTATTTGATATTGTACTACAAACACTAGCAGTAGCAATTAGAGAAGAAAAAAAAATTGAAGGCATCAAAATAGGCAAGGAGGAGACCAAGTTATCACTCTTTGCAGATGACATGATGGTCTACTTAAAGAATCCTAGAGATTCAACCAAAAAGCTAATTGAAATAATCAACAACGTTAGCAAAGTTGCAGGATACAAAATAAACCCACATAAGTCATCAGCTTTTCTATATATCTCTAACACATCTCAGCAGCAAAAACTAGAAAGGGAAATCCCATTCAAAATCACCTTAGACAAAATAAAATACCTAGGAATCTATCTCCTGAGACAAACACAGGAACTATATGAACACAACTACAAAACACTCACCACACAACTAAAACTAGACTTGAACAAATGGAAAAACATTAACTGCTCATGGATAGGACAAGCCAATATAATAAAAATGACCATCCTACCCAAACT
The DNA here is from genome assembly GCF_027887165.1 of Monodelphis domestica. Taxonomy (NCBI): domain Eukaryota; kingdom Metazoa; phylum Chordata; class Mammalia; order Didelphimorphia; family Didelphidae; genus Monodelphis; species Monodelphis domestica. Next base: position 84,984,979 of record NC_077228.1, on the reverse strand, counting down.
TATTTATCTATTTAGTGCCATACCCATTGAACTACCAAAATACTTCTTCACTGATTTAGAAAAAACCATAACAAAGTTCATTTGGAAGAACAAAAGATCAAGGATATCCAGGGAAATAATGAAAAAAAAAAAAACACGTATGATGGGGGCCTTGCAGTCCCAGACCTTAAACTATATTACAAAGCAGCAGTCATCAAAACAATTTGATACTGGCTAAGAAACAGAAAGGAAGATCAGTGTAATAGACTGGGGGAAAGCGACCTCAGCAAGACAGTATACGATAAACCCAAAGATCCCAGCTTTTGGGACAAAAATCCACTATTCGATAAAAACTGCTGGGAAAACTGGAAGACAGTGTGGGAGAGATTAGGTTTGGACCAACACCTCACACCCTACACCAAGATAAATTCAAAATGGGTGAGTGACTTAAACATAAAGAAGGAAACCATAAGTAAATTGGGTAAACACAGAATAGTATACATGTCAGACCTTTGGGTGGGGAAAGGCTTTAAAACCAAGCAAGACATAGAAAGAATCACAAAATGTAAAATAAATAATTTTGACTACATCAAATTAAAAAGCTTTAGTACAAACAAAACCAATGTAACTAAAATCAGAAGGAAACAACAAATTGGGAAAAAATCTTCATAGAAACCTCTGACAAAGGTTTAATTACTCAAATTTATAAAGAGCTAAATCAATTGTACAAAAAATCAAGCCATTCTCCAATTGATAAATGGGCAAGGGACATGGATAGGCAGTTCTCAGATAAAGAAATCAAAACTATTAATAAGCACATGAAGAAGTGTTCTAAATCTCTTATAATCAGAGAGATGCAAATCAAAACAACTCTGAGGTATTACCTCACATCAAGCAGATTGGCTAACATGATAGCAAAGGAAAGTAATGAATGCTGGAGGGGATGTGGCAAAGTAGGGACATTAATTCATTGCTGGTGGAGTTGTGAACTGATCCAACCATTCTGGAGGGCAATTTGGAACTATGCCCAAAGGGCGACAAAAGAATATCTACCCTTTGACCCAGCCATAGCACTGCTGGGTCTGTACCCCAAAGAGATAATGGACACAAAGACTTGTACAAAAATATTCATAGCTGCGCTCTTTGTGGTGGCCCAAAACTGGAAAACGAGGGGATGCCCATCAATTGGGGAATGGCTGAGCAAATTGTGGTATATGTTGGTGATGGGATACTATTGTGCTAAAAGGAATAATAAAGTGGAGGAGTTCCATGGAGACTGGAACAACCTCCAGGAAATGATGCAGAGTGAGAGGAGCAGAACCAGGAGAACATTGTACACAGAGACTAATACACTGTGGTATAATCGAACGTAATGGACTTCTCCATTAGTGGTGGTGTAATGTCCCTGAACAATCTGCAGGGATCCAGCAGAAAAAACACCATTCATAAGCAGAGGATAAACTGTGGGAGTAGAAACACCGAGGAAAAGCAACTGCCTGAATACAGGGGTTGAGGGGACATGAGAGGAGAGACTCTAAAGGAAACCCTAATGCAAATATTAACAACATAGCAAAGGGTTCGAATCAAGAACACATGTAATACCCAGTGGAATCACGCGTCGGCTATGGGTGGTGGGGGGAGGAAAAGAAAATGATCTTTTTCTTTTATGAATAATACTTGGAAATGATCAAATTAAATATTATAAAATTAAAAAAACATCTATACAGCTATAAACACACATATAGCTAAGATAAAATGGGTTATATAAGATAGAATAACATCACAAATTTGGGGCATATAGGTTTGAATATTTCCTTTTTTATTTTATTTTTTATTATCTTGCAAAACACACTGACATATCAATCATTATTGTAAGAGCAAATGCATACATAATCCAAACCCCCAAATAAAACCAAAGATACACTAATGTGAAAAAAGAAATTAATAAAAATAACTAGCTTTTATTTATCATCTTAATATTTGCAAAGCTATTAATAGTTATCTGATTTTCTCTTCCTCACAGGCTTAGGAGATAAGTGTTATTATTATTCCCATTTCACAGATGAGGTAGACTTAGGTTAAATGATTTCCTTGAAGTCACACACATACTGTGTCTGAGTTCTTTTGAAATAAAGTATTTCTGACTCCAGATCCCATTTTTATCTTTTGCTCCACAAAGAAATCAGATTATATGCTAATGCTAAAAACAATTACATTCAAATTATGGGGTCTTTATTCTCTACCTGGATCCACTACTGATTTTTTAAAATTTTTATGAATTAGTCTTTATCTGTCTCAATTTTACATCTAAATACAGAATAAAACTAGCTATTATTCACCCTTCTAATAAGAATTGAAGATAATATAGCTAGGAATATGTAAGAGTACACTGGATAAATGAAGAACTGGATAGAAATCTGAAAGGCAAAGGAATCCCTCCAAGACTCAAAACCTGGCAAAGGCATTAAGCAGCCACACAAAGAATCAGCAGAGGCTCTCAGGGGTAAAAATCACAAAAGTCAACCACAATTCACAGGAATCAAAAATGGCATTAAAAAAAAAACATCTCTCAATCACTATCAAGCCAAGACCAAGAACAGAGAAAATGAAATGCCTAAAATATGGACAGACTAAGGAATAATAAGCAATACTGAAATCTAGAGTTTGTAATAAGTATTATTATTTACTTCCATATTCATGAAGAAAGTTAGAGCCTTTAAGATAATATCAACCTCTAAGATAATATCAGCATGTGTCACCTGTTATGTAAGGATAAAAAGTTGAATGTGACTAGGGAAAAAATAAAACATTAGTGGTTCCAAATTTGAATTAGTTCCTATCATCAGTGTATTTGAGGGGTGGTTAATTAGGTAACATTTCCTAAGGTAGAAAAGCTTCTAGATCATCTGTGTGTGTATGTGTATGTACTCATGTGTGTTCATATGTGCTTGCTTGCCTACCTACTTGTTTCTTCAAAATTAACCCCATCTCAATCAAGGTTTGTGCCATGGTATAATTTTATTAAGGATGTAACTCACAAAATCACTAAGATGTCCAGCTCCCAATCCTTCTGTGGTTAATCAATATTGACAACACTCAGAAATTCAGGGTATACATTATGGAAGAGTTTACAAAGAATTTGGTCTCAAAACATGCTATTATTATTAATGAAATCCACTCATAAAGTTTTCTCTAAATCACTTTTCATATATCAATCTATAAATAAATTGATGGAATTGCAATAGAAGGAGGCAGCAAACAGGAAACACTTGGTTTATTTTGGATAAAAAAAATAATGCCAAGTGGGAAAAAGTGTGTTTAAGGAAAGTGTATTTCATTTAATTTAGGGTATCAATAGATAGAATTCTATAGTCCTAAGAGTCTGACTCAAGAAGGCTGAGTTTTGATAACAAGATTCTGATCACATAGCTGCAACAGATATCAAAAACAGAGCATATAACCAACAATAGAAGAGACTAACCCAAAATTTGAAAGAACTTCTACATGCAGAATCCCATGCAACCTTCTTTCCACTTTCCATAAAAGACCCAGGGAAAGAAAATTAAAATTATGTAATAAACAAATGAGTAAATAGCATTCTGCTATGAAAAATTGTCAACACTGCCTCCCTTTATTTGTTCACTGACTTATACAACCTATTCATCAGGAATGAATAGACAGTTTTGCAGATGTAGATATATGTCAGAGAGAAGAGGAAGAAGAAATAGAGAGATGGGAAAAAAGAGAGAAACAATCGAATACATTTATTAAATGTTTGCTCTGAGGTGCAGCTAAATGTCCCATGAGTTAGAGAGCTAAGCCTGGGATAACAAAGACCTGAATTCAAATTTAAATGACTATGTGACCTTGTATATGTCATTTAACTTTTGTTTTCATAATCCACTAGAGAAGAAAAGAGAAAAACACTTCAGTATTTTGCGGAGAAAATACCATAGTTTATCACAAAGCACCAGACACAACTGAACAACAGTGGCAACAAAAGTGCCTTCTATGGGCCAGGCACTGCACACACACACACACACACACACACACACACACACACACACACACACACACACACACAATTAGAGACAGAAAACAAAACACCCCCTGCCCTCAAAGATTTTACAATCTAATGCAAAGTCATAGAGAGAAGAAAGAGAAAAGAAAGGAACAGGGAGAAAGAATTAAAGTTATAAAAGAAAAAAAATCTTCAAAACTGGAACATTTCTTATTAATTAGTCCTAATCACTCTCTGCCCTGATGCTTTGTATATTTCAAAGTGGGGAATTCCTGAGATTGGGATGCTAGGATATTTTCAAAAAGCTTAGAATATCTTTCCAGTCTTACTCTTGGTTAAGGGGGCCCAAAGAAAAATGTTATTTTTAGGACACAGCAAGGGAGCTATTAAAGTCTTCCTAAAACTTTTTATCAATAATCCAAAATATTTGACTTAGGAAAATGGCTTGGAGGGAAGATGCCTAATAATTTATGTAATTATTTCAGTTTTGCAAAGTACTTTACATATATTGTCTCCTTTGAGCCTCAAAAACACTCTCTGGTGTAAGACAAATATTAGCTCTGATTTGCAACTATGGGGATTGAGAATCAAAGAGATACTATTATTTTTCCAAGTCCTTATTCTAGTAGAGAAGCTGGGTAGTAGAGTAGATAGACCACTAAACCTGGAATAAGGAAGACTTATATTCATGAATTTAAATCTGGCTCAGATACTTACTACTTCTGTAACTCTGAGCAAGTCATTTCACCCTGTTTGCCTCAGTTTCTTCATCTGTAAAATGATCTGGAAAAGGAAACGGCAAACCACTCCACTACATTTGCCAAGAAAATGCCCAAATGGGGTTACAAAAAATTGGGGATGACTGAAACAACTGAACAGCAATTCTTTTAATCAGTGTCAGTGATACTTCCTTCAAGGGGCACCTCTTAATCAGGCTTTTTCCTGATCCTCATTAGTTGTTAGGACTCTGCCTCCTCTGATGTATATTATTTTGTTCCTTTGGCAATTAATTATACATATGCATGATGTTTCTCCCCAGTAATCTGTAAACTTCTTGACATTTGTCTCTGTATTCTAAGCACCATGTACAATTCCTAGCACATTGTAGGTAAATACTAACTGCTTGATGAATAGAATTTGAACATAAGGCTCTCCTCTCTTCTCAGAGAATGTATATTATCCTTTTCATGTTGTCCATGGGTTAACTGTCCCACTAGGTACTTTCCCTTCAAATTTGGAAGTTTCCTGAAGTTACAAGAGTGTGGGGCCAGAATTTCTCATGTGATATGATTTCAACTGTCAGATATTAAAGTTGACGCCAAGGCTGTGTAAATCTGTAGCTAGATACTCCTTGGTTGAATACTCCAGGTTCTAGTGTTGTTTTTGAAGTACTAAGTAATTTAATACATGTTTTTCCATATAATGGCCTTTTCTAGTCAAAGGGAAAATTATTTATGTGCAAGTAAGAAACAAATGAACATTTAAAGAATTTCTCATGTTCTTTTGCCTATTTTCCCTCTACACTGAAAACCAAATTAAAACAAACAAACAAACAAAATCCCAAATGACTTTTTCATGCTTCTGCTATCAACCCAGAGGTACAAAAGAAGGAAGGAGCAGTAGTAATAAGAACACAATTTTGTAATAAAATTGGGAACTTTCTGCTTGATTCTCCTTATTTTAAGCTGATATCCTCCTGCCCACCCACCACTCTCACTACTAATTTAAAAGATAGTGTTGATGGTCCCAGTTCCAAATAAAATTACTGGTTGATTAGAACAATGATAGAAACAACCATAAAAAATGAGATTTAAAATGTAACACTGTTTTGAAACAAATCATAAGAAATCTCACCAAAAAAATATAATAGGTAATAGTAGTTATTTAGAAAATTCATTCTCACTTAATGATTGGTTTGAAGAAATGAAATATTTCTGAAGGATGATTTAATTTTCTCAAGAGCTATTGGCCTGTTCTTGTGAAAGGAAATGCATTTCTTTTCTGGAAGATTAATTAGAGTTTGATGAATTGTGTCAGATAAAGAAGTTGTACTTGGCATATATGAATAATATTAGAATTTAAGTTTCTGTTCCACATTCAAAACATTAAATCCATCTTACAACAGAAAGAATACAAATATAAAATTCAAAGTTTGATTTAGGATATAAACATTTTGATTACTATGATATAGTAAAATGTAATAAGATATATCAAAACATCTAATAAAATCTTTTCTAAAAGCACATATTCCTTTTGCATTGTCATTTTGTATAGTCCAATTGTTTTTGACATTTATCTAATATTATGTTATTTGTATATTGTCATTGTTTTTCAATAATTCATTTTATGTTACAAATATGCTACACAACTCCCTTGGCCATAATTTCCAGCATTGGTTGCATTATCACTCACTCATACCCCCAAACTCATCAGATATAGCAGAAAAGTTGGAATGTTTTCATCTCTCTCATTGCCACTTTAAGATTCTCCTTCTATCACCATTTCTCAGTAACTGTTAGTCCTTTTAGGTTTATTCAATCTATATTTATTGCCCATTCATATTCTAGCTCACTTCTAACAGAAACTAATGCCTTTTCTCCACAAGTTGGCTTATAGTTTTCCTCTCCTTCCCAATTCCTGCCCTCAATAGTAGGTTTATTGATTATTGATTATTGATACTCCTATAAAAAACTATAATCTTCTTTTTCCTTAGCTTACTCATTCATCTTAATTAGTCCTCTGGCTCTGTTTAGTTACATACATACATGTGTGTACCCTTAGCTACAACCTGGACTTTACCATTATACACATTTTCATTCAAGTCCATGATCTCTGAAATTCCTTTATCTAATTATAATCTGTTGTCATTCTATATATTATTTTCCCAAATAATCCTTAGCCCTAGTTTTCATTCTAACTATGATTTCCAGTCCCACCAACCCTCACATCTTTCCTGGTTGAACCAAACAAAATATATTCTCTTCATTCCCCCATCTTGACATCTTGTCGAACAAATGCAACTTTACACCACCTTCTTCTCTTAAGCCCCACATCATCAAATTCTGTTAAAGATATTGGCCTGATAAGCCCCAGTCATGACTAATTCCCATCATATGCTGCCTTTATTCCTGCCATTAAACATGTTAATAGAGTTAACTACATATTTGTGTAATCTCAACTGCTGCCTTAATATGACATGAAAATATTTGCATACATTCCTATTTGTTTCACATTGTCACTCACCACACCTACTTTCCCCAACCTTTTCATTATTCAAAATACCTTTCATGCATCCTCTTTCTCCAATGAACTCATTTGAAATTTTTTTCTAACATTTTAGAAAAATTGAAGCCATTTGTTTAAATATCACACTTATCACACACACACATATATATATGTTCAGTGAGAGAGAGTTACTTAGAGGACTCATATCTAACCTAATTGGGGACATTGTCAAACACATAAGAATATAAACTATTCAATAATTGATAAATAGTCAAAAGATATGAAGAGAGTTTTTGGATGAAGATGTCAAAAACAAAATATAGGGATATGAAAAATGTTCTAAATCATTATTGATTAGACAAATACACATCAAAACAGGGCTGATATATCTCAAGACTATCAGATTGGCAAAAATGATAAAAGCGTAAAATTAAAAACATAGCAGATGTTGAAAAATGTAGACATTAATATACTCAGGGTAGCTGTGAACTGATCCAATCATTTTGGAAGGCAATCTAGAATAATGCTTAAAGAGTAACAAATCTGTGTATACTATACTTTTGACCCATGAATACCACTTTTAGATTTATTTCCTAAAGTGGTCATGGGGAAAAAAGGGAAAAGAACGTATACAAACTAAAATATCTATAGCAGCTCTCTTTGTAGTGGAAAAGAATTGGAAATTGAATTGATGTCCATTAATTGGGGAATGGCTAAACAATTTATGGCATATGATTGTGATGAAATACTATTGCACTACAAGATATTGATGAGCAAGTTAATTTTAGAAAACCATGGAAAGACCTGCATGAAATTATGAAAAATACAAAATGATATGGACCAAGGGCAACAGAAATATTGTTTGAAAAGTGGTTTGTGTATGTCCACCTCCAGAGAAAAAATTTATAAATTGAAATAAGTAAAATGTAGTTTGTATATGCATATATATTCTTGGTAGATGATGCCTTCTCTCTTGTGTGCAAGAGAACGAGGAAGGTAGTTAATTTGATATTTTACTGCAAGAAACAAATTCTTTTTAAAGAAACTATATTTGGATGGAGAATGGGTAGGCAAATTGGAACAGAGAGTACTGATTAAAAATGAGGTTCTTACAGAAGGGTGGATCAATGGAATAGAGTAGGGGTAAGTGACTTCAGCAAACTCGTGTTCAATAAACCCAAAGATCCCAGCTTTTGGAGAAGAACTCACTATTTGACAAAAGTGCTGGGAAAATTGGAAAACAATATGGGAAAAAATTAGGTTTAGTTCAATATCTTACACCCTATACCAAGATAATTTCAAAATGGGTAAATGACTTAAATATAAAGAGTGAAATCATAAATAAATTAGGTAAGCATAGAATAGTTTACCTGTCAGATCTGTGGAAAGGAATGAACTTAAGACCAAGGAAAAGATAGAGAACATTACAAAATAAGGTGATGGACTCAACAATCAGAGACATAAATTTTTGGACAGGTACTATGTGAGATTTTATTTTGTTTGTAAACATATTTGTCATGGAAGTTTTTTTTTTCTTTTTCAAATGGAGAGGAGTAAAAAGGCAGGAAGATAAAGAAATGTTCTTTGAAAATATCACAAAATAAATATGAAAGAAGTAATTCAAAACAGATCTTTGTCACAAAGAAGTGAACTACCAAGGCAAATATCAATAGCAACTAAATTACTACATATGATATAACAATATTAAAAGTAAAGTAAAGTAAATACTTTTCCCTTTTTGTTCCCAGCATTTAGCAGAGTAACAAGCACATAGTAAATATTTAATATTGGTGAGTTAATTGATTATTTTATCAGCTAATATTATATTTTAAGAAATCTTACATAATTTAATGTATACATGGGGAGGAGGGAAATAATATGAGAGATCTCTACAAAAACTATGCAAAAAAAGTAGTGGGATATTATAGTCTTTCAATTATTTGTAAAATAATAAGGTGGCTTATTATGGAAGATCATATAGGAAAGCTAGTCTTTTCCTTTTTTATTATCCTTATCTATTATTTATAGAATGCAAGTATTAATTTTAAAAGTTACACGAATGAGAAAGTTGGAGTATAGATCAGTAGTGCTTGGAATTCTCTTAGTATTCTTATTCTTGGATGTCAGAATCTGATGCTGACAGTCTGATGATCAGTGAGAGATTAGAGTCGAAAGGAAGCAAGACCTTTTGCCAGGGTCCTCTGCAAAATCTGTTTCCTTTTCTTCACAGGAAATGAGCTACCCATGTGGAAAAGCAGTTCAAGTTCCTTTCCAGCAAAAGGACACTGAATGTAAAAGCACCAAATGTCATGAGACTAAGTCCATACATGAGACCTTGGAGAAGAGTTAAGTTTAGGATAAAGAATTCTTACGTCTTCTAGACAGATTCAGAGCAGAGGGAAATGAAGTATTATTTTTTAAAACTGCTAAAATATTAGAATTATGTCACTTCCCACAAAGCCTTTTTCAATGTGTGAATGTCACAACTATTTTAAAAAAAACAAATTACTCTCTTGTGCTCCTTCCTACTGAATAAGATCAGGTTAGTGAGCAAAAACACAATCTAGTGATAGAATTTCTTTCAATTAGAACATTTTAAATGAAGTCACATCTTTCTAAAATGACAATATTCTAACTTAATAAAATAGCTCACATATCCTGGAAGGGCAAGCATACAATTGAAACAAATGGAAGGAAACTTAAAAACATTTTGCAAATTTTTAAACCTAAATTAACATGATAAATGTAAAACTGCATACCAAACTTGTTTAAATATGCTTCACGTACTGTATTAATCAAATATATTTATGTTAGCCTTATTTCTATAGCAACCTGCTGTAATTAAGATTAATTGCATTTGTTTCTAATGGTATTCATTTTTAGAGAGTGTTTTCCATATTATTTAGCTGAGCATCTCATGCTATGTGACTCTCCCATCAAATTCATATGAGATCTGTATTTGGCAAAGGGAATTAGCATGTAAAGCGATATTTAGCCACTACATAGTAGGATGTGGGTGGACAAAAGATCCTGTGCAATAAATGTGAAAAGCAACAGAATAAAAATAGAAACTATTATGGTAAAGTTTGAATTTGAATGAATATTCACAAATGCTTAGCAAAAAAAGTTACATAACTAAGTTATAGACTGAATTTTAAAAGAATAATGAGAAAAAGAAACATGCCAGGGGTTTAAAATGTCACTTGCAAAGGAACAGAGTGAATGACATGTTCAAGAGACATGTATGCTATATCAAAGGAGAATGAGAAATTAGACTAGTGTAGATATTTTAAGTCCACAAAAAAGTAATTTTCAATTCAATATAATAGACAACAGGGCGCTATTATAGATTCTTGGGCAAGAAAATGGACCTTATGAATACTGTTGCATTTTCTCTTTGCCTGTTCATAATAGAACAATTAGAATTAAACATTTTTATTCTCAGAAATGGTTACTGGCTAGGGAAATACTAATTTTATCTTTAGAATTGGAATATTGAAAAAAATTGCTAAAATCCTTCTTTATAGGATGGTGATTCCTTGGCTATGCCATCTAAGAGAATAATTCTAGCAGGTCATATTATAAGAATTTAATCTGAGGACTACCTTATCCAGGTTCCAAAAGGACTACCAACGACCTTTAAATATCAAGTGACTCCTTTCCTTCATTTCTTCTTTCTTTCCTTCCTTTCTTCTCTTTCTTTGGAGGAAGCAATATCTTTATCAATAAATTCACAGATTTATTTAAAAAACTCATTACTGTCCCAGACTACACACCAAGATAAAGTGATTCATTCTTTCCCTCTTCCTTTCCCTCCCTCCTCCCAGAGCTGATAAGCAATTCCACAGGGTTGTACAAATGTTATCACTTCATATCTATTTCCATATTATTCATTTTTAGCATAGAAATGAAACCCCATATCATATATCCATATAATCAAGTGAGAAGTCATAAGTCAAAAGTTTTTCTTGTGCATTTCTACTCCTATAGTTCTTTCTCTCAAGGTGGATAACATTTTTACTCCTAAATCCTTCAGGAATGTCCTGGATTATTGTATTGCTACTAGTTGTAAAGTCCTTTGCACCAAATAGTTCCACAATGTTTCTGTTTCTATGTACAATGTTTGCTTGCTTCTGCTTATTTCACTCTGCATCAGTTCTTGGAAGTCTTTCCAGTTCATATAGAAATCCTCCAGTTCATCTCTCCTGATAGCACAACAGTACTATCAGATACCACAATATGTTCAGCCATTCCCCAATTAAAGGGCATCCCCTTATTTTTCATTTTTTGCCACCATAAACAGCACAGCTATGAATATTTTTGTACAAACATCTTTAAGGGGAGAGTTTATGACCAAAGAAAATATAGAGAACATTATGAGATGAAAGGGATTTGAGAAAATTGGGACTCTAATATACTCTTGGGGAAGCTTTGTACTTAAGACAACCATTCTGGAAGCAAATTGGAACTATGCCAAAGGACCATAAAACTTTGCATACCCTTTGACCCAGCAATACCAATAAGAAGGCTTTATCCCAAAGAGATCAAAGATGGGAGAGGGGAAAGGACTTACTTGTTCAAAGATATTTATAGCAGTTCTATTTTTTTTTTAGTTGCAAAGATTTGGAAACTGATGGCAGTTCATCATCAACCTTCAGAGAATGGTTGAATAAACTGTGGTATATGATTGCAATTGAATACTATTGGGCCATAAGAAATGACAAATAGGACAATTGTAAAAGAAAAAAAAAACATGGAAAGATTTATAAATGATGCAAAGTAAAGAGAGCAGAACCAGAATAATGCTGCACATGGTAACAGCAATCATTTACCATGAACAACTGTGAATGACAATGATTTTCAGCAAAGCAAGGATCTTAAATAACTCCAAGTGCCTCATGATGAAAAAAGGCAACCAACCCACCACCACGGAAGAAACTGATTGCCTCTGGACTTATTCCCTTCATGATTTTAAAAAACGTTTGTCTTCATTCACAACATGGTGAACATGAAAATGTGTATCACATGTGTAACCTATATCATATTACTTGCTTTCTCAGGGAGGGAAGAGGAGAAGCAGAGGAGAGAAAATGGAAAGCAAAATATGAGAAAATGATAATTAAATTCATATCTACATGAAATATAGAAAAGAAAAAATAATAAGTATTGAAAATACACATTATGTTTATGTGACTAGGTATAGAACAATTCTGAAAAGATATTGAGCTATAAATTGTGGCCAAAATTATGAATTTGAATGAGGTCCCAACCTCCGGTATGTTCAGATTAAATCTCTAGTGTTCCCACTACCATGTACATTGACTAATCAAGGTGACAAAAAGTTCCAGATCAATCAGTTTGGTTCTTGTCAATCAACTTACTGCTGCAATATAAAAACAGTTGTCATGTCATTATTAAAGGCACCATCAATTTAAAGGTTAATGCTGACATCACCGAGATTTGACAAGAAGATTTAATAGTCTGAGACAAATTAAAATAGTCTAAATTTCACCTGTGTACACTTTAAAGTATTATGATTCACAGTTTCCAATTTTAAAGTATCCTTAATTGTATAATAAAACAATGTTTCATTTTTTTGTCAATTAACTTCAATTTTACTAGGCAGGAGAGAGAACAACTGAATTAGACTCAAAGGAGGTATCATCTTTAAAGGTCACCCTTATTTAATAGTACAATTTAATATGATTAGGGTACTCATGCTCAATACCACCATTTTTATTAAACTCCATCCTGCTATGCATGGATTGTAAAAACATATTTATGAGCATCCTATCTGAAGGAACAGGTGGAAACCCTAAGTTAGTAATGAGTAGGACAATCTAACCATCTGTTTGGTCCATGACGGCCAAAGACAAATATTATCTCAACACCTTATTTTAGTTATGTAAAATTTCAGCTTATGAGACATTGTTCTCCTATGAAAATGTGGTTCAGGGCTTTTTTGCTTTTTGGTTATTGTTTTTTGGGGGGTTTATTGATTCACAATTCTAAATCTCAATAAGAGGCAAGTAATCTGACAGCCATTAAATGCATAAATTTATGTAGTCATTTACAGATGTGAAATGGCAGACAAATCTGCTAAGCTCTTTTGTGTGGTACATAATTTGAAACCTTCAACTGTTTGCATATACATAAAATCACATTAACAAACATTTCCACAGTTCAGTAGAGCTAATGCACTCATATCCAGCATAATAAATCCTTTGGAAGTGTCAAACACATGTAGTTAATTTAAGAACTGTATATCTGCATTAGACAAATGTTTATATTATCATTTATATTAAAGAAAACTCTTCCAGCTTTTACGTCTCTCTTCTTTTTTGTCATCCTGGTGATTTCTTTTGATAGTATGATGTTTGGTCATATTTAAATGTCTTATTACATTTCTTCATTAATTAATTAGTCTGTATATAATTTATTTCAATCAATATGGCCATTCTGGGTAATTTTTCCATGCTGAGTCAATAATGTACTTTCAGGAAATAATTAATTTCTATGACAAGATTTTAAAAATAATATTAAGATAAATGCAATTATTTCATAAGTATATTCAATGCTTTGAACTAAGAATAATTTTAAAGCCACAAAGAAAACAGTAATTGTCATATAGATGAGGCTGTATTGAATAGAGTAAATAACACTGAACTGAGTTTTAATCCTATAACTTCCATAAACTAGCTAAGTAACCCTAGACAACATAAAAAGTCAGAGAATTGGACTGGATGGATCCTTTCTAAAATCTTTTTTTCTTCTGAAATTCTATGACACTGAATTAAATAAGTCAATATATGTCAGAAAAGTGAAATTCATTAGAGTCATGTATCTTTAACATCTAATGAGACTACATATGTCATGTCATTAAAGATCTTGCCTTTGGCCACATGTCTCTATCCTTATCTCTGGTCAAAAATATCAGTGAAACATATTTGAGCAATGATGAGGATCAATTCTGTGGTATGTTAAGCTAATTTTCTTTTTGCTGACATTCGCCTTTGTATTTAATCATCATTAATACGCTGCTGCCAAATGATAATCCATCCTCTTCTTTTGAGACTTCCAATGACAGGAAACTTACTCTGTGATTCATTGTTGAAGAAACCTTCTTCTAATCAACAATGACAATTATTCTGCGATTGATTGTCTCAGACATTTGGTTGGAGGTGAGAAGAGATGAGGGAACTTTTTCTGGGTTAGTTGGAGAGCTACTGAGATGGAGGAAATGAATCTGGATTCTGAAACCATGTATTTATTCATTAGCTCATTCTGCTTTCCTCTGGGCATATGTAGCTCATAAGCTGTACATTGTTATAAATGACTTAAAACACACACACACACACACACACACACACACACACACACACTCCTTTTGTCTTAGAATACATAAGCAAGCATGGGTTCCAAAGCAGAAGAGCAGTTAGAATCCATAAGCAAGCATGGGTTCCAAGGCAGAAGAGCAGTTAAGGGCTAGGCAATTGGAGTATAGTGATTTGCTCAGGTTCATACACCAAAGAAGTGTCTGATGTCACATTTGAACCCAGAACCTCCTGTCTTCAGACCTGGCACTATTTCCACTGACCCTAGCTGCCGCTGCACATGATTTTGTTTAATACTAACAGTCGTTAGGTGCAACTTTATGCTGATGTTAGATGATTCCATGAATAGTATAGCCTTAGAAAAATCAAAATTGCAGTGGACCCAAAACCACTGGAAAGAAATACGTCACGTGCTTTTATTGCAATGGTCTCAATGAGGATTTATGGTAGCAAAGTGATATGGAAGACATTGTTGAAAGTCTGTGTTAGCAAAAGAAAGCATGAACTAGTGTTCTTGTGAGATAAGGGATAAGAACTGGATAGTTAGAATGTTATACTAGTACTCACAAAATATTTAAGGCACTATAATAATTTTTCCAAAGCATTAAATAGATCTTCTAAAGAGGACTCACCATGACCTAAAAACATAAGATGAGAAAGGATGGAAAGAATATGGTTTCCATCTTTGAGGGAAGTACATCTGCCAAGTGAACCATGTCAGAATTTTAAAGCTTACATTTTATTTGCAAATGTTACAGCAGAAGAGCAGCATTGTACTTCCCCAGCAATCAAGACAGCGCTAATTAAGCATTTGGTAAATACTAATCCCTGAATATATGAAGAAAAAGTAAAAATAGTTCCTGCCTGCAAGAAGTTTATATTCTTAAGAAGACCACAGTCAGGAGATAATTATTTCCTAAAACTGGAGAGGATGTGATATTTCACACCCTTGTTATTGTACAGCACCTGCCACCAGAAGCTTTTATGGATTTCAACTATGGATGTATCATCAGATTTAGCTCAGTTCTATGTGAAAGGAGCCATTTTCATTACACTGGATGGGTTTCCTATAAAATTTTAAATTATAGCAGCCTTGTGCTAGCAGTTTATTAGTATCAAAACCAGGAACAGCATTACAGAAATTTTCAGCTATAGAATTAGGATATTTAATAAAAATATTTTTAAAATTTTGCATTGAGAAGCAGGAAAAAATTAATATTTAGTGCTAGACTAAGATTCTGACCTTCAACAGCATGCAGTAGTAAGAGGAATGTTTGACCCTTGTAAGTCCAATTACTGTAAGTAATAAAATGCTCTATATACTAATACTATTATTAGGTGTGTTGCAAGCCTAACTCCTAAAACCTTCTTATTCCAGGTACAATGTTAGGCCAAAATAAGGTACTGAGAATTCATTGAACATTTAACTAAGGAGTTTATTTTTGCCCTAACAGCAATAATATATAATTTTAGCTTCACTTGCCATGGCCACCCTCATTTATAACACTAAATGTGAATGGGTATAGCAACTGGCATGGTCTTAGGCACTCATTACATATGAGAGACCCAACTCTCCCTGGTTGGCATCTCTTACACCTTCTAACCAAGAACTTCCTTCAGGAAAACTCAAGTTGTCAGAGAGATCATAGGGTGAACATACCTCTTTGAGTTACAGAATCAAACACAAACAAATAAACAAAAATAAACAACTAGGAACATATGATTTATCCATTGAATCAATCAATAAATTAAAGGTACAAACCAATGAGAGTAAAAGAGACTACAGAGGAACTATCTTATCCTTTTTTGAAGAGATTCATGTACTCTCTGATAGGTCTAGGTTAAAACCACAAGCCAGCATTCTAATAATAGACCCATTTGGCTTTGGGGAGATTCCAATCAAGTTCCAAAGAGAACAATGTCAGCCATTTTCATGGAACCCAACTTTCAAATGAATGTGAGAATTGGTAGAGTAAGCCTAAGGTGGTATTTTTGCTAATAAATACATAACCAGCATTTAAAAATGCCATCTAAAACCATTTCACATATGGTAAACATAATCCTTATTCTGAAATTCTTTAACTTATTTCTAGCTGTCTGTTTCCTTTAATGGATCTTTTGTTTCCTCAGTTATATTTTGTAAGTTGTTTAATCCTCTTTCATCTCTAACCCCATTCCTCCATATCTCATACTTGTCTACAGTTCTGGGTATATCAAACAATTCTCCTTTCACTAGAAAAAGCCACCACTGAATTGTCTTGGCAGCTGACTACCAAAAAATTTCCCAGTCATTCAAAGCTATTCTTAAAAGAAATTGGCATCTCATTTCATTGAACAGTAGGTATTCTTCCGAAGAATAGCAAACTCAAACTTAATGGGTGATTGAAGTATTCAGATTTCTTTCTTTATTCAATTCAAATGTGTATACTTAAGCATCTGCCAGTTAGCAAGTGGTTTGTAAATCATTATCTTTTCAAAGTAGGTAACTGAAGGCATATGTAAAGTGACTGAAAAATTAGATATTTAGCATTTTTCAACTATCTTTTAAAAAAATCAAATGCATGACTTTTTCTTGGGTTTTAAGTTGTAACCTAGCCAATATGTTCCTTCAGTTTCATTCTGTCTCCTGATCCCAGATATTCCTTTACTAAAATGAAGATGACAAAGGTTTTTGTAATAGGAAAACAATATCCTTCTGTAATTGAGATGTAGTGCAAAGAATACTGCCCGGCCAAGTCTGAAATCCTATATTATTTCTTCAAATGGGGATGTCATGTATTCTCTCTGGACTTCTTTCTTTATCAGTATAATGAGTGACTTGGGCTTACTGGCTCATGAGGCCCCATCCTGGCTAAATTTCTATGGTAGCCCTCTCACATTCTAAAAATAGGTTCTTAAAAGAAGGATTTGTTTTTGATGCATTATTAAGCCAGTAGTTATTGTCTTTATTCTTCTTTCTCAAGTATTCATCTTGCTTTTTTACAAGCCAAAAGGGAAATTGACACAGGAGATTATAGAAACTGAAAAAAGGTGAATGGAAAAGGATCTGGACAATTTCCTCCATTTATAGAAACATTTAGTAATAGGTGTTGGTTATGTATGTTACATAGTCTTCCTCCAGAGGTGGGATAGAAGGCAACAAAATGTACTTACCTTTATTCAGATGAGAATGAGGGTAAGGGACTAGAAGTTAGATGCCAAAATTATTGTATCTTGGCAATTGAACAAAAGATTCATTTTATATAATGTGGGTGGAGTTAAAATACTAACAACAGACCTAGAAATATTTTAGCATCACTAGTTACAGTATGCAGTGAATAACTTTACCTTCCTTGACTTCTATCCAGGCTCTAAGCACCCCACAACTCATGCTTCCATTGCTTTCATGGCCATTGGAGCAAATTGTTCTCAGACACATTATTCACCAGAGATCTTTGCCCACCTCAACTAGATATCCCCATAACATAATGGTGCATTTGAGACCAATTTGAAGCCACAGATAAGACCTGGGTGGCAGATAGAGTAATAAAGAGATAAACAGCCCTGAAAAGAGCTCAGTAAGCCCTCACAACAGAGGCACTGATCTTCTCTGAACACCCTGTATGCCCTTTTCTTAGACCTTCTCATTTTAAAAAGATTTGTAGCATTTGGTTTCTGAAGAGGCAATTGGCCTGGCAAGACCAATCCAGGGACTATAGAAGCACAATTACAAAACACTTACTATTCAAAGACAGATATAAACAATTAGGGACATTTTAATTGCTTATAGATAGACTGAGAAAATGTAATGAAAATGGCAATTCTACCTGTTATTTTATTTATTCAGGACCATACCAATCAAATTACCAAAGAATTACTCTATAAAGCTAGAAAAAATATAACAAAATTCATCTAGAAGACAAAAGGTCAAGAATATCAAGGTAGTCAATGAAAATAAAAGGGGACCAAGAGGACCAAGAAACACCAGAATTAAAATTGTATTATAACAAACAATATGATCACAAAAATCCTTGGAAAGATGTACATGAAATAATAAAAAGGATACTGAACGGAACCAGGAGAATGTTGTACACAGTAAAGGACATAATATAAAATGATCAGCTGTAAATGACATAACTACAATAAGCAGTGCAAAGATC
Source organism: Monodelphis domestica (assembly GCF_027887165.1). Taxonomy (NCBI): domain Eukaryota; kingdom Metazoa; phylum Chordata; class Mammalia; order Didelphimorphia; family Didelphidae; genus Monodelphis; species Monodelphis domestica. Next base: position 84,966,281 of record NC_077228.1, on the reverse strand, counting down.
CAAGACAATTCCAAGGAACTCGACCAAAAAGACTATCCACCACTATAGAAAGAAACAATAGTCTGAATGCAGATTGAAAACACATGCAATTCTTCACTTTATTTCCTTCATTAATTTTTTCTCTAATGAATATGAAAATATATTTTGCAAGTTACTTTAGGTATATTACCTGCCATCTCAAGGAGGGAGAAAAGAAAGGGAGTGAAGGTGAGAACATGGATCTCAAAAATGTCAGAAAACAATTATTAAAAGAGTAATAAGAGGCACCTATGGGAGGCAGAGTCAAGATGGCGGAATAGAAGCAGCAAAAGTTCAGACATCTGAAAATCCTTACTCACTGATTAAAAACCAAATGATCCTAGGGAACTGAAAACCAAATCTAACAACAGGACAGAGCTAAGGAACCCTCCTGCTGGACTCAACTTAAAAGGTACACCCCCCCCCAAAAAAAAAAAAAAAAGCCTGAATTCGAGAACACTCAGGTTTAAGGGTTAGGAAGAAAGAAGGTCCCAGGACCCCTCCCCCACCTAGAGTACTGAGCCTCCAGCAGTGGCTGGAATCTCTAAGTGGGCAAAGGCGCTAGTCTGAAGGGAGTAGCTTGCAGGCAAAACTGTGCCGGCTCAGGGCTCCAAACACAGGTGGCTGGGAGGCAGCTCGAGGAGAAAAAGCACAGAGGAGGCAGCCTAGTTGCAGCAGCAGAGACACTCCAAATGTTCCCAGAGAACAAGTTCTTTGCACAGAGAAATAACACATGACATTATTTTTGATGAGTCTCCAAGATATGAAGGGGCACTAAATCTGTCATTGATTTCTAGATGCATTTGAATTCAGCATCATTTAAGACAAACATACAATATAGTAAGATAAATCAAATCATATCTATGATTTTTTTTTCAGCAAAGAAATCTTAAGATATATGCTGACAAAGCATACGATGGTATTCATCACAACTGGAGGAAAAAAATAACCTTTAAAAGAAATCCATCTCTATTGTTTAAAATGTTTTTTAAATTCACAGATCAATTTATTCCTAGTATTTCACAGAGTGTCTATCATATAATTATCCTCCAAATATTAAAAACTAGAGAGAATATACAACTGGTCCACTGTGTAGGTTGGATTCCAGATAAATGCCAGAGAGGTATTGATCCTGAGAAAAAATAGTTCTGCAATCAGCAATATTCTGTTAGCAATGTCAAATATGCTAACCAATATTGTTTCATCAATATACCCTAGGATATTAAGAGTACAGTCTATAGAACTGTTAGATTTTGGAATCTATTAGTACTTGTATTTTCCATTTTTCTGACAGAATGTGGTGTTTCTTTTACAATGGAGAATTTTGCCACATTTTGAAGAGGCAATCCAGTTCTGTTTTGTTCTTTACTTTTCTCTCTATTCTCTACTGCCTGGTTGTTGCCTGCTGAGTTATTCTAAAGAGTTTGAAGTGATTTATCAGGCAACAAAAAGTTATATATTTTTTGGGAAAAAACTGGAGAAGACCATCTAATATTGATAAACATATATTTTACTCTCATTCTTTTCCAAATTCTTTGTAGTCTGATTTACATTCTTGTCCTTCAACTGAAACTGATATTTGCAAGGTTACCAATGATATCCTAATAGCCAAATCCAATTACCTTTTCTCAATCCTAATCCTTCCTATCCCAGATGAAACATTTAATATGGTGATCACACTCTTCTCTTGATACTTAATTCTTTTTAGGTTTCTATAGCATTGTTCTTTCCTCATTATTCTCCATGTTTTCTGAATGTTCCTTATCACTCTACTCACTTGTCTTTCTTTAAGTTGAAGCTCTTTAGAGGAGACTAACCCACCTTTGATTATATTAACATTTTTTCTTTTACTATTTTACTTGGTTATCTCTTCATATCCCATGGTTCACTTATGATCATAAATCTCAGAACTATTTGTTCAGCTATAAACTCTCTCTTGACCTTGATTCTTTCATCTTCAACTGTCTATCGGATATCTTGAAGTGAATAGCTTATAAATATCTAAAATTCAATCAGTCCAAAAAGAATAAGTCACCTTTCTTAGCAACCTTTCCTTTTTTTCTAGTTTCTTTGTGAATTTGGAAGCCACCACTAGTCATTCTTCCAGTAATATTAACACATATATGTATGTGTATGAATGAATCTGACTGTGTGGTTGTTTCTGCTTACATTTTTGTAGTCATGTATGTTGTTTTCAAAGATCTTTTTCCTTTACTATGCATTGTATCATGTACAATCTGTGATCTGTTTTTACATTTTTTTCTCTGCAAAAAATACATTTGTCATTTTTGTACAAAATTATTTTTAATTAATTTATTTAGTCCGTTAAAGGATTATTCCTTGGTTACAAGAATCACATTATTTCCCTCCCTCCAATCCCACACCCTTCCCACAGCCGATGCCCAATTTCAATAGGAATTACATGTGTCCTTGATCAGAACTTATTTCCATGTTGTTTGTGTTTGCATTAGGATATTCATTTAGATACTACATCCCCAGCCATATCCCCTCGAACAATGTATTCAAGCAGTTGTTTTTCTTCTGTGTTTCTACACCCCCAGTTTTTCCTCTGGATGTGGATAGTGTTTTTTTTTCTTGTAGATTCCTCCTAATTGGTCAGGTTCACTGCATTGCCGCAAATGGAAAAGTCCATTACATTCTATTATACAATATTGTATAGGTCTCTGTGTACAATGTTTTCCTGGTTCTGCTCCTTTCATTCTTCATCAATTCATGAAGGTCATTCCAGTTCACATGGAATTCCTCCACTTTATTTTTCCTCTGAGCACAATAGTATCCCATCACCAACATATACCGCAATTTGTTCAGCCATTCCCCAATTGAAGGGAATCAGTTCATTTTCCATTTTTTTTCCACCACGAAGAGCACTGCTGTGAATATTCTTGTACAAGTCTTTTTCCTTATTATCTCTTTATGGCATAAAAAAGTCTTTTGGTGCCCAGTGGACATAGTTCCAAATTGCCCTCCAGAATGGTTGGATCAATTCACAACTCCACCAGCAGTGCATTAATGTCCCAACTTTGCCATATCCCCTCCAGCATTCATTACTTTCTGTTGCTGTCATGTTAGCCAATCTGCTAGGTGTGAGTTGATACCTCAGAGTTGTTTTGATTTGCATCTCTCTGATTATAAGAGATTTAGAACACTTTTTCATGTGCTTATTAATAGTTTTGGTTTCATTAACTGAAAATTGCTTATTCAAGTCCCTTTCCCATTTATCAATTGGAGAATGGCTTGATTTTCTGTACAATAGTTTTAGTTCTTTATAAATTTGAAGCTTTAGACTTTTGTCAGAGGTTTTTGTTATTAAGATTGTTTCCCAATTGATGGCTTCTCTTCTAATTTTGGTTGCATTGCTTTTGTTTTTATGAATTTTTTTTTAATTTGATGTAATCAAAATTATTGCTTTAACATTTTGTGTTTTTTTTCTAGCTCTTGCTTGGTTTTAAAGTTTTTCCTTTCCCAAATATGTATGCTATTCTGTGTTCACCTAATTTACTTAGAGTTTCCTTCTTTATAGTCACACCATTCATGCATTCTGAGTTTTTTGTTTTGTTTTGTTTTGTTTTGGTGTAGGGTATGAGATGTAAATCCAAACCTAATCTCGCCCATACTATCTTTCATTTTTCCCAGCAGTTTTTATCAAATAGTGGCTTTTCTTTGCAAAAGCTGGGATCTTTGGGCTTGTCATAGACTGTCATGCTGAGGTCACTTACCCCAAACCTGATCCTCCTTTCTATCTCTTAGCCAGGACCAAATTGTTTTTATGAGCACTGCTTTATAGTATAGTTTGAGATCTGGGACTTCAAAGCCTCCTTCCTTTGCAATTTTTTTATTTCCCTGGATATCCTTGATCTTTTTGTTCTTCCAAATGAACTTTGTTACATTTTTTCTAATTCAATAAAAACGTTTTTTGGTAGTTCAATGGGTATGGCACTAAATAAGTAAATTAATTTGGGTAGGACAGTCTTTTATGGCCCTTTGGGCATAGTTCCAAATTGCCCTGCAGAATGTTTGGATCAATTCACAACTCCACCAGCAATGAATTAATGTCCTGATTTTGCCTCATCCCCTCCAGCATTCATGACTTTCTGTTGCAGTCATGTTAGCTAATCTGCTCTGAGGTGATACCTCAGAGGTGTTTGGATTTGCATCTCTCTGATTATAAGAGATTTAGAACACTTTTTCATGTGCTTATTAATGGTTTTGATTTCTTTAACTGAAAACTGCCTATTCATATCCCTTGCCCATTTATCAATTGGAGAATGCCTTGACTTTTTGTACAATTGATTTAGCTATTAGTAATTAGTAATTAGACTTTTGTCAGAGGTTTTTCTTATGAAGATTGTTTCCCAGTTTGTTATTTCCCTTCTGAGTTTGGTTACATTTGGTTTTCTTTGAATTTTTTTAAATTTGATGCAGTCAAAATTATTTATTCTATATTTTGTGACTCTTTCTAAGTCTTGCTTGGTTTTAAAATCTTTCCCTTCCCAAAGGTCTCACATGTATACTATTCTGTGTTCACCGAATTTACTTGTAATTTTCTTCTTTATGTTCAAGTCATTCACCCACTCTGAGTTTATCTTGATATTGGGTGTGAGATGTTGATCCAAACCTAATCTCTCTCACACTGTCTTCCAATTTTCCAAGCAGTTTTTATCAAATAATGGGTTTTTGTCCCAAATGCTAGGATCATTGGGCTTGTCATACTGTCATAGAATGTCTTGCTATGGTCACTTACCCCAAGTCTATTCCACTGAACCTCCTCTCTGTGTCTTAGTCAGTACAAAATTGTCTTGATGACCAATGCTTTATAATATAGTATGAGATCTGGAACTGTAAGGCCATCTTCCTTTGTATTTTTTTTTCATTATTTCCCTGGATGTCCTTGACCTTTTGTTCTTCCAAATGAACAATGTTATGGTTTTTTTTCTAATTAAGTAAAAAAGTATTTTGGAAGTTCAATGGGTATGGCAATAAATAGATGAATAAGTTTGGTTAGGATGGTCATTTTTATTATGCTAGCTTGTCCTACCCATGAGTAGTTAATGTTTTTTTCCAATTGCTCAGATCTGGTTTTAGTTGTGTGGAAAGTGTTTTGTAGTTGTTTTCATATAGTTCCTTTGTTTGTCTCGGCAGATAGATTCCTAAGTATTTTATATTGTCTAAGGTGGGTTTATTTTGTATCCTGCAACTTTGCTAAAGTGGTTGATTATTTCAACTAGATTTTTAGTTGATTCCCTAGGATTCTTTAAGTAAACCATCATATCATCTGCAAAGAGTGATAACTTGGTCTCTTCATTGCCAATTTTAATACCTTCTATTTCTTTTTCTTCTCTAATTGCTACTGCTAGTGTTTCTAGTACAATCTTAAATAATAGAGGTGATAATGGGCATCCTTCTTTCATTCCTGATTTTATTGGGAATACATCTAGTTTATCCCCATTGCAGATGATGTTTGCTGATGGTTTTAGATAGATACTGTTCATTATTTTTAGGAAAAAACCCTTCTATTTCTATACTTTTGAAAATTTTCAAAAAGAATGAGTGTCATATTTTGTTATAAGATTTTTCTGCACCTATTGAGATAATAATGTGATTCTTGTTGGTTAGCTTTTTGATATGGTCAATTATGTAGATGGTTTTCCTGACATTGAACCATCCTTGCATTCCTGATATAAATCCCACCTGATCATAGTGAATAACTGTCATGATGACTTTCTAGAGTCTTTTTGCTAGTATCTTATTTAATAATTTTGCATCTGTGTTCATTAAGGAGATTTGTCTGTAGTTTTCTTTCTATGTTTTTGACCTGCTTGACTTTGGATCAGAACCACATTTGTGTTGTGAAAGGAATTTGGTAGAATTACAGCTTTGATTATTATGTCAAATAGTTTGTATAATAATGGGATTAGCTCTTCTTTGAATGTTTGATAGAATTCACTTGTGAATCCATCTGGCCCTAGGGATTTTTTCTTAGGGAGTTCTTTGATGGCATGTTCAATTTCATTTTCTGATGTGGGATTATTTAAGAATTCTATTTCTTCTTCTGTTAATCTAGGCAATTTATATTTTTGAAGATACTCATCCATATCACCTAGATTGTCATATTTATTGTCATATAATTAGCCAGAATAGTTTGTAATGATTGCCTTAATAATCACCTTCATTGAGGGTGAGTTCTCCCTTTCCATCCCTGATACTGTCAATTTTGTTTTCTTCTGTCCCCCTTTTTATTAGATTGACAATACTTTGTCTATTTTGTTTGTTTTTTCAAAATACCAGCTTCTACTCTTATTTATTAGTTCAATAGTTCTATCACTTTCTATTTTATTAATTTCTCCCTTCATTTTTAGGATCTCTAATTTGGTTTTCTTCTGGGGGTTTTTGATTTGTTCGCTTTCAAGTTTTTTGATTTGCATGTCCAATTCATTGATCTATGCCCACCCTAATTTGTTAATATATGAATTAAAGGATATAAATTTCCCCTGAGTACTGCTTTGACTGCATCCCATAGAGTTTTAAAGGATGTCTCTTTATTGTCATTTTCTTCAATGAAATTATTAATTGTTTCAAAGTTTTGTTCTCTAATTAAACAATTTTGGAGAATCATATTATTTAATTTCTGATTAATTGTTGATTTGGCTCTCCATGTATCCTTACTTATCATTATTTTTATTTCCTTATGATCTGAAAAGGTTGCACTTATTATGTGTGCTTCTGTATGCCATGGTTTTATGACCAAGTATATGGTCAATCTTTGTGAATGTGCCATGTGCTGCTGAAAAGAAGGTGCATTCATTTTTATCCCTATTTGTTTTTCTCTATATATCTATTTAAGTCTAATTTTTCTAAGATTTCATACACCTCTTTTACCTCTTTCTTATTTATTTTTTGTTTGATTTTTCTAAATTTGATAGTGGTAGTTTCAGGTCTCCCACTAGTATAGTTTTACTATCTATTTCCTCCTTCAACTCTATGTGAGCCTTAAAAATTCCCCAGACCCTACTTCATAAGTTTGGATTAAGACCATTCCCCATTTGGGCAGTGAACTCTACTTAGATCAGAAATGTGAGACCTCTACTCCACCCGTACTTAAGCCTGCTTTAGGGGAGAAAATTCCTTGCTGAACAATGAAAAGTACTTAAACCCATACTTAAGCCATGCCCTACTTTTAGAACTAATACAATGTAACAAGGGAATCACTTTAAAAGACTGATATATATTAATTTAAGGTCGCCAAGGAATCAGCTATGTAATTCCTAAATGAAAAACTCAAGTCAGCCGTCAGCCTTTTTTGGAGTTTAATTACAATAGGAGTAAGAAAGGAATTAGAGATAGAGAGAGAAAAAAAAGGGGGAGAAGGGAATAGGGCTTAAATACCCCTTCTGTTTAGGCTGGGCCAAAAGGCCCAAGCCCTTAGATAGCTGGGGCAAAGAAAAAAAGACCAGTCCCTATTACTCACGTGTCCAAAATGGAGAAACAGTCTCAGGGGCCCCCACCTTCAGCTTCCTTCAGAGCAAGCCTTCTCAGAGCCCAGGAACCACACCGACCAAAACCTCCACCACCTCCTGGAGACTTCAGACCCCCTATCTTTAAGGAAAACTATCCAAGTTCATCCCCTCAGTTCTCCCATCTACCAATCACTCTTCATCAATTTCCCTGTGCCAATGGAGGCTCTAGCTTAACCCAGGACCGCCCAGAGGTTTCTGGCTTTTGCACATGTCTGTTGAAGGTCATATTTTCAAATGATTAAATCTTTACTCCTTTGCTACAGCCCTTTCTAAATCTTGTTAACTTGAGTATGGTAGAGATTGGAATAATTAAATTTTGATCTAGGCTGCAGCCCTTACTCAATCCTATTAGGACTGAATAGGGTGGAGATTTATTCCAAGTATCTCCATTGTATCAATTCTAAAATCAATCAAGACTCAAAGAAATTCCTGTTCTATGCTTAAGCATAGGTCAAAGTCCTTTCCATTGTTCAGCAAGGGGTTTCTGTCCTAAAGTAATCTTAAGAAGGGAAGAGAAGGAACCTCCCATGCCAATGGGGTTCCCATTCCAATAGACTATCAGTAAGAAATTTTCCAAGTATGAAATATCCCAATGGTGAAATTTCCAACATTTATAAGTCTAAGGAAATTTGAGATTTACAATAAAGGGGTGCTAAGTACCTATAAAGGTCAAGCTACTTGTGAATTTACAAGGAACAAAGAGCTGAGAAACTTACTCAGAGCTTTCCTGATGTGAATTACTCAAAAGTTCACACCTTCGTAGGTGTGAACTAAGAATGGTCTGTCCTTTGAAAAACGTCTACTGTGATTGGTAGATGGAAGAATTTAGGGGAGGTGACATAGGAGAAAATGCCCTTTAAAAGGAGATGAAAAGCTCTCTCTAGGTACAGTCAGCTGGGAAAGGCTGCCTTGAAGGGTCTCTCTTGAGACTCTCTCAGGGACATTCCGAAGGATTGAGCTGGTGAAGTCAGCTGAGATAGAGCTGGCCTGGTATCACTAGAATCCTTGCTTGGACAGATCTTGTGGTGAGTGATTAAGGACTGACTGATCTTTTTTCTTAGGGCTTAGGCCTGGGTTGGCCAGGACTGTCCAGGGCCGGCTTATCCCTTTCTCATTATTCCCTCTTTTTTCTCTTTCTCTCTTTCTTTAATTCCTCATTGTATTAATTAATTAAAATCTCTATAAAACCCAGTTGACTTGGGTATATTTCATAATTGGGAATATTTCCCTGGTGACCACCTTATATTTTATTTAAAACAAGACACAGTAGTGAAAACATATTTTCTGCGGTCACAATTTACTCACCCACTCTTTATATCTATCACAATTTATATCTTCCACTATTGTAATCACTACAATTTATATCTACCAACTATTTTAACTCTTACAGTTTATGACATCCAACTATTTTAATTATCACAGTTTATGGCTCCCACTACTTTTAATGTTATATCTACTAGTTTCTCCATTAGAAATTTGGGACTATACCATTTAGTGCATACATGTTGATTAGTGATATTTCCTCATTATCTATATTCCCTTTTATTAGGATGTATTTACCTTCCCTGTCTCTTTAAATCAGGTCTATTTTTACTTTGCCTTTGTCTGATATCATGATTGCTACTCCTGCCTTCTTTCTATCAGTGGAGGCCCAATAGGTCTTACTCCAACCTTTAATTCTGACCTTGTGAGCATCTACTGGCCTTATGTGTGTATCTTGTAGACAACATATGGTAGGATTCTGGATTTTAATCCACTCTCCCATTAATCTACATTTTATGGGTGAGTTCATCCCATTCACATTCAAATTTATGAATGTCAGTTTTGAGTTCCCTAGCATTTTGATATCCTCTCCTAGTTCTGTCCTTTCTTCTTTTGCTATCTCCTTTTGAACCAGTGGTTTACTTTTAGTCAATCCCCCTATTCCCCTCCCTTGATATGCTTCCCTTTCTGGCCCCTCCCTTTTATTCCCTCCCTTTTTGTTTCCTTCTTATTTTTTTAGGGTCTGTAAAGTTCCCCCCTCTCCTTCCCTCCCTTTTTTAAAAAATTCCACCTCCTACCCCCTTAGTTTTCCCTTCTTCTTTACCCTGTAGGATAAGATATACTTCAAGATCCCAATGGATCTAGATACTGTTCCCTCTCAGAATTCATTTCACTGAGAGTAATATTCAAGTATTACCTATTAGCACTCTCTTCCTCTCCCTCTTAAAATAGTATTCTTCCCCTCCCCTTCCCATGTGTATCTACATGTGACAAAGATTATTCTATTTATTTTATTTCTTCAATTATGTCTTAGTACCATCATCGATTCCCCCCACCCTTTTTTGCATATGATTTTATAGCTTTTAATGCCCCAATGTTTTCCTGTGAATGATTCTTCTATTTACTATAATAATGAAATATTTTGAGTTATAAATCATATTTTCCCCATATATTATTATATATAATTTGATCTAATTGTAATCCTAAAAAAGGAGTTTGAATTAAAAAAAAAAAAACATTTTTCTCTTTTTCCCTCGCTTTCATAATTACCTTTTCATGTTTCTCTTGATCTTTGTGTTTGGATATCAAACTTTCCACTTAGTTCTGGTCTTTTCTTTACAAATAATTGGAAATCTTCTATTTTCTTGAATGCCCATACTTTCCCCTGGAAGTATACAGTTTTGATGGATAGGTGATTCTTGGTTGAAGACCTAATTCTCTTTCCTTTCTGAATACTGTGTTCCAGGCCTTGGAGTCCTTTACTGTGGAAACTGTCAGGTCTTGTGTGATCCTAATTGGCGCTCCTTGGTATCTGAATTGTTTCATTTTGGCTTCTTGTAGGATTTTCTCCTTAGCTTGAAAGCTCTGGAATTTGGCAATTACATTTCTGGGAGTTTCTTTTTGGGAGTTTAGTGTAGAGGGCATTCTATGAACTCATTCAATGTCTATTTTTGCCCCCTTGTTCAAGAACTTCAGGGCAGGTTTCTTGGATGATCTCTTGTATTATGGTGTCAAGGTTTCTGTTTATTTCTGGCTTTTCAGGTAGACTAATGATTCTTAAATTGGAGAGATCCTTCCTCTGTTTTCCTGATCTGTCACCTTGTCAGTGAATTATTTTATGTTTTCTTCTATTTTGTCAGTCTTTTGACTTTGCTTTATTAATTCTTTCTGTTTTGCAAGATCATTGGTTTCCAGGTGCTCAATTCTGGTCCTTAATGCCTGGTTTTCTTTTATAATCTTTTGGTATTCAGCTATGATTTCTTCATTTTTTGGGAACTATTTCCCACTTCTCTTCACAGAAGACTTCCATCTTTTTATAAGTTCCAATTCAGATTCTTACAGGGCTTGTGGACAATTTCTGTTTTTGTTTTGTTTTTTTAGGTTTTGCTTTTGTTTGAATTTCATCGAGTTATTTCCTCTGTAGCCTGGGTTTTTCCTCTGTAAAAATTCTGGAGGGTCACAGCCTTCTTTTTGGATTTCTTGGAGGGATTTTGAGACTCCTGTGCACAATTAGCCATTTTTCTAGATGCTTTCCCTTCCTTCTTTAGTCATAAATCTGAATCAGCTTGGCAGGTTCTTTGTGTATGGAGTTTAGGAGCAAAGATTTTGCCTGAGGGAAGCTCTCAAATTTCCACAGTCCTTTGTAGCTCTTCTCAGTGCTACCTTCCCAGGGGCACTCAGGGTCTGTGTTCTCCTGTCCTCCTGGATCTCTGGTCTAGCTGCCTTCAGGAATATTTCTCTGGCTCTCCCAGTGACCTCCCAAGGACCTAGAAGTGCCCCCTTGCTTGCTCCAGAGGCACTCCTCACTCACTCCCTGGTTCTGGTCGGTTCACTGGATCCGGGCACCTAAGGTCTGTGGTTCCGCGTGTGCTGGGGCTTCCCGCCTAGCTGCTCTCAGGGGTGGGTCCCCTGCAGTCCTAGCCAGCTCCCAAGGACCCAGAGGTGCACCTTGCTCACTCCAGGGGTGCCCATTGCTTGATCATCTTGGTGTGCACTGGCTCTGGCTCTGGGTCTGTAGGTAGGGCTGGGTGGAAGCCCTTTCACCCTCTTATACACTGAAAAAGCCCCAAACCCATGCACCTTCAATACTGAGCCCCACTGTACAGCTCCTCAGCTCCTCTGGAAATGATCCTTAAGGTCTTTTGGAGTAGTCCTTGTCGGTGTGTGCTGGGGAGAGGAAGTGAACCACCTTTAGACTGCCACCATGCTTACTCGGAAGTCTCCTTTTCTTGTTTTTTTTTTTTAATTAATTTATTTTGCCAGTTTAGAATGTTCCTTAGTTACAAGAGTTACATTATTTCCTTCCCTCCCCCTCTTGCCACAGGCAATGCCCAATTTCATTGAATATTACATATGTCCTTGATCAGAACATGTTTCCATGTTGTTGGTGTTTGCATTAGGATGTTCATTTAGAGTCTACATCCCCAGCCATATCCCCCTGACCCATGTATTCAAGCAGTTGTTTTTCTTCTGTGTTTCTACTCACACAGATTTTCCTCTGAATGTGGATAGTGTTCTTTCTCATAGATCCCTCCAAGTTGTTCAGAAGTCCATTACATTCAATTGTACCACAGTGTATCAGTCTCTTTGTACAAAGTTCTCCTGGTTCTGCTCCTTTCACTCTGTATCAATTCCTGGAGGTCTTTCCAGTTCACATGGAATTCTTTTACTTTATTGTTCCTTTGAGCACAATAGTATTCCATCACCAACAGACACCACAATTTCTTCAGCCATTCCCCAATTGAAGGGCATCCCCTCATTTTCCAATTTTTTTGCCAACACAAAGAGCGCAGCTATGAATTTTTTGGGCAAGTTTTTTTTTTTCCTTATAATCTCTTTGGGGTACAAAACCAGCAGTGCTATGGCTGGATCAAAGGGCAGACAGTCTTTAAGTGCCCTCTGAGCATAGTTTCAAATTGCCCTCCAGAATGGTTGGATCAATTCACAACTCCACAAGTAATTCATTAATGTCTGAACTTTGCCACATCCCCTCCAGCATTCATTACTTTGCTTTGTTAGCCAATCTGCTGGGTGTGAGGTGATACCTCAGAGTTGTTTTGATTTGCATCTTTCTGATTATAAGATATTTTGTACACTTTTTCATGTACTTATTAATAGTTTTGATTTCCTTAACTGAAAACTGCCTATTCATGTCCCTTGCCCAATTATTGTTTAGAGAATGGCTTGGTATTTTGTACAAGAGATTTTTTGTGGTTTCAGGCTTTTATTTCCACCTTCACCCTTGGAGTTTGTTAGTAAATCTCTCAGGGCAGGCTGTTGGGGAGGGGTGTTGGAGCTTGAGCTTCCCTGCCCTCTGGAGGCATTGAGAGGATTTAAGTCCAACAGTCTGTAGGAGAGGGGTTTTGGAGCTTGAGCTTTCCAGCCCTCTGAAGGCTTTGATGGTATTAAGTCCAGCTGGCTTGCTTAATTATGCCCTGAGGCCAAAACCTCAGGCAGGGGGTAGGAAATATGGAGTGTCTCCTCTGATGCAAGTATGCCTCCTTCTCTGTGCTCTGCATTTCTTCTCTAAATGCTTCCCCACTGCCTGTATGGGACACTCGAAGCCTGGCACAGCTTTGCCCAAAAGGTACTCCCTCCAGACCAGTGCCTTTACCCTTCCAGAGATTTCAGCTACCTCTGAAGACTTAGAGTTCTAGGTGGGGGAGGGGTCCCAGGACCTTCATTCTTCCTTCCCCTTAAACTGGAGTCTTTTCAAATTCTGGCTTTTGGGGGTGTACCTTTCAAATTTAGTTCAGCAAGAGATGTCCTTGGCTCTGTCTTGTTGTTAGGTTTGATTTTCAGTCCCCTAGGAGCATTAAGTTTGTAATCAATAAGGAAGTGTTTTCAGAGGTCTGAACTTTTGCTACCTCTCTGCCACCATTTTGACTCCCAGCCTCACTATGATTTTACCTTGTTCTTTTACTACTTTTCTTGGTTTTCTGTCCTCTCCTTTTTAAAATTTAATCACTTTTATTGATCTGAAAAGAATCTCTTTTAGTTTTATCACCTTGTGTTTTTTATTATAGCTTATCTGTGTGTCCTCTTTTTAGTCTCTCTTCTTTTGTGTTTTTAAAGGTTTGATTATTTATTTACTTTATAATTTTCCAATCTGTCTTTAATTTGTTTATTCCCTCTTTAATATTAGTGTGTTTTTATAGGGATATAATCATTATTTTGTGGACCAATTTAGAAAGAACCCACAAGTTCTGAAGTATTATTCATATTTTCACTCTCACAATTTTTTATTATTTCTATTATAATCTCACTTTGGGAGACTTCATTGTTATGTTTCTATTTGTATCTCTTTTATTGTTGTTGTTATATTTGGCTCTGGTTTGGCTTATGACATTATGAGTTGAGCTCAATTAATTTTTAGGGTATTTGATTATTAACTTCAAAGAACAAACCACGTCTTTGGTTTTCTTTAGAAAGCATAACACTCTCATGAATTACAGGTTAAAGCAAACCTGAGTAGTACAAGCTCTGGCAAAAAGAGATAGATATGGATAAAAAAGAAAGATCCATTGCACTCTGATACTGAGCTGAAGAAAGCCACAAGCCTATTATGCCCAACTAAGTGATATTCACTGCAGAAATTCTACCAACAGAAAGAACCAGTAAGATGATATAATGATAGTAAGAGAAAGGGTCATAAAACCTGTAGTGTCAAAGGCATGCCTTGGTCAAATGAGTTCTTTATATTGTTACTTCTTTCCCAATCTGCTCTGGACAGTGAGGTGACTTAGTGGATAGAGTCAGGAAGATTCCTCTTTTGAAGTTCAAATCTGGCCTCAACTTTCTAGCTGTGTGACCATGGGCAAATCACCTAACCCTCTTTGTTTTAGTTTCCTCATCTGTAAAATGAGGCGGAGAAGGAAATGGAAAACCACTTTAAGATCTTTGTGAAGAAAACTCCAAATGAGCTCACAAAGAGTTGGACACCATTGAAAACAACTGAAAATCTGCACTAATCTGCTCTACATTTATATTGCCTCTTCCCACTGTCGCTGAATTTGTGAGAGAGTGTGACCCAGTTCCATAGAAGAAATACTTTAAAACTACTTTTCTTTTGGTACATTCTCAATAAATGTCTTTCCTTTGAGCTAATCATATTTATAAAATGACCACTAAAAGTAAACAAGCCTTGAAGAACTAGTAATTATCAACTGCCCCAAATTGTAAATCCTCTGTTGCAAAGGTAGCTAAGCATTTGCATTATATAAATATTTCTGAGATTGTTATATTATTAAAATGGAAAGTGACATATTTGCATTTTTCTATTTTTAGCCATTTCAATCATGTCTGACTCTTTGTGAACTCTTTCTGAGGTTTTCTTGACAGAGATATTGAATGGTTTATATGTTTATCCATATGTGTTACATTTCTATATGTGTTATATATATATATATATATATATATATATATACCCATATATATATACAGTATATAAAGCATATAAAGTATATATTACAGATATACCATCAATAATCAGAAAACAAAATTACTATTCATAACAAGGTATAAATTGATAATTTTTTTAATTTCTATTTTTTCAGTTGCATGTAGGAACAATGTTCACATGTCAAAACAATTTTAAATATTTTTTCTGACACTTTGGAATCCAAGTTCATGCTTTATGTCTAGTTTCTGCCATACTGTTTTCCAATTTTCCCAGTAGTTTTGTCAAGTTGTGAGTTCTTCCAAAATCTTGGATCTTTGAGTTTGTCAAAAACTAGGTTACCATGGTCATTTGCTATTGCCTTTG
Source organism: Monodelphis domestica (assembly GCF_027887165.1). Lineage (NCBI taxonomy): Eukaryota > Metazoa > Chordata > Mammalia > Didelphimorphia > Didelphidae > Monodelphis > Monodelphis domestica. The sequence continues at coordinate 84,950,981 of NC_077228.1, read as the reverse complement.
GAATTCCAATCAATCTATTTCTTAGCCAGTACCAGCTTGCTTTAATGGTTAAAACTTTATAATTTAAAAAAGCTACTTTCTTTCATTTCTTATCAATCACATTTTATTCTATGTCTTTTGTTCTTCCAGATTATTTTTTTAATTATATTGCCTACCTCTTTGAAATAATTTTTGGGAAGTTTGATTCATATGGTACTGAGTAACGTAATTTAGGAAGAATTGTCATTATTATATTGACCTGGCCTACTCAAGAAGCATTAACTTTTTTTTTTCTTTATTGATTAGATCTGACTTTATTTGTGTGAAAAGTGCTTTATAGTTGTTATCATATAGATAGATTCTCAGATATTATATAATGACTACAATTATTTTAAATGAAATTGCCCTTTCTATCTCTTGTTGTTGTGCTTTATTGGTAGTATAGATTCTATTTGTGATTTTATTTTGTATCCTGTAACTTTTTGTTAAAGTTGTTCATTATTTGATTTAGTTTTCTGGTTGAGTCTCTAGATATACTATATTATATCATCTGCAAAGACAAATCCTTTTATGTCTTCATTGCCTATTTGAATTCCTTCAATTTCTTCATCTTTAATTGTTATAGATCACATTTCTAGAATAATATTGAAAAGTAGTAGCGATAATGCACATCTTTATTTCACTCCTGATCTTACTGGGAAGGCTTATAGCTTATTCTCATTACAAATAATATTTTCTAACAATTTTAAATAGATGCTTTTTATTATTTTGAAGAATGTTCCCGTTATTCCAATGTTCTCTAAAGTTTTTAATAGGAATGACTATAGTATTTGTCAAGAGATTCTTTGCATCTATTGAAATTATCATATGGTTTCTTCAGGTTTTGTTACTAACATTGTCAATTATACAGATAATTTCCTAATGTTGAACCATCTCTGCATTCCTCAGGTAAAACTGACCTGGTCATAGTATACTGATAATCTCCTTTGACCAAGCAATATCATCACTAGATCTATATCCCAAATAAATCATATGTAGGGGAAAAGATTTACTTGCATCCAAATATTTATGGTAACTCTTTTTGTGATGGCAAAGAATATGAAACTAAAAGGATGTCCTTCAGTTGGGAATGGCTTAACACGTTGTGGTATATGATTGTAAAATAATTGTAATGTAATAATGTTATATAGTATAATGTAAAGGTAATATGATTGTAATGTAATATGGTTCCATGAGAAATTGTGAACAGAATAATCAGAAAAAACATAGAAAGACTTATATGAAGTGATGCATATTGAAGTGAAAGGAACAAGAGCACATTTTACACAGAAATAGCAAGAATGAATAATGATCAATTGTGAATGACAACTATTATCAGTAATGCAAGGATCCAAGACAACTCCAAGTGATTTATAATGAAAAAGGGAATCCACCAACAGAGAAGGAACTGATAGACTCTGAATGCAGATGAAAGCATGTTACTTTCCACTCTATTTCCTTCATAAATTTTTTCTTGCCTCCGAATTTGAGAATTCTTTCAAAACATAATGAACATGTATATATGTATTACATGATAGAAGTGTATAACCCATATCATATTACCTATCATCTATGAGGGGGGAGGGAGAGGAGGCAAGAAAGAGGAGAGAGAGAGAGAGAGAGAGAGAGAGAGAGAGAGAGAGAGAGAGAGAGAGAGAGAGAGAGAGAGAGAGAGAAAGCACATGGATTGCAAAGTATAAAAATGATTATTTTAAATTATATCTACATTTAAAAAGAAAATCAATAGCCTATTGTTTTGTTTTTTACTGCATCTGCTTTTGTAAGCTTCAAATTTTTTTCTTCCTTTCTTAAAAGTGAAATCTCAGTTGCAGAAGAATGAAAGCTCTTGGTGTTTTTACATAATTAAGTGTGAAAAATAATAAGTAGTTGGAGATAACAACTATAAAACAGATGGGTATTTAGAATAAAATTATAAAGAATAAACAAAATTTGAACATAGGTTTTCCAGCTGGTCAAGGGATAGAATAAGGATTCAATAATAGCTAAAAAGGTAACAATGAACTGTTTTGTGGGATCAAGAAATTTTATTTATATCAAAGATATACCTTAATCACTATTATTTAATAATAGCTAGCATTTTATAGCCCCTTAACATTTCCAAAAACTTTACACATCTTATCTCAGTTGACCTCAAGAGCCTTGAATGGACCAGTCAGTTAATAAACATTTATTAAATGTCTAGTATGTGCCAATCACTATGCTAAAAACTAGGGATAGAAAAAACAATAAAAATACTTTTCCTTTACTTATAAAACTGTGGATATTTTTTAAAAAACTATTCAGCCATTATGGAATCTCTTTAGGAAAAAGTGGTTTAGTAGAATGAATGCTGACTGGAGTCAAAGTAACTCAGTCTAAATCTCACCTGTGACCATTACTAACTACAAGTAATATAATTCCCTGGTCCTCTGCTTCATCTCTAAAAGGGAGGTCTGCAATATATGGCCTCTGAGATACCTTCAAGTTCTATGTCTATAGTCACATGACTTTATGGCCTCTACTTGACAGTCTTCAAAACTCACTTGTCCCAAAGGCCAAGTCAAAATGCATGATTCTATATTGATGTAATAAAAATTATCCAATGTGCAGAATGGGGGGAGAAAAGATTGGATAGTAGTTTTCTTTGAATGTAATGTGAGTATTTTAGTGCAGTGTAATATTAATATGAGAAGCACATTGTAATAAAAGGGGCATTGATTTTTTAAATAAGCCATTAACACCTAAACCCTGTGACCTAAAGTTACTTCATCTCTGTGGGCATGGCTTCCTCCATCTGCTAAATGAAGTGGTTGACCTAGATGCCTTCTAAGTCCCTTAGAAATCCCAAACTATAATCCTGAAACCTGGGTTCAAATTGTATGTTTGCTATGTAATAGCTGTAGCATTTATTCATCTATAATATTAAGAGGTTGGACTAAATAGACTTAAAAGTCCCTTGAAGAAATAAATTTACAACTTTTACTTGTAATGCGTGTGGCATGGCAACATTATATAATGTTGCATTTAGATGAAGTGGGTTTTGTTTTTATTGATTTATTAATTTATTTAGAATGTTTCCATGGTTACATGACTCATGGTTTTTCCTAACCCTCTTGCCTCCCCACTCCCAGAGCTGATGAGCAATTCCACTGGTTTGTACATGTATCATTGTTCAAAACCTATTTCCATATTATTCTTATCTGTAATGGAGTGAGCTTTCAAAGCCAAAATGCCAATCATATCCCCATTGAACTACATATATTTTTCTTCTGTCTTTCTACTCCCCCAATTCTTTCTCTGTATGTGGATAGTGTTCCTTTTCAGAAGTTCCTTAGTATTAACATGGATCATGTTATTTGCAAAGGAAATAACAGAAGCTATGGCCAGTATCCTGCTCAAGCCACCTCTATATTATTGTGTTCTGGGCTTCATATTTTATAGAGGAAATAAGCATTCTCCCATATATCCAGGAGAAAATGGACTGTGTGTTGATATGACTGGATAATTTAAAGAAAAGTTTCATAAACTCAGGATTTTAATCCTAGAAGAGTGATGTCACAGTAGAAATGAGTGCAGTCATCAAGTATTTGAAGGACTATAAATAAGGGAAATTCATCTTCCTCTTGGTTCCTGAGGGAGAAGGAAACAATAAATGAAGCAACTAAGAGGCAGATTTCAGCTTCAAGGAAAAAAGCTACCCAACAATGCAGCTACACAAAAGTGGAAAAAGCTGCCTCAGTAGGCTGTGGTTTCCACTTTCATTAAAGAATAGACTGGATCCACACAAGGACTAGATGACCATGCGTTGACATATAGACTTTACTGGATGCCCTAGAGGGACTCTTCCAATGCTAGATTGTTTTTGTAATGTATTGGGCAAATTCCACAATTTGGGCACAGTTTTTCTTTCTCCATCCCTTGGAAAAATGCACCTCATCCAAATCAACCACCAGAGAAATGCACACATATCCACTGCATGAATCCAGATGGGATTTCAGTTTCTTCACTCTTAAAAGATATGAAAATAAACTAAAGGTACATGATACCACATATCTAATCCCAGTGATAAAAAATATAACCTTAAGATTCTCTGTATTTGTATTACTTTTGTTGGATTTCTTTCTTTTTTCTCCCACATAGTATAGGGGTAGTTTAATTTTATTCATCTTTGTACTTTTTTGCATCATATAAATAGTCCATTTCTCATCTGCATTTAAAGAAAAACTGCAGCATTCAGGATTCTAAATATTTGATTGAGTAAATGTCATACTTGAAACTCACTTCTGGTTTTTTGCTCTTGGTTCTAAGGTCCTGAGTTCATTTAACCTATGCTAAAAGTAAAGATCTTGCTCCCATCTAACCTTCAGCTTCTTTCCCCAAACAGACCAGTGATCAAGGGAACAGAACAAAGTGAATGACATGTAAATTCATATTCATTCTTCCAAGGAGCAAATATATTCTTCATACCTGTCAGAACAAGGAATAAAGCTTCAGAGCACAGTTGCTGCTCTGAAAGTACTTAATACAGGGAATGAATATAAACACTCAAAACAAATCTTCACTTTTCATTTAACTCTATTATTGGTGTATTTCTCGTCCTTAGGGATTTTTCACATTCTCATGAATCTTTCTTCTGTTAAAGTGTTGAGATCAAGTGAATGTGATCCTTCAGGTTTCCTTCTTGATGTTAGGCAATTGTCATGTAAAGAAAAGTTTTGCTTTATACGAGGCTGGACCTATTTGACAAATTAAAATACAAAACTGACAGAAATAATATTTTTATTCAAATATTTGAAAGTAGGATTCTGGTCTCTTTCCAAAAGAAACAAATTTGCTAAAATTAAAGTAAAATATAAAGATATTCTGTGAAGAAAATATTACTATGAGATGATAATGAGTTCTTTAAAATATCTATAAAATAGATTCTAGGTTTACAAGAATACTTGTGATATAGCATTAAAGATTATCTCTATTTTTCTATTAACTTCATACATGATTCTTGCAGTAAAAGAAAGCAAGCTAGGACTCTATCTTACTCTAACCCCTGGCTCTATAAGTGGCATCATCATTTTACCACTATTTTCATGTCATTTTAAATAAAGATTCTATGTATGACTACTCAGAATTGTATCTCTTCCCTTTTTCACTTCTCCCCTCTCTCCACAAACTTATATTAAGAGCATCACCTTCATTAGAACAGATGTTATTATATAGAAAGTTTACCTTCTAAAACCCTATAAAATCATGATAATTAGAATTTTTTTAATTTACTAGACAAATCAAAACCAATACCACCATGACAGCATTTAAGATACTTAAGATAAATTCAAGCCTCAATGGTCATTTGTTTTGTTAGGGCCAGAAAAGTGGCTCCTTTAGAGTAGGGAACTTCCCAGTGGTGTACTACCTCTATTAATATATATCAACACCTTCTAAGGATGTGTCAAATTTCCAAGATTATCCACAGAGATGTTTCTGCACATGAGGAAGTAGGAATATCGTTGAGTATCTATTGATATTTTCTCTGTAGATTTTTTCTAGCAATTACATTCCAAATTTTTTCTTAGATGTTAATCAATACAATATTGTTGTTTCTGCTTATAGTATTCCCCTGGTTCTGTTGACTTCAATCTTCATTAAATCATATTGGTCTTCTCAGATTTTTCTGAAACCATCACCTTTATCATTTCTTATAGCACCATAGTATTCCAGCACACTCATATACTACAACTTATTCAGTGATTCACTCATCTATGGATGTCCCCCTGATTTTCAATTCTTTGCTGCCATAAAAAGATCTGCTAGGATTATTTTTGTACATGGAGGGTCTTTTCCTTTTTATTTGATCTCTTGTAGATACAAACCTAGAAATAGTGAGAGCTTTTCTGAATACTTCTGTGTATATTAGTTCTTTTCCTCTTTCTTTGATTTCTTAGGGATTTGGATATAGTGATGGTATTGCTGGGTTAAAGAGTATGAACAATTTAGTAGCTTTGTGTCTGTAATTAAAAATTGCTTTTCAGAATTGCTGGACCAATTCACAAGACCATCCCTTCTCAGTTTCCTGCTTCCTTTACTGTGTTTTTTCTCTATCCCACCCCTCTGCACTCCCCCTGCCATTAAGTAGGGAATACCTTTTTTAATTGATTATATTGGAAGCACTTAGCTTGGAAGGGCTAGGTCAGGAGCAGCTTTTCTTTTTTATTAATTGAGTCCCTGGCATATGGCATGTTGATTGGCACACAAGAGGCACTTAATAAATGTCTGTTGGATTGGATTGCACTGAAACTTTCTATGTCAAAATAGTTCATAAGTCATCTTTGTTATTTCCTAAGAAAATTAGACAGAAGTGGTCAAAATCCAGCTCAAGGACAACATTGAAGTGGATATCCTCCAGTCCTGTAGAACCAGATTAAAGTGCAATTTGGAAATTTGTAACAAAATAAATAAAAATATAATAGAACATAGATTGTTTATATGTGATTTTCAAAGTCAATATATACCCCCCAAAAAAACCCTTTATATACAATTTAGCATTACCCATTTCTATTTAAGTTTGATACCATTCTAAGGGTTTGTTGATTTGACCTGAATTATATAATTTGTAACTATGAGAGGCAGAATTCGGACACAAGACATCTTTATCCAAAGCCAACAAATTTCTTCACTATTTCATAATGTAACTCCACTTTCTCTTCTATGTATATATTTGTAAATCCACTTTTATGTATGTATATATTCACACTGTAGGAATAGTGGAATATGGCCATATGTCAGAGCTTTTAAATCACTGGAATGCTTTGGTGTTATGTGCATACAATATATCCAGGTATTTCTGCTAAATGGAAATATGTAAGTATACATACACATGAATATATGCATATATCTATTACATACTTGCATATGTTGCTGTTGATTAGAAAATATGTGTGAATAAAAGTAATTATCTCTACATTTGATTCTCATTTGATTATTCCAATATCATAGAGTTTTTTAAATTAATGGGTATTTTGGCTTTATAGAATTTTGCACAGTGATCCATCAACTATCACAGGAGTTATGTTCCAGAGACCCCTGCAATAAGTGAAAATCCATGAAGTAGAGAGAGTAAACTGACCCATGCTACAGTCACTGAGCCAATCAGCCCCCAAGATTACAGAACACAGCACTGTGTTTGGTCACCTTTGTGCAAGCAGTAGTGGCATGCTGCATTTCCATTGTTAGTACAGTATTTATCTGCGAAAATCCAGAGATATAGCGAAAACTCCATGATCCAGAATTAGAGTTTTTTTGTTTTTTTTTTTAAATCTGTGATACAGTGAAGTAACAATAAGTGAACCACGATATAGTGAGGAACTGTATTTCAAAGACCCAATCAAAGTGGCAGTAGACTCTGGAATCATGGTAAAATTGTGACTGTATGTTTTGTTATGTTTGTTTTTTGTTTTTTTGGTTTTTTTTCTTTCTTTTTTTTTGATTTAAAAACATTATTTTATTTGGTCATTTTCATACATTATTCATTGGAAACATAGATCATTTTCTTTTCCTCCTCACCCCCTGCCACCCCTACCCTAACCAATATGCGATTCCTCTGGGTATCACATGTGTCCTTGCTCCGAACCCATTTGCTTATTGTTGGTATTTGCAGTAGGGTGCTCATTTAGTGTCTCTCCTCCATCATGTCCCCTCAACCTCTGCAGTAGTCAAGCAGTTGCTTTTCCTCGGTGTTTTTACTCCCTCAGTTTGTCCTCTGCTTGATGATATTTTTTTTCTCATAGATCCCTGCAGATTGTTCAGGGACATTGTAAAGCCATTAATGGAGAAGTCCATTATGTTTGTACCACAGTGTATCAGTCTCTGTGTACAATGTTCTCCTGATTCTGCTCCTCTCACTCTGCATCAGTTCCTGGAGGTTGTTCCAGTCTCCATGGAATTCCTCCACTTTATTATTCCTTTGAGCACAATAGTATTCCCTCACCAACAGATACCACAATTTCTTCAACCATTGCCCAATTGGAGGGCATCCCCTCATTTTCCAATATTTTTGCCACCACGAAGTGTGCAGCTATGAATATTCTTGTACACATCTTTTACTTATTATCTCTTTGGAGTACAAACCCACCAGTGCTATGGCTGGATCAAAAGGCAGACAGTCTTTTATCGCCCTTTGGGCATAGTTCCAAATTGCCCTCCAGAAAGTTTGGATCAATTCACAACTCCATCAGCAATGAATTAATGTCCCTACTTTGCCACATCCCCTCTAGCATTCATTACTTTCCTTTGCTGTCATGTTGGTCAATCTGCTAGGTGTGAGGTGAATACCTCAGAGTTGTTTTGATTTGCATTTCTCTGATTATAAGAGATTTAGAACACTTTTTCATGGGATTAAAAATAGTTTTTATTTCCTTAACTGAAAATTGCCTATTCATGTCCCTTGCAAATTTTTCAATTGGAGAATGGCTTGATTTTTTGGACAACTGGTTTAGCTCTTTATAAATTTGAGTAATTAGACCTTTGTCAAAGGTTTTTGTTATGAAGAGTGTTTCCCAATTTGTTGCTTTCCTTCTAATTTTAGTTATATTGGTTTTGTTTGTACAAAATCTTTTTAATTTGATGTAGTCAAAATTATTTATTCTATATTTTGTGACTCTTTCTAAGTCTTGCTTGGTTTTAAAATCTTTCCCTTCCCAAAGGTCTGACATGTATACTATTCTGTGTTCACCTAATTTACTTATAGTTTCCTTCTTTATATTCAAGTCATTCACCCATTCTGAGTTTATCTTGGTGTAGGGTGTGAGGTGTTGATCCAAACCTAATCTCTCCCACACTGTCTTCCAATTTTCCCAGCAGTTTTTATCAAATAGTGGATTTTTGTCCCAAAAGCTGGGGTCTTTGGGTTTGTCATAGACTGTTTTGCTGAGGTCATTTACCCCAAGTCTATTCCACTGATCCTCCTTTCTGTCTCTTAGCCAATACCAAACTGTTTTGATGACCACTGCTTTGTAATATAGTTTGAGATCTGGAACTGCAAGGTCACCTTCCTTTGTATTTTTTTAAAATTATTTCCCTGGATATCCTTGATCCTTTGTTCTTCCAAATGAACTTTGTTATGGTTTTCTCTAATTCAATAAAATAGTTTTTTGGTAGTTCAATGGGTATGGCACTAAATAGATAGATAAATTTGGGTAGGATGGTCATTTTTATTATGTTAGCTCATCCCACCCATGAGCAATCAATGTTTTTCCAATTGTTTATATCTAGTTTTAATTGTGTGGAATGTATTTTGTAGTTGTGTTCATATAGTTCCTGTGTTTGTCTTGGCAGATAGATTCCTAAGTATTTTATATTGTCTCGGGTGACTTCAAATGGATTTTCTCTTTCTAATTCTTGCTGCTGATCTGGGTTGGAGATATATAGAAATGCTCATGACTTATGTGGGTTTATTTTGTATCCTGCAACTTTGCTAAAGTTGTTGATTATTTCGATTAGCTTTTTGGTTGATTCCCCAGGATTCTTTAAGTAAATCATCATATCATCCCCAAAGAGCGACAGCTTGGTCTCCTCATTGCCAATTTTAATACCTACAATTTCTTTTTCTTCTCTAATTGCTACTGCTAGTGTTTCTAGTACAATATTAAATAATAGAGGTGATAATGGGCATCCTTGTTTCACTCCTGATCTTATTGGGAAGGCTTCAAGTTTATCCCCATTGCAGATGATGTTTGCTGATGGTTTTAGATAGATACTGTTTATTATTTTTAGGAATGACCCTTCTATTCCTATGCTTTCTAGTGTTTTAATAAGAATGGGTGTTGTATTTTGTCAAAGGCTTTTTCTGCATCTATTGAGATAATCATGTGATTTTTGTAGGTTTGCTTGTTTATATGGTCAATTGCCTACAGTCATTTCAGAGAGTATCTAAGAAGAACAATGATTCTTCTACATTAGGGATAATAATACATATTTTATAATAACACAGGGTAATCATCATGTAGCTGAAAACTTTTTTCTATCTTAACATTTTGTAGTTACAAAGCAAATAAATACATAATGGATACATTTAATAAAGATGGTGATAATGACAAACATTTTTACAGTGCTTTGCAGTGATATGTACATTTTATATATATATATTTATATGAAAAATCTGCTTAGATAGTAATGATGACAATATAAGGTATCTTCATTGTACAGATTAAACCTGATGGAGAAAATGGAAAGAGTAGAAATTGAGGTTGAGAAACATTGACATTAAGTCAATCAACATTTATTGTGACAACTATGTGCCAAGCATTGATATAAATAGAGGCAAAAAATAGCCCCTGCCCTCAAAGAACTTACCATGTAATGACAGGGGGATAACATGCAAATATATACAAAAGAATCTATATACAAGAAAATTAGGAAATAATTAACAGAAGGAAGGTACTAGAAATTTGCACAATATTTCATGTCAGGTGTCAAAGACAGAAATCGAACTCAAGTCATCTTGACTGCAAAATCAGTGTTCTTTGCACTGTACCACTTAGCTATTCTCCTAAGTGAAGAACAGAACATAATGTGGCCTATAAAAAGAGGGAAGATAGTGAAAATATTAGAGTATTTTAAGGAGAAAAACACAAACAAATTATAGTGCAGAAGTTTCAAGGACATAAATCAGAGGGGGAAATGGCATGTGTTAAAGCTCATTTTTAATTGAATGCAACTTTGTCGTTTATCACTTTTTTTAAGTAAAGGCTCAGGAGCAGTTAGATTAATGGATCAATGCTCCCATAATTAAATCTCCATCAGACAGCTATGATAGATTCCATAAATTACATGATCAGAGGCAAATGGGATAAGATAACTGAAAAATCAAAATCAATAAGCAGTGGTCTACCTGGATTCTAGCAACAACATTTCGATCGATGAAGAATCTTATTTGAAATTACATCTTTTCAAAAGTAGGTGTTTACAAGAATAAGAAAATGAATTTAAAATTTCACTTCTGGAAATATAGCACATGTCTAAAAATAATCATTCAGTGACAGAAACAAATAGATCAAAGAGCATGTGAGTCTAATTATGTACTACAGGTAGTAAATGTCATGTTATGTTTCAATGGTTTTATGGATAGGAAACTCATTTGTGTGCTATTTCTAATGTGAGTTTTATGGTTAAGATTAATAAAAATAGGAAACTGCGTACTGATTATTAATAATAAATGGTTGCTGATGGAAGTAGTTTGTTTTGGCTAAGATAAAATGATAAATCAAAGGACAAAGGTCAAAGTAAAGCTTAAAAAGCAACTTCATAAATGCCCTGCATTCTCTTCTGTGAATTTTGTTAAAATTATTATAGTATTTTCAAGCATATTTTAACAGATTTTTCTACTTAGTAGAGACGTTAAACTTGCTATTCTGTGCAATAAATTAATAAACAAAAAGAGATTAACTAAAGGATATGAAGCATTATATACTTCTTGTTCCTCTCATTTTATCTAGTCCATTTGTTTTCTCCTCTGGGAAGTGGTCAAATCTTATTTCTTTTTACATTAAATAAAATGCTTTGTAAGGTATTTAGAAACTGTATAAATGTGGACATATGGGTAGATATTTGTCTTTGGGCCACTAACAAAGTTTGCTTGAGAGTAATACTGTTTAACTTGTCTACCAAAATGAATACTGGCAAAATGAGACTCCTGCTAAAATTGAGAAGACAACCAGGACATCATTTCCCCTAAAACTTGCTATCTTTATTGATCACTACCATTAACTATTCTAGAACTGGCCAAATTTAATAGATGTTATAGGAAAGATACCAAAACCAACAACTCCAGGGAGTTTCCTCTCCACATCCCTTAATCCCTCTCAGTCTTCCTGGAAGTTTCTATTAATGGTAACATTTAGCAGTATGACAAATGCAATGGGCGAATCAACTTAATATCAGTGATGATATATTAAGTTACTATACCACCAAGATGCATCTCTAAGCTCATCATCGCTGATATTAATGGTAAGTGCACAACATGGTTCTGAAAGTATGTGGTTTTAAAAAGCAAATGTAAATGTTCTAAAATCTTTAGAACAATAATTGAAAATAAAGACAATTCTCACTAAGCTCTCAGGATATTTAGCATACTCTTTTCATTTTCTATAATAAAAAAATAAATGTTCCTACTAGAATACATTCTGATTGAGATAACCAAGCATGACCCACTACACATTCATCCTCTTTTCATCTATCCCTTCTTCTGCCTCTGCATTCTCTCTTTACCTCTGATACTCCAAATTATTTCATTTCTCTCCAACCATATTAAGTAACATGTTGACTTTTAGCAAAGATGAATAAAGGCCTTCTGTAATACTAGTCCTAGTCTACAATTAGAAAAAATATTAGAAAATGGATTGAATATGTTCTTGTTTGTACCTCTATTATCACATATGTTTGAAAAAGGAATGTTATATTTTCACAAAGAATTTAATTATAACTACTCAATTATTATAAACTACAATATCCAGAAGAATGTGTAGACAAATCCATCCTGACATATTTAAATGAACTGACAATAAAAAAATTGGGGGAGACTAACATTGGCACCATTTCAAAAGAAAGTTTAACATATTTAAATATGTATTCCCAATGAGGCAAACAAAAGAGAATATAACTTATCTCAGCTAGAAAATATTTGATCTCTTAGCTCAGTAGAGAAATATATCAGCTAATGGCAATGCATGTTGAAAAGATAAAAAATATGTGTTTAAAAAGTTAAAAAAGAAGAAATTATGACAGCAAAGGAAAATGATAAATGTTGGAGGGGATGGAGCAAAATTTGAGCACTAATGCACTGCTGGTGGAATTGTGAATTGATCCAACAATTCTGAGGGCAATTTGGAACTATGCACAGATGGTTTTAAAAGAATGCCTACCCATTGATCCAGTCATGCCACTGCTGGGTTTGTACCAAAAAGAGATAATTATGGAAAAGATTTGTACAAGAATATTCATAGCTTCACTCTTTGTGTTGGTAAAAAAACTAGAAAATGTGTGGATGCCCTTCAATTGGGGAATAACTGAAGAAATTGTGGTATATGTTGGTGATGGAATACTATTGTGCTCATAGGAATAATAAAGTGGAGTAATTCCATGGGGACTGGAACAATCTCCAGGAACTGATTCAGAGTGAAATGAGCAGAACCAGGCGATACATTATGGCACAGTGGAATGTAATGGACTTTTCTACCAGTAGTAATGCAATGACCCAGGCCAATCCAAAGGATGGTAGGAGAAAAACTGCTATTCACATCCAGAGAATGAACGTGGAACCAGAAATGCATTAGAAAAATGTATGATCAACCACATAGTGCAATATAGATGTAATTAGGGTTCTGATGTTAATGAATTATTCTATCGCAAATTTGAATCACATGGAAATATGCTTTGAACATGTATACATGTATAAACTAGTGGAACTGCTTGTTGGCTTTGGGAGGGGGGAAGGGAAACATGGGATTACGAATCACATAAACATGGGAAAATATTCTGAATAAAATTTTTTAAAAAGACAAAAAAAAAGAAATGATATCCTATGTAGTTTATCTCTCTTAAAATTTTAAGGAAAGGGCAGAAGAAAAACAAGCTCGTGGAGAGAATAGTGAATAATTTAATTCAATCTTTTTAGAATGGAATTAGGTTAACAAATAAAAGTGAAAAAGATAAGCAAGTGTTTTATAAGTCTGTCACAAAAACAGTTGAATCATGTATTTTGAACCCTAAGATCACTGTCTCTGATGTGGTTTTGTCATCCCTTATACTCCAAGTGTTTAGCATAGTATTTGACATCTAGTAAGTACTTGATAAATTGTTTTGATTGCTTAAGTGATTGATTGTAAGAGAAAGTAGAAAGAGCACCAAACAAAACCAAAGAAAAAGGACAAAACCAGGCATAAGCAGAGAAAGCCTTTGCTAGAAGTGACACAATTTTGAGAGAATTTAGGACTTTCTTCCCAACATATCAAGATTTAAGTGGGGAGGATTCTAAATTTATAGTAAATAAATCACAGGTAAGTAAAATTCCTATGCAAACATTTTGAAGGTCATTTTTGAAAAAGTATGAGAAAGGAAGAGACATGTTTTCACAATTTATATTCTAGAGCAGATCACATCTTAAAAGTGACAAAACTGACAAAGAAGAGTAGAAAATAAAAGAACCAGTTTGGTACCTTGTAAAAATGCATTTGCCTTGATACAATAAAATTCTATTTCAAAGGCTCTGCTCCACAGTTTTTCTCATATAAGCCAAAATTATAAGGGAAAGAATTCCATGAGATATAGGGCAATATAGGTCATTTTGCTCAATGACTGATTATTAACATCAAGTGAGGCATAACTAGGAAATGTATGCCTTAACATGTTTTCTTCTTAGAGTAGATGGACAATATGAAGTGCAAATAAAAGAAGGATTTTCAGATGGTGAAATTCCCCTATTTATAGATGATAATGTCATGACTTCATTGTGCCCCAGAAAACTGCACAACTTTTAGAATAATATTCTTAATCATTACAAGGAGTATAGTCAAACTATCAACACAGTGGTAGAGAGGGTTGACAAGAGGATGAGCAATTCCCATTATTAAGACTACTATAAGCAGTTGGATGGACAGCCAATAGAGCTTGTCCCTCAGTACCATATTGGTTAGATACTGAAAATAGAAAATAAACTACCCTTAGGACTATAATAGACAAAGAGATTGAAGTAGAAAATCCCAAGTAGAAAAAATGAATTGTTTTAATGAGCCTAAGTTTCTTTCTGGGAAAAATGGTCCATTACACCAGCAGATGGTAAAAGAGCAAGTGAAAGATCTATAATTATAGTATTCCCAATGGATGATGTAAAGAGTATCAATTGTCCCTGAAAGTAGATGGAGTTGATGACTAGCTGAATTACAAAAACTAACAAAAAGAAACAAACATAGGCAACAAGGAGCAGTAAAGACTTAGACTTGGTGCAGACTAATACTGAATGACAGGAAGTCTAGAACTGCAAAACTACCACTGATTTTTATTGATGACATTGTACTCTTCTCTGACAGACTGTTTCCCATAAGATATTCCTCCACTAGATATTGATATACACTGTGTATTTTAACACCAATATTAAAATCATCCATTATATGCCCCAAACTTTGCTATACTCCAGGGACAAAAAGAAAAGAAAAAAAGGCCCTGAAAAGAGTAGATAATACAATGGTGGATAAAATGTGCAAAAAACTGTGTAAAAACAACATATATGAAGAATTCATTGGCAAAAATCAACAGAGAGAGACCCTCTTGAAGAATTATTTTAGCTGGGACTTGAAGGAAGCCAAGAAAGCTGGTAGCCAGTAATGAAGAGGGGAAGAATTGCTGATATTGATGAAGCCAATGAAAAAGTATCTGTAGTCAGAAGATGGAAAGTTTATTTTTAATTTTATTTAATTAATCAATTTAGAACATTATTCCTTGGTTACAAGAATCATATTCTTCTCTCTTCTCCCCCAACACTCCCCATAGCTAACGGGCAATTCCATTGGGTTTTACATGTATCCTGGATCAGAACCTATTTCCACGTTGCTGATGTTTGCACTAGGATAATCATTTAGAGCCTATATTGCTAATCACATCCCCCTCGACTCATGTAATCAGGCAGTTGTTTTACTCCTGTGTTTCTACTCTCACAGATCTTCCACTTAATGTGGCTACTGTTCTTTCTCATAAGTCCTTCAGAATTGTCCTTGATAATTGCATTACCACTAATGGAGAAGTCCATTATATTTGATTGTACCACAGTATATCAGACTCTGTGTACATTGTTCTCCTGGTTCTGTTCCTCTTACTCTGCATCAGTTCCTGGAGGTTGTTCCAGTCCCCATGGAATTCCTCCACTTTATTATTCCTTTGAGCACAATAGTATTCCCTCACCAACAGATACCACAGTTTCTTCAACCATTGCCCAATTGGAGGGCATCCTCTCATTTTCCAATATTTTTGCCACCATGAAGTGTGCAGCTATGAATATTCTTGTACACATCTTTTTACTTATTATCTCTTTGGGGTATAAACCCAGCAATGCTATGGCTGAATCAAAGGGCAGACAGTCATTTAGAGTCCTTTGAGCATAGTTTCAAATTGTCCTCCAGAAAGGTTGGATCAATTCACAACTCCACCAGCAATGAATTAATGTCCCAACTTTGCCACATCCCCTCCAGCATTCATTACTTTCGGTTGCTGTCATATTAGCCAATCTGCTAGGTGTGAGGTGATACTTCAGAGTTGGTTTGATTTGCATCTCTCTGAATATGAGATTTAGAACACTTTTTCATGGGATTAAAAATAGTTTTTATTTCCTTAACTGAAAATTGCCTATTCATGTCCCTTGCCCATTTTTCAGTTGGAGAATGGCTTGATTTTTTGGACAACTGGTTTAGCTCTTTATTAATTTGAGTAATTAAACCTTTGTCAGAGGTTTTTCTATGAACATTTTTTCCAATTTGTTGTTTCCCTTGTAATTTTGGTTGCATTG
The DNA here is from genome assembly GCF_027887165.1 of Monodelphis domestica. Classification (NCBI taxonomy): domain Eukaryota; kingdom Metazoa; phylum Chordata; class Mammalia; order Didelphimorphia; family Didelphidae; genus Monodelphis; species Monodelphis domestica. The sequence goes on along the minus strand of NC_077228.1, from coordinate 84,934,423 downwards.
GTTTTGTTTATACAAAACCTTGTTAATTTGATGTAATCAAAATTGTTGATTTTACATTTACTTATTTTTTCTAACTCTTGCTTGGTTTAATTTTTTTTTTCCTTTCCCAAAGATCTGACATGTATACTTTTCTGTGTTCACCTAATTTATTTAGAGTTTCCTTCTTTATATTCAGATCATTCACCCATTCTGAGTTTATATTGGTTTAGGGTATGAGATGTTGATCCAAACCTAATCTCACCCACACTGTCTTCCAATTTTCCCAGTAGTTTTTTATCAAGTAGTGGATTTTGGTCCCAAAAACTGGGATCTATTGGTTTATCATAGACTATCTTACTGAGGTCACTTACCCCAAGACTATTCCACTGATCTTCCCTTCTGTCTCTTAGCCAGTACCATATTATTTTGGTGACTACTATTTTAAATTATAGTTTGAAATCTGGGACTGCTAACCCCCTTTCCTTCACATTTTTTTCATGATTTCCCTGGATATCCTTGATCTTTTATTCTTCCAAATAAACTTTTATTTTTTTTTCTAACTCAGAAAAATGTTTTTTGGTAACTCGATGTGTATGGCACTAAATAAGTAAATAAGTTTGGGTAAGATGGTCATTTTTATTATGTTAGCTCATCCTACCCATGAGCAGTTAATGTTTTTCCACTTGTTTAGATCTAGTTTTAATTGTGTGGAAAGTGTTTTATAGTTGCATTCAAATAGTTCCTGTGTTTTTCTTGGCAGATAGATTCCTATGTATTTTATATTATTTAGGGTGATTTTAAATGGAATTTCTCTTTTTAATTCTTGCTTCTGAAATGTGTTGGGGATATATAGAAATGCTGATGACCTATGCAGTTTATTTTGTATCCTGCAACTTTGCTAAAGTTATTGATTATTTCCACTAGCTTTTTGGTTGATTTATAGGTGCGCTCTTTGCGGTGGCAAAAAAAAAACAAAACTGGAAATTGAGAGGATGCCCTTCAATTGATGAATGGCTGAACAAATTGTGATGGAATGCCATTGTGCTCAAAGGAATAATAAAGTGGAGGAATTCCATGGGGACTGGAACAACCTCCAGGAAGTGATGCAGAGTGAAAGGAGCAGAACCAGGAGAACATTGTACACAGAGACTGATAGATACACTGTGGTACAATTGAGCATAATGGACTTCTCCATTAGTATCAATGCAATGTCCCTGAACAATCTGCAGGGATCTATGAGAAAAAAACAATATCCACATGCAGAGGAAAAACTGTGGTAGAAAAAACACCGAGGAAAGGCAATTGCTTGACTACAGGGCCAAGGGGATATGATTCGGGATGTAAACTCTAAATGAACATCCTAGTTCAAATACCAACAACATGGAAATGGGTTCAGATCAAGGACACATGAAATACCCAGTGGAATCATGTATCAGCTATGGGAGGGGTGGCGGGAGGGGAGGGAGGAAAAGAAAATAATTTTTGTATCCAATGAATAATGTTTGAAATTGACCAAATAAAAAATAATGTTTAAAGAGAAAAAAAAGAATTCTATTTCTTCTTCTGTTAATCTAAGTAATTCATATTTTTGTAAATATTCATCCGTATCACCTAGATTGCCATATTTTTTGCCATATAAATGGGTAAAATACTTTTTAATGATTGCCTTTATTTCCTCCTCATTAGAGGTGTAAAGATTAAAATTAATATCTAGTACTCCAAGTATTAAATTTAATACTACTTATTAAATATTTATCTTGAAGTATAAGGAAATAAGGCTAGCAAAAACCAAGGGCAACTCCTCCCTCTCCCACCATGGGACCAGCGAGAGCCTTGTGAAAGGAAAAAAAAAAAAACAGAAATCTCCCTCCATATATGGAGACACACAAACAGGAGAAAGAAAAGGGAATTATGGGAAATGTAGTCTCTTGTGTTCAAAATTCTAAATCAACACATTTTCCCCTGTGATCCTTTGGAGACCAGTCTCCCCAATTAATCTTGAAAACACAACTAACTTATACCTTGAACTAGAGGTGTATACAAATATTACAGTTTTTAAAGGGAAATTACAATAATTTGGTCATAAGAGGAAAATAAAAGTGAAAAGGAACAAAACCAATAATAGGTGCATTGACAAACAAGCCAAATAGGGGTCAGTCCCCTTTTGCATAAGAGTGTACATTCAAAACAAAAGCATTTCAACCACCCCAAAGGTCAAATTCACCATTTCTCAATGTTCACTTTGGATCTTCTGATACAGCATGTGGTCTCTATAGGCATCTTCACAATGACTTCTAGATTCTGGGAGGTAGTGTCTTGTTCTAAATTAGGCTCAAATTCAAGTCAAAGTTCATAAAAATAACATAGTTCCCCCTGAGGAAAATAATAACTCAACCCCCCACCCCCAATGAAAGCTACTCCTAGAGAAGAAAAAACAGCACACTCTCCAGACTGTTCTCCTTTTTTCCATCTCAGAAATTTAAATAGATTTTAAAAGTCTCTTTGTGGTTGCCAAAATTTAAGATTAAAATTAAATCCAGTTCTCCAAGTATTATATTTAATAATATTTATTAAATTTTTATATTGAAGTATAAGGAAGTAAGGCTAGCAAAAAGCAAGAGCCACTCCTCCCTCTCCCACCATGAAACCAGTGAGAGCCATGTGCATGGAAAAGAGAAAAACTGAAAGCTCCCTCCATGTATGGAGGTGCAGAAACAGGAAAAGGAAATGGAGATTATGGGAAATGTAGTCTCAAAATTCTAAATCAACACAGAGGTGAGGTTTCCCTTTTCATCTATGATACTGCTAATTTGGTTTTCTTCTTTCCTTTTTTTATTAGATTGACCAACAAAATCTCGGCTTCTGGTTTTATTTATTAATTCAATAGTTCTTTAACTTTTGCTTTTATTAATTTCTCCTTTAATTTTTAGAATCTCTAATTTCATCTGGGAGTTTTTATTTTGTTTAAATTCAAGTTTTTGGACTTGCATATCCAATTCATTGACCTCTGCCCTCTCTAATTTGTTAATATATGAACTCAAAGATATAAATTTCCCCCTGAGTACTTCTTTGGCTATAACCCATAGATTTTGAAAGGATGTCTAATCATTGTCTTTTTCTTCAATGAAATTATTTATTGTTTCGATGATTTATTCTTTAATCAATTTTGTAGAATCCTGTTATTTAATTTCCAATTCATTTTTGATTTGGATCTCCATGTACCCTTACTGATTATTATTTTTATTTCCTTATGATCTGAAGAGTTTGCATTTATTATTTATGTTTTTCTGAATTTGTTTGCCTTGTTTTTATTCCATAGTATTGTAAAAATGGAGACTTGAACCTGGGCCTCCATTTCCCAGAAGTCCTTGCTCACTTCCCAAAATACCTTGTAACCTCACCTGGCCTGAGAACGAGATGAGGTATTTAACATGGCTGTAAAGGCTACTGGGCCTCTCTTTCCTATTTCCTCTTCCCAGTAGATGCGTCTCTTTCATGATGTAGGTGAGGTTGTCTAGGTTTCTCTGGGCCTAGACATGTGCTTTCTTATTCTGTATTTTCTTTAATCCTTAACCTTTAACAAACCTCATAAAATATAATACTCCTTGCAGAGAGAAACTAATTTCTACCTGCCTCAGTTTCCCCCAAGAAAATTTTAACTCTTACAGTATATAGTCAGTCTTTTTGAATGTACCATTTGCTGTTGAAAAGGAGGTGTATTCCTTTTTGGACCTATTTGTTTTTCTCCATATATCTATTAACTCTAATTTTTGTAAGATTTCATTCACATCTCTTACCTCTTTTTCATTTATTTTTTAATTTGATTTATCTAGATTTGATAGTGGTAAATTTAGGTTTCCCACTAGTATAATTTTACTATCTATTTCCTCCTTCAACTCCAATAGTTTTTCCTTTAGAAATTTGGATGCTATATCATTTGGTGCATACATGTTGATTAATGATATTTACTCATTGTCTATACTGCCTTTTATAAGCATGTAGTTACCTCCCCTATCTCTTTTAATCAGATCTATTTTTCCTTTGACTTTGTCAGATATCAGGATTGCAACTACTGCTTTCTTCCTTTCAGTTGATGCCCAATAGACTTTGCTCAAACTTTTAATTCTAACCTTGTGAGTGTCTACCTGCCTCAGGTGTGTTTCTTCTAGACAACATATGTTAGGATTTTGGTTTCTAATCCACTCTGCTATTTGTTTTCATTTTACGGGTGAGTTCATCCCATTCACGTTCAAAGTTATGATTGCCACTTGTGTATTCCCCAGCATTTTGATATCTCCTCCTAGTTCTGTCCTTTCTTCTTTTGCTATATCCTTTTAAATCAGTGGTTTGCTTTTAATCAGTCCCCCTAATCCCCACCCTTAATATGATTACCTTTCTGCCCCCTCCCTTTTTGTTCCTTCTTATTTTTTTATGGTCTGTTAAGTTCCCTCCTCCCTCTCTTTCCCTCCTTTTTGTACTCCCTGCCCCCTGCCCCCCCCTTAGTTTTCCCTCTTACTTTCCCTGTAGGGTAAGATAGAATTCAATACCCCAAGAGGTCTTGATGCTCTTCCCTCTCAGAACTGATTTCACTGAGAGTAAGGTTTAAGTGTTACCTATTAGAACTCTATTCCTCTCCTTCTTATAATAGTATTCTTCCCCTCCCCTCCCCATGTCTCTCTTTGTGTGGTACAGATTATCCTATTTACCTTTTCTTCAAGTTTCTATTTGTGCCATCTTTGATTCCCCCCTTCCTTTTTCTATTTTTTTTTGCATATCATCTCATATCACTTATTATCCCAATCTCTTCTTGTGAATGATTCTTCTAATTGCTATAATAATGAATATAATTTTTGAGTTACAAGTAACATTTTCCCATATATTGATATAAACAATTTGATCTTATTGAAGCCCTTAAAGAAGAAAGTTTGAATTAAAAAAAAAAACATTTGGCCCTTTCCCTTCTCTTTCTTATTTGTCTTTTTCATGTTTCTCTTGATTTTTGTGTCTGGATATTAAACTTTCTACTAAGTTCTGGTCTTTTCCTCACAAATACTTGGAAATATTCTATTTTGTTGAATGCCCATGCTTTCCCCTAGAAGTATATAGCCAGGTTTGAGGGGTGGGTGATCCTTGGCTGAAGACCGAATTCTCTTGCCTTTCTGAATATCATATTCCAATCCTTATTGGTGCTCATTGATATCTCAATTGTCTCTCTTTGACTTCTTGTAATTTTTTTTTTTCCCATAGCTTGGAAGCTCTTGAATTTGGCAATTACATTCCTGGGAGTTGTCTTTTGAGTATTTAGTGTAGAAGGTGTTCTATGACCTCTTTCAGTGTCTATTTTTTTCCTATTGTTCAAGAACATCAGGGTAGATTCCTTGGATAATTTCTTTTAGTATCATGTCAAGATTTCTGTTTATTTCTGGGTTTTCAGGTAGACCAATGATTCTCAAATTGTCTCTTCGTGATTGGTTTTCCTCATCTGTTATCTTGTCAGTGAGACCTTTTATGATTTCTTCTATTTTGTCAGTCTTTTGACTTGGCTTCATTAATTCTTGCTGTTTTTGCAAGATCATTGGTTTCTAATTGCACAATTATGGTCTTTAAGGCCTGGTTTTCTGATTTAATCTTTTGATTTTCTGCTAGAATCTTTTGATTTTTCCTTTTCGGTTTGGTCTGTCCTGCTTTTCATGTCTTCCAGATGTTTTTCCAATTAGGAATTCTTGTCCTTTAAATTGTTATTTTCTTTTTGAACTATTTCCCTCTTTTCTTGCCAGAAGGCTTCCATCTTTTTGGTAAGCTCCAATTTAAATTCTTCAAGAGCTTGTGGCCAATTTTTATTTTTTTGGAAGGTTTTGGCTCATTTATTTGTATTTCCTCTTCTGCTATTTCCCCTGTAGTCTGGATTTTTCTTCTGTAAAAATAATCCAGGGTCAACCCTTTCTTCTTCTTTTTCTTGGTGTTGGTTAGTTATTTCTGGACACTGGTTGCCAACACTATGATGTATTTTTTTCTTCCCTTTCCAATCAGAAATCTGAGTGAGGAGGGTAGGCTCTCTGTAAGGAGCTAAAGAGTGAGGATTTTGCCTAACAGAAGATCTCAAGCCTCTGCAGCTTCTTCTGTTTGCTGCCCTTCTCTGTGCTATCTCCTAGCGGCAACCCATGGTCTGTGCTGTTCAGCCTGCTGGAGTTTCTGGTGTAGCTGTTCTCAGGGGTAGGTCTTTGGTGGTCTTATTCAGCTACTAAGGACCTCCAGGTTACCTTCACTTCTCTAGAATTGCCCCTCATCCACTAACTGATTCTAGGTCATGCTGGCTCTGACTCTGACTCTGTAGGTGGGGTGGGGGAGGGTGGATCAGCTCATGTTTTTGTGGAAGCTTTTTCACCTCTTTATGGTGTGGAAATGCCCAGAGTCTGGGGACTGTAGAATCACTTCATTTATATGAATTTGGATTTTTTGGCCTTTTGAGGTAGTCTATATCAGTAGGTGTTGAGGAGAGGAAGCATTCTACGTCTACACTGTTTCCATGTTTACCCGGAAGTCCTATTTTTTATTAAGAATATAAAAGGGGCTAGTATCACTGAATTGCAATTTGTGGAGAGGAGTAATTATTCAAAGCCTGAAAAGAAAAAATGAAGCCAAGAGAACTTTGTATCTGATCCTTGTATTAGTAGGAGCATAATATGGTAAGAGCTGGACTTTAGGGAAAATCAACTTGGCAACTAGTTAGAGGATGGACTGAAATGGGGAGAGACTTGAGATAAGGAGACTAACAAGAAGGCACTTGCAATGGTGAGAACATGAGACTGTTGAGTGAACAGCCTAAATGGAATTTAAGATATGAAAAAGGATCCTACCAGATGAGGAAGCATGGATGGATTGTGCCAATGGAAGAAATATCTCTTATGAATTTATAAACAATATGTCAGATAATACCTAATCAATAAAAAGATCCAAGACAACATTGAAATACTTATGATGAGAAAATGTTATCTACTTCCAGAAAGAGACATTATGGATTCAAAGTACAAATAGAAGCTTTTTTTCTCTTGGTCTTTTGTTTTGTTTTTTTATATTATATTTTCTGGAATATGACTAATGCACAAATATGGTTTGCATGACTTTATATGTACAATGGGGAATATATTTCTTGACAATTCAATGGTTGGGAGAGGAATAGAAGAAGGAAGAACATTTGGAACAGAAAATTAAAATATTTTTTAAATAGGTAGGTGAGACAAAAGATTAAATTCTTTGAATTTAAGGATATATTAAGATACTCATATGCTACTTTCTGGATTTTCTCAGGTTTGTGCATTACTTTACAACTGTCAAAATTCTTTCAAATCTTTTGCCTTATGGGGACAAAAATGCTCATAAAATAATTCAGTTACTCTGGAAGACTTATTTCCAAGGCTGGTAAATAAAGCCTGGAAAAAATAATATCATAAGTTCCAAATAAAATGAATTTCCCTCCACAGGAAAAAAAAATGATATCAAGGTATAGGTTTAATTTTCATAACTTAAATTAACTTAATAAACTTAAATAGAATAAACTTAAACTTAAATAGAAGGGATATAAGTTCTCACTTATTTATATTACAGATTGCCTATAATTAATATACAGTTCCATTAAATTACCATCCTCCATGATAGAAGTATAAGAGAAACTCAAATGAATTAATTTGTTAATTTTTTATTCCCAGCTATTGTCTAGTTTAATTCATTTTTATGTACTAGACACTATATTAACATTCAGAAAATAGTCTGAAAAGATTTAGGGTGAATTCAAATAATGCTTAATTTAATTCAATTTGAAACAAAAAAATAAAACCATGAAGTTGGATCAAAAAACAAATTATAGAAACAATTATGAATTTCATTAAAGAGAATGACAATGAGGAGAAAATAAATCAAAATCTATAGGATACAGTCAAAGGATCACTCAAGTGAAATTTTTTTGCTGAGTGACCATATCAATAAAATAGAGAGGGAGGATATCAGTGAATTAGGTTTGCAAATTAAAAAAAAATAGAAAAAGAACAAATTAGAAATCTACAGATAAAAAAACCTAAATTAGAAATCCTAAAAATTACAGATAAATTGATTAACACAAAAGCAAAGGAACTTTTGAATTAATAAATAAGACTCAGCTATACTTTGAAAAGACAAATTAAATAAATAAAGTACTGGTTAATCTTATTTAAAAAAAAGAAAGAAGTGAATCAAATGAATAGTAACAAAGATGAAAAGGGTGATCTCACCACTACTGAAGAGGAAATTAAGGAAATCATTAAGAACTCTTTTATCTAATTTTATGACAATAAATATGACATTATAGGTGAAATGTTTGAATATTTACAATATAAATTGCCTAGATTAAGAAAAGAGGAAATATAATTTTTAATAATTCCATCTCTGAAAAATATATTGAACAAGATATAAAGGAACTCCCTAAGAAAAAATCCCTAAGGTCCAGATGGATTTACAAATGAATTCTATCAAATACTTAAAGAACAACTAATCCCAATATTATACTAAATATTTGACAAAATAAATTCAGCAGGGGTCCAATTAGGTCTGTTTGTCTTTGAATGACTGAACTTATGTTCAGCTCCTTCTATGCCCAGAAAAGATAGTCCACTTATCTGACTGTGAATTCAAATAATATAAAGTTTATTAACCAGTTGGTATTGGAGTTTTTTCTCAACTTCAGAGCTGAGGCCAGGCCCCAGGCTGGCAGAGGGTTTCTCCCACTCCTGTCTACTCTATATCAGTCCTTGCTTTGTCTAATTCAGAATCTTAGCAGTAGACAGAAAACAAACAAGAACAGGTCTGACCATCAGAAGTGATTTGGCTTGAATCTTCGAGCTGAACCAAGAAGAGGCATACCACTCCAGACTGGGCTGAATGAGCTCCACCCTCCTCCAACACCAGGGAGGAAGTAAAACCCGGCAGGAAGGAGGTACTAGTCACAAGACCCAACTGCCATTCCTAGTTGCCCCTTCCCCCACCAACTGTCAGTCTAGTTTCCTTTCCACATTGGGTATACACACACACACACACACACACACACACAATTGATTATGTCTGACCTTTCATGACCCCATTTGGGTTTTCTTGACAAAGAACCTGTGCTAGTTTGCTATTTCCTTCCCCAGCACATTTTATCTGAGGAAGCTGAGAAATAGGTGACTTGCCAAGGGTCACACTGCCAGCAATTATCTAAGTCAAGATTTGAACAAAAGCCTTCCTGACTCCAGGCTCAGTACTCTATCTACTATAACATCTTAACAGTAAAGATTCAATTGTTTACATTTTTTCAGATGTTTATATATAAAAGGAGTTCAGATTATATTTATACTGACTTTCTCTTTCTCTGTGGCACTATCAGTAATATTTATTAAAACCACCAAATATTTTGTCTCCTTTGCTCCTAAGCTGTCATCTAGTAGAAAGATGACTGAATTGGAGATCCAATAAAGATATGTCTGTCACTAATTTTCTTTATGATCTTGGAGAAATTACCCAAAAGACTAGATATACTTCTGCATTTTTTATTTAACTGAACTAAATGTAATCAAGAGTTACTAACTATTTAATAAATCCTATGAATATTCTGTCCTTAAAATTCTGTGGTGCTATAGGTCTATTATTTATGTGACCTATGCAGAATTAGAGAACCTTCACAGGCAGGGTAACTGTTCTGGCTACCAAACTACTGGATAGATGTGTGGCTATTACAAGCTGCCTCCACTTTCTCTCCACTCACCATAAGTCCAAAAAAGCAAGAAGACAGTGCTTATTCTTTCACTGTACTCTGTATCTTGCACAAGTTAAGACATTTTATACAAATGTTAAATATTTGCAATGTGAGCCACCTACCAGAAATTTAGAGGAATTCACTTTGGCAGGCACATATGTAAAAACTCCTTTTTGTAGAAGGTATTGGTAAATATTTCTTACTATCATTAACTGCAGGAGAGGCAATAGCCAAAGAGATCTACAGGGGCATCATTCTTGGATAGTGTCCTCAGGAAAAGATCCCTCCCTTCCTCAAAAAGATCAAAGGATTCACAGTGGAAAGCCTCTTCATGCTGACATTGCAGCCATTTCATTTATAAGCATCATAAACCCCATGGGTGATAGATGACTATAGCTCTTGATGATAAAGAGAATCTGACATTGCTTTATTATCTTCTCAAGGTTAGAAATCAATGGTTTACTTGGGAAAACATCTGTTTGTAAGCTCCCTTTGATTCTCTCAGGGGCCATATTTACATGCTGAGCATTAAGCATGCCAGAAATGTGAAGTTTAAATTTCATTTGGCCCAATTTCTATTTGAACAGGCCAGGAGGGTTCTCTCTGAGAATAAAAAATCAATTCAAATTACAGTATAAGAACTGAAGCTTCCACACACTAGTTTGTAATCAAAATAAATTAGATTTTTAACCAAAGAAGTAATCATCCATTTGAAAACAGGTACCAATAATAACAAACATAATAACAATTATCAATTATTATTAGGTTTTAATTCTTCTTGTCATTTTCAATGGTATTCAGATAGAAACAGTCCTAGCAAGTCGTTATCCTACTATTATTATTGTGTTTAAGGTTCTATGGTCTATTGAACAGTTAGACAACTCTTTTTTTGTAGCTGAAAAAATATAAGAATGTAAAATTATCCTCTCTAGGTTCAATGAAAATACAAGTAGGTTGGCATCAGCTAAAGTGACTTGGATGAGCTGACTGTTAAAATTTTAGTTTGGATATTTATATACTTCAGAAATTGGCAAATGCTGAAAATCAAGGTTTATCTTATAATTTTGTTGTGGCTGTAATAGATAAAATACCAATAATGTATATTAAAAGTGTATTGTGCATACTCTCTCTACCCCAGGTACTTCAAGAGACAGTTGTTAAACATTTACCAGCACATAATTTACTGAAAGCATCATTGGTCCAAATACGCTGGCATAAAATCATAGGGATGATTGATGAAGCATTTATTAAAAAAACATATATGTCAGACACTGTGCTAAGTACTGAGGATACAAGTATAAGGAAATAAAATAATCTCTCTTCTATCCTTTGCTCATCCCTTGAAAAGACTAGCAATATGATAAGTTATGCATGTAAAGGCATGCAAAACCCATTTCCATTTCACAGATGTTGCAAGTGTAAACAGAAACAAAAAAAAACATAAAAAAAGGAAAGGGAAAAAAGTATGTTTCAATCTGAAGTTAAAGTTCAACAGTTATCTCTCTGGAGGTAGATAGCATTTTTCTTTTTTAAATTTAAATTAATACATTTAGTCAATTTAGAATATTATTTCTTGGTTAAAAGAATCATATAATTTCTATCCCTCCCCTCCCACCACCCTTACAGTAGCTGACACACAATTTCACTGGGTATTACATATATCCTTGATCAAAACCTATTTCCATGTTGTTTGCATTAGAATGTTCATTTAGAGTCTACATCCCCAACCATATGCCCTTGAACCCATGTATTCAAGCAGTTGTTTTTTTCTTCTGTGTTTCTACTGCCACAATTTTTCCTCTGGATGTGGATAATGTTTCTTTCTTGTAGATTCTTCCCAGTTGTTCAGGATCATTGCATTACCAGTAATGGAAAAGTCCATTAAATTCGATTGTACTACAATGTATCAGTCTCTGTGTACAATGTTCTCCTGGTTCTGCTCCTTTCATTCTGCATCAATTTCTGGATATTGTTCCAGTTCCCATTATTCCAGTTCATTATTCCTTTGAGCACAATAGTATTCCTTCACCAACATATACCACAATTTGTTCAGTCATTCCCCAATCAAATGGCATCCCCTCATTTTCCAAAAATTTTTTTTTTGCCACCACAATGAATGCAGCTATGATTATTCTTGTACAAGTCTTTTTTCCTTATTATCTCTTTAGGGTACAAACCCAGCAGTGCTATGGCTGGATCAAAGGGCAGAGAGCATTTTTCTTCACAAGACCTCGAAATGTTTCTTGGGTCATTGTCTTTATCAAAGTTAATAAGTCTTTCACAGTTTATCATCCTTGAAATGTTGCTGTTATTGTGGACCATGTTCTGCTTACTTCATTTGCTTCAGTTCATATAGACCTTCCCAGGTTTTTCTGAAATGATTCTGCTCATCATTTCTTATGCAACAATTCTATTCTATTACAATCTTATACCACAACTTCTTCAACCATTCACCAATTGATGGGCATTCCCTCCATTTACAATTCTTTGCCATAACAAAAAGACTTGCTGTAAATATTTTTACATATAAATCATTTTCTTTTTTCTTCAAACTCTTTGGATTAATGAACTGAATTGCTGTGACAAAGGGTACACAGTTTTATATCCCTTTGTGTATAGCTTCAAATTGTTCTCCAGAATGGCTGTACCAATTCACAATTCTACCAACAGTGCATTATGTCCCTGTTTCTCCATATCCCCTCAGAAACTTGTCACTTTCCTTTTCAGTCATATTAATTTAATAGGTATTAGATGGAATCTGAATTGTTGTAGTCTGGATTTCTCTAGACAATAGTTATTTGGAGCATTTTTATGTTACTATTGATACTTTTGATTTTTTTTCTTTTCAAAATTATCTTTCTATATCCTGTAATCAACTGGGGAACTGCTCTTATTTTTTGTAATTTGGATTAGCTCCTTACAAATTAGGCTTTTATTAGGGAAATGCAAAATGCTTCCCAGAGTCCTATTATCCTTCTAATTTTGCATTCATTAGTTTTATTTGTTTAAAAGCCTCCTAATTTCTTACAATTGAAATTATCCATTTCCCTTTCCACACCTCTTTATCTCTTATTTGGCCATAAACTTCTTATCTAAGATCTGACTGATACATTTTTCCATGTTCTCCTAATTTATTTATTATATTTGTAATGATCCAAAATTTAGGTTTTATGCTGAATATAATAATTCTAAAGTAATGTTGTGGTCACCTATTTTAAAATATTACAGCTTAAGTCAAAATGACTTTTAGCAGCTTTATTTAAAATGAAGTGAAAAGAGTGAAAGTGGAAAATTTTAGATAAAGAGACTGAGAAGCCAGGCTCAGCCCCAGCAGGGCACCCCTAAGTTTCTGTCTCCACTTGGATTTTGGTGGTGTCTTCAGCCAGAGTTCTACCAAAGCAAACTCCTCCAAAGCTAAAGCAGGAATCTCTAGAACAAATCTCTCCAAAAGTCAGGAAAGGAAAGGCCAACTAATCATCCAAGGATACAAGGAAAGAGTCTCCTCCTTCAGTTCAGCTCACCAATGCAGAGAGCCTCCAAAGACAAACTCCAAAAGAGAAGAAGTTCAAAGTTGAAGTTTCTTGGACAGGAAGTTCAGGAATTTTTAAAATCCCTTTTCCATATCACTTCCTGTCCCTTCCTCAGTTTACAGGAACCAGTCTTAGTCTTTTAATTTGCCTAGCACTGCCCAGGGGTTGGGCAGTGAACTCTGGAGTTGTCACCCACTCTAGCAAGTGACTTATGAACTCTCCTATTTAGTGACTGGTAAGGTACTAAGAATGGTTACTTAAGTTTTGATTGATTAACTTAAAAGTTGCTGATTGATAGACAAAAGAGTTTGATTCGCTCTTTACATATTATCATTATGGCTAAATCATTTAATCTTTTTGCCATCATCTTGGTACATAGCATAAAATATCTCTCTGCCTACTGTCTACCAAATTGTTTTCCAGTTTTCTCAGAAGCTTTTGTGAAATGGTGATTTCATATGCTAAAATCTTCAGTCTCTGAGTTTATCAACATCAATTAACTTAGCCAGAACTATGATTTTTATTATATTAGTTCAGCATGCTCATGAGCAAATAATATTTCTCCAGAGGTTTAGCTCTGCCTGAATTTGAGTAAAAAGTGGTTTGCACCTGTGGTATAATCCCTGTGTATGTCTTTTCAAATAGACTCTCAAGTATTTTTGTTTCATCTGCCATTATTTTAAATAGAATTTCTCTTTTTATCTTTTTTCCTGGGTTTTATTGGTAGCATAAAGAAATGCTGATTTAGGTTTGTGTATTTTATATACCCCAACTTGTTCTAAGGGTGTCTAGATATTTCTTATCATTTTAAGACTGGTTCTATATATTCCTTTTCTTGTATTTTTAATAGAAATGAGTGTTGAATTTTATAAAAAGCCTTTTCTGCATCTTTTGAGATAATCACATAATTTTTGATGATATTAATTATTCTGATCATTTTCCTAATATTAAAAAAACCTTACATTCCTGATATAATTCATACATGGTTAAAATATATGATTTTTATTATAAAATATTATGCTCTTGCTATTCTATTTTAAATGCATAAATATTATTTAAGGAAATTAGACTACTGTTGTGTTTCTCTGGTTTTGTTCTCACTCATTTAGGCAACAAAACTGCATTTGCATCAAAAAAGGATTTTGCAAGAGTCCTTTACCTATTTTTAAAAAATAATTTCTAAAGTTTTAGGTAGTTTAGTTTTCTTTTTTTAAATCCAATTAACAGATGGCTTATCTATTTAACTTGGATTTTTTTTATATAACCAGCTTCCACTTTTATCTATTAGTTCAAAATTTATATTCATTTTTATTAATCTCTTCTTTAATTTTCAAGATTTCCATTTTAATTTTAATTAGATTTTAAATCTGTCCTTTTTCACTTTTCTTTTTAGTTGTATGTCCAACTCAACAGCCTGTTTCTTCTCTCTTTCACTGATATACAAGATTAGAAATATAATTTTTTTTCCTGAAGTAGTTCTTTGAAATTATTCCATAAATTTTGGTTTATGCTGTTTCATGGTTATTTATTTTAAAGAATTTATTGTTTCTATAATTTGGTCTTTAACCCACTCAACCTTAAGCATTTGATTATTTAATTTTCAATTATTTTTCATTTATGCTTCAATGGCTCTTGATTGAGTGTATCTTTATTGCATAATGGTCTGAAAAGAGTATATTTAATACTTTTGTTTTTATTCATTTGTGAGTTTTTCATGTCTGAATACATTGCTAAATTTTATGAAGTTTCTAAATATAGCTGTGAAAAAGGTGTGCTCCTTTCTATTCCTGTTCAGTTTTCTACAGAGCTCTCTATGACATCTAACTTTTCTTTTCCTATCTAATTGCAGGTAGGCTCTGTTTTCTGGGAAGTAGGGGTACCCTCTTAAACTTCAGTCCTTGCTCAATGTTATTCTCAGCTTATTTTCTGGTTCTGAGGGCTGAGAGCTCTGGAAAACCCCTCCCTCTGATGATTCAATTGACCTTTAAGTTGCAGGTGGCTAAAGGACATACCTCAGGCTTGAGCATAAGCTTTTGCTTTCACTCTGACCTTGATAAGATATGGGGCTGATCAAGTTTTAGTCCCATGCTTAGGGTTAAGTTTTTGCTTTTGCTATGTACTTGATCCAATCAAGAACACCTTTGATTGCCTTGTCATGGAGCTCTTCCCTGAGCTTTAGGCAGAAAGAGCAGTTCTGAATACTTAGTACTCTCAGCCACCCCATACTGTGTATTATGTCCTCATCCCAAACCCAGACTAGAAATCCTGACTTTGCCCTGAGCCCACACAGATCAGCCCACTTCAGGCCAGAATGCAGTTTGCTGGGACTCCAGACTTCTTCACAGGTTTGAAATTTCAAAGGGGTGTAGGTTGGCTTGTACCACTATTAGCCCAATCAGAAGCTCAGGTTCCAAATGGGCAGCAGATGTGGGTGTTTGGAGGGTGTGTCTTTATGGAGGGGGGGCATTACTCTTGGCTTGCTCTTCCTTAATTGCTACAGTCTTTTGCTGCCTGTCCTTTTCTCTCATGCCAATTGCCCAGATGATCTCTGCCTACCTTCTGGGTTTTTCTTTTCTTTAAAGTTGCTTCTCTCTGTCTCCTTTTTGGTTCTTTCACTCCTGTATTCATTTTGTGTGGATAGTTTAATCTTGGTTCGAGGGGATTCTCATGGTAACACTGAGAAGCTCTAGTTCAGTCTTCCATTTTGACTCTACCTCTGGAAGTATACACCTAACTTTTCTAAGATTTTATTCATCATTTTAATTTCTTGGGGAGTTCATGGATTGGTTGTTCAATTTCTTTTGGGGGGTGGATGGGATTAAGCATTCCATTTGCTTTAGTTATTCTAGGCAATATTTATTTCTATAAACATCCATTTCCCCTAGATTGTCAGATTTATCCTCATGTAATTGGGTGAAATTGCTAATAATAATTATTGTGATTCCCACTTCTTTCAAAGCGAAAGCAACTTTTTCATTTTTGATACTGGTGATTTGATTTTCTTCTTTCTTTTAATCAAATTAACCAGTTCCCAATTTTATGTTTTATGGAATCGGGTCTGACTCTTATTTATTAGTTTAATAGTTCTTTTTCTTTTGATTTTATTAATTTCTCCTTTGGTTTTTAGGATTTCTAATTTTGTCTTTAATTGGGGATTTTTAATTTGTCCTTTTTCTAGTTTTATTGTTGTTGTTTTTAGTTGCATGCCCAATTAATTAATCTGTTTTTTCCCTCTATTTTATTGACATAAGCATTCAGGGATATAAAATTTCCCATGAGTACTGCTTTGGTTTATTACATGAATATTAATATGTTGTCTCCTCATTGTCATAACCTTTAATGAAATCAGTTATTGTTTCTATGATCTGTTTTTGACCCACATGTTTTGAAGAATTAGATTATTTAGTTTTTAATTAATTTTAAATTTGCCTTTCTATGAACCCTCATTAATTATAATTTTTATTTCATTATTATCTGAAAATATTACATTTATTATTTCTGCTTTTCTGCATTTCTTGTGAATTTTTTATACTCCAGTAAAGGTCAATTTTTGTACCATGTACCATGGTTGTACCATGTGTTGCTGAAAAAAGGAATATACCAGATATCTATTCTATATAACCTTTTTAAAATTGCATTCACTTTCCTTCTTTCTTTTTTTTTAATTTTATCTGGTTCTGATAAGGAAAGGTTGAGATCCCCCACTAAAATATTTTTACTATCTATTTCCTCCTTGAGCTCCTTTGGTTTCTCCTTTAAAAATCTGAATGCTATTCTCTTTGGTGAACATGTTTAGCACTAATATATCTTCATTGTCTATACTACTTTTTAATCAAGATTTAATTTTCCTTTATTATCTCTTTTAATCAGATATATCTTTGCTTTAGTTTTGTCTGAGATAATAATAGTTACTCATGTTTTTTTTTTCTCATTTGAAGCCCAATAGATTCTGCTCTAGCCTCTTATTCTGTGTATTTCTACCTGCCTCAAATGTATTTCTTGTAAACCATAAGTGGTTGGATTCTGGTTTTGCTATCCACTTCTGTTTTGTAGGTGAGGACATCTAATTTACATTCACAGTTATGATTATAATCTGTGTATTCCCCTCCATCTTGATTTCCTCCTTTAATCCTGTTTTATCCTTTTACTCTTTCCCTCACTCCCACCTTCCCCTTCTCTAATACTACTTCCCTTCCCACCATCACCCTTCCTTCTTATTCCTTTCAACTTCTCTATAGATTAAAATAGGATTATAAACCCCAATGAACCTGGCTGTTATGTCCTCGCTTGGCCAATTCCAATGAAAGTAAGGTTTAAGTGTTACCCATCACCATCCTTATCGTCTCCTCAACTGTAATAGTGTCCCTTCACCGTGCATCTCATTATATGATATAATTACACCATTTTACTTCTCTCCTCCTATATCTCTTAATATAATTCTTTTTGTCACCCCTAGGTTTTTTTTTTTTACTTATTATCCTAAACAGCTTATTCCACACACTCTGTCTCGATACATATCTTTTAACTACTATGATAATGATAACAATTTTATGAGTTACAGATATTATCAGACCTCTAGGAATATAAATAATAGAAGTCATTAAATTTCTTTCACTTTCTTATGTGCAGGTAGAAAATTTGCCACCCTTGAGCTACATTCCCAGCATTCTTTTAAGTTATGTCCCCATTTTACATAAGGATGCTTGAGAGATAAATTTTGCTGAGACCCATGATTTGGGGCTCTTTTTTTCTCCCGAGCTTGTGCTTTTGGTTAGGTCTACAAGTTCTTTTGCTCTGCTTACTTGACTGAAAGAACCTTTTTTCCCTTCTCTCTCTCTTTTAATTTATTATTAAAATCCCTATATATTTTTCAATACTAGGAGTATTTATTTATTTTTACTCCTACACTTATTTATTTTTTATACTTCTCTTGAATTTTGTATTTGGACATCAATTTTCCCATTAGTCTGGCCTTTTCTTCAGAAATGCTTGGAAATCTTCTATTTTATTAAATGACCATAATTTCCCCTGAAAGATTATAAATCAGTTTTGATGGCTGGTGATTTTTTAAAATTTTTATTTCTTTATATTTTTAAAAATATTTTTCCATATTTACATGATTCATTTTCTCTCTCTCCCTTCTTCCCTTCCCCCTCCCAGAGCTGGCAAGTAATTTCACTTGGTTGTATAAATGTTGTCACTTTATATCTATTTCCATTTTATTCATTTTTGCTATACAGTGATTTTTTAAAGATCTAAACCCCAAATAACATACCCATATATACATGTGATGTGATGTCATATGTATTGCTTTTGCATTTCTACTCCCATAGTTCTTTCTCTCAATGCAGATAGCATTCTTTTACTTAAGTCCTTAGGGAGTATCCTGGCTTTTTGCATTGCTACTAGTAGCAAAGTCCATTATGTTAGATTTTTCCACAATGTTTTACTTTCTGGGTACAATGTTTTTCTGATTCTGTTCATTTCATTCTGCATAAGTTCATTGAGATTCTCCCAATTCATATGGAAAGCTTCCAAATCATCAATCCTTATAGCACAATAGTATTCCATCACAATCATATACCACATTTTGTTCAGCCATTCCCCAATTGATGAACACTCCTGCATTTTCCAATTTTTTTGCCACCACAGAGAGTGAGGCTATAAATATTTTTGTATGAGTATTATTCCTCATTATCTCTCTGATGTACAAATTCAGTAGTAGTATTGTTGTATGAAAGGGAATACATTCCTTTAAATCCCTTTGTGCATACTTCTAAATTGCCTTCCAGAATGGCTGGATTAATTCACAACTCCACTAGCAATACATTAGTGTCCCAATTTTGTCACAATCCCTCCAACATTTATTATTATCCTTTACTGTCATCCTGGTCAGTCTGCTAGGTGTGAGGTAATACCTCAGCTTTGTTTTGATTTATGGTTCTCTAATTATGAGAGATTTAGAATACTTCTTCATATACTTGGTAGTTTTGATTTCTTTATCTGAAAACTGCCTATTCATGTCCCTTGACCATTTGTCAATTGGGGAATAGATTGATATTTTGTGCAATTGACTTAGCTCCTTATATATTTGAGAAATAAGACCTTTGTCAGAGGTTTTTGTTATAAAAATATTTTCCCAAGTTGTTGCTTCCCTTCTAATTTTGATTGCATTAGTTTTGTTTGTACAGAAACATTTTAATTTAATGTAATCAAAATTATTCATTTTACATTTTGTAATGTCCTCATATCTGGGATATTTAAAGCACAAATTGTTCAGATATGGTTTTCTCAGTAGGGATGTTTCAAAAGACTCTTTTTCAGGTTTCAATTTACTCCATTAATTTTTGGGTTCAGATCTACAGAGTATATTACTTGAGCTGCATGTTGAACTCCATTGTGGTTCAGAACCAATTATTCCATTGCCTTTTGTGGTTTCTAACAGGTGTGTGAAAGTTCTGTGTTATTCCAAATGTCTTTCTTTTCTTCTTGAAGTTCTTTCTCCGGGCAAATTACAGAAGCTGATATCATTTAATAGTCTTATATATGAATTTGCAGAATGGACATTTTGTTTTACTTCATTTGTTTCTGTTTCCTAGAGGAGATCTATATGTTCTTTATTGATACTTTATTGTACTTGAAAATTTGGGATAGTTTTATACTATTTCTTGTAATTACACTGTCCAGAAATTTTTATTTGAATTCTGTCATATATATTGCCATATAATTTGGCAAAATATTTCTTAATAATTACCTTAGTTTCCTCTTGATTATAGGTGAGATCACCCTTTTCATCTTTGATACGGTTAATTTGCTTCTCTTTCTTTTTTATTAGATTAACCAATACTTTGTCTATTTTATTTCAATTCTACATTTAAAAAAATAATTTCTTCCTTGACAATTTGAACCTTCTTTTCCATTTGGTTCATTCTATTTTTTTGCCTCTTTTTCAGGTAGGGGAATTCGGTTTTATGTTAAACTTTTTTCTTTATAGGATTTTTGTGACTCTTTTTCCAATTGACCAATTTTGCTTTTTTTTAAGCTGATAGTTTCTTTTTGGATGACTTTCATTTATTTTTCCTTTTTTTTCTTCAACTCATCTCATCTGATTTTTAAATACCTTTTAAGCTCATTCAAAGCTTGAGACTATTTCTTGTTTTTGGTTTTGTGTTTGTTGTTGTTGTTGTTGTTTAATTTGCATGTGGTTGTTTGGATCTCACCATTCCCTGTCAAATTATTTGCTTTTCTCTTCATGCCCATAAAATGTTTTGTAACTTAAGTGTTTCTTTAGTCATTTGCTCATTTTTCCAGTCTTATTTTTTTTTTGCCTGTGGACTAGAAATTGTGAAAAATATTGCTTCCATCTCCTCTATTGTTGGCTTGCACAGCTTGGCACTTTGAGTTATTTTTCCCTGGAGTTAGGAATTCAACACAGCAGAGCAGGTTTGGAAAGGCCTAGCTCTATGGACTTCTAGACTTCACTGAAGGCTGGTGCCAGGGCCTGAAGGTTCATGGGTTGGGTCTTAGATGCTCTTTTGTTGGTGTAGCATACATCCTGTTAGTCCAAAATTAGCCTATGAATCTGGTCCAGTAGTTGGGGGATAGTCAGCCAGCACTCCTCTGTGTTCAGTTTTTCTTCTGGTTCCCCTTTATCCAGTGAAAATCAACTCACTGTGCCTACCTTTCAAGTTATATCCAGCAGGAGAGCACCATCACTCCATCTTGCTCTTGGTTTCTTGACTCCTGTCATTTTGTGGTGCTTTTTAAAAATTGATTTGGAAGGATTGTCAGAGCTTTTATTCTTTCAGTTTTTACTAATTACTAAGCCTCCAACTTGGCTCTGACTCCAATAAGGGCAAAGTTCTTGAGAGTTACATGTATAGTGTCCTGGTTAAAAATCCCTCTGTTCAGAACCTCTCACTTGATCTAGGTAAAATAACTTCAGTTTTCAATAACATCCTCCCTTGGCAGGAAACAGCATTTCTAAATACTATCACAAATGATATTTTCAAATATTCTATGCAGTTTTATAGATTATCAAACATGTACAGTGGTGGTCTCAGTTTCTTATTCTCCATTCTTATTTTCCTAGCTTTCCAGAATGATAGATGCTTGATAACTTGGTATTATAGCTAATATTCTTACAGTGTTTATTATGTGCCAGGCATTGTACAAAAGATTCTATAATTATCATCTCTTTTGATCCTCACAACAACCATGAGAGGTAGGTACTATTATCCCTATTTGACTGATAAGGAAAGTAAATCAAACAAAAGTTAAATGATTTGCCCAGGATGTGTCTGAGGCTGAATTTAAATTCAGGGCTGGAAACAGTCACATAGTAGTGAGGGTACTGGATTTGAAGTCATGAAGGGCAGGATTTTAATTCCATCCATGACATTTTCTAGTTGTGTGACTATAGCAAATGACAGTTTCATTTTAAATGAGAATAATTACCATGTGAGGAGGCTTTGTTGTTTTTTCCCTCTGAGTCATGTGTCTAATAAGGTGGACTAAATATTTTTTTCCTTCTTCTCTCAAACTCTCCAAAAGAAAAAAAATGTATCTTCATAAAAAGACAATTTTAATGGCCTGAATGTTCTGACACCCTAATAAGATAATGTATCAGAGAGTTAATAATAGAGGAATAATCACTATTATATTCACTCAGCACCTCTTTTAATCCCCCAACAGTTCCTATGCTATAGTCCTAACTGGACCAATAGAAGTACACCTGAATTTAATTCTGTCCTCTATGATACCATGTACAGATGGTTTGTAGTTAAAAATAAAAAGTGCTAATTTGTGGTGTCTGGAGATGTGGCCAGGCAGCATCCACATCCTGTTTTTATACAGTATGTATGCAGCAAGAGACCTATGAAAAAAAAAAGGAAGCAGGGTAGTGTGCCAGAATCTGCTTGAATTAAAATGTAAGATTTAAATTAATGTCCAATAGCTACAAGTATTATGTGTTATAAAGTTTACTAATAATCACATGAAGTAGAAAGAAAATAAACTAAAAGAAATGGAATTCAAACCTAATTATCTAACAAAAAGTAAATCCACGTGTGTAGATTCTCCTGCATGGCAAAAAGCCTTCTTCAATAGCTGTGATAACAGGAAGTGAGAGAGGGGTGGGGCTACACAAAACATATATCCTTTCTACATTAGCATGTAACATGAGAAGGAACAAGGAATGCTGGGAGAGGGTCCTGGGGAATAAATCCTAATTACACAAAAGGAAACTTGAATGAAAGGAATCTAGCCCTCTTAGAAACCATACTAAAGGGGAAAAAGTCAGAAAATAAGCAATTCTTGTATATAATTTTAAAAGTCACCAAAAAAAAAACAAAAAACAGATAAAGAGATCTTTAGCTCAAGAAGATGTACCAACAAAGATGATATTAAAAGAAGGGAATATGGCTTTGAATCTTCTAAAGATCTTAAAATAAATATTATTAAGAAAAAAGAAAATTAATCAACATTTAATGAGATATACATGACTTTGTGGATTACTAAGGGGTCATAAATAGGATGTCCACAAATGGTTCAGGAAATTAATAAGGATTGTGATAGCAGCAAAATTTAAGCCTGCACAATAAAAGTAATTGGTAAAATAAAAATAAAATTAAACCTAGAATTCACAATGACAAACTTCTCCAAAGTATCAAAAGAAAGAACAACTAAGTAGGGATCTAAATATACAAAAATGTTAGAAAATCTATAAGAAGAAAAGCAAAAAGCAATAACATAATAAGAAAGTATAATCTTTATTCAATATTGTGGGAGGGGATGTGTGGTTTTAAAGATTATATGCATGGAATCCCAAATACATAAGAGATGCTTAAAAAATGCTTGCTGACATGGTTTTATAATGTGGGTGACAACCAGGCTCTTTAATAAAAACTTCTTGGCAAACAAACTATCAGCATTGGGAATTGCCTTGAGCTAACTGCCTTCCTTTTATCAAAGCAGGGTGTTTGTCAGTCAGTCATTCAATAAGAATTGTTTAAGTGTTTCCTATGAGCCAACTGCTACAGATATAAAGAAAGGTGAGAGATTGATCCTGCTCTCAGAGGGCTCACAGAATAATGGAGGATACAATATGAAAACAACACTGTACAAATTATATCATATATATATATATGTATAAACATAAACACGTACACACACACATATATATAATTGAAAATAATGATTAAAAAGAAAGCATTAACAATAAAGGAAGATAAAGAAAATCTCACAGAAGAAAGGAGTTTAACTGTGACTTGATGAAAGCCAGAGAAGCAGGGGGCCAAAAATGAAGAGGAAAAAGCATTCCATGAGGAAGAGCTTATTAAAATGCCTGGAATGGAGAGAAATAAAAATAATGTATGAGGAGCAGCAAAGAACCCTTTTTAAATTGGATCACAAAGTATGAGTTGGGAGAAATAGTGAGTGTGATATTATTTGGAATATTGTAACTGGAAATAGGGGCAACTAGGTGGCTCCATGGATTGAGATCTAGACTTATAGACAGGAGGGCTAGGGTTCAAATCTGTCCTCAGATACTTCCTAGCTATGTCACCCTGGAAAAGTCACAAGACAAATTGTTTAACTTTTACCACTCTTCTGCCTTGGAATAAATACTTAGTATTGATTCTACAATGGAAGATAAGGGTTAAAAAAAAGAAGAAGAAAAAGAAGTCTGGAAAAAGGAGCAAGAAATTATCATCTGAATGGTTTTTGTGAGTTTTTGAAGTATTCTGTGTGTGGGAAAACTGCATCCCTCAGCATGCCTCAGGAGTCCCTCCCTATTATTTCCTGGTGTGGGACTGATCTTGAATTGGACCAATCCCATGCTAGGGAGGGGCCACTCTCCCTGCCTCTGGGTACAGGATTGGTCTATATTAAGGAGTTAGTCAGTTTCAGGCTGCTGGAGCTCTCCTTTTCTTTCAATTAAAGTTTTACAGTTTAAAAGAGAAAGAGGTTGTTGTTTTTCTTTCACTTTGAATTCTAAAAAGAGAATTTTTTGTTGTTTCCTGAAGGTATTGGTGAGCCAGTGGGATTTATTTGGGGGAGAGGGGTGATATGATCTTACCTCCACTTTAAGAAAGTCATATTGGCAGCTAAATTGAGGTTCTGGATTGAAGTGGGGACAAACTTGAGGGAGGAAAATATTGTAAAAGTCTTAGCATAAGATAATGAAGACCTGTACCAAATTAGTGACAAGAGGAGAGGAGAGAAGGAGGCATATTTGAAAGATGTTGCAAAGGTGAAATCAATAGGCCTTAGCAATAGATTGGATAAAGCAACTGACAGATAGTGAAGTGTTAAGGATGATACACAGATCATGAGCCAGAGGGACCATGAGGAGCATGTTGCCCTCAATAATAATAGGGAAGTGAGGAGAGAGACAATTAGGGGCAGAAATAATGAATTCAGTTTTCAATATGTTGTTTAAGATGTCTATTGAATATTCCCTTTGAGTCTAGAAGGCAATAGGAAATGTGAAATCTGAGATCAGCAGAGAGGTTAGGAAAGGATAGGTATCTGATCACTGGCCTAGAGATCCATGATGGTAAACCTATGACACGTGTGTCAGCACTGACACACGTAGCCATTTTCGATGACACATAGACTCATGAGATCTCAGTGTGCCTCAGGGCCTAGAAGCCACCTGTGGAGTCTCAAGCCTATGCCATCCATGCTCGGCCCGACCCCAGGGTAAGGACTGCTCCACATGCTGCCCATGGGGGCCAGGAGGGCTGAGGAGAATGGAAGGCGGTGCCCACCAGGTGGTTGGGGTATGTGGGGCTCCTATGGGGGCAGTGAGGAGTATGCACAGGAGTGCACAAGGACAGGCAGGCTAGCAGGTGGTAGCAGCTGCTCTTGCAGCACCCCCAGGCCAGCTGGCTGGGGAGGGGTGGGGTAGGGTCCAAGACTGAATGGGACTCTGGCAATGGAGGAGTGCCTAGAACCAATTATAAGACACTTTTAGCACCCTGAAAAATATAGCAATGGCTTACTAAAAAATTTTCCCTCTACATACTTTTGTGAGGCCTTATTCTCAGGATTAAATAACATCAAAACCAACAAAAGAAACAAATTGATAGATGAAGTTAGTATGCCTTGCTTGAACTTGAAGTATACAAAACACCAACCTTCAATTAAAGATTTAACTAATGAAATTCAGCAACAAAAAAGTCACTAATTGGCAGGTTAGTTAAATAATTCCCCCTCCCCCTCAGTTATCTTAGTTCATGGTACTTCACACAAGTTAAATAATATCAAGACCAACAAAAGAAACTGACTGACAAATGAACAAAGAAGTCACTAAGCAGGTAAGTTAAATAATTACTTTTTGGTTTATTAAATACAATTATATATTACAATTATACATTTTTGTTATTTAAACTATAAATATTGTGAAATTATGTTTTTTTTTTCTCAAAGTTATACACCACCAGAGTTATCCTTAGTTTTGGGGGAATTTTGATAACCCAAGCTCAAAAGGTTGCCCATGACTGATATAGATGGTAATTAAATCTGTAACAGTTGTTTAGATCATCAACTGTAATAGTGTAAATATTGAGAGCCATCATACCCCCACTGTCTGACAGTTATAGCCTGTGATGATGAACGCTACACAACAGCCTTCAGAAAAAATGAGTCACCCACTGAACCCCCTCTGTGTGACTTCTCCTTTTAACTTCCCTTACTAATTGAATTGTCATGATTTTTGTTCTCTCCCCAATAGAGAAATAATATGAGAGCAAATACTTTTAGGGCTAACACATATATGTCCCCCTTTAATCCCCTTAGAATAGTATTACAAAAAGATTACATTCACAGAATTAAAACCCAAAGATCACTACCCATTACCCCTCCTTTCTTTCTCTTAGCAGAGGTACATTCAGAGGCCCCACACCCAATGCAGACCAAGCATGACAAATACATTGATCATTCCTCTGAAACACAAGTTACAGACACACTTTGCTGGTTTGTTATGTTTACTATAACCAGGCAACTTTGCCAGGAGCTTGAATCAAACACAAGAAAAATTCAACATGGAAATTGAGGAAAATTCCAATTCTGATCTACTTTAAGTTACCCTCTAACCCTGTACCTAGCTATGAAATGTTTTGTTACTCTTTTCCTAAATAATTGTGATTGATTGTGAAATCTGATCAAAAGTAACAGTGATTCTCCTAGCTGGTCATCCCACAGGTCAGGGGAAACTAACCTCCAGATCACCCTGTTTATGTCATTCATCTATTTCTGTTATAGCAACAATGTTTCATTGACTATCTCCTTAGGCTTCATGCCTGTTGTTAGGTTCTATGGAAACAAGTATGCTGAGAAATGATTCTGTGCCAGAAAAGTATGTACTCACTGAACCTGTAAAATGAATGCAAACCTTGTGCCTGGCAGAACAGAACATTGTGATGCCTAAACACAGCATTGAGCATACAGAGTCTCTTACCATTTATTCGATTGACAACCTAGACAGAGGACCCTGAACCTTGAGAAACCACAGTTTCAACTGTCTACATGTAAAGACAAAAAGAAAAGAGCCCAGGACAACATCCTTAGATGCCAGATGAAGATCCAGCAAAAGATACAGAAAAAAGGGTGCTGTATGCTTATCAGAGGAAAACCAGCAGTGACTGATGTTCTGAAAACCTTGATAGAAGAGAATATCAAGGATAAGAGGGTAATCAATAGTACCAAAATATGCAGCAAGGAAAGGAAGAATAGAGATGGGAAAAAAGTGATTTTTCACCTGGATTGGGTGATTAAAAGATAATTAGTAACTCTGAAAAAAGAAGTTTCAATGAGGCCATATATTTGGAAACTATATTCTAAGGTGTTAAAGAAATGAGTGAAAGGAAATAAAGTAAAGGCAAATTAGGATATTTTGTATTTGATCCTACAGGTCATAGGAAGTCACAGGAGTTTATTGAATATAGTGTTGATTGATCAGATTTGTATTTTAGGAAAAATAATTTGACAACTTAGTGGGAAGTTACTTGAGACAAGGAAACCATTCAGAAATTTCACTAGTGCAGGCATGAGGTGATGAAGATCTGCATCATAATGGTGTCAGTGTCAAAGGGAAGAAAGTCAGTATAAATAAAAGATGTTATAAAGATAAAATCAATAGATTAAAGCAACAAATTGAGTATGTCACCAGAGAGTGAGTGGCCAAGGATGATTGCTGAGAGCTTAAGTGATTAGGAGAATTGTGGTACCCTGGATAGATATTTGCAAGTTCAAAATGGAAGAAGAGGATAATGAGCTCCTTTTTGTATATGTCAAGTTTAAATCTCCCTTCTCAGATATGTCCTGTCTCAGATGTGTCTGAAAAGCTTGTTCCCTTGTATCCCAACTGCTTCAGCTTCAGGTGACTAGTCAGGTGCCATAAATATGTGTGGTTGTTCTAGATGATTATTTTATTTTCCAAAGGCTTGTAAAGTAACTTTGAGCCTGTTTAAGAACATTTAATATGCTGGTTTTGAAATTATTGTGGACCACATCCATGAGTGGAGTTAGGGCTATTATTGTTTATCAAATACTAAAAGCATCTGGGCAAATCTATCTAGGGAGATCTCCTTCCTTGATAGAAGAAACATTTATACTATGGTTACTATATTAAAATGTCTTTTTTTCTGCAAACTAAGAATCATTATCTTTACTGTGGGTAATGACTTATAACCCTGTTAATTTACTGCTAAAAGCAGTATTTTTAAGCAGATTTTCCTTTCAATTTGAAATATTTACTAAAAGCTTTGTTGTGTAGGTTTCTCTTTCCCACTCCTCATTTGCCTAAGTAGTAGAGAATTTAAAGGATATAATCATTGCAGGTTGATCAGTGAAGGATAGGAATCATGAAAGAGAAGAGAGGGGCTTTATCTCCAGTTTTGTTTTAAACTGTTCTTTCACAGTTCCTAACATGGTGTCAGAATCAGGGGAGTTACTTAATAATTAGCCAGACTAAAGTCAATTGAGAGAAATAATTCAGGCATTCCTTGTGAAAAGAAAGGCATGAGTAAAGACTCGGGGATGGCACTAAATTATTTAAAATAATTTAATGAGGAAAGCTTGGCATATAAGGGTGAATTATACTAAAAGCTTGGAATATTGCACATCAAGGCCCAGGCATAGAGACTTTTTTTTCCCCTTTTCCCACTGGTGGGTAGAAAGAAGCTAGTTACAAAAGGGAGAGGGTAGATGGAATTTTTCAAGGACTAATGAGGAGAATCAGAAAATAGTCACCATGTTTTCTGTGGTCTAGAGAACTATCTAGATGCTCCAAGTGAAGTTACATGGAATGTAGAAATTGTGGCTGGGGCAAGAGTTTATTTTAAGGTTCTTATTTCCTACTGAGTAAATAGTGATTAAAAGAGACAAGAGATTCTATAAGGGTGAATTTTGAAAATGCTAAACAGTGGAAAGTGAATGGGTGAATGAAGAAGCCTGGAGCTTTCCCCAATGGACCTTGCTCTGTAGTCCAAAGTGTGCCTTCCTTTTTAATTGTCCACACCATTCACCTCAGAATATTACAGTATAGAGTGAGTAATTTAAAATGTTCCAAGGTAATATGTCTTCTCTTATTTTCTGAATCTAAGTTGTGACTAGATAAATTCATCTCTACATTGCTGTTTAGATTGGTGGAGATGAGCAAATGAATATATAAGTAGATAAAACCAAATCATCTGATGAAGGACTTAAAATACCAACCCAAAAATTTTGAGCTTGATTACAAAAGTCTGTTCTTTATATTCCTATTAGTAGTTATTTTTCTAGGACAGTCTTCAGAGCCTAATGAATGCTGAATTTGAATCACATGATAGAAGTTTCAAATCTTGGCTCGATCCCTTTCTCCCAGTGTGACTGAAAAAAGACAGCAATAACAATGACAACCTCTGTAGACTTCAGTTTCATTGCCTGTAAAAAAGATTGGATTAGAAGACTTCTGGAGTCCCTGCCAGTTCTAGATCAATGATATAATTTTAAGTCTTAATAGAGAGCGATACTTTTCATGGATACTTATTTAAAAACATGGCTATTCTCTCACTCTTAAATTTCTATTCTATAACTTAAAAAAAAAAACACCTTCTTTTATAAAGAACTACAAAAGAACACCTGAAATAGACTATCCACTCAGACGACAAAAGTACATGGAGCATCTGTTCTCCTAATTATACACTTAATTATAACTCTTTGTTGGGTCCCATTTTTAGACACAGAACACTACACTGCATTTTTTGACGTTTGATATAAGTGTTTCACACAAACCTTAGCTATAGAGGAAATCAAGTTCTGATTATAATCTAATGTTTAAATCAGGATTTTTATTTGAACCATTCGGGATAATTATGCCACCCACACAATGATGCAAAGAAATGCCCTTGCATACAAATAACAGGTCATTTATAAAGAGGAGGAAATAAAAGAGGCCAAAAATAGAAATAGGGACCTACTAAACATATCTTTTTGGAGTGTGATTTACATTCCCAAATTACCCTGTTTGTGTCCTTTCACACAAAGTTATTTTTAAATCCCTTTGAAAGGAGCTTAGAATATTAACACATGAAGTTTACTTAGAAAAATCCATAATTAACTAGTTCAAACCCCCTAGTGAGGTAATTAAACTTATCTTCATCTACAGGGTTTGATGTTTATCTAGTCACCTTTCTTTGCCATTGACAACTCTCAGAGAAGCATGGGATGATAAAATGTGAAGCTATCCCTTGGAGAAAAAAATGAGAAGAGAAGGGGGCTTGTCATATTTCTTGACATTAACTGGCTTTTGCTCACATTTGACCAGACTCTTGGGAAAGTTGGTAAGATTAATATGAAGAGAATCTCCATAGAATTCTATATTATACATGAATAATGAACATATTTTAAAATTAAGCATTTATACAATACTTTACACATATTATCTCATTTGTTTCTCACAACAGTTTTGTCAGATGAATGCTATTCTTATCCTTGCTAAAATCCTAAAGATTTCCCTGAAAAATTTATTAAGAATATGGCGTTCTTAATTTGTGTGTGTGTGTGTGTGTGTGTGTGTGTGTGTGTGTGTGTGATGGACCATTTGGTAGTCTGAAAAGGTCTAAGGAAAACCATTCAGAATAAAGTTTTTAAATATATAAAATAAAAACATATATAGCATTACAAAAGAAACCATTTTGGCATTGAAAATAAGATGTATTTTTTTAATAATCCAAGTTCACAGGCATCATGATCCAAGGACCCCAGGTTAAGAAACTCTATAGGTAGTATAAGGATACATTTGAGAATATATTTAGTTCTTTTAAGGGAAGATTATTTCTTTCAGACAAGAGTGATTTCTGTACTGGGAGAATCAGCATTCTAAGGGATGCTTAAAATAGTGATAGGGCCACACTTTTATATATATGATGGGATCTGAGAGATTTACTCTAAGGGTCCTCCCAAACAAAAATAGTTCCCTCAAGCCCAGTCAACTGGATTTTTTCCTATAAGACATAAAATTTAGAGAATATAGAAATACAACAAATATGCTTTTTTTAAGAATTAGAAATAACTGTAGAAACTAATTTCCTTTCACTGTGACTGAATTTATCTTAAAGAATTCTTATATTTTTCTATCAGCAATTTTATTCATGGGTGTTTTATCCTACTGGGCTCATCCTAATTGAAGTTGCTTGAATATTTGTTGAATTTTGTGTTTCTCAAGCATTAGCTTCTAGTTCAAATAACAACAAAAAAAAAGCATTTATTCATCATGTATTATGTGCCAGGAACTCTTCTAATTATGGGTTGTCTCTCTTCCTGAGTTAGTACTGTTGTTTATATGCCTCTTTTCAACCAATGTGCTTTGTATGTACCAAGCACAATGATGATTGAATTAAATTCAAATTCCCATCTTAGAATTTAGGTAAGTTGATATGATCAACAAAATAACAAACTACACATTTTCACCTTTCCTAAATCACTTCCCTTACACATCTTCCAAAAAAGAGCAAGTATTTACCTAAGATAGAGAAATTACTGTTTTCTCCACTGGAAAAGAAAACAAGAAATCCAATAATAGTATAAATTTTGTTGTAATTCAGGCATTTCCACTCTTTATGACCTCATTTGGGGTTTTCTCGGCAATGATCCTGGAGTGATTTGCCATTTTCTTCTCCAGCTCATTTTACAGATGAGAAAACTGAAGCACACAGGGTGCCCAAAGTCACACCACTAGTAAGTATCTGAGGCTGGATTTGAACTCTGGAAGATGAGTTTTCCTGATTTCAGGCCTAGCACTCCATATACTGTGTCACCTAGGTGCCCTATGAATTAGCAATAGAGAAGGTTAAATCCTAAAACTCATTCACCATTCCTCCCCCACCAACCTCCCAAATCTGGCAGGACATACATACTGACCTACCATCTTCAGCAACTAGTCCCAGTAATTTCTCTCCAGGGGCAGTTTCAGAGTTTCTTCTGTGTATTCCTTCCAGCATTTGGGTGCAATTCTTCAGTTGTGAGGAAGAAAGAGATAGGCAGAGAAATTCAAGTTCCACTTAGGAAAGACCTGGATTAGGGTTTGACTAAATCTGCAAAAACTGACCAGATGTCCACGCCACCCTCCTCAAGGCTAGAGAGACCAAAGAACTGAGGGAAATGAGAAAGAGGATGAATACATGGAGCCACTCTGGGTCTGAATAAAATTAAGGAGGTGAACCATAACCCTCATGAAAATTACTTGGAGAAAGGACCAAGGTCAATAAAAAGTGCCTTCTCTAACCTAGGAAAAGGCTAAATCATCTTTGAGGAAGGATCTTCTGGAAAATTCTACTCTCAAAGTTGGGTCAGAAAATGAGTGACAGGAGAATATGAGGGTAAAAAAACAAATAGAACCAAATATTTTAGAAAGAAGGAAATAGTTTTTAAAATCTAGATGAATTGATGAAGATGATACTCAAAATCAGTAGGGGAAAAAGAAGAAGCTATCTAAAATAGAGTACACATCTCTAAGTTAATATTTCAATGCAAAACAAATTAAATAAATATGATGGAAATGTAGAATCTCATGGATTCCCAAGAGTGCATGAAACTTCAAAAGGATGTTCCTAGAACAGTTCAAGAGGAATTAGAAACTTGATAAAATAATTTAGACAAGAACAAATGGCAGAACTTATGGTTTCCAAAGAGGAAATAATTAATGGATTAGAAAAATTTGAATACACAGTAGAAAATTACTCCAAAAAAGCAAGAGAAAATGAGGGATTGAAAATACAAATATACTGGAATGGAGGATGATACAGAAGGGAAAAAAGCAATCATGTTAAAAACTTATGATGGAGGGCAGCTAATTGGCTCAGTGGATTGAGAGCCAGGCCCAGAAGATAGGAGATCTTGGGTTTAAATGTGATCTCAGGCACTTCCCAGCTGTGTGACTCTGGGCAAATCACTTAACTGTAAATTGCCTCATCTTTACTGATATTCTGTCTTATAACCAATATTTTGACCTTTGTCACTGTTCTCTTGCTTTCATGGTTTCTTCTGTGTGAATTCCATTCCTTCAATATACAATATTGATTCAAAAATGTAAGGCAATAGTGTTTTATTTCCTTATTTTTTATTTTTTATCTTTAAATTTTTTATTTAATTAATTAATTTAGAATATTTTCCATGGTTACATGATTCATTCTTTCTCTCCCCTACTACCCCCCTTCCATAGCCAAAATGCAATTCCACTGGGTTTTACACGTGTCACTGATCAAGACCTATTTCCATATTATTGATATTTGCACTAGAGTGATCGTTTAGAGTCTGCATTCCCAATCATATCCCTATTGACCTATGTGATTAAGCCATTGTTTTTCTTCTGCGTTTCTACTCCCACAGTTCTTTCTCTGGATGCGAATAGTGTTCTTTCTCATAAGTCGGTAAGGTTATTTTAAAAATGAAAAAACTTATGATGTTTATGAAAATATATTGATCTCAAAGACAAGATATATATATAGAAAATATGTCAAGTAAAAACTTTAATACACTAATTAAAAAATAAAAAGGAATATAAAATTATTAATTTCCCTCAACACTTAATAAGGATATACATTAAAAATTAAAGTAAAATATGAATTAATGTAAATTAAACTAATTTCTTCCTATTGAAAGCTCACTCGGCTCTTGTCTTGTTAAATGTTGTGATAAAGAATTAGTCTATAGAAAGAGATCCAGAATCAAAGAGACCATTTCTGTTTAAAGGCTAGGTTAAGGATAAAATATAAAAGCAGTGATGTCATGAAATCATGGGCTTCGCAGTGAGAAGAGGATGAAAAAGAGAAAGGGAAGAGTTACTATAAAAGTATAAGCAACTGTGGGTAAAAAAATGCTTCATTTGTTTCATAGTTATGATAGTCTAATAGTCGACAAATGAAGGCAGTTACCAAGTACTCAGTATATGTCACATACTCTACAAAGGGCTGAAAATACAAAGACAAAAATGAGATAATTCTGTCATTCCATGCCTTACATCTTATAAGGGGAAACATAAATATAAAAATAATAAGTAAACAGATAAAATTAATAGCAGGTAATTTTGGTGAGTGAGATCCTAGCAGCTAGAGGGATCCAGAAAGCCTGGAAGTAGCATGTGGCATTCGAATTGAGATCTGAAAGATATCAGTGTTTCTAAAAGGATGAGTTGAGGGGGTAAGCATTTACAATGTGCAGAACAGTCATTAGAACCAAGAAAAGATAATGCTGTTTGAAGAACAAGTAGGACAGCTTCTCTAAACTGTAGAGCAGGTCAAGGAGATTGATGTATACTAAATCTGGTTTCATGCCATGTCAATGAAACATTTATTAAACTCTTACTTTGAACCAACAATATGCATGTCAGCAAGCATTTATTTAGCTTCTCCCATGTGAAGGACACTGTGTGAAGTCCTATGGATATAAATATCAGCAGAAACAATCCTTGCCATCCTTTAAGAAGTTGAATTTCTAGGGGGACAAAATAACACATAAAAGGGAGTTGAAAAGGGGGAGGAGGTGAATGAACCTAGCTGGCAAAAGTCAAGGTAGAGAAAATCCCCTGGAGATGAATTAGCAGTTCAACCTAGAGAACAATGAAGACATGCCTGAACCTCCTCCTTAAAGTATAGGTTTTTGTAGGAGCCAGTGAAGTAGAAAAAGAAGTCAGAAAAGTAAGAGATATAATGTGAGCCATCTAGGGGTGGAGAAAGCTATGGAATAAACATTGAAGTTTCATTGACATACAAGAGAAAGTCCTGTGAAGATGAATGAGTAGCACATCACTGATGATAATGTTGAAATGTAAATGTTAGCTCAAAAGCCTGAAAGTTAATCTTAGAAATAGTGCAACTTAAAATAGGCAGTAGAAAAATTTCATTCCTTAGCAAATTTACTATATTGTGATTTGTGAAGAAAATAAAAGTTTAAGTTCTAGTTTGCAGGTTTGCCTTCTCAGAGATTAAAGTAGAAACAATTAATGAAAATGATCAATAAATTAGTGTTGAACACTTACTTTGTGCCTCAAAGAGCCAAGCAAAGAGAAAGATACAAGGGGTGAATAAGCCTTCAAAGAACCATATTTTAGAAGGAGAAATGAAACATGAAGAAATCTGAGAAAAATGCAAGCCAATAACTCACCATCAAACTCTTTGGTGCAGTCTCTAAATATAGGAGAAATTCAGAAAAAGGAGGGATCAGTGTGTACTATAGGAGGGGATCAATAAGAATATTTAAGGAAAAGATCATGACTATATTTAAATCAAAGCATATCTCAGGAATTTCAAGAAATGCTCCCCTTGCTTATACTACTCTAATGGACCTTAAGAGTTTGACTACCTAAGTTTTGAATTATCTCTTGAAAAAAGATAATTCGTAAAGAAATTTGCTATCCAGCCAGTCTCTTGGGCTTACCAAGTTGGAAATGTGAAGGTATTTTTGAAAGGGGAGGAAAGGAGCCAATGAAAGTATTTATAAACATTAAGAAGAGGTTGTAACATTTATATTCACATCATCAACAAAAGTTTTTCAATGGCATAATGATAAGAAAAATAATCATTTAGATAATAGTTTTATAATTCACTGAAGTTTTCAGAATAGTTTATTATAAGGAATATTGTATTATATGACCTGATTTTAACCACATTATCCCTCTATGTAGTAGCTACTATTAATAACTCTGTTTTGCAAATAAGAAAGTGAAGCTGAAAGAGATTAAAAGACTTAACCAGGGTCATTCAGTCAACAAAAGCCTGAGGCAAAATTAACACAGGTCTTCCTGATTCAAACACAAAACTTTATTTGTCAAGCCAAATTTCCTTATGATAGATAAAAGTCTAGTTATAAATTTTGTTTAATAGTGAAAGATTATTAAAATAATTAATTATGAAATGATTATAAACTAATTCCTGAGTCCTCAGTAAAGTTCATAGTATATTTAAATATATTTTAAACTTTCAAGCTCTCTAGCCCAAAGTGCTTAAGTTTTTCAGTTAACACACAATATCTTAATACAGAAGCTTAACAGGATTAAAAAAAAAAGTCCCTTCTGTCTTTTCAAGACTCATTCATGACACAGATTAATAAGAAGCCATTATTCTTACATCAAGGTTGAAAGGTAGACATTTATGATTGAACTATGACTGAGAACAAATTCCCAGGTGCATTATTAAACATGGCAAGAATGTTAACAGCCAATAAAAAATATCTTTCCACATTTTACTTCAATAAAATGTTTATGATATAGTTATTGGACCTGTTCTGCTACAGTGGGATCAGAAATATTGTTATGCTTTCAAGTAGATATTGACATTGAATCCTCCTTATCAGAATGGTCTTCACTAAAGGAAGTCGAGTTAAACTAAACTATTATATTATCTTTCCTTATTAACTATCACTTTCACATGACATATTTTCCTAAGAGTATTTAAATTTGAAAACTCCTTTTCAAAATATTAATGAAACATGGATCTAAATGAAATTAATCTTCTCTTAATGTCAAAATTTTAAAATGTTTGGTTGGTTTCAGATATTTTTATTGATGCCTTTCTCCTCCATATAGCCATTTCCTAACATAACCCCCATTATCATTGTATCATCCTTGGTAATTAAAACAAAGTTAACCAAAATCAATAGACAAAGCTACCACATTAAAGAATATATGCAAAACTCTGTCTCCTGTATTGTCCTACATTTGTACTGAGAGGAAAGAATGTATTAGAAGCTCTTTCTCTGACAATCACTTATTGAATGGGTTAAAGTAAGCAGAAGAAGGAAAACTGCCTCAATATACTTGTAGTCAGTTAACTACTTCTACAACTTCCTAGGAGAAATGAATCCAAGCAATTAATTTTCCTTCTCTGGAATTTATCTGTTAATTTAAGTGACTAGTTTTCAATTACAGTTGTAAAATTATGATTCTTTTTATTAGATTAAATGTAACTTGATGGTAGGAGCCTTGCGAAAAGTTTTGACTTGTCAGATAATTCTCTGCTGTCAAATTCTTATCAAAACCAAGGAATATCTGATCTATATTCTGAATGTAAAGGTTGGAGGGATAGATATTATAATTTGTAATAAATACAGGTCAAAAATATTAGACATTATTGTTTTGATGAGGATACAATGGTCAACTGCAGTAATACCTCAACTAGCTGGTAATTGGCAGACACTTTTTAAAAATGAGTTCTAAAAACTTTGTTTTTGCATCCAAAGCACTTAGGTGTATAGTAGCATCCAATATTCATGTGGAACTCTCTAATTATAAAAAAAAGCTAAGTAGAACAAGTTACCAAAGCAATAACTTCTGATCAAAGATGCATTTTTTACTCTCCTACATTGTCCCTGAAAAAGGAGAGGCTGACTGATTAATTGGTCTCTGGATCAGGAGTGGCCATTTTTATTGCCATTCCTTTGCCTTCCATTTGTTGGTTCTCTTCCTTTGAATTAGTAACATCATTGTATATATTGTTGTTGTTCTGTTTACTTCAATCTGCTCAGCTTGTTTTCCCCTTTTACTCTGATTTTCTCATATTTATCATTTCTTGCTGTATCATAATAATCCATTACTTTCATAAACCACTCTTTGGTCAACAATTATAACAAGGATGAATGAACACCCACTTAATTTCTAGGGCCGTATAACCATAAAAATACAGTTATATATAGTTTGGCATATATGTCTTTACTTCTTCCTTTGAGTTCCATGGAATTTTCACCCACTACTCATGTTTTTTGAGGAGTTTGGGATGACTTATAATATGATGCTGAATAACCCCAAGTAATTCTATTTCTATACATTTTCTAAAATTTATTATCATAGGTACTCTACCCTAGTTATATTTACATAAGCACAATTAATTGTAAGAAAGACTATATTATCCTCAGTTTCAAAGAATTTATACAGATAAAAGGAAGCATCAAGTTTTTGTAGAAGGGATTTTTAGTGAATTGTCTAGGCAGATACTATGTATTCTTTTTTATTTATAAATTGCTTGCCATATGACAACTTAACATATATCAATATATTTAATAGGTTTCCCTGAAATCCTCTAGCTCCCAAAATTTTATATTGCCTTTAGCTAAAAGTGACTTACGTTGTACTATAGACATATTTTTCAAATTTAAGAAATGAATGAAAGAAATATGTAAATTCAACTTCGTTTTTGCTACTTTTATAGCAATTATATTGAAAAAGGATAAGACAATTTTTTAAAGCAATTGTTAATTTTTTTGGAACTATGTAGTTTTGGGACATGTCATCTCTTTAAAAATTCACCACCTGACATATTATTGCTTTTATATATAAAATACAAATCCAGAGGAAATAGTAATGATAAAGCAGAAATAGAAAGTATCAAAAATGGAAACAATGAAGAAATAAAAGCCTCTCAGACATTCATCAAAGCAGATTAGCCATAAAATCCTAATCAACAGTGTGTCAGTTCCCACAGAGTAAAAATACAGCTGTTTTGCCATTTGTACTTCCTGACATGAGTATATCACCAGCAGGAAGAATAATGAACACCTTCCCACTCACATCTGAATCCAACACACCAATGGGAAAGTTTAGCAATCTCATTTTAAGAAAAAAAAATATGAATTTTGAAAGGATAGTATAGCACATAGGAATTAATAATTCCAGGGCAAAATTATACAGAGAAAAATCTCTGAATTGGCACATGGAGACCTAGGTTTGAATCCTGACTCTGCCTTTCACTTCCCATGTGATACTGCTCATGTTGTTTAAAATCTCTCAGCCTTAGTTTCCCTGGCAGATCCCCTCTTCCTCTAAACCTACAATTATATAAATTGATAAATTATTATTTTTACCAAATCTAAAGTGATGTGGGTGGCACAGGATCCTATATATAATCTATTCCATTGGGGCCTTCTTTGTATATGTAGTGGCTAGCAAAATACATTTTACATACTATATATTATATCCAATGCCGACTCAATTACCCATATGTCATCGTGTTTCAGTGTCTATATGAAGTAAAACAGACAATTCCTGGACCAAGTCAGGAAGCTCAAAGTCCCAATCCCATCTCTTACACAAATTGCCTTTGTAACTTTGAGAAAATAATTTAATCTCTCTGTATTAAGAAAGTTCTCCTAGGAGTAAAAATCAAACCAAGATGATGGAATAGAGGCACAAAAAACTCCAGAATCTCTGAGAATACTCTCCATCCAACCTTAAAATAATGGTTCAAAATGAATGCTAGAGTGGTGACAGACTCATCAAAGGGAAGGACTGAAGCAATTTTCCTGCAGAAGACAACTTGGAAAGTGAGCAGAGAGGATCTGTTTCATTGGGGGGACCATAATCAACAGCAAGGCCTCACCAAGGAGTGCCAGTGAAATCCAAGAGAAAGCCTCCTGACCCACTGTTCAAGGTTTTGAACCAGGATGTAGGCCAATATCCAGACCTTAAAACTCTACACACCTACATTTTGAAGTTTAGTATTCTAGTGGAAGCCTTAGGTCAGGAAACAAGGCAGTCCACAATGTTTCTGGACATTCCAAGCAAAAAATGAATCCAAGAGTTCAAGCCAATGTCTCAGATTAACCCCCTAGCCCCAGCAAAAGGTAGCTCACTGTGAGTCTAACCATGTAAGTTAACAGCAGATCCTGGAGGAAATGGAATCAACATTGGTATCTAACTCCCAGAGCTATCAGGCCATACAACTTTTACCTCTTTATGAAAATAGAAACTTTGGGGACAGAGCCAAGATGGTAGCTTAGTAGCATGGAAATCTGAAACCCTCTGACAATCCTTCCAAACCATACTTTAAAAAGCACCTCAGAATGATGGGCATCAAAAAAACAACAAGATGGAGGAAGGGTTCTCTCCAACTGAACACAACTTGAAAGGTAGGCAGAGAAAGCTGATTTTCATGGCATAAGGAGAATGGGAAGTAGAACTGTAAACATAGACGTTCTGGCTGATGACACAACTACTTCTATACCAGATTCCAAACCTGGGCATAGGTCAACTTTGGGATCCTGGAACATGGACGGCAACAAAAGAGCACCTGAGACCAACCTCTTGAAGTCCCAGGTCCTGGTAAGAGTCTATTAATAATGAAATAGACAGGTCAGAGTCAAGATGGTGGCATAGAGGCAGCAAAAGGTCAGACCTCTGAAAATCCTTCCTTACCAATTACAAACTAAATGCTTCTAGGGGACTGAAAATCAAACCTAACAACAAGACAGAGCCAAGGAACCCTCAAGTTGGACTTAATCTAAAAGGTATGCCCCCCAAAAGCTGGAATTCGAGAACACTCGAGTTTAAGGGGAAGGGAGAAGGAAGGTCCCAGGACCCCTTCCCCCCCCCCAACTTAGAGCACTAAGCCTCCAGTGGCAGTGGAAACCTCTGAGAGGGCAAAGGCATTGGTCTAGAGGGAGTACCTTGTAGGCAGAGCTGTGCCAGGCTCAGAGTGTCAAACACAGGTGGTGGAGAAGGAGATGGAGAGGTAGGTCAGAGGGGGCAGCCTGGTCACAGCAAGGGAGACCCTCCATATTGCTCCAGACTTCTAGGAGGTTTTCGCCTCAGGGCACATCCAGCCCAACTCAGCTGAACATAATCCCATCAAATGTCTTCAGAGAACAAGGAAGCTCAAGCTCCAACACCCCTCCCTCACAAATGGTTGGACTTTAATGTAATCAAAGCTTCCAGAGGACAGGGAAGCTCAAGCTCCAACACCCCTCCCCCACAGATTGCACTGAGAGATTTTCTGACAAAGCTCCAAGAGGGGAGACTGACAGAAAACCAGAAAGCCAAAACAAATTAGAGGAGCAAGAGCACAGACAACTACAGGGAGTAAAGAAGGGGTAAATATGTGTAAACAACAGAAAAATAAAAAATTACAATCAATAGCTTCTATACAGACAATGAACAAAGAGCAAATGGAACAGAGGAAGACGGATCAGCAAACCATAAATCAGAAATCTCAGTGAATTGGATACAGTCTTTGGAAGAACTCAAAATGCAATTCAAAACACAATTAAGAGAGGCTAAGACAATTGGGAAAATAACTTAAAAACTAAGATAAGTCATTTGGAAACAGAAAATGGTGTCTTGAAAGCCAAAATCAACCAGCTTGAAAACGAGGCAAAGGAGATGAGAAATGAGGCAAAGAGGATGAAAGATGACCTCCAAAGAAAATCAGACCAGAAGGAGAAGGATGACCAAAAAACCGGGGATGAAATCCAGTCTTTAAGAACCAGAATATAACAACTAGAATTAAGTGATCTCCTCAGGCAGCAGAACACTATAAAACAACACAAAAAGAATGAAAAAATTGAGGAAAATATGAAGCATCTCATTCACAAAACAGAAGATTTAGAAAATTGTTCCAGGAGAGACAATTTAAGAATCATTGGTCTACCAGAAGACCAGGACAAAAGGAAAATCCTGGAAGTCACACTACAGGAAATTATCCAAGAAAACTGCCCCTATATTCTAGAACAAGAGGCAAAAGTGGATATGGAAAGAATCCACAGATCACCTCCTGTACTTCATCCCCAACTGACAACACCCAGGGAGGTTATAGCCAAATTCAAGAACTATCAGACCAAGTAAAAATATTACAAACTGTGAAGAAGTCATTCAGATACAATGGAACTACAGTGAGGGTAACACAGGATCTGGCTGCATCTACACTGAAGGACCTGAAAGCATGGAATATGATATTCCTGAAAGGAAGGGAACTAGGTCTACAACCAAGAATCAATTACCCAGAAAAACTGACTATATTCTTACAGGGGAAAGTATGGTCATTTAACAAAATAGAAGAATTCCAAGCATTTGTAAAGAAAAGACCAGACCTGAAGAGAAAATTTGATGTCCAAGCACAGAATTCAAGAGAATCATCAAAAGGTAATTAAAAAAGAGGGGGGAAAGGAAAACAAAACCAAAAAAAACCCTTTTTTAAGGGACCCAATAAGTTAAAATGATAGGTATCCTTATAAGAAAAGATGTTATTATCACCTAGGGAGCTAGAATTATTACACTTAGAGGAAACAGTGACAAATTGTATAGGATGAAATGCCAATAAATAAATATATCTATAGATATATGTATGCATAAATACATATCTCTGTGTGTGTGTATATATATATATATATATGCAACTAGAGCTAAAAAAGAAGTTAATACTAATAGAAATGGGAAAAGAAACAAAAGGGGGTAATTTTATAAGTCACAAAGAAAGCTCATGGTGGGAGGGAGAACATCAATACACTGTAAGGGTAAAGAGTTTGGAGATAGGAAATACTCAACTCTTATATGCATTGAAATTGACCTAAAGAGGGAAGAACAATCCAATGCATTGGGGCAGAGAATAGATTTGCACCCTATAGGGAAGAAAAAGGGTAACAAATGGACTGGAGCAGTACAAGGGAGGAAAATGGTGAGGGTAGTTTTAAAAAGACTGCAAAGAAAATAAGGGAGGGAATAAGAAGGGAGGAGAGTAGAAAGGGAAGTAAAATAAGGGTGGGAACTAGGGGGACTGATTAAAAACAAACATTGGTGTAGGAGGTGGAAATCAAAATTCTGGGAAATACACAGCTGGTAATAACAACTCGGAATCTGAATGGAATGAACTCACCCATAAAATGCAAGTTAATAGCAGAGTGGATTAGAATCCAAAACCCTACCATATGCTTTCTACAAGAAACACATATAAAGAAGGTAGATAGGCATAGGGTGAAAGTAAGAGGATTGAGCCAACTCTATTGGGCATCAAATGAAAAAAAGAAGTCAGGAGTCGCAATCATGATATCTGACAAGGCCAAAGTAAATGTAAATCTAGTTAAAAGAGATAATGAATATAATTGCATCACAATAAAAGGCAGTATAGTTAATGAGGAAATATCCATACTCAACATGTATGCACCAAATGGCATAGGATCCAAAATTTTAAAGGAGAAACTAGTGGAGCTTAAGGATGCAATAGATAGAAAAACTATTTTAGTGGGAGAGCTGAATCTTCCTATATCCAAACTAGATAAATCAAACCAAAAAGTAAATAAGAAAGAGGTAACAGAAGTGAATGAAATCTTAGAAAAATTAGAGTTGGTAGATATGTGGAAAAAAATAAAAAGGGACAAAAAGAAATACACCTTTTCAGCAGCACATGACACATTTACAAAAATTGACCATGTATTAGGGCATAGAAACATTGCAAACAAGTGAAAAAGAGCAGAAATAATAAATGCAACCTTCTCAGATTACAATGCAATGAAAATAATAATTAGAAAGGATAAATGGAGAGGTAAATCAAAAGTTAATTAGAAATTAAGCAATACAATTCTCCAAAACCTGTTAGTTAAAGAACAAATCATAGAAACAATTAACAACTTCATTGAAGAAAATTACAATGAGACATCTTTTCTAAACCTATGGGATGCAGCCAAAGCAGTATTTGGTGGGGGAGGGGAAGATTTATATACTTGAGTTCATATATTAACAAACCAGAGAGGGCAGAGGTCAATGAATTCGGCATGCAAATTAACAAATTAAAAAGTAAACAAATTTAAAATCATCAGATGAAGACTAAATTAGAGATCCTAAGAGTCAAAGGAGAAATTAAAAAATTGAAAGTCAAAGAACTATTGATTTAATAAATAAGACTAGAAGCTGGTACTTTGAAAAAACTAATAAAATAGACAAAGTATTTTTCTTAATTAGAAAGGAAAGGAGAAAACCAAATTGGCAGTATCCAAGATGAAAACAGAGACCTCACCTCTAATGAAGAGGAAATTAAGGCAATCATTAAAAACTCTTATGCCCAACTATATGGCAACAAATATGGAAATGTAGGAGAAATGGATAAATATTTACAACAAAAATATAAATTGCTTATACTAACAGAGGAAGAAATAGATTACCTAAGCAACCCCATATCAGAAAAAGAAATTGAACAAGCCATCAAAGAACTCCCTAAGAAAAAATCCCCAGGTCAAGATGGATTCACAAATGAATTCTATCAAACATTAAAAGAACAACTAATCCCTATATTTTACAAACTATTTGACAGAATAAGCAAAGAAGGAGTTCTACCAAATTATTTTTATGACACTATTATGATACCGATTCCAAAGCCAGGCAGTTCAAAAAGAGAGAAAGAAAATTATAGACCAATCACCATAATGAATATCGGTGCAAAAATCTTAAATAGGATACTAGCAAAAAGACTCCAGCAAGTCATCAAAGGGTTTTTCACTGTGACCAGGTAGGATTCATACCAGGAATGCAAGGATAGTTCAATATTAGGAAAACCATCCACATAATTGACCATATTAACAAGCAAATCAACAAAAATCACATGATTATCTCAATAGATCCAGAAAAAAAAAACCTTTGACAAAATATAACACCCATTCTTTTTTTTTTTAAACAGTTACCTTCCATCTTGGAAGGCAGAAGAGTGGTAAGGGCTAAGCAATGGGGGTCAAGTGACTTGCCCAGGGTCACACAGCTGGGAAGTGTCTGAGGACAGATTTGAACCTAGGACCTCCCATCCCTAGGCCTGGCTCTCACTACACTGAGCTACCCATCTGCCCCCACAACACCCATTCTTATTTACTAGAAAGTATAGGAATAGAAGGGCCTTTTCTAAAAATAATAAACAGCATATATCAAAAACTGTTAGCAAACATCATCTGCAAAGGGGATAAACTAGAAGCCTTCCCAATAAGATCAGGAGTGAAACAAGGATGCCCATTATCATCTCTATTATTTAACATTTTACTAGAAACACTAGCTG
This sequence comes from Monodelphis domestica, assembly GCF_027887165.1. Classification (NCBI taxonomy): domain Eukaryota; kingdom Metazoa; phylum Chordata; class Mammalia; order Didelphimorphia; family Didelphidae; genus Monodelphis; species Monodelphis domestica. Next base: position 84,889,871 of record NC_077228.1, on the reverse strand, counting down.
TAGCAATTAGAGAAGAAAAAGAAATTGAAGGTATTAAAACAGGCAACAAGGAGACAAAGCTATTACTCCTTGCAGATGATATGATGGTCTACTTAAAGAGTCCTAGAGAATCAACCAAAAAGTTGTCGATATAATCAACAACTTTAGTAAATTTGCAGGATACAAAATAAATACACATAAGTCATCAGCATTTCTATATATCTCCAACACATCTCAGCAGCAAGAATTAGAAAGAGAAATTCCATTTAAAATTACCCTGGACAATATAAAATACTTAGGAATCCATCTGCTGAGACAATCAAGGAGTTATATGAACACAACTACAAAACACTTTCCACACAACTAAAACTAGATATGAGCAATTGGAAAAATATTAACTGCTCAAGGGAAGGACAAGCTAACATAATAAAAATTACCATCCTACCCAAACTTATCTATTTATTTTGTGCCATAACCGGCGAACTTCCAAAAAACTTTTTTGCTGAATTAGGAAAAAAAAAACATAACAAAGTCCATTTGGAAGAATAAAAGATCAAGGATATCATGAAAAAAGAATGTGAAGGAAAGAGGACTTGCAGTCCCACATCTCAAAATATACTATAAAGCAGTGGTCATCAAAACAATTTGGTACTGGCTGAGACAGAAAGGAGGATCAGTGGAATAGACTTGCGGTAAATGACCTCAGCAAGACAGCTGACTAAAACCCACTATTTGATAAAAACTGTTGGGAAAATTGGAAGACAGTATGGGAGAGTCAGATTTGGATCAACATCTCACAGTATACACTAAGATAAACTCAGAATGGTGAATGACCTAAATATAAAGAAGGAAACTATAAACAAATTAGGTAAACACAGAATAGTATACATGTCAGATCTTTGGGAAAGGAAAGACTTTAAAACCAAGCAAAAGCCAGAAAAAATCACAAAATTTAAAATCAATAATTTTGATTATATCAAGTTAAAAATGTTTTTGTACAAACAAAATTAATGTATCCAAAATTAGAAGGGAAGCAACAAATTGGGAAACAATATAACAAAAACCTCTGATAAAGGCCTAATTACTCAAATTTATAATGAACTAAACCAATTGTATAAAAAAACAAGCCATTCTCCAACTGATAAATGGGCAATAGACATGAATAGGCAATTTTCAGTTAAAGAAATCAAAACTATTAATAAGCACATGAAAAAGTGTTCTAAATCCCATATAATCAGAGAAATGCAAATCAAAACAACTCTGAGGTATCACCTCACACTTAGCAATCTGGCTAACATGACAGCATCGGAAAGCAGTGAATGCTGGAGGGGGTGTGGCAAAGTCAAGTCATTAATGCATTGCTGTGGAGTTGTGAATTGATCCAACCATTCTGGAGGGCAATTAGGAACTATGCCCAAATGGTGCTAAAAGACTGTCTATCCTTTGATCCAGACATAGCACTGTTGGGTTTGTACCCGCAAAGAGATAATAAAGAAAAGGACATGTACAAAAATATTCATAGCTGTGCTCTTTGTGGTGGCAAAAAATTGGAAAATGAGGGTATGCCCGTCAATTGGGGTATGGCTGAACAAATTGTGGTATATGTTGGTGATGGAATAATATTGTGTTCAAAGGAATAATAAAGTAGAGGAATTCCATGGGAACTTGAACAACTTCCAGGAATTGATGCAGAGTGAGAGGAGCAGAACCAGGAAAACATTGTACACAGAGACTGATACAGTGTAGTACAATCGAATGTAATGGACTCCTCCATGGCAATGCATTGATCCTGAACAACTTGGAGGAATCTACTAGAAAAACCACTATCAACATTCAAAGGAAAAACTGTGGGAGTAGAAACAATGAAGAAAAACAACCGCTTGAATAAATGGGTTGAGGGGGTATATCTGGGGATGTAGACTCTAAATGAACATCCTAATGCAAAGACCAACAACATGGAAATAGGTTTTGTATCAAGGATACAAGTAATACCCAATGAAATTGCATGTCGACTGCGGGAAGGGTGGTTGGATGGCAGGAAGGGGAAAATGTAATTATTGTAACAAAGGAATGATCTTCTAAAATTAATTCAAATAAAAAAATAACAAAAAACTAACAAAACAGATAGACATAATATCAAAATGGGTATATAATTCATACATAAATGGTGATACTATAATCATTTAGGGAATCGTGAAATAATTTACCTGTCACATCTATGGATAAGAGGAGAATTTATGACCTAACAATAGACAGAGTATATTCTGAGATGTAAAATGAATAATTTTTATTATTTTAATCAAAAAAGTTTTTTTAAAACAATGCCAATGTAACCAAGATTAATAGGGAAACAACAAACTATGAAAATATTTTACAGTAAATTTCTCTGATGAACATTTCATTTCTCAACTATATAGAGAATTGAGAAGAATTAGTAAGGCAAAGTAGGTGAAATGGCAGTTTTCATATGTAGGAATCTAACCTAGCTATAACCATACAAAACAAATGCTCTAAATCAGGATTAGTTAAATAATAGAAAATTAGAATAAATTCTTGAGATGCCATCTCATACCTATCAGATTGACTAATATGAAAGTAAAGGAAAAGTGATAAATGTTGGAAGGGATGTGCTAAAATTGGGACATAAAGGCATTGTTAGTGGATTCTGAAGAGCAATTGGAAAGTATGCCTAAAGGGCTATAAAAGGGTGCATAGACTTTGATTCAGTAATGCCATTAGCAGTTACTTCCTAAAGAGATTATCCTAAAAGATTACTATCCTAAAGAGATTAGAAAAATGGAGAAAGGACATATTTCTACAAAAACTATTTATAAGAAATACTTTTGTGCTGTCAAAGAATTAAAAATTGAGATGATGCCCATCAGGTGGGGTATTGTCCTATATCATTGTGATGGAATACTATTGCAATATAAAAAATAATGAGCAAGATGACTTCAGAAAAAATATGAAAGGTCCAAATGAACTGATACAAAGTGAAATAAATAGAAACAAAGTTACACTATGCAAAATAACAGCAATATTATACATTGATCCGCTGTGAAAGGCTTAGCTATTCTCAGCTATACAATGATCCAAGACTATTCTGAAGGATTTCTAGCAAAGAATGCTATCCACCTCCACAAAAGGAGCTGATGGAGTCTGCATTGAAGATTTATTTATTGATTTATTTGTGTTTTATGTGAGCTTTGTTTTTAATATGAGTATTCTCCTATAAGAATGACCAATATGGAATAAGTTTTTCTTGCTCATAGATATTGTAACCTAGACCAAACTATTTACAATCTCAGGAAGGGGGAGGAAAGGAAGGGGATATAATTTGGATTTTATAATTGCAGAAAACATGTTTAAAATTGTTATTACATGTAAATAAGAAAATATTTTTAAAAAGAAAGTAAAACTATGTAAATTACGGAGTAATTGATAATAGGTTATGGTAGAGGGAGAAAAATAAATAAATAATTAAACTGACAAGAGCAATGTTGTATAATATATTGTGGTTAAACATAGTTCCCATTTAACTGACAATATTCCCCAGTATACCATGAACCAGATTTAAATATAATTGAAAATATGATTTAATAAGTAAAAACAATTCACTATGGATAATATTAATATATTATTTTCCAAAACAATGAAGGGACCTCAAAGGTTCTTCTTTATGGTTGAGTGGCCTCTTTCTATTTGAGTTTGAGACCACTAGCATAGTAAGACAGACCCTGTTAATATTGTAGGCAAGACTACGTGGAGGCAGAGCACTCTAGGTTTGAAACCTGACTCATATTCTCATTAGTTTTATGAGCCCACGTAAAGTCAAACAACTTTGCCTTTAAATGAAGGATTGCACTAAATGTCATCCAAATTGTTCTCCAAATTCATGAATTTCCAACATACAGGTAAATAAACTCTGGTTGAGACCTGTGGTATATGTGTTTTGGATCCTTAGTACCTCTTATTTCTAGTAACTTGATTTTCTGTGAAAAGAGAGCTGTTTGTGTAGTGTGGAACTTTACACTAATGATGTCAAGCCTAATTTGGGGCAATTTTAACATGCATGTACTTATTTCTATTATATGTATGCATATATATAAATATATTAAATATAGATTTATACTCAAATAGGCATACATATGTGATTTTCTCTACTTCTATGCATATATTTTCATCTAACACATCTGATCACAAAAATGTATTCATGTTTGTGCTCTCTCTGCCCTTCTCCTTTCATATTTCATATGTCTCTATATTTTCCCAAACCTTTTCTCTATGGAAAAAAGATTACCTAAAGCTTGTCTCTAAGGTCTCTTCTAGATCTAATAATATATTGCTCTAATTCATACCAAAATATTAATGACTTGATAGAATCATTTCTTATATTAATTTCCTAACAGTGATCCAGGCAAAATATAAATTATTACCTTGGTTTGAAGTTAAGAAAAATCAAGTCATTGAGGTAAAGAGGTTTGCCCAGTTTCATCAAGGTAGCATTAGAGTCCAAATTCCTAAATGTTTTTTGGATTCCAAATCAGTAATATTACTAATATTTCATGTTTCTTCTCAAAACTTAGTAATGTTACCTCTGAGAACTATATGAATTTTTAAAATATTTTAGGAAAAGGGCAGCAGAAAATAAGAAACATTGATAAAACTTCAGGAACTAATAGTTACACATATTAAATTAAAGTGATAGAGTAGAAATAGTGTGGCACAGTAGACAGGGAAATTTGACCTTGGGTTCAAGTCATACCTCGGGCACATAATAATTTTGTGGTCATGAATTAGAAACTTAATTTTTTATGGATCCCTGACAACTCTCTAAAGCTGTAAGTTCCAGAGCATCTTCTTTATTGATTTTCACTGTTGAAAGCAATTACTGCATTGAGAGTTCCCTACATGAATAAAATCAAGAACTTAATCCCACAATAATAAAACCACATTATATACACATGTTATATAACTATCCTTTCTACCTAGGCCTTTGGTAACTTTTGATAGTTTACTTTGAAAGCAAAAAGAAGTTACTAGAACTGTGAGGTAAAATGTGAGCTTATTGAAAACAGAAACTTTTATTTCTTTTCTGTTTCCCCAGAATGTTAAGACAATTTTAAATATAAGTGCTTAATAAATATTCTATGAATTAATTTGAATTAAAATTATGATTTTGCTTGAATTTAGTATATGGTATTCTATTTTTAATAAGTAAAATCTTTGAATTTCTGTGAGATATCAGCAGTTAGAGGATGAGATATGTTCCAGTAGTTATTCAAAACCAAATCACCTTAAAAATCAATATCCCAGTATCTTTCCTCAGCCATCCCACACTCATACTTCTGACTAATGAAATGCTTATTAAATATCACCCACTCTGTAGATTATGTCACATTGATAGAGTACTTTTTTGTAAGAGATTTTAATCATATGGCCAACACTACAAATTAAATGTAATTTTTCATCTCTTAATCTGAGCAGAAAATAAATCTCTGTCTTTGGCTCTGAACAACTATGCCAATGTATTCTACCAAATAATTAGACAATTTACATGGTCATAATACAAAATAAATTGGCAATTGGTATCAATTTTTACTTTCTTCAATCAGCCACTGATTTTAAGAGGGTCACAATGCTAATTCTGGAATGATTATTTTCTAAAAAATCATTTTTTGCATAATCTTTGATAGTTTTTCATTTTATCTGAATGAAATATAACATACCAGCTCAATTAACATAATTCATATTATAAGACTGAATTATTTAATAGTTTTATTGAGATTTTAATCAAAAATCATAAAACGATTCACTTTTCCTGCTATAATTTTCATTTGCAGGGACCATAATATTACTGGCATTTAATCAAACATAAAGATTAACACAACATCACCATATCTTTTATTTAACAAACAAGATAATTAATTTTGTACTTGATTTTGAGTTCTAGAAATTGATATGGAAATAGATCTAAAAATCAAAATGATCTCAAGGGCCAAGAAGCCCAAATTCTTTATTTTATAAGTGAGGAAGCTAAGGTTCAAGAAAGTGAAATGAGTAATCTAAGGTCATACAAGTAGCTATAACTGAGATAAACCAGATCTTTTTACTCTAAAGTCAGTGCTCTGTGATTTGCTATACTATCAGAATCTTCTTCATATTTCGGTAATTCTCCAAGTAATCTGTGTATTCACATCATGCATATATCTGGATTCTTAATTCAAATATGAAGGTCCTCTGTGCTTTAAGAAAGTGTCAACAACATTTAAAATATGAAGAAAGAAGAACTGAAACAAATAAAGTATACCTGGAAAAAATCTGGCAGGGACAGAGAAGCATTAGAGGAGGAACAGCCCAGCCCATGAAAAAACAAGGGAGCTTATAACATGAAGTCCTGAATCTAACTGAACGTAACATCTGCAAGCATCCCCAAAGTAAGTCAGTGGAACTACCTCATTGACAGGCACACTTTGGGAAACAAAGCAATTGGGCCTACCCCAAGAACCAGAGATTATTCTGCAAGGCTGGAGCACTGAGGCCTCTCCCTGAAAAACAAACAATAATATCAACAAATAGATAAAATATTAGAAGGAATATAACTAGGGAAAATGCACAAAAGGCAGAAAATAATTGACCAAAGAAAGTTACTTTAATAATTTTGAAGTCCAAAATATGAACTCAAAAGATGTCAACACTTCCAAAAAAGAACACATGATGAAGCCTCAAAGAAAAGTATTGAAATATTTCAGGTCCCCCCAAATTTGGGAAACTTATAAAGAACTTAAGAAATCAAATAATAAGATAATTGACAAAAACGAAACAAACAAACTCAGAAGTTTGGGGAAAATTCATTGAAGCAATCCACTCCCTAAAAACTAGAATAGTACAAAATACATTGAAGAAAATAACTCCCTAAACAATATAATGGAAAAATGGAAATGGAGGCAAAAATATGGAAATTAACATCTCTTTAAAGCAGAGGATTGGCCAAATGGAAAAGGAAAACAAAAGACTTAAGTAAGAAAATAACTCCCTAAAAGTTAGAATTGTAAAGAAAAGAAGCTAATGAATCCATAAAATGTCAGGAAACAGTAAGACAAAATCAAAAGAATGAATAAATAGAAGAAAATCCAAGATATCTCACTGGAAAAATGGCCAACCTAGAAAACAGATAAAAAAGAGATCATCTACGAATTATCAGAATAACTAATAGTCATGATTTAAAAAAATAAATTCTAGGCACTATATCACAAAAGATCATGAGGAAAAGCTGATCATATATCCTTGAACAAAAGGGGAAAATAGAATTGAGAAAATTCACCAATCACCCCCTGAAAAAGACCCCAAAATAAAATACCCTTGGACTATCATAGCCATATTCTAGAACCCAGGCCAAGGAAAAAGTACTCCAAGAATCCAGAAGGAAACAATTTAGATTACATAGAGCCATAGTTAGGATTACACAGGACCTAGCAATTCCTACATTAAAGGACCAGAAGACATGAAATATAGTATTCCAAAAGGCAAAGAATCTAAAACTATAACAAAGAATTACATACCATGCAAACCTGAGCATAATCCTCATGGGGAAAAAATCATGTTCAACAAAACAGAGGAATTTCAGAGTTTGCTGAGCAAAAAATCATAGCTAAAAAAGAAAATCCAATGAGCAAATTTGACACTTAGAAGAATAAAAAAGGCAAAATGAAAAGTTAAGGTTTTAAAAAAGGTTGAATTGAATACATTCAGACATGGGAAGGTGATAATTGAACTAATTAATTGGAATACTAATGCACTGTTAGTGGAACTGTGAACTGATACAACTATCCTGGAAACCATTATGGAACCAGGCTCAATGGACCATAAAACTATGCATAACCCTTTGACCCAGCAATACTACTACTTGGTCTGTATCCCAAAGAGATTAGAGATAAGGTGAAAGAGCTTGCCTGTATCAAAATTTTCTTAGAAGCTTTTTTGTAATGGCAAAGAATTGGAAATTGATGGATTGTCCATCACTTGAGGAATGACTGAACAATTGTGGTATATAGTTGTAATGGTATTGTTGTAATGGCACAATATGTATTGTGCCATAATAAATATTGAACAGGACGAATTAGAAAAACCTTGAGACACTTTTATGAACTGATGCTAGGTGAAGTGAGCAGAACCAAGAGAACAATATATACAGAAACAGATATTATAGGGTGATCAACTGTAAAAGACTAAACTATTATCAGCAAAGCAATTTTTCCAAGAAAACCACAAGGGACTAGTGATGAAAATGTGATTCACAGCCAATGAATGAATTGTTGGAGTCTGGTTGCATATTAAAACATGCCATCTTTCACTTTATTTCCTTCACAGATTTTTTAGACTATATGTGATTTATCTTCTATGATAATATGATAAATGTAGAAATCTGTATTGCATGAAAGCAAGGCTATTACCTATATCCAATTATTTATGACCTCAAGGGTGGGGAGGATAAAGAAAAGTGGGAGAAAAATTTAAATCCTAAAATGTCAGAAAACAATTGTCAAAATTTTTTTATTTGTAACTGAAAAAGCAAATCAATAAATACTTTTTGAAAAAGAAAACAAGAATCCACAAGAGATGATAAGGACCTCAAAATGGACTTCTCAGCAGATGACATTATGCTAGAAGATCCAAATTCCAAAATGTTATGGAACCTCTTCAAAGGGGCCCAGATTGCTGATCATCAGAACTGAGTTACTTAATAATTCATGTGGAAAAAATCAAAACAAATGGATTAAAAAATAGCTACTGCCAATATTGTTGCATGTAGTTTTATGGAGTAATTCATAAAGTTAGATCAAAAGTATATAAATGTTGAACAATAATGTTCAGAAGCAACAATATGGGCCTAGAACAGAGTAGTGGGAATAAAAGCAGGCTAAATTACATTAGAGAAATTACTTTTACTCACCCCTCACCTGCAAAAAACATAAATTTTTAACATTAGTATTCACCTGGTAATACCATATAAATGAATAAAAATAATTTTTACTATATGCCAATAACTGTAAATGTAAATGCAAATTCAAACAAAATAACCACTGTCCTCATGGAGTTTGCATGCTGAAGGCAGAAAATTACATCTATAGTAGAATAGTAATTAGGGAGGTAAGTTTTAGACAGGAAAGTAAGAGAAAATGTCATTTGGAATAAAGACAATTAAATAATATGCCTGCAATGGTGGCATGGATTTGATTACTTCTCTCAGAATTACAATTGGAAAGAATGGTGGCAAAGACAGCATGGTAGCTAGATAGTTTTGAAGTTTCATGATGCTCCTTAGGCAAGGGAGGAGAGTGTAATGCTCCCCTCTCAGGGTCAAAGGTCACAAGTGTGAAACTTACAATTCTGGTCAGAGTTGGAGGTTGATGTGAAACCAGAATGGAGATGGTTTCAAATAGGAAAATAATATACTCTGCATAGAATAAGATTTGCAAGTGATTCCAAAGTCAGTAGAGACTGGTTAAGTGCCTACTCTAAAGGCTGGCATGAAAAAAAAATGTTTAGCTGGGAAAATTTAGGTTGGTCATATACAAGAGTGATGGAGAGTTAATAGTGTTATGGGTATAGTTGGATTCATGAATGCTACAATTTCTAGAGAAAGTTATTACGTGTAGAATATATAGGTTCTCTAGATTTCTGTGAGAAAGACAGAATTCATGAAATGGGAAGGGACTATAGGATTATCAGGAGTGCCCACATCAATGGTAGCACAGAGCCATTGAAGGAGCAAAGGACTGAAGCAGAATCTTTTATGGGGTCCTATGCTAAGGGCTCTTATCCAAGGACAGATATGATATCACAAATATTGAGAAATTTAGCATTCATTTGGGGTGGAAGGATGGAGGAGAGAAGACATAAAAAAAATAATTATGATAGAAAGGGAAATGAAATCATTAGGAAAGAAATTTCCTAGGCAAAAATGGTGGGAGAAACATTGGGGCAAATGCTATTTTAAAATATACTGTCTCTGGAAGATTTCATGGAGAAAATGAAGCAAAAAGAAATTAATATCTTCTCTTCAAGTGGATATAGCCGTAGACATTTATTTTGGATGATTTTTGGATGCTTTAATCAGTGATGTTGCTTTTTTTTTAAATCAGAGTAGATAAGAGCTACTTAATGACTTCTTTTCTATGAGATACTTGTTCATTTTTTCTCACGAATGCCTCATATAACTATCCAATTTACTGCATCTATATATATTTCTTCACTTTAGTAAGTTAATTAAATTATCAAATTTTTTCATTGTCAGTACAGTTTCTTCTTTCCTGCTTGTATGAACGTTGGTATTGCCTATTTATGTCCATGATTCGTGTTTCAATTGTTCTTTGAGATTTTTGAAATTTTAATTCATAGAAGATTATGGCTTTCTATGATTCAGATCTATAGATGATCAACAGGGGAATATTAAGCAGAAACTTTTTTTTGAAACAGGAAAGGTTCAGCATCAATTAAACAACTTTCCACATACAACCTAGTGTTCTTGATTTTGAACCCAATACATTATCATAAGGACCATTTATCCAAGGTAAATATCTTGATAGACTACATTGATGAGTCGCCTGCCCAAATACATGCCATTATATAAGTATTTTGCTATAAAATTTCTTTTGTTTTTCAGAGTGGATGGATCAACCAATTTCTTTCATATTACCATAGTTTTACTAAGGAGACTTATAAAATGCAGGTTTCTGGTAAAATATACTGTGTCATCTCTAAGTAGGACCATTTGGAGATCTTTACCATTAGTGAATAAGAAAATTAACTTTATAAATTACATGTAAGGCATCTTTCGTAATACTGGCAAATATCTTTAGTGAACAAGTAAAAAGTATTCCCTTTATTTTTTCAATGTATGTCAATAATCTGGAAGGTATATATAAATTATCTCTGTTGTATGATGGAAAATTTTTCCATTTAGTATTAGCTTACATGAAAGATGGGTTACTGAAAGCAAGCCTTCAAAACTATACTGTGCTCTATCAAATCAAATGTGCTTTTAAAATTAACAAAATCACACATTTAAAAGGAGAGAGAGAGAGAGAGAGAGAGAGAGAGAGAGAGAGAGAGAGAGAGAGAGAGAGAGAGAGAGAGAGAGAGAGAGAGAGAGAGAGAGAGAGAGGAGAGAGGGAGGGAGGGAGGGAGGGAGGGAGGGAGGGAGGGAGGGAAGAAAAGAAGGGAGGAAGGGAGAGAGAGAGAGAGGGAGAGGGAGAAGGAAAGAGAGAGAAAAGGTGGGAGGCAGGACAGGGGAAGGGAGAGAAGGAAGGAAAGAAGGAGAGAAAGCAAGGGAGGGACAAATTCAGACAGAAACAGATGAGAACAAAGAGAATTGTGTATGTGTGTGTGTGGGTGAGAATAGGGAATATCCACTGATAACGAAAGAAATGGGATAAAGTTTTCCCATAAAACAAGTCACAGTAGGTGAACCTTTAAGAAATATAGATATTCTAAATGACAGAAAGGAGGAGGACTACACAGAAGAACTTGATGGAATTATAAATTTAGGGATCAAAAATATGGCACATTCATGCCTACACATAATGTCAAAGGACATTCCACTCCAATCCAAGGTTTAAAAAAATCTTATTTTCTGAAAAATAGCATCATTAATTATTTATCCTCAGTATTTTTTGCCTTTCCGTTTGTTATGTAGGAAAATAATATCCTAAATTAAAGAGATAACTAGCTAACTAAAATAACATTGTACCAGTTTCCTTAGCTTGAAAATATAACCTAATATTAAGCAGTTTGGAAACCACACTTGCTCTCCATATGCCTCATAAGTTATTTCTATGGGCTACCATATGTTCTCAAACAAAAGTCAGAGAGAACAAATAGGCCTTAAGGAATGATGTTTAGTTCAACAGATGTGTGGGCTTTATCAGATGAATATTAGAAGTGATTTCCAAAGCCAAGAGACTGCCTAAGAAAGCTTTCCACCTCCAGTTTTTTTTTCCTGAATTTAAATTAAGCAAATCTAGAGTAGGAGAGAAAAAGTGGAAAGAATTAGCTTAGTTGACTCCTGGGAAAAAACAAAACTAAAATTTAAGGTAGATGAAATGTAAGGAAGGCAATAGAAAGAAAAATAATCATAGGAGGCATTAATTTCTATGAAATCCACATAACCATCAAAATCATATGAGCCATCTGCTCATATGAATTTTAAGATAATTCTGCCCTCTAACTGAAATATATTCATCATTGAATTTTGAAACAGAATAGGACAGTTTTCTTTTCTACAGTGATAATTAGTTCTTTCTTTACTAGGACTTATTACATTGTTTGCTTTTCTTCATCATCTCATTCTATCCTATAGTCATAATATTTACTTAAATGTAGAAGTACAAAGGAAAAGCTAATACAGTTTTAGAGCTACTAATTAAAAACAAAAGAATTCTATTTTATCATGAATTGAATAATTTAGGTGATAAGCTTTGCAGCTAGCTCTCCAGGCAATGAAACTTACTATATAATTTTACTAAAGCCAGTTTTTAGTTTTATATTCTTCAGAGAATGCTGCATCAGAGATCAGATTTTCAAAACTGAAAAATCCATATGTATAGTTGATATATTTTTTCAGTTAGCTTTAAGCCCAGTCCACATACCCAGGAGACTATTCTAGTCACCTAGTGTCTTGACCTTTTCTCTACTCAGTGCTCTCTTTCCCTATAGGTACCCAAATTATTCTACCTTCTTGAAAGTAAGATTGGCATACTCTGGTATACTACTTTCAAGAAAGGATCTGAAACTCATTCATACTAAATGTTAAAGGCAGGATAATAGCTCTAGGTTTTTCTACTCCCAAGAGGATTTGTAGCCTATACTGGATAAAAGCTTTAAGAGGAAGGGATAAGGCACCCATAGTGGAATTTCAGATAAGGAAAGGGAGATTTAAGGGTTAGGAGAAACCTCCCAGATTTGGAAAATTAAACAACGGTACAACTTGCCTGTTTTCGGTAGAGTTATTTGAAGCTAATCGGGCTTTTATTCATTCTTCAAATAGTGAGATCTCATGAATAGAATATAGTTTGAAGAAATCTTTGAACTAAATCTCATGTTTGGGAAGATGAAAGAACAATGAGCAAATGTGAGAAAAGCTTAAAATCCCAATGGGTTACTCAGATAATAGCAATTCAACAAGAAAAAGATTGCTTATTCTACAGCCCCTTAATGCGTGTTTATTTTCCAGGTATCATCTAAATATGGTAGAATTAAATTTATTGAGAGATATATAGGAATTTAAAAAAAAGAGATACACATACAACCTATATTGTATCACCTGTCCTCATGGGGCTGGAGAGAAAATATTATGAATTGCAAAATGTCAGAAAATAATTATTAAAAATTGTATTGAGGGGCAGATGGGTGGCTCACTGCCTCCAGAGCAAAGCCCTAGATATGAGAAGTCCTTGGTTCAAATATGACCTCAAATGCTTCCTATCTGTATGACCTATCACATCATCTATCCCCAATTGCCTAGTCCTTACAACTCTTCTGCCTTCAAACCAATATTTAATATTGATTCTAAGATGGAAGGTAAAATATTTTATTAAAAATTGTATCAACATGCAATCTGGAAAAAACCCTACAGTTAAATTTAAGAAAAGATAGAGACTCACCAGAATGTCCAAGAGGTTCAATTTTTCCAAGGAAAATCAATGGTCTACTTGAATTTTGTTAATATACTTTACCACTTTCCCTTTATATCTCTTACCTTTCCTTTGGGATAAAATAAAAGTTGTTCTAACCCCAATATACATTTAAGACTTTGAAGACCCATTTTTAAGATGGTGATCCTGTTCCTTAGATTTTAAGAAGCTTATGTTTGTCTTTAAATCAACTTTTTTTGTGACATATAAATATTTGTTTCTACTAAAATCTTATTTGAATGAATCTTTGACTCAACGAAGTGGCAAAGTGGATAGAGTGCTCTGTCAGAAAGACCTGAATTCAAACCTAGGCTCAGACTAGCTGTGTGACCTTAAACAACTCTGTTTGCCTCAATTTGCTCATTTTTAAACTGAGCTAGAAAAGAAAATTGCAAAATTACTCCGGGATCTTTGCCAAGAAAACCCCAAATGGGGTCACAAAGTGTCAGAAATGTCTGAAAAACAACTGACCCAAGCAACTTTGAGTTGGAGAAATCCAGATAGATTTTTAACAAGTCTGAGATGACTCCAATGAGCTAATATATAGGAAGTATGTGTGCCATGTGAGGTCCAATCTAGTGGAGTACAGAAATCCAGAGAAAAATACATGACCACCAGTTAACAATTTTTTTCTCAAATCTCCCTCATTTTACCTGACTTTCTTCTTTAGTCACTGCTTGAGATTTTGATGGACTAGAAGCTACAAATCATCCCAAAGGAGGCAAAACTTAAAACCGTTATTTCTCTTTATTTTTTATTACGAATGAGTTTCAGATTCTTTCCTGAAAGCAGAATGCCAATATATGTCAATCCTACTTTCAAGAAAATTAAAGAACTGGAAGTACCTATGAAGTGAGGAACTTCCAATGTATGAAAAAACACAAAGTGAGGAGGTTGGAATAGACTCCTTATGATGTGACCCAAGATCAATCTTAACTGAACGCATAAATCATCAATTTTCCAAAACATCTAAAGAAGCCTCTTAGGTACATGTAAGATATTGGGGGAAATACCCATTCACTCGACAGCTTGTCATTGTTATTCAATGTAAATTACTTTTTCTTGCAAAGGTTTAAGAATATCTACTTGTAATTCATTTTGAAGAGCTAATCCCTTCAGTCTCTAAAGCCAAATGTGAAATCTGCACTCCATCTAATAACATATCCATCTCTAGAATTCTTTCTATGTCATCAGGACCAGCTTCATGAAAACCCGAATGCATAACATAATGTACGTATCATCAAGTAATTCCCATTGGCTGATTGCATTTGGAATGCTTTATCAACACAAACAGCAGAAGGGCCTGCTGATACAGCTGTCAGGAGAGATACGGCTGGCATGAAAGCAGTAAGAAGCTAAGTGAATGGCTGTCAGCTCTGTCAGCTCAGTTGTCACCTTGGAAAATAGGTACAACCCCGTCCAACAGAAATATTTATGATGGCATCATTAGGGGCTGTGGAGGCAACTCAACTCTTCCCAGTGGAGATGAATACCGTTACATAATTAGTATTGAGCTTTTCAACTATTAAGCACAATTATAGTCAGTAGATTGGTTTTAGTAATAGATAACATTTTAGTTAGAAAGTGATTCTCCAGATGTAACACTTACCTACAGAAAACGTAGATAGAAATATATACATAACCATGGAAAAATCAGGTGGAAGTTAGTGTTGTAGTATTGAATGAAGAAAAAAAAAAACCTCTTTGTCTTAATCTGACAAACTTTAATAAAAATTTTAAAAATGGAGTTTTTCTTGCCTGAAATTAGTTAGCCCTGCTAAACCCTGAATCTTCTTGGATTCAAAGTTTCCTCCTTGGCACAGAATTAGTCCTTCTATGAAACTAGAGGGCGTGGCCCCTCACTACCATGGGATTGGTTCAATTCAAGACCAATCTCATGCCAGGAAGTAGGGGGTGTGGTTCCTCCCAGCATGGGATTGGTCCATTCAAGATCAGTCCCATGCCAGGAAATAGGGTTGGAGGGACCCCTGGGGCACTCTGGGGGATACAGTCTCCTCAGCCTCAAGATTTTAAAACTGATGATATCTTAGTGCATACCTCCAAAGGAGAATATTTTCCAAAGAAAATGTTTGTGTTGTGGAAGGGCAGTTAGTATTAAATTTATCTTTGAGATTTAAGATCTTTGCTACCAATATGTCTATAGAATTAACTGCTTATTTCTAAAAACTTGATGTGTATTCATGTATGTGTTTTGACATTCTCCCATTGTTTTAGGAGAGTCCATTCTGGAAATCTGGAAATAGTATATTCATTTATAATTATTTTTTAGTAAAAGTTAGAGAGACAAACAGAGAAAATCACATATTAACCTGACTTCTAATTAATGTTTGCAAGAGTCTCTAGGCCCCCCAAAAAGACCAAGAGCTTCCCTTATTCCCTTTCTTATAAGGCCAGTAGTATAATGGTATTGCCCCTTCTGTATCCCTCTTGTTAGGTCAGTCTGAATGAGAACCCAGTCTTCCAGATACTAGAAGTCATATGGGATTTGGGCCAATGTCTTCCAGGAGTCACAAGCCAGGAGATATTTGGTATCCTCCCATAGTCAATTTGTGCCTAGTCAAAGAGTGGGGATGCTCCTGTTCAAAATTGGGTTTCAAAAGGAATAAAGGGGCACAATTTATATTAAATTCACACACCAACAAATACAGGAGTAAAGCAAAGGTGTCCACCATTTTCACTATCATTTTATAGGTTGTAGGAATGTCACCAACAGGATTAAGGCAGGAGAAAGAAATTAAAGGTTTAAATATAGGTAATCAGCAAATGAAACTTCCCAATTTACTGATATGAGGATTTACTTAGAAAATTCTACTCAGCAGGAGATACTAATTGAGATCATGAATAGGATCCAGAAAGTTTCAGGTTGCAAAATAAACCATAAAAATAGCGTTTCTATATAATAATGAAATTAATAAAAGCTACTACTAGAAATGCATATAAAACACATAAAATGCATGTGATATCTGATTAATCAGTCTATAAAGGACATTCATGCTCACACATACAACAAAAGAAATTCATGCTTGCATACTCACACACACAATGGATATAGCTTTAATAATAGTTCATAAATAAATAAATAATAACTTTAATAGCTAGAATAATAATCAGTACTAATATCCATGATATGCCAATATAACAAAAAAGGCAATTCTACCAAAGTTAATATACCAATCAAATTATCAAAGGGTTACTTTATCAAACTTAATTAAAATAACAAGTCCATTTGTTAAAATAAAAAATCAAGAAAAATGATGAAAAATGGTTGGGACAAAAAGAGAATAGTACTTCCAGAATTCAAACCATATTTTCAAGTAACAGTCGTAGAAACTTTTTTTGGGGGGAGAAAAAGACAGAGAAACAGAAACAAACTTACAGACAGACATAGATTATTAGAACAGAATAGACAAGAGGTATTAAGAAATCCATTATTTAATAAACTGGAAAGAACAAATTACTTAGTAAAAGTCTCCCCCTTTCATAAAAATTACCAGGATAATGAAAGCAGTCTGACAGAAATATGCTTAGACCAACTCATTATGCCACATTTCACTCTTTCTAAATGAATACCTAAACAATATTAAAGATCTTACTATAAAAATTATAAGAGAATCAAATCATATAGCTCTCACAAATATGAGTCAGAGATATATTCTTAATCAAAAGGAATAGAGGCAATAATAGAAATCAAAATAGATAACTTTGATAACCCAAAACTCAAGATTCCTATGCAAATAGAGCTAAAGCACACTGGAAAAGGGAATTTGGAGAATGGGGGGAAATCTTGGTGTCAAATTTATCTCATAAGAGTTGGTTATATAAAATATGTAAATATGTAATAGACATTAATATATGCATAAGAAATATTGATATTTTATTAAAATATCCAAAAATAATATAAATATAATATATAGTTTTATTAACATATTATCTTGTTATAATTTATACATATA
Organism: Monodelphis domestica; assembly: GCF_027887165.1. Lineage (NCBI taxonomy): Eukaryota > Metazoa > Chordata > Mammalia > Didelphimorphia > Didelphidae > Monodelphis > Monodelphis domestica. Next base: position 84,872,224 of record NC_077228.1, on the reverse strand, counting down.
TACAGAATTTATCCCAATAAAATAATCAAAGGATATGTACAAAATATTCTCTAACAAAAAATTTCAAACTATTAATAGCAATAGGTAAAAAATTCTCCAAGTCATTAATAATTTAAAAAAATATGTAAACAACCCTTAGGTTTTACACTCAGACTCTGTAAATCTTCAAAGATATCAAAAAATCTGGAATTGTCAATGTTGTTTATATAGAGACCTATAGGTGCATTATTGATTATACCATAAATCAATATAGGCATTTTGGAAAATAATTTGGAATTATGCAAAAATGATTAAATGCCCATATGTTGTGATTCAGAAATTCCAGTCCTGGACTTTTATCCCAAGATAGGTCACTGATAGGGAGAAAGCCATCATATACACCAAAATATATATGGCAATATTTTTTATGGTAGAAGAGATTTAGAAACAAGATTCATGCCAATCAAATGGGGAATAGCTAAACAAACTGAACTAGATGAATGTAATGGAATATTACACTGATGAAAGAAATGTTGAATAAAGAAAAGCAGGGAAAACCAATTTAGAGTGAAATAAGCAGAACCAAGATAATATTTTAACAAAATAGCAACATCCATAAAAACAACAAAAGCAGCAAGAAGGAAGATTTTCAAAATGAATAGTGCAATATTATTAAGAAGCATGACTCAGGAAAAGAGATAAGTACTGTGCATTGCACATATTTATGGTTTTTAATGTGTTCATTAGTCATGCTAAAATGTCTTTTTTTCTCAGGTTCTTTTTGAAAATGATTAAATGTCATTTCTTAAATAGAATGGCTCTCTAGAATGGGAAGCATTACTGATACTGGTGGAAACTATGGTAGTGTAAAAGACATGACTAAAATCATTTATAAATCAAAAAGTTAAACTACTTTGAAAAATAAAGAAAATTAGGAAAAATGAATTTCTGCCCTCTTCATAGAAGTAAAGACTGGATATTTTATTGTAGATATGATTTATTTTTATTTGGGTTTTTTCTGAGTTGCCTTTTCCTCCCTCTTAAAAATAATCTTTGTTTCTAAAGGACAGTTCTTTAGATAGGGAGAGTCCTGTATGGGAAAATTAAGGTGAAAAAAATTATAAAGAAAAATAAGATTTAAAACTTCCTTTTGGAGCATGTCATATAACAAATTTGTAGAAATTCATCTGCTTCTAAATTCTTCCTTTTATGTCTGATTAGAGTCATAGAAATAATCTTGGATTCCAGTAGAATTTACCAGGACAAGAAAGGTCACATGCAGATGTTATGACTTCCATCACAATAGACTATGCCTAATAAATAAGGACAGCTTAACTAAATTAAGTTCAGCTAAAAGGTAATGAATCTTTTTGGCTACCATGACTCCTGAAAAGAGAATTTAAGAGATCATAGAGAGGTTGTCATTTGCTTTGGTAGAAATAGCATCCACACTAGTAGAAACACGGATGCTTGAAAAAATTGACATAGAAGTGTGAAAGGGAATAGTTAACGCTCTAGACAATTCTGCAATATGTTCTATAACTAAATTCTGTTGACCTAGCTGGATACACCACAAGAAATATTTCTTCTTTTTTCCTTCCCTATTTTTGTCTACTGTTTCAGGATATGATTCCAAGAAGCTATTCACATTTATTTTTTTTCCATTGATTCATCCTCTATTTCTTTAGGTAACAGAGACTTAACTCTGTACATGTAAACTACAATTTTCAGTTCTTTTTTAATCTCTATTAATTACGAGACTACACAAATTAAATTACATCCTCTAGCATATAAACAGTGAAAAAATTTCATATGAAGTGAGTAATAACACCTACAAAAAAGCAATTATCACTATCTGGCCATGTGACCTTATGCAGGTTGTTTCCCTATATTAGTTTCTTTCTTTATTCTTTACAGTGTTCACATCTTATAGTTCTCTAAAATGCTTGCTTGACTCAGCTTATGCTCTCTGTCCTGCTTCTGGATTGCTGTTAAGCTAAAGCAGCATTAGTACAGAACTCCCAATTTAAATGCTTATTTCCAAATCTGCATTTAGCCATCCCCTTTTATCAGGAGCCCCAGGAGGTATTCCGTATCAGGCACATATCCAAGAGTCACCTACAGATCTATCTCTTCTTTCCAGCTGAAGATGCCATAGGGAAACCAGAGATGCCAATTAGACAACAGCTTTTCAGAGACCTCATACCAAAGCTTCAACCATCTTCCTCTCTTCCCCTTCTCCTTTCCTCTAAATCAGGAACTCATAATCTGCTATTTTTGTGTCAGGGATCCCTTTGGCAGTCTTATGAAGCCTAAGGACACTTTTTCAGACTAAAAACAATAATTAGTGTTTACATAGCACTTACTAGGTGCCAGACACTGTGCCAAGAGCTTTACAATTATGACCTCATTCAATCGATCCTCATTACCGCCCTGAAATCTAAATATTATCATTGTTCCTCTTTTACATCTGAGGAAACTGAGGCAGAGGTTAAGTGATTTTCCCAGAGTCAGATTTTTTCTATATTTATAAGACCAGATTTTATCTCAGCTTCGCCATTACAGACCCCACACTGTATCTATTCTGCCACCTAGACTAATGTTATAAAAATGCACAAACATAGGATTACAAAGGAAACCAATTGTATTATAAAATGTTATCAATACATGAAAAAATTTCTGGATGTGAAGCTAAACACTTTGTTCTAATTAATGTTGGCTCATGCTATACCCCCCCCCCAAAGACTCTGCATTTGATTCACTAAATATGCTAGATTACAAAGTGTCCATCCTGTCTTCATTCTTATGTGATGGCATTTCCTCTAACCATTTAGAAGCAGGAAAGTAATGAAAATATGTGTGCTTGCTTCCTCTGCCTTGCAGCTTCCATAACCTGAAGATACTGAATGAAAGGAGGCTTCACCCTATTTCCTTGTCAGAAATCATGGTTATATTTGTTCAACATACTAGAAAACAGCCCACCTTGTTTTCACTGGCAGTCTTCTCCTTTTTTTTGTGTGTGTGTGTGCTTAATGGGACATTGTTTACCAACATCATTTCCCACAGAATGTATCTGAAAATGGACTTTTTGTTGATGATTTTTTTCAAGTTTGTTTCTCTTCAATACTTTTTAAATACAGCCACTAACAATAACAAAAACAAAACCAAAAAAATTGAATGGTTAGCTCCAAAATTTCAGAGGCTTAAACTAGGAACAGAATACCATAAGGTTTAACTATATCCATTTACAATTTTTGCTTATCATTTTATGAAATGAAGATGAGATGTTTATTCTAGTGAATAAACTTGTTTATGAGAGAGCTTCTGGTTCCAGTTCCATTTTTGAGAGACACGTGGAAAAAAGCCTAAAGCTCGATAACTGATGGCTCAAATAAAAATGCCCTTCTCATTTCTAATTCTGCCACCTTGAGTCATGAATGCAGGTGACTACCTCGAGCAGTTATACAATGCTACTCGTAGCCGACATATTGATCTTACTGATGCTCCGGAGATAAACTGTATTCTCCCTCTGAGACACAGCTGCATAGATGCTGCCATCTGTGAACACTTCTAACTCTGCCTCCAGCCTTGGCATCTCAGTGGCTTTTGGGTCTCCTTTCCAACAAAGATGACTTCATATCCTGAATATCTAGATGTTTGTTCTATAACACAATGATTTTAAGAATAAATGTAGGATAAAAGCAGGAAAACTCTCCATCTGTGTTGTGAGAGTACCAATCTATTGAATTGAAAAAGCAAAACACTTAGACTTCATACCAATTAATTTATTTTCCGGACTTCCCCACCCCTTCAATTCACAGTTGGTAGAATAAAGAAAAGTGAATACAGAGTTTCTATGTCACTAACTGTAAAATCTTGAAATTTCTCAGACTTGTGAATGTTAAAAATTTCCACATTGAGGAATCCTCCATTGGAACAAATTCCCTACTGGGAAACATTCCCCATTTTGATGTGAGAACTCGCCAGGATCAGAAATGGGAGGACCTCTACTCCACACATACTTAAGACTGCTTTAGGGGAGGAAACTCCTTGCTAAACAATGAAAGTACTTGGACCCATGCTTATAATATGGCAAGGAGTTCTTTGAGCCATGCCTGTTTATTAGAATTGATACAATGAGATGCTAGGTACCTAAAAGGGTTGGGCAAGTTTTCTCTTAATGAGATTAGTTGACTCAGCTGTGTTTTCATTCTTTTATCTTAAGACTCAGGTCTAGGGCATGTTGGCTTAAGGCCCTTCATACTTATTTCCTTTTTCTCTCTCTCTCTTTCTTTGATTACTCATTGTATTATTAATTAAATTCTCTATAAAACCCAGTTGACTTGGGCATATTGAATAATTGGGAATATTTCCCTGGCGACCACCTTATATTTGATTTAAAAACCAAGACACTGTAGTGAAACATATTTTCTGCGATCACAATTTACTCACCCTCTCTTATATCTATCACAATTTATATCTTCCACCATTTTAACTCACTACAGTTTACAACATCACTCTTTTAACTGTTACAGTTTAAGGCCTTCAACCATTTTAATTATAACATAACTGTGTGAACTTAAAGGAGTCCTTGAACTTTAGTGTATCTCAGTTCTTTCATCTGTAAAATGAAGAGACTGGATTACATGATCTCTATATGGTCTTTTCTATCACTAATCTAGCAGTGGTGCTATTATGGAGGGAAAACTGAATGAGAAAGCTTGCAGGTAATAATAGTTCAAAGATAAATATCCCCTTAAAATAGGAGCAGCATACACGATTTTTCATTTCTATAAATTGGCATAACTTTCTTATGTTAATTTTGCATTATTGTCTTTTTCCTGGTTTCATTGTCTGAAAGCTAAGCCATCATGGAAACTACACACACACACACACACACACACACACACACACACACACACACAAGATTCTCTGGCACCTAAAGAAGTTGGAGTTTGGAGAATATGTTTTCTCTTCCATTTGCTTGGTCATCCACCAGGTCTAGTCTCTTAAACAGACTCAGTAACTAGGACCCCAATTTCATTTAACCATTTGACGTCAGATTAACTTTTATCAAAATATTGTTTTACTTCCAAGTTAGAGCAAGAAGAAACATTCACATTTCCCCCAAAACTTCAAGGTCATCAACCTCCTTCATCACCTCAATATCTTAGGTCAGGGAGTTAAAGTAGATTTCTTTTTAATATCTTTCTCTGTATGGTTCTATGATTCTATGATCTCAACATATACATAATTAGAATAGAAAACAAAGCAGTTATCACTAAAACTGACTGTCATAAAGAAGTATTTTAAATAATTCAAGGCCACAAGTACATTCTGAAAACTGTAGGAATTTCCTGGCAATTTACTCAAGCAAATATATGCACATAATTAATACACTTGTACAAAGTTCCAAGTTCTAACAAAGAAGTGTCAATGGAATACATACTTTTCAAAAATTGTTTTATTTTTTTAGCGACATAGGATAGCTTATGACTAATTTAATATACTGTGTATTGTAAAGTCCAGAGTAGAAAGATTTATGATTAACTCTTTTTTAAGTCCCCATAATGAGTAGCTATAGTTTTGTAGAAGTCTAGAATTTTATACCTGAAAAAACTATAAAAATTGTCCAATGCCCTTATTTTGGAGAGGAGAAAACCAAAGCCTATAAAAGCCAAACAAGCTGGACAGTTAGTGGTAAAGTTGGGAATAGAATTTAGATTTTCCAACTTCAAAATCAGTGGTTTCTCTATATTCATTCCAAAAAGAATGAGTACCTGCTATGTATTTATCACCATGATAGCCATTATAGGCAATTAAAAAAGGACAAATTATAACCTTGCCAGCTTGGAACTTACAATATAAGATAAATAAAATTAAGCACAAGATTTCCTGTTTGGCTGTAGGAATAAAGCTATCAAAAAGAGATCTTCCATTGACACGTCTTCATTAGAAACTTAAGTACTTCAAGTCTCAATAATTCATGATCCAAAGATACATTTTCCAGGATATCATATTGAGAAGAGGAAGGGGAGTATATTAGGATACCTCATAAGTGATGGATAGCCACTTGAGACTTGACAAAGCTGACAACTGCAATTTATTCCTGGCAATGTACATGGTGGAATGGAGTGGGGGTGGTGTTGGGGGAAGGGGAGAGGATCACACCAGAAACAACTTAACATTTCCAAGAATAATTACAATATTTTCATCATTGCTACATACATAAGTTAGGGCCTTCCAAAGGGAAAGTTGGTTTGGAGTAGTAAACATAATTTAATTTTTTTTCTGAGAATATGATTTATATTGCTAAACAGGAATGTTTATAATCACTTAGAAAGGGAGCAAGTGATCATAAAAAGTCAGCATCTCATTTCCATTTTTAAAAGGTTATATCAAGTATATCTTTCACCAAATATCTGAAAAAAGTTGCTCGTGTAATTCTTGTAGACAAGCTAGAAAGTTGGAAAGTATATGATCATACTTTTTGGTAGATTTAGAAGATTGAAAGATGCAATACAAAGTTTAGTCATTAATGCATCAAAACAAACTTAGAGTTCTAAGCGCCATAGGGCTATATTTATCTTAGTTGATTTAATATAAATGGTTTTTGTAAAGCAAAAAGACATGGATACCATGATTAATGGACTTGTTAAATAATGGACTTGTTCAATTGTGTCCAACTCTCCATAACTCCATTTGTTTCTTGGCGGGGGGGGGGGGACTTTGGGGTCAAGAATATTGGAGTCATTTGTCATTTCCTTCTCCAGCTCATTTTAAATATGAGGAACTGAGACAAACAGGATTAAGTGACTTGCCCAGGGTCACACAACTATCTGATAATATCTGAGGATAGGTTTGAACTGAGGAGACGAATCTTCATGAGTTCAGACCTGGCAGTCTATCCACTGCACCACCTACCTGCCCAAACTTTCATGGGCACAAATTTTGGTCACATAAGTAAAACATTAGATGAAGAGTGAGTATGACCTGAATCCAAAAAATGAAAATTTTAATGGATAGAAACTGTCTAATAAATTGTGTATCATGGATAAAGGATGTGAAATGTATATTTAGTATAATGGTTATACTGAGAAGAATATGAGTCTTGCAGTAGAGAATAAAGTTATTCTGAGTCAAAGACTTAATGTTGAAGTTAATAAAACTTACTAAAAATCAATAAAATTGACATGATTTTAGGCTACAACAACACAGACACAGTGTAGAATTTAAGAGAGGAGATGGTTCTATCTACTCTGGTCAGACCACACAATGATCTTTTTGTTGTTTTATGAAATGAATTTTAGGAAGGATATTTACAAAACAGAAAAGGGCTAGAGAAGGGAAACCAAGATAATTAGAGGATTATGGACTGTGTATATGAAGATCAGGCAAGGGAAATAGGCATGGGTAGCTTGGGGAAAAGAGTTAGAGTTGGTATGCTGGCAAATATTTAACAACTCCTCTCCACAGGAAAAAAAAAACAGAAAAAATATAAAAGGATATATATATATATATATATATATATTAAACTTCAAAATTTGTTTTGGATATGTAGCCAAAACAAATTTTGAAGTTTAATCTGCTCCATCACTTTAAGTCTAGACAATCAACTAAACAATAAATCAATCCATGATTTATATCATTTGCCTATTTTTGAAGTATAAATATTCACCAAAAAAATTAACAATTGTTTCTCCTAAGTTAATAAAAGTTGACTTTGGCTTGCCTGTGCAAGTTAAGGAAGACATGAAAACTATACAAATAGTTGAAGGAATACCAAGGAGAAGAGTGAAAAAGCTTGTTCTACTCAACTCAGAAAACAAACAGAGGAATAATGGATAGAAGATGCAAAAAAGTAAATTTTAGATCAATATATTAAAAAAGTATTCTAGAAACTAGGTTCACATAAAAACCAAACAGACTGCCTGGGAAATTAATTTTTTTCTATCAGTAGAGATCTTTCCATTAAGACCCTTTGACTATTTGCTGAGGACACTGTAGAGGGAGATTCCATTAATATTCACATCTGAACTAATGACTTTTTTAGGTCTTTATAACTTGAATTTATAACTAAATAGTCATCACAGTAGCATTTTAAAGTTAGCAAAGAATTTTATATCAGCTACTTTTTTGATTTTCACAAGGATATCTATGCAAGAGTTACATCCATTTTGCTGACAAGGAAGCCTAGATTTCTTTAAAAGATTTGCCCATGATGGTTACACATCTAGGAAGGATCAATGCCAAGACCTAAATCCATTTAATATTTGGTACTGCCTCCTGAATAGACACATTGCATGAAAAGAATAAGAATATATCATAATAAGTGCTTTCCTCTGTTTTGTAATGGTCTATACAGTTGTTGTTGTTGTTGTTTTAATTTGCTTCTGACTGTCACCAGAGAAGGGGAAAGAAAAGGGAATGAGAATTTTCTGCAAGACACTGTATTGAGTTCTTTACAAATATCTCATTGGTTCTGTGTAACAATCTGGAGATATAGGTGATATCCCCCCCATTTTATATTTGAGAAAAGGAAGGTAGATAAAGGATAAGTGGCTTGCCCTGATTATACATCTAGTAAATATCCAGGGTCAAATTCGAACTGAGGATTTCCTTTTCTATCTATCCATTATAGTGAATAATAGATAAAATGTTGTTATAGTGAATAATGGACAAACCCATTCTCTATGGTACTAAATTCAAAACACAAAGGTGAGCAGGAATGAAAACTAAAAAATTCTTAAGTTCCATTTAATAATGGCACTATTTAATAGATCATTTATCTAAATTCTTAATTCATTGTAGGACTAGCTCTCTTAGCAGTACATTTCTTATGATTTTAACCTATCATGTTACCTAACACTTTTATTTGTCCTAAAAAGTTGGAGAACAGTGTATAGAACACCAGGATCAGTATTTGGAATATCTAAGTTCAAATAAATCTTATCTCAGCCAGGTGACCCCTGGGAAAGTCATTTATTTAAAATTCTCTAAGCCCTAGTTTCCTATTTTGAAAATGAAATCAGATTCAATGCCTCTTAGATTCTTTCCAGTTTTACATCTATGACTATTTGACCTCTATGGTGCAGAATGAAGAAAAAAGACCCTAAAGAAAATAGTTATAAGAAGTAAAATGTTTAAAAAGTTATTAGAACATGAAAAATAAAACTTTAAGCATCAACAAAACTCAGATCAAATATAATAGAAAATATTGTTTCCATATTATCAAAGCTGAAAGCCCATATCTTGCTTCCTGGTGGCAATCGATAAGCCACAAAAGTTGAAATGGCATGTATTGTCTGTCATAAATATGCCTTTAGGAAATTTTTTTCAGCTATTTTGAAGAAAGGTATTTTGTGAACATTTTGTTGAGGTTTTTGATAAAAAGTGGCTATTATGGAAAAATAAGAGAATGTTATAAATAAATATAAGTGAAAACTTCCTCTTTTAAACTTCATGCCCCAGAGTTGTAATCATCAGAGATGTGATGGCTATGTTAGAGTCCATTCTCTCCATTCCTATTTTACTTTTACCTATTGAAACATATCTCTCATAAGTCCTGAACTTTCCAGGTTAGAATCTTCATTTTCTTTTTCTTTTTGCTTTTAAAGGAAACTTCTCCATCCCTTTTGATTCTTTTTTGTGGACTCTCAATGCATGTGTTCAATAACTTTTCCCAAGTTTCAGGACTTTATTGGAAAATTACTAAATCTACTTAAAGATTCCCTTTGAGACAAAAGCACTAAAAACCTCCAAGTGGCAACTGGTCATGAAAATTCTAGGTTATCTTCTAGCAACAACATATCCTCCAAGAAAGAAATATTGGGAACAGTAGCTACCAGACTAAAGTAGATACAATATTGTATGAAGTTTTTTAAAAATTTCACCAAAGGCAAGTTTACCAAAAGAAAGACACTCTCATCAGTTCAACATGCCTCCTAAAGAATTTCACAGCAATCTTTAATCATCTCAGAGATTCTACAAGGGGGAAAATAGTCATTAATAATAATACTTTTTATGTATCATTTTATAGTTAACAAATTCATTACTCACTACAGCTGTGAAGTAGATACTGCCAGTAATATTATCTTCATTTTACAGATGATGAAACTGAGTCCTGGAAATCCATAGAACTAGAATTCATAATAGCTATTCATATTTTCTCATTCTACATTCCATTTTCTCCATGTTACCTTGTATTTATAGGAAAGATATAACACCATAGATACATATCAAATATATGAAGCTATCCCTCATTCCTGGGATCAATCTCTACCACTTAGATAATCTTGCTCATTCAAAATTCAGCTCAAATGTCACCTTCTAAATTGCCTTCCCTATCCTTACATGTTCTGATAGAAAAAATTAATTTTCATAGATTATGACATGCTATATACATATAAGCCTTTAATCTAAAATTCACTCCTAAAACTCAAAGTCATAAAGAGAATTTTGATTATACATTTTATTAATATTCTATCTAAGATTGCATGTTTTAAATACTACCAAAAATAAAGGAAAATATGACCAAAGTTTAAGATATAATGTAGTCTACATTTCACATATGTGCAAGGATTCATGAATCCAAGGAATTCATGATGAAAAAACTATCCATGACCACAGAATGAACTGATACAGCCTAGAAATGGGAAATCCTAGGACCAAATCTGGCCTCAGACACTTCTTAGCTTTGTGACCCTGGGCAAGTCACTTACCTCCCATTGCCTAGCCCTTACTACTCTTCTGCTTTGCAACCAATATACAGTAGTGATTCTAAGAGAACATAAGGGTTTAAAAAAGAGAAAGAAAGAATTCATAGTCTGTATACAAATTGAAGCTTCATCTTTTTCACTTTATTTTCTCCATTAGTTTTTTTACTTGTTTATGTCATTTGCATCTTCTTTTACAAAATGATGAAAATAGAAATAAAAATAAATAAATATATATGTTGCTATCCATCCATATATGGGCAAGTATTTATTTGGATTTAGAAAAATCGCATCTCACCTTCTATTGAGGTTTTCCCATCATAACAACATTAAAAAGAATCGCTGAACCAAAAGTTTTGTGGCATAAGCGGAAAAGTAGTAATTCCAAAGTCAAGGGCCCGGCATTAAAATCCTACCTCTGATACTTACTATATGTGCAAACTTGGAAAAGTTACTTAACTTTCCTGGGTCAGTTTCCTTAGATGTAAAATAAGAATATTGAACTAATTGGCCTTTGAGGCCTATTCTAGTTCAAACTTGTGATTTTATGGTGAAATAATTGGGAGGGAATGAAGAATAATTTTAAATCTAGGACTAATGCAGAAAAAAAACCTAAATAGACTTTGAAATTATAGGAAAAATATTTAATTTTTAGTATAGTAAAAGTGCAATAATTCATTACACATAAAGAAGACTGAATACTATCTCCTAAAATAACAAAAGCATTTGTTTGAGTTACAGATTGGGGATTAAATTAAAAAGTTCTACACTGAATAAAACAAAATTAATTGGATAAAATTTAGTAGAAAGAAATGAAACAGCATATGTTTTAAAATTTAAAACAATGGCAGAGGTATGGATATTCAAAAGTCCACGTGAACCAAATTAGAGAATGAATAGAGTTTTTCTTAATTCCCTTCACACAATCTATAATCCAACAAATTGGCACTGTAGTTCTTCACACATTGTACTCTTTCTCCTACTTCCATGCCTTTATTCCTCATACCTGGAATGTACCTTTTACTCACCTTTACCTCTTAGGAAATATTGCTCTTTCAAAATTCAGTTTTAATTCCACCTTCTAAAATGTCTTGTATATCCTTACATGTTCATATGATTGTCTTCTCTGATTAATATAAGCTCCAGGACAAGGGACACTGCTTCATCCTTGTCTTTGAATCCTCGGTGTTTAGCACAGTGCCTGACAAATTATAGATGCTTAAATAAATGATTGCTGATTGTCTGACAGCAGGCAAAAATGTTAATAAACTATAGGTTGTATTATCAGAGGCCCCATGTATAGAAAGAGAAAAATGATGGCCCTGCATTATTTTTTGCCATGGCCAAATAGCTGACAGCCCCACATTGGGGGTCTTCAAGAAGAGATTTCATACCCTTTGCCATTGGTGCTGCACTAGAGATAATGTGCAGGATGAAGTGGTTGGCCTGTGAGGGTTCCTTTTCAAACATGAGATATTCTGGTACCTCAGTTGGTGCTGTTGAATCTAAGAACTTAACTTTCAACAACTTGGACCAATTTATCAATTATCTTAAATTAGAGATGGCTAGATGATATGCTAATAGATGGAAAGCTAGGTTTGGAGTTAGAAAGACCTGATCTCAAAGTTGACCCCAGACATTTATTAATTGAGTGACCATATGAAAGTCACTTAACTTTTCTGTTTGTCTCAGTTTCTTCATCTGGAAAAATGTAGATAATAATAGCACCTATCTCATAGGGCCATGGTGAAGCTCAAATGAGATAAAGCATTTAGCACAATGCTTGCCACAAGGTAGATGCAATAGATACTTATTTCCTTTCTGACGTAAATTCTAGGAAAATTATTCTATTAATCTCAGATTCATACATACTATATTTTTATATGACATGAATATAAAATAATTTGACTTTTGTCATTTCCCTCAGGCCAATCATGCAATTTCCTCCTAATCAAGGGATCAGACTTCAGACTTCCTAAAGACATAAAAATATGCATCTAGGATGATCTAATTAGAAATAAGAATAATATATTCTCTGATACTGTTATAATTGCAATGCCCAAGAACAGCAACTTGTGAAAACAAGGTGAAAATAATTATTTACCCTTCTCAAGAATGATGTTGATGACTTCTCAAACCCACACAATGAAATCGTTGAAATTTAGATTTTTATGCACTAAGAAAGACATTGCAAAGTATTCAAGAAGCTTAGCAAGCAATCCTTTTATGTAACAAGCCTTAGGAACAAGAATGTTGGTTTTGTATAGTAAAACAGAAACATTTTAAAAGTGAAAAAGGGAGAAGGCTGATCTAATGATTACACCAGGGACCTGCTTCCCCTTCTCAGCTCTGACTACTGACTTGCTTGTGTCAAATTAGACAAGTCCTTTAATCTTTCTGATCTGCCATCCAACCAAAGACTAGAACAATAATTAATTGTTATGCCCCATAGGAAATTTGCGAGGATAAATTTTGCTTCACTACTTTGAAATAATGAGACAAAAGGTTCCAATAAAATGTCAAAGAATATTGTTTTCTATGGGGAAAAAAATAAGCAAAAATACCTAATGACCTTTCCTTAGAACAGTTGCACTCAGAACTAAAATGTAATCCTTTACCATTTTAAAAGTTCATGTAAAAAGCTGTTTGTTTTACTGATTGATTTTCTATGAAAAGGATGATATGTCCTATGCTCATATTACAATAGATTTTTTTCCTGTATCTTGTCTAGGTAACTCTCAATGGGAAAACTTGCTCTACCAAAGAAGATGGATAAAATCTCTGCAATTTAGTCTTAAAGATTTGAATCGAGGTCTTGAAAAGTGCAATTGACTTTCTCAGGGTAAGGCAGTATCTATCTGAGGTAGGACCTGAACACCGTATGGCTCTTCATTTAGTTCTCTATCCACCGCACCACATTGCCTCTCTCATAAACATATAAAAATCCATCTAACATTATTAACTTGATGCAAAGAAATTTTAATTTTTTTTGATGTTTCATTGTTTCTATTTAAATTTCTTACTTTCTTACATTAAAATACCCAGTTAACTCTCTCCATCACCTCCTCTCCATCCATAAGAGAAGGCATCCTTTTACAAAAAAATAAATTTATATATAAAACTAGGTTTTATTTATTTCTATTTACCAGTTCTTTCTTTGGAGATAAACATCTACAAGTCATTCTTCAAAGAATATTTCTACTGCTACATAAAATATATTCTCTTGGTTCTGCTCATTTCACTCTTCATAATTCCATGTAGGCCTTTCAATATTTTTTCCAAAATTAACCTGTTTGTCATTTCTTATGATGCAGTAGCATTTCATCACAATCACATGCCACAATTTTTAAACATTCCCCAAATGGTGGCTATACTTTCAATTTCCATTTAATTACTTCCTCAAAGAGAGCTGATATGAATATTTTAAAAATATAGGTTCTTTTTATTTTCCCTCATCACTTTGAGAAATGAACCTAGTAATGTTATTGCTGTGTCACAAGTTATAAATTTGTTAACTATTTGAGGAAAATTCCAGATGCTCTCCCAAATGGTTAAATTGGTTCACAGTTGCACCATCAGTATATCAACATCCTCATTCTTCCATATCCCTTCCAACATTTGTGATTTTTGTCCTTATATCATTTAAGTCAGTCTTATAGGCAAGAGAAATCTCAGAGTTTTTGATTCACATTTCTCTAATCGTGATTTAGAATATTTTCATATAGCTTTGATATCTAAATACTGTCCATATCACTGACCATTTCACAATTGGAGAATGGTTCATATTCTTATGTTTGACAAAATTCTTTATATATTTTAGATAGGAATCCTCTATCCAAGAAAGTGACTATAAATTTTTCCCCAATTTACTACTTTTTTTTTCTAATTTTGACTACATTAGTTTTTTTGTGTACAAAAACTTTTTTAATTTAATTTGTTCTTTTTGATGGTAATTCTGGAAATCCAAATTCATCATATCTGTGCTGGCCAATTCTCTTCACTTACAAATTTATTATAGAATTACTGTATCATTTTGGGAAGTTAAGTGACAAAGTTGATTGGATGCTGAACTTTTAGTCTAGGAAGACCTCAGTTCAAATTTAGCTTTATAAACTTTCTAGCTTTTTGACTTTGGATAAGGCACTTAATGTCAATTTGCCACTGGAGAAGGAAATGGCAAACCACTCCAGAATCTTTGCCATGAAAACCCCGTGGCCAGAATGGAGTCATGAAAAAAGGACATGATTGAAAATAACTGCGCAACAACAATATCTTACTCTGTTGTGAAAATAAATTTCTTGAGTGTTTAGGCTAATGCCCAAGGCCTGCCTTCAACTTTTTCTGCCTTATCTATTCTACTTTAGGTTTCACTACTGCCCAGTATAGACTCTCAGCTCTTTTTCCTAGAAAAAATTCACTTTTATCTCTCTGACATTGCTTTTACTGCACAATCAAGGACAAATAATCCTCCCTCTCTCTTACATTAATACAAATAAGAAATGCCATTACAAACTTTCTACATTAGTTGAAGTTAGAAACTATTGTTTTTATTTTAATTTACTTCTCCCACCTCTTTGCATTCCTAGATACCTAGCACAGTGCTTGGGATATGGTATATAATTAACACATGTTAAATTGAATTGACAAAGTTGCAAACATAATGAAGACGGAAAATAAAATAATTGATGGAATTTTTATTTTTATTTAAGCTCCAAATTTTCTCCCTGTTTTGAGTCTTTCACCTATTTGGAAAGCAAGAAACATGACACCCACTATACATATGAAATTGTGCAATAAATATTCTCTCATTAGCCATGTTCTAGAGCAAAGCAAGAAACGTAAAGAAATAAAAAAATAGACTTCAATCTGCATTCTGAGTTCGTCAGTTCTCTATCTGAAAACAGAGAGTATTTTAAATCATGTATCATTTGAAATTGTAGTATAATATAAAGTATTGATCAGATTTACTGTTGAAGTTTATTATCTTTACAATATTGCTGTTACTCTGTATATTGATCTCCTGGCTCTCATTGTGCATCAGTCTATATAAATATTCTTAGGTTTGTGTTTTTCTTCCCCTTCTTCATTTCTTACAACATCTGATCACTTTCACATACTATCTCTTGTTTAGTCTTTCTTGAATTGATGAGCATCACCTCAGTTTCCAATTCTTTGCCACCAAAAAAAAATCTGATGCAAATATTTTGGTACATATGGATCCTTTCCATTTTTCTTTGATCTCCTTGGATTCCAGATGTACTAGCATTATTGTTGGGGTAAAGAATATGTACATTTTATAGAATTTGAGGCATATTTTTTTTAATTTTAAACATTATTTTATTTGGTCATTTCCAAACATTATTCACTGGAAACAAAGATCATTTTCTATTCCTCCTCGCCCCCCCTCCCACCACCTTTCCCTTTCCCATAGCCAACGCACGATTCCACTGGTTATCACATGTGTTCTTGACTCAAACCCATTTCCCTGTTGTTGGTATTTGCATTAGAGTGTTCATTTAGAGTCTCTCCTCAGTCATATCCCCTCAACCCCTGTAGTCAAGCAGTTGCTTTTCATCGGTGTTTTTACTCCCACAGTTTATCCTCTGCTTGTGGATTGTATTTTTTAGATCCCTGCAGATTGTTCAGAGACATTGCATTGACACTAATGGAGAAGTCCATTACCTTCGAATGTACCAAAGTGTATCAGTCTCTGTGTACAATGTTTTCCTGGTTCTGCTCCTTTCGCTCTGCATCACTTCCTGGAGGTTGTTCCAGTCCCCATGGAATTCCTCCAGTTCATTATTCCTTTGAGCACAATAGTATTCCATCACCAACATATACCACAATTTGTTCAGCCATTCCCCAATTGAAGGGCATCCCCTCATTTTCCAATTTTTGGCCACCACAAAGAGTTCAGCTATTAATATTCTTGTACAAGTCTTTTTCCTTATCATCTCTTTGGGGTACAAACCCAGCAGTGCTATGGCTGGATCAAAGGGCCGAGAGTCTTTTATCACCCTTTGGGAATAGTTCCAAATTGCCCTCCCGAATGGCTGGATCAATTCACAACCCCACCAGCAATGAATTAGTGTCCCCACTTTGCCATATCCCCTCCAGCATTCATTACTTTCCATAGCTGTCATGTTAGCCAATCTGCTAGGTGTGAGGTGATACCTCAGAGTTGTTTTGATTTGCATCTCTCTGATTATAAGAGATGTAGAGCACTTTTTCATGTGCTTATTAATAGTTTTGATTTCTTTGGCTGAGAACTACCTGTTCATGTCCCTTGCCCATTTATCAATTGGAGAGTGGCTTGATTTTTTGTACAATTGATTTAGTTCTTTGTAAATTTGAGTAATTAAACCTTTGTCAGAGGTTTTTATGAAGATTGTTTCCCAATTTGTTGCTACCCTTCTGATTTTAGTTACATTGGTTTTGTTTGTACAAAAACTTTTTAATTTGATGTATTCCAGATTATTTATTTTGCATTTTGTAACTCTTTCTAAGTCTTGCTTGGTTTTGAGGTCTTTCCCTTCCCAAAGGTCTGACATGTATGCTATTCTGTGTTCACCTAATTTTCTTATAGTTTCCTTCTTTATGTTCAAGTCATTCACCCATTTTGAATTTATCTTGGTGTAGGGTGTAAGGTGTTGATCTAAACCTAATCTTTCCCACACTGTCCTCCAATTTTCCCAGCAGTTTTTATAAAATACTGGATTTTTGTCCAAAAAGTTGGGATCTTTGGGTTTGTCATATACTGTCTTGCTGAGGTCGCTTGCCCCCAGTCTATTCCACTGATCCTCCTTTCTGTCTCTTAGCCAGTACCAGATTGTTTTGGTGACCACTGCTTTATGATATAGTCTGAGATCTGGGACTGCAAGACCCCCTTCCTTTGTATTTTTTTTCATTGTTTCCCTGGATATCCTTGATCTTTTGTTCTTCCAAATGAACTTTGTTATGGTTTTTTCTAAATCAGTAAAAAAAATTTTTGGAAGTTCCATGGGTATGGCACTGAATAGATAGATGAGTTTGGGTAGGATGGTCATTTTTATTATATTGGCTCGTCCTACCCATGAGCAGTTAATGTTCTTCCAATTGTTCAAGTCTAGTTTTAGTTGTGTGGAAAGTGTTTTGTAGTTGTGTTCATATAGTTCCTGTGTTTGTCTTGGGAGATAGATTCCTAAGTATTTTATTTTGTCTAAGGTAATTTTGAATGGGGTTTCTCTTTCTAGTTCTTGCTGCTCAGCTGTGTTGGAATTATATAGAAATGCTGATGATTTATGTGGGTTTATTTTGTATCCTGCAACTTTGCTAAAGTTGTTGATTATTTCGATTAGCTTTTTGGTTGAATCTCTAGGATTCTTTAAGTAGACCATCATGTCATCTGCAAAGAGCGATAATTTGGTCTCCTCCTTGCCTATTTTAATGCCTTCAATTTCTTTTTCTTCTCTAATTGCTACTGCTAGTGTTTCTAATACAATGTCAAATAATAGAGGTGATAATGAGCATCCTTGTTTCACTCCTGATCTTAATGGAAATGGATTTAGTTTATCCCCATTGCAGATGATATTATTGATGTTTTTAGATATATACTGTTTATTATTTTTAGGAACGATCCTTCTATTCTTATGCTTTCTAGTGTTTTTAATAGGAATGGGTGTTGTATTTTATCAAAGGCTTTTTCTGCATCTATTGAGATAATCATGTGGTTCTTGTTGGTTTGCTTGTTGATATGGTCAATTATGTGGATAGTTTTCCTAATATTGAACCAGTCCTGCATCCCTGGTATAAATCCCACTTGATCATGGTGGATGACCCTTCTGATCACTTGCTGGAATCTTTTTGCTAGTGTCCTATTTAAGATTTTTGCATCT
Organism: Monodelphis domestica; assembly: GCF_027887165.1. Taxonomy (NCBI): domain Eukaryota; kingdom Metazoa; phylum Chordata; class Mammalia; order Didelphimorphia; family Didelphidae; genus Monodelphis; species Monodelphis domestica. Next base: position 84,853,656 of record NC_077228.1, on the reverse strand, counting down.
ATATTCATTAGGGAGATTGGTCTATAATTTTCTTTCTCTGTTTTTGACCTGCCTGTCTTTGGAATCAGTCCTATGTTTGTGTCATAAAAGGAGTTTGATAGAACTCCCTCTTTGCTTATTATGTCAAATAGTTTGTATAGTATTGGAGTTAGCTGTTATTTGAATGTTTGATAGAATTCACTGGTGAATCCATCAGGCCCTGGGGATTTTTTCTTAGGAAGTCCTTTGATGGCCTGTTGGATTTCATTTTCTGATATGGGATTATTTAAGAAATCTGTTTCTTCTTCTGTTAGTCTAGGCAATTTATATTTTTGTAAATATTCATCCATATCACCTAGGTTGGTATATTTATTACCATATAGTTGAGCAAAGTAGTTTTTAATGATTGCCTTAATTTCCTCTTCATTGGAGGTAAGATCCCCTTTTCATCCTTGATGCTGTTAATTTACCTTTCTTCTTTCCTTTTTTTAATTAGATTGACCAGTACTTTGTCTATTTTGTCTGTTTTTTCAAAGTACCAGCTTCTAGTCTTGTTTATTAGCTCAATAGTTCTGTCACTTTCGATTTTATTAATTTCTCCCTTAATTTTTAGGATCTCTAGTTTGGTTTTCTTCTGGGGTGTTTTAATTTGTTTATTTTCAAGTTTTTTGATTTGCATTTCCAATTTCTTGATCTCTGTCCTCCCCAATTTGCTAATATATGCACTCAGGGATATGAATTTTCCTCTAAGTACTGCCTTGGCTGCATCCCATAAGGTTTGAAAGGATGTCTCGCCATTGTCATTTTCCTCAACAAAATTATTAATTGTTTCGATGATTTCTTCTTTAACTAACCGATTTTGGAGTATCATATTATTTAGTTTCCAATTAATTTTTGATTTGGCTCTCCATGTACCCTTACCGATCAATATTTTTATTGCCTTGTGATCTGAAAAGGCTGCATTTATTATTTCTGCTTTTCTGCATTTGAGTGGCATGTTTCTGTGACCTAGTATATGATCTATTTTTGTGAATGTGCCATGTGGTGCTGAAAAGAAGGTGTATTCCTTTTTGTCCCTATTTATTTTTTCCATATGTCTATTAATTCTAATTTTTCTAAGATTGCATTCACCTCTTTTACCTCTTTCTTGTTTATTTTTTGGTTTGATTTATCTAAATTTGATAGTGGTTGGTTCAAGTCTCCCACTAATATGGTTTTACTGTCTTCAACTCCTTCAATTCTCCTAGTTTCTCCATTGAAAATTTGGATGCTATTCCATTTGGTGCATACATGTTGATTAGTGATATTTCCTCATTGTCTATACTCCCTTTTAACAGAATATATTTACCTTCCCTATCCCTTTTGACCAGGTCTATTTGTGCTTTGGCTTTGTCAGATATTATGATTGCAACTCCTGCCTTCTTTCTATCATTTGAGGCCCAAAAGGTCTTACTCCAACCTTTAATTCTAACCTTGTGAGTATCAACCCACCTCATATGTGTTTCTTGAAGACAACAAATGGTAGGGTTTTGGGTTCTAATCCAATCTGCTATTTGTCTACATTTTATGGGTGAGTTCATCCCATTCACGTTCAAAGTTATGATTGTCATTTGTGGATTCGCTGGCATTTTGATATCTTCCCCTAGTTCTGACCTTTCTTCTTTAGCTATCTCCTTTTGAACCAGTGATTTACTTTAGGTCAGTCCCCATAGTCCCCTCCCTTGAGATGCTTCCCTTTCTAGCCTCTCCCTTTTTATGGTCCTTTCCCCTCCCCCCTCTCCTTCCCTCCCTTTTTATACTCCCTCCCCCCTCCCCCTTCTTAATTTTCCTTTCTTTCTTGCCCTGTTGGATAAGATAGAATTCAGGATCCCACTAGATCTAGATGTTCTTCCCTCTCAGATTTCATTTCACTCAGAGTAAGGTTTACGTAATTCCACTTCACGCTCTCTTCCTCTCCTTCTTATATGAGAGTTCTTCCCCTCCCCTTCCCATGTGTATCTTTATATGGGAAAGATTATTCTACTACGTCCCCCCCATTTCTTGAAGTAAATCTTAGTTTTATCAATGGTTCCCCCACTCCCTTTTTCCTTTCTTTGCCCCCACTTTCCCCAAATCTTCTTAATGCCCCTATCTTTCCCTATGCATGTTTCTTCTAACTACTCTTATGATGCATACAATTTTTGAGAGTTACACAAAACATTTTCCCCACATATTAATATATATAATTTGATGTAAATGTAGTCCTTATCTAAGAGAGTTTGACTTAAAGAAAAAGATAAGATTTATCTCCTTTTCCCTTTCTTTCATATTTAACTTTTCATGTTTCTCTTGCTTTCTGTGCTTGGATATCAAATTTTCCACTAAGTTCTGGTCTTTTCTTAGCAAGTGCTTGGAAATCTTCTATTTTGTTGAATGCCCATACTTTCCTCTGGAAGCATATAGTCAGTTTTGCTGGGTAGTTGATTCTTGGTTGGAGACTCAGCTCAATTGCCTTTCTAAATATCGTGTTCCATGCTTTGCAGTCTCTTAATGTGTTAGCCACTAAGTCGTGTGTAATCCTTATGGGAGCCCCCCTATATCTGAAGCTCCTCTTCTTGGCTTCTTGTAGCATTTTCTCCTTTTCTTGGAAGCTCTTGAATTTGGCAATTACATTCCTAGGGGTTGTCTTTTGGGGATTTAGTATATAGGGTGTTCTCTGAACCCTTTCTATTTCTATTTTGCCCCCTTGCTCCAGAATGTGTGGGCAATTTTCTTTTATAATCTCCTGTAGAATAACATCGAGTTTATTGTTTATCTCTGGTTTTTCTGGGAGACCGATAATTCTGAGGCTGTCTCTTCTTCCTCTGTTTTCCAAGTCTGTGACCATTTCAGTGAGATATTTCATGTTTTATTCTAATTCATTAATTGTTTGGCTTTGCTTTATTGATTCTTGCTGTTTTATGATCTCACTTTCTTCGAGTTGCTTAATTCTGGTCATTAGGGACTGGTTTGGCTTTTCAGCTTTGTCTGCCCTTCTATTGGATGCTTCCAGCTCTTTTTCCAATGGAACAGTCTTATCTGTCAGACTGCTGATCTCTTTCTCCCATTTTTCTTTCCAGGTTTCCATCTTTTGGGTAAGTTCCAGTTTGAGATCTTCCAGAGCTTGTTGATAGTTTCCATTTTGGGAGGCATGTTCTGATTTTTTCTGGATTTCTTCCTCATTCTCTTCTTTTCCTTGGGTACTTCCACCATAAAAGTTTTCAATAGTCACCTTTTTCCCTTTCTTCCTAGAGCCTTGATTTTGGGCCATGTGAGCCATCCCTTTGGTGGTTTTATTCCCCTTTCCTTTTTGGTCTGGGGTCAGGGTGATATGGGCGGGTTTTCTGTGAATTTAGGTTGCCTCAGACTAGTTCTTCCCAGCCTCCGAGGTTTCTTAGTGTGCTGGGCCCCTGATCACAGCCAAACTGCCCAGGTGTTCAGCTCCACCCAGATAATCAGCGTGTGGTCTACCCCTGGTGTTTAGCTCCACCCAGATGCTCAGCGCAACTGCCCCGAGTATGGCTCCCTGGGCCCCCTGTGCTCAGCGCAGGATTCTCCCATGAAACCGCCCTAAGATGTTTTTTCCTGGCAGTCCCCAGATCCCAAGGACCCTGGAGTGCCCCCCCAGACAGAGACATTCCCCACTCACTCGCTGTCCCAGTGAGCGTCTCTGGTAGCTCACTCTGGTTTGGTGGGGGAGGTGTGGGGGGGGAAGGGTGGCTCAGTTCACGTTTCTGTGCAAGCTTTACCTCCTTATTATAGTGTGGAAATGTTCAAACCCCATGTACCTTCACCTTTGTGGGGTACTGGGGAGTACTGGGGAATTGTTCTGTTCCTCCAAAGGTGATTTTTATGCTCCTTTGATGTAGTCTATTTCGTTCGGTCCCGGGGAGAGGAAGCATGTGGCGTCTATATTGCAGCCATGATTACCCGGAAGTCTCTTGAGGCATAATTTTAAATTGTTCTCCAGAATGTTGGACTGATTCATAGTTCCACATATGACTCCTTAGTGTATTTATTTTCCCAATTCCCTCATCCACTTCCCATTTTCCTTTTCGGTCATTTTAACCAATATGATGGGTATGAGGAGATGTTTCAAAAGGATTTCAATTTGCATTTCTCTAATTTTGTTAAAGTAATTTATATATCACTTGATTAATAATTTTGATTTCATTTAAGAAAACTGTTTGTTCATGCTTTATGACCATTTACCAATTGAGGAATGGCTCCTTTTATTATAAATGTGTTTCAATTCTCTATATATTTGAGAAATGAGAACTTTATCAGAGAAACTTTGCAAATGTCTTCCTAGTTGCCTGTTTTTCTTCTACTTCTGGCTGCATTAGCATTTTGTTCAAAATCTTTTTTATTTTATATAATCAAAATTGCTGTTTTACCTCTTATATATCTCTCTTTCTCTTGTTTGGTCATGAACTTTTCCTTCATTCTGAGATAATTTCTTCCATGTTTCTCTAATTTACTCATGCTATAATCTTTTATATGTTACATTCACTCATTTACATTTTAGCTTGGTATGTTGTGTGAGATGTTGGTCCTTGAAGATGGTTTTGCTTTCCATTTTCCCCAAGAATTTATTTTTTATTAAATTGTAAGTTCTCCCCACCAGTAGCTGAGATATTTAGGAATAGATGACATTTTTCAAAAGCACTTTATGTTTTACATGACATTTTACATGTATAGACTTAAAGATGCATTAGACATTGGGGATACCTTGCATTATTTCTATTACTCTTGTTCTAGCATCCTCTTCCAGGCCTCTGTCCCAAGATCCATGAAAGAACACAAGATACCCTTATATACGAAGTGTCAAATGAAAGTCCTGAGTGAATGAATATCGTCTTAATTACTACAGAGAGAGAAAGAGAGAGAGAGAGAGAGCTCAGGACATGAACCAACTTAATAACATCTTTGTGTGTGTGTGTGTGTGTGTGTGTGTGTGTGTGTGTGTGTGCATATTTTCTTTTGACTATTTACTAAGCTTGTGTTTTCTGAGCAGTGATAACTTTTTTAAAAATTTATAACATTTTTTAATTTGGTCATTTTCAAACATTATTCCTTGGTTACAAAAATTTGGTCATTTTCAAACATTATTCCTTGGTTACAAAAATTTTTTCTATTCCTCCCTCCCCTCCCTCAACCCCTCCCATAGCAGATGCATAATTCTACTGAGTATTACATGTGTCCTTGATCAGAACTCATTTCCCTATTGTTGGTTTTTGCAATAGGATGTTCATTTAGAGTCTACATCCCCAACCATATCCCCTCAACCCATGTGATCAAGCAACTGTTTTTCCTTGGTGTTTCTACTCCTACAGTTTTTCCTCTCAATGTGGATAGTGTTCTTTCTCATAGATCCCTCCAGGTTGTTCAGAATCACTACATTGCCACTAATGGAGAAGTCCATTACGTTTGATTGTACCACAGTGTATCAATCTCTGTGTACAATGTTCTTCTGGTTCTGCTCCTTTCACTCTGCATCACTTCCTGGAGGTTGTTCCAGTCCCCATGGAATTCCTCCAGTTCATTATTCCTTTGAGCACAATAGTATTCCATCACCAACATATACCACAATTTGTTCAGCCATTCCCCAATTGAAGGGCATCCCCTCATTTTCCAATTTTTGGCCACCACAAAGAGTTCAGCTATGAATATTCTTGTACAAGTCTTTTTCCTTATTATCTCTTTGGGGTACAAACCCTTCAGTGGTATGGCTGGATCAAAGGGCAGACAGTCTTTTATCGCCCTTTGGGCATAGTTTCACATTGCTCTCCAGAATGGTTGGATCAATCCACAACTCCACCAGCAATGCATTAGTGTCCCTACTTTGCCACATCCCATTCAGCATTCATTACTTTCCTTTGCTGTCATGTTAGCCATTCTGCTAGGTGTGAGGTGATACCTCAGAGTTGTTTTGATTTGCATCTCTCTGATTATAAGAGATGTAGAGCACTTTTTCATGTCCTTATTAATGGTTTTGATTTGACTGAAAATTGCTTATTCATGTCCCTTGCCCATTTATCAGTTGGGGAATGGGTTGATTGCAGTGAAACTCTTAACTGAAACTATCAGTGAGCTTATAGTTTTATAGATAATGTTCATCCAGTTGAGTTTCTATACTTTTAGAAAAGATATATTATACTTCTGAAAAAACCCTCAAGGATATGATAGTGTAGACCTCTATTACTGTATTTAATAGTAAAAGTAAAAAATCAGAAAGAATAACTCTTGTTTCCCCACATGCTCATTCACTTTCTGCTTTTCTTTTACCCCCTTCAGCAATTCTACAAGGTTCAAAGATTAGTGCCACCAGGCAGCAGGGGGAAGAAATGTCTTGTCTCCCCAACAATGACTGACCTAAAAACTCTTGAGAGTGAGAAAATTTAATAAAACATCCATGGAACACATAGAAGATAGCACTTTTCCTATATAAAAATGGGATGGTAAAAGGTCATTTTGGGCTCTATTGTTGTACCTTCAGACCTGTTGCTGGATGGCAGTGGTGTGTGACCAAAATTATTGTTCCTTAGATTCAATGTACAAACTAAGAGCAGCATGTTCATCACAGAAGATCCTAGGGAAAAAATCTAAATTTCTTAGAGGATTGGTATTTAGTTCTTTAGTAGAGGTGAAATTTAACTCTAGAGATAGCCTATAATAAATTTCATTAGAAAACATATGTTTTGTTCATGAGCTGTCTTTAATCTATACATTTTAGCCACAGGTTTCTATCATCAATCTAGAATGGCTGGCAAAATGGGGCAGGGAAAATGGAAAGGAAGTGGTGCATTATACTTAAAGTACCAAAAAAAAAAAAAGAAATTAATTGTGGACATTAAAGGTGGCAGAAACATGGATAGACAAAAGAACATGACCCTACACTAACAAGTAGATTTCTTTTTGCATTTTTCATGCATTTATTAAGCATCTAGTATAATTTGCACTATGATAATATATACAGTAATTTCAGGATAGGAGTACTAAGAATTCAGAGAACTAGGGAAGTCTTTTTGTAGGAAATATCATTTGAGCTAAGTCTTGAAGGTATCTGGGGGTGTCTGGAGGCATATATGAGGTGCAAAATTTTGTAAGTGTGCCAAGGAAGACTGAAAAAAGTCATTGAGGTGGGCGGGAAATAGGAGAGGGAAAAGAAAAAATCATTTATCAAACATTTATTATTTGCCAGGTACTATGCTAAATAAACCTTTTTTTTTCAAGTATTATACCATCGGATCATCACAACAGTTCTGGAAGGTTACTATTATGATGAAAATTTTGTAGCTTTTCGAGAGACAAATAGCTAATAAGTGTCTGAATTGAGATTTGAATACATGGTGTTTTTTTTTTTTCTAAGTCCAAACCCAGTGTTCTATCCATTAAACAATCCCCTACTTGCCTCAATGATAGATTAAATTAAAATACACAGGAAATCAATTAGACTGACTATAACATCGAATGTAAAAGATGAAAAGAAATAGAAAATTTGCACAAATTGGTTAAAGTCAGATTCTAAAGGGCATCCCTGGTGACAGCAGAAGTGCTACTGGAAGGCTGGTCTACACCACAATACCTTCCCCACTGGGACATTACAGTCATTTTGTATGGATAAAATATGATATCTATAGACTTCCCATTGATATACAAATGTCACCAAGAAAATTTAGCACATTATCTAATTCCAATGTAAATAACAAGATGCTTTATTAGGTATAAAACAGCTATGGACACTTCTATCAAATTAATGATAGAAGTGAGGGAGAGAGAGACAGAGAGACAGAGACAGAGAGGGAGAGAGAGACAGAGAGGCAGAGACAGAGAGAGAGCCAGAGAAAGAGACAGAGAGAGCCAGAGAGCCAGAGCCAGAGCCAGAGAGCCAGAGAGAGAGAAAGAGAGACAGAGACAGAGACAGAATGAGACAGAGAGACAGAGACAGAAAGTCAAAGAGAAAGAGAGAGAGAAGAGGGGGAGAGAGAGACAGAGAGAGAGACAGAGACAGAGAAAGACAGAGAGAGACAGAGAAACAGAAAAAGAGAGAAGAAGAGAGAAAGAGAGAGAGAGGGACAGAGAGACAGAGAGACAGAGACAGAGAGAGAGAGAGGCAGAGAGACAGAGAGACAGAGACAAAGAAAGAGACAGAAGCAGAGACAGAGGGCGGAGAGAGAGAGACAGACAGAGACAGAGAAACAGAGACAGACAGAGACACAGAGAGAGAAAGAGAGGAGAGAGAGAGAGGAGAGAGAGAGAGAGAGAGAGAGAGAGAGAGAGAGAGAGAGAGAGAGAGAGAGAGAGAGAGAGAGAGAAAGAGAGAGAGAGAGAGAGAGAGAGAGAGAAAGAGAGAGAGAGAGAGAGAGGAAGAGAGAGTTGGGTCCAGAAGTAATTTCCATGCACTCCCTAGAACTATCCATATCATGAGAGAGACTGTACCAGTAACTAGCAGTACATCCATCTGAGACACGAGAAAGAACAAACTAGACACTTGAAGAAAGACGTTTTTTAGATCCTATGTGGAGAAAAGTGTCCTACAGGGACCTGAAGAGGGCTATATACGTCTAGAGAACAATGTGAGGATACCAGAAAGGGAGAAAAGGGCTGGAACCTTATAGAGTTGGACACATGTTCTCTCTAAACTTCAAGCAACTTTTCCCTGCACTCGGTAAGTATGTGTGGGAGAGGGTGACCCTTACTTTGGGGTAAGTCACTTTTGGACCAATTGTTCTTAATTGTATTGCCCTAATAAGAGTCCTTGAATTGGGTGGGTTGGTAATCGCTGGGGAGCACAAAATATCAAGGTTCAAAAATGGCTGTTCTGAAAACCAGCTTTGGCTTCTCCATTTTATCCCTAGCTTCCTAAAGGGAGAAGGAGCCAGACACCCCTTGCAAACCTGGATTGCTAGTCCAGCGTGAGCTGGAGTGCCGGAGGTGTTATTCCACTGGTATTAGCAGAAAACTGATTTTTGAGACAACAGCAATTGAAACAGCAATGTTTGTGTAGAAGAGCTGACCCAAGCACTGGCCATAGCCAAGAAAGGAGAGAGTAAGACTAGGCACTGGACTGCACTGGAGCCCTCAGAGGGGCAGCACAAGGCCTTTGGTTCCTGGATTCTTGCAAGAATAAAAGGAACAAGAAGATCACTCTCCCAATTGGGAAAGAGAGAAGGAGAAAACAACGCAGTTACATTGCTAAAGATCAGTAGGGCACAGGATAGCTTTTGATTTTCCTTCTGTCCTTTCCTGTCTCCCCTTCATATTGGTTCCCTGCTGCACTACAAGTGATTAGTGGAAGAAAAGCAGTTGGTGTCATTCAGCAATCTGTGTCTTCCTTGTACCTGTTGGATGGCCTCTCATTCATGTCAGCATTTTAGGCATGTTATGAAATAATGCTAAGAGTGTCAACATCAAAATTCTGGGCTTCCTGCCAGCTGCTTGCTTGTCTTTCTCTCTCTCATACAGTGCTGAGGATGCATCTGCTATTTCCGACCTTGTTATTTTACTTTCCTTTCTTTGGCTTTCATATCTCGGGGCATGATCTCATTCTTAATATGATTTCCCAGCCACTTGCTTCAGTCTTTACATTTAAATGTAAAGGACCGGACTCTGGACCAAGAGTCAGGGAAATGATATTTTAAATCTTTGCTCTGCTGGAAACTAGTTGTGTGATCTTGGGTAAATCATTTCATTTCTTTGAGACTTAATTTTTCCATGAACATAATGAATATGTTTGACTAAAATGATGGTTTTTATACTCAGATAGAACCGTAGCTCTTAACCGTACATAAAGATACCTGCAGGGTTTACATTGACTTAGAAAACTATAAATTAACATTATCTGTGTTCTATTATATTTTTTGTTGTTGTTGAATATTTCTCAGTGACATTTTGGTACAGGTTGTATTCATAGTGTTGACTCAGAGTTGCAATGAAGCCTGGGAACTTCATGATTGATATGTATGAGCTAGATCAATGCTAAGGAAAAGCTGGACCTAAATGGGGAAACAGGGAATTCATCAAAGGACACTAACATTTATAGGGAAGTAAAACTTAAAATAATGTTTTTTTTAAATACATTTTTAAATTTGCTACTATCAACACATGAACTATTTCAGTGCATAATAATAAATGAAGTTAGTGCCTAGATATGGGGAAAGCCAGATGGCACAGCAGATAGAATCAGGAAGACCATTTACACTGAACCTCAGACACTTACTAAGCTGTATGACCCTGGGATAGTCACTTAACCCCATTTGCCTTGGTATCCCCATCTGTAAAATTAGCCAAAAAATTCCAAAGTGGGTCATGATGCATCAGACACAACAGAAACAACTGAAAAACAAGTGCCTAGATAGTGATAATCAGTTAAGACAGAAAGCCACCAGATGTTCAGCCTCTTCTCCCAGGCATTTCCCACACCAGTTGAGCTCTCCCCCAGCCTGGCTCCTCTTTCCTTCACTCCTTCCAGTAAATAGTCACTGCCTCATTGGTATAATATGTCCTAAGTTATTTCCCATCTGAGCTAGTGTCTCCCACTCACACCACTCAATTGAATTTGTCTCAATTATTTTTATATTATTTTCAAATTATAAATTAAAGTTTATTTGAGGACACACTTCAAGCTGCTTGATCCTAGTACCATAATTGCTCATTATAGCTCTGCTCTAAGGTTCCTCCCAGCTCTGACATTTTATAAGTCTAAGAGGTTTTAAAAGTTTGAGCAATTCATTCCAGCATCTTTGGGAAACAAATTTATGCCAAGAAAAAATTTAATTCTCTCTTTGGAGAAAAAGTTACAAAATTACGTGTCTATGTTTTACTGTTTCGGTAGTTTGGAAAAAATATACAAAATGAAAAAGCATCCACTGGGGTGAATGATTGAGGAAATAAATATTTTATGCCCTTTTTTCTATTCCTCAAAAGTTTCTTGCCTCTGTTTCTTTTATTTTCTTCATTTAAAAATATTACCATTTTACTTGTATCCTTTTTTCTCTCTTAGGTTTTAAATCTGCAGTGATATTATTATGGACTATAATTATCTATTCTGATTTTCCTTGTACAATAATTTCAACTCTTACTGGAATTTTTCTAGCCTTTATGCTTTTTATTCTAGTTCCTTACAAATAATTAGTAAATTCTATTTTCTCTTTTATTTCTATATTAATCATAAATGAAAATTATTCTCTTATATAATGCAAAGCATGCAATTACTAGGGATATTTTGGCACATATTGATATGCCAAGTTGCTCTGGAAAACTAATACATTTGAAAATGACAAAAGGAGAAGTGGAATATAATGATTACACTGGAGACCCAGATTCTATTCTCAGCTCTAGCTACAAATAAGTCCTTTAAATGTGTAAGATGGCAGTTCCTACTCACAGGATCCCTGTGACTGCGTAACTAGATATCCTGTTCCTTTTTTTTTTTTTTTAATGGGAGTCCCTCAAGAAAATTTTAGTATAAAACACTGAAAACACATACTAGTCCCATCTCTATTCTTGGCATGCTTTTTAATTAATTGACTCTATGTTCAAATACTTACAGCTAGTTTGATGTTTGCATATGAACTAAAGACTCCTAGGAAGGAGCTTGAAATCTTCCATTATATGAGTATTATTCCTGGTTCTATTATAAATTCCTGGATGATCATAACCTCATTTGTTTTTTCAATATCTCAGGAACCATCTGGAGAATGAAGAGTATTGTTACATGTCCCTTGGAAGCCAAAAAAGTGAGTGATATTTTGATATATATGTGTATATGTATATATGGTTTGCAATAAATAGCTTAGAAGGGATGCAAGTCATCCTTTCCTAATTCCATTGGTCTGAAATGTTCTGCTTTGAATATTAACTGGGAAAAGTAAATAAGAATAATAATAGATATATACAAAAAATACTATAATCTTTCACATCTTTTTTTTTTTAATATGTGAGATCACCTTTGAATTGTATTTACTAGTTTTACATAATTTGTCTTCAGGTTCAAGTATCAATTTGATACTTGTTCATTAATTCTTCCATCATGAAACCAACATGTGATGAACATTGCATTTTCCTCAAGTCAATTTATTATATTTCATAGGCTTTTAATTAAATTTAAACCAAGTGTGTTTGCAAGTCATTTAAATATACTTCTTTTTATCCTTTATTGCTTGGACACATTTCTTAACTTTCTGTGATGTGTAGTAAAGATTTTCATCTTCACTTGGGAATATCTGAAATTCTAGAACAAATCTGTTTCTCTATATAGTGGTATATTTGTCATAATTCACAACTACTTCAGTGACCTAAGACTTTAAGGTCCACTGGAATTTTTTTAATCCCCAAAATATGATGGATGTTTTAGCATATTATGAAAAGGGTCATATCTAGACCTCTTCACATAAAGTTCTGGCATTACACTGAATGAAAAAAATGAATTTCATCAGCAAGTATCATTTTTTCCTAGACTTTGTATTATCTTACATATGATGAGTTTTTTTCTTCTTGTTCATAGCAGCTGTATTTTACTGCTCTTGTCATTGTTTTTCTAACTTCAAGAAGCCTATGCCCCACTTAGAGAAATCAATAACAACCACTCAAGCTGCCAAGCCCCTCTGCTTCTTTTCTGAGAATTAATTACATTGTCTGGGAGAAATAGTTTGTCAGTTCTTAGAATGGTTTTGTTTGTGTGCTTGTTTGTTTTTAACATGTTACTTTGTGCTTTGGCGTGGCTGTTCCTGTATCCATGTGGGCTTGAATTATCCTCAAAAATGTTTGAATTATCCCAAACTAACAACGACTACAATATCTCTCACTCAGTGACTATTTAGGGCTATTTTTTCAAGCTACCATTTTTACACATTTCCCTGTATAAATATTCCATTAAAAACATAGGATTTAAAACACAACAAAATAGAACAATCAAATATAGAAAAATAGCCCAAATACAGAATTCTTCTGATAGAAAACAAACAATTTAATCTGGTCAAGGTCAGATATGCTGAGTCAATGTCCTGTCAAGGGAAGCACACATTCATGATCATACCTGTCAAAGAATTAAATCATATCAATGTTATTTTTGTCCTGAGTAATTTGATCACTGCTGCTACACACCATTCCTGATTAATAGACACTATAGTTCCATAGGAAATTCAATATATTATTTTTTCTTTCAACTTTTAAAAAAATTTTTTGAGTCATATTTTCTTCCTTTCTCCATTCCCAACCCACTGAAAAGACAAGCTAAATTATACCCATGCATATTACTTTTTCAAATGGTTTGTGCATTATTCCTTTACATGTACTCTGTGATCTGAATCAGACAGTCCAACTTACTGGGGCTCATATAAGATTCCATCATCTTGCCTTAGTCAAGTTATCTAATATGATGTACTTTACTCTTTCCATACTCTTAGAATCTCCAACTTCCTTCAAATTCAAATCATGCATTTTCTTCCTTCTGAGATTTGACACCTACATACATATAGGGAAAAGGGACAGGCAGACAGCCAGAGATGCAGTGGATGCAAAGCTGGCCTCAGAGTCAAGACAACCTAGAATCAAGTCCTGTTTCTAATGGATAATGGATATGTAACATGGGCAAGAAGCAACCTTTCACAGCTCAATGCTAAGGCCATAAATTGAAGAACAGATAATCATCTGCATTGTTAGGAGGAATTCCTATACTAATGAAAAGATGGATATATAATACTCCTTTCACTCTCTCTCTCTCTCTCTCTCTCTCTCTCTCTCTCTCTCTCTCTCTCTGTCTGTCTTTCTTATGTATATATTCTGTTTTATATATATATATATATATATATATATATTGGGTTTTTTAAACATATTCCTAATACCTAAACCATTTCCTACATTTATGTTTTGCTCCATTGAATAGCAAATGTGTGATTAATAAAATGTTTCATGTATGATTGGTAGATGGGCTATTCTAAAACCAGGTTTTCCATGTTTCACATCAATAAGTTGAAAAATAAAGCTTTATACCATAGAGATGTGTAAGAATTAAGCAGCCCATGGTGACAGGAAGTAGAAACCATAGAGACAGGAAGGAGGAACCATAGAGACAGGAAGTAAGGTAGAAAAAGGGTATAAAAGGGGCCAGAATTAGTTGGAGGGGGGGCAGGGGAAGGGGCTGTCATTTGCTGACAGTTGCTGACGGTGGTTGGCATTTAGTTGCTGGAATATAAAAGGTGAGCCTGAGCCTTTAGAGGGCTTTTGGCTTTAACTTTTAAAGGACTTTTGGCTTTAGCCTTTAGGGGGCTTTTTGGCTTTTGGGGTTTGGGATTTTGGTTTGGACATTTAGGTTTTGTTTTTTTCTTTCTTGATCTTTTTCGGGAGGTTGTTGGTCTTCATTGATAGACCTAATTGGGATTAGATTAAGTACTGATTGGGCTGGAATGGGTTGGAATTTTGTGTGGTGATTATTATTAGCAGTAGTTATAGGTAGATATAGGCAGTTTTTGGTAGTAATTATAGGTAGTTATAAAATAACTAGTATAGACATTAGGAAATTTTCTTTCTCCACTCCTTTCCTATATTTCCCTCCTTTACTATTTTCTTTCTATCTCTGTTTTAATAAATTGTTAAAAAACTGCTCTTTTATTTTTGTCAAAACTCCTAATTTAACACTTACACACACTTAATTCTAATAAATATCTAAGAAGAGTACCAGACTGAGTGAAGATGAAGAAATTCCAGGCAAAATCAACGTGGGTATTTTTTCCAGGTCATGTCAGCCCAGAGGGATATACAAAGGGCTCTGGGCACTGGAGAGAGAGCCCAGGCAAGAAATTCCAGGCAGCTTTCCATCACAGGGACAGTCAGGTCTGTGGTCTATAGCAATATCTTGAGTCAAAGAGCAAGAATGAGAATAAAATAGCAGCTGTGTTACTTTTAGTCCAGAAGCAGGGAGTATAAGCCAAACTTATGTCTTTAGTGCCATTCTAAACATTTGCTATCTCCCAGGTAGTTGACAAGAACTATGGCCAAAAGCTATTTGCTGGATTTTGAATAAGAGGCAAGTCTATAATTCCATCTCTTTGAACCTGCAGAGCTTTTGAGCTCATTGACAAAGGGGTGGAGCTAGAAGATATTTAATAGAGTTTGAACCTGGGGAAAAGCCAACAATTGTTATTGCCCAGACTCAAACTGGAATTGAGGAACTTCAAAACTTTTATCAAATGAAAAGCAAACAAAGCTAGATAAGAATGTTTTTAGAACACTGAAAATTTGTTTCTCTCTAACCTGAATATCCCTTAAAATCCAGAGAACACAATTCTCAATTCTCAGAGAAAACAAAGACTCAGAATAATATAGATCATCACCAAATAATGTCCCTAAATATCCTCAACAAATGTGAAAATCTTGTTTCAGTTCAGTAAAATATAAAATAAATAATAAAAATATAAAAAATAAAAAATAAAAATAATAAAAAAATAAAATATGAAATATAAATATAAATAATATAATAATATTAAATATTTATTAAATATTAAATAAAATATAAAATAATAAATATAAAAATAAAAATAATAAAAATAATAAATAAATAAAATAAAATAAAATAAAAAATAAAAAGTTTCAGTTCAGAAAATAGTAGTAGTAGTCTCTCAGTAACCAAGAATGACGATTGTCTTTGTGCGTTTTCATCTATGGATAGATGAGTGTGCACAAAGATACTTGTGTGTGAAGGAGATTTAAATGGAAGAGTTGATGCACAGAGACAGTCCCACTCTCTCGGCATTGGAAGCCTGGGTCTAGTGGCACGAAAAGTCATTACACCTGGAGACTTCCTCAGCTGCATTGGATGGCCTTGTTGTCTTTTGTGCTCCAACACGCCCTAAGCACTCCACAGTGCTTTGCTGCGTCGCCCTCTCAGCCGTTGAACCTTCTTCTTATTGGTTTCTTCCGTCTGTTCCGCCGAAGCAGTCTTCACATGCTGGGTGAGCAAAGCCTTAGTTCACCAGGGGTCTACGACCCGATGGCTACCCTCACGAGGTTTAGCCGGCCTGTCAAAGCTGTTGCCCGGGGTGTGGCTGCTGACTCAGTTATAAAATAAACAAAACACATAGGATTATGTAGTTTCTTTCAAATATTATAGAATGAAAGCCTTCCCACCCATTCCCAGATATTTGAACGAAGAATGTAGCCTGAGATTTACATTAGTACATCAAGACATTTAGTATAATGCAATCTTTTTTAATTTAATTCTATTAAATCATCATCTTCTGTCTTAGAATTAATGCTGAGTATCAGTTCCAAAGAAGAAGAGCAGTTAAGGCTAGGCAATGGGAGTTAAGTGACTTACTCAGGGTCACACAACTGAGGTGTATCTGAGGCTAGATTTATTCAGAAAATAAGGCAGGAAGAATGAGTATACCAAAAATATGTCAACAATGAGAGCTATGGTACAGCTATGGAGGCCCAAAACATGAACCCACAGGAAGAGAATAATTCCACAAAATCCACAAGCAAAGCCTCAAAGAAAGAATACAAATTGCCAAAAAAAAAAAAAAACTCTTAGAATTCCTAAAAATGCTATCATTCGTGTTGTTGTTGTTCAGTTGTTTCAGTCATGTCTGACTCTTCATGACCCCATTTAATGTTTCTCTTATCAAAGATTCTGAAGTGGTTTAACATTTCCTTCTCCAAATCATTTTACAGATTAGGAAACTGAGGCAAATATGTTTAAGTGACTTCCATCTCATAATATCTGAGACTGGATTTGAACTCAGATCTTTCTGAGTGCAGGCCCATGGCTCTATTCATTGCACCATGAACTTGCCCAATAATTTGAGATATTTCATGACTATATTACTTCAAATTTGAAGGATGATGATTTCGTAATATTGAACCCAAATAAAGGACAGCATGTACCATAGTAGAACGAGCACTGGATTTCCAGGATAAAGACCTGAATTCAAGCCCAGTCATTGACTTTAACTAGTCCTATGACCCTGGACTAGTCATTTATCTTCTGTATGCCTCAGTGTGCTGGGTTTGTTTGTTTGTTTTTTCACTAAAATGGGTAATATAAAATATTAAAACAAAATAATACTAACAAATTGATTTATAAGATGTAAAGTACTATATAAATGCTTTTATATAATCATCATCATCACTATCATCATCATAATTAGTGCTCTTTCTCATAGAAGTTTGATGCATATTATACATTTTAGAAGTGAAAGGTTTTAAAAGAGCTTATTTTCATGCTGCAGTGGCTCACCACCTCACTTCTCATAGAAAATGAAAGTGGGATGAGAATTAAACCGAAAGTTCATCTCTTATCACCTTCATCCCTACTTAGTATTTTCAAAGAACATAAACATTTTCCCTTTAGAACACCATCAAGTTTGGCATGTTGTTTTACAATTCACATATAACATGCATTCTTTTATGTTTATAAAATTTAAAAAAATTGCTTTCATTAAGAACTTAGTAAAGCGTAATGAGCCTTTACATTGGACATCACCCCTATTCTCTGCCTAGAATCATACAAAACTACTATTTTATTCACAAAAGTTCTTCCTTTTTTTCCCTTGAGAGGACTGACTCCCTTGCCTTCAGGATTTGTCACCGATATCCTCTAGTTCATCTAATCCATCATACTTCCGTATCCAAACTACCACAAAGTTCTTTGAGCCTTGACTAAGTTCCTTCTGTGTATTCTGTATGGAGTACAGGTCATGAATTGCCCCACCATTTTTGCCATACCTCTGTTATCATGGCAGCAATAGGTAAGAGCATTTCTGTGCTCCTATTCACAGGGCATTAACTTTAAAATAACATCTCAGTCCCTACCTAGCAATTTTCACATTTTATTTTCTTGTATCATCAGCCAATGAATTTTTCACCTTGCTAGTCTCTCTTTGGGAATTCTATTCTCATTGATGGTAAGTCATTTAGATTTGTGTGGTTCGATTTTTATCCTCAGTTAGAACTGCTTTTATCTCTTGGGGAAATTTGCAGCTTATTCTTCCAATTGCTTTATTTCTGAGCTGTTCTTTTATTTTACCTGAATTTGATATTGCCCATTTTCATTTTCCTGTAATGGCTATTTGAACCCATTTTATTATCTTAATATGGCTACATATTGATTTTTTTGGTCTCACTTATTAATGTTGAGATTTAATTGAAGGCTTGAATATACATTCCATTTTTGTGATTGTTCAGTTTTCTGTTCCTTCTTGAAACTTGCAAATTCCTATAATAATTATTCTTTGAATAGTTTATTCTTTTATAATATTTTGCTACATATTACAGTTTTTATTTTCTTCATTTAGTAATTTGATATGATAAAAGACCTGAATTATGTGATCTCTGAAGTCCTTTAGAGTCCTAAACTCGATATTGTGAGATTTTTCAAGTATTCCTTTTGATATTTAACTGAATGTCTTTTTTTTCACCCAAAGTATCTTCTCTCTTGAACTGAATTGTTTCTCTTCTTTTGTAGTATACATTTCCTGATCATTTTCATATCAGGGATGCACCAACACTCCCTCAAACATTTCTCATCCAGTGTCTTTCAGCAATGAATTTTTTTTTTCTCCTAGCACACAACCTTTTACAAAAAGAACTTTGGTGGATAGATAATATTAAAGCTATTCTTTCATGAATGTTCCTGAACATTAGGGAAATGACCTAAATGTTATATAAGTTAAGAAAGTTGGACCCCCAAAATGGTATATTTAAAGGAGGTGTCTGAGAAAGTACTAAAGTAATAATTTTTAGTATTAATAATAATGAATTTTACTGAGCAATACAGTTAAGCAGGGATGTCAAACACAGATCACAGATATGTAGCCTATAATACTAAGAGAATGCCAACCTGAATTAAATTAAACTGTAATTGGGAAAAACCTAAGAAAATAAATAGAATCCAATATAAATAATATAAATATGTGATTTTCTAATTTGCAGCCTTAGTGATCCTTTTGTAGTTTTTAGCAGCCCTTTCTATTTGGTATTTAATATTACACCATTTCAGTAAAGGTTGGTAACATATACATGCTATTGGATTTTTCAAGTGTAGGGAAAAATACCTACAAAATGAGGGTATGAACTATCCAAGCTCCAAGAATGGAATCAAAAGGCTTTCTATAAATGACACCCACATGAACTTAGCCAAAAATATATCAAGCAATCGACAAGTGAAATGGATTTTTTTGTCGAAGCTGAATGCTTTATAAATGCAATTCAGGACCAGTTCATTGTCAATAGTAATTCAAAAAGGATTACCCTATAGGGGACAGAGGCAGAAAATCCGAGACCCACAGAGAGCAGGAGAAAAAGACCTGCAAAGAGTGAGAAGCAGAGACAGAGATCGAGAGATGTGCAGAAAAAGACACAAAGAAATGCACAGAGAGATACTCATAAAGAGCTGGGAAGAGGGAGCCATTTAAAGACAAAGATTCCCCAAGTCAGAGAGTACATTTATTAGGAATGGTTATACACTGTGTTCCATGAGTTATAATTAGTGTTGGGGATAACGCAAGGATGGGGAGCCACAGCATAACAAGAAAACAAGTAGGGTCAAATAGAATAGAGATGTGTTTGCCCTGAGACCATTATAATAGCTGTGAAAGCCTAGCAAGAACCCTGAAAAATCAATCAGTTGGGGGTCTAGCCTATTGAAGCAAAGTAGTAGACAATGTGTAACATAGTTGAAACCTCATCCCACACAGAACTATTATGATAATCAGCTTGAAAAGAGAGTGAATAAGTTCATATTCTGGACCCAAAAGAAGGCAAGCTATTCCTCTCCCAAACCAACATCCGAAATAGCAACACTCACTTGTTGGAAATGCTCCCATCTAATGGTACTGAGCACCAAAGCAGGCAAACAACTAATATGTGACATTAACTGATGATATAAAAGTTTTCATTATATGCCAATACTCTATGATAACAATATTAAAAACTCAACCTAGCAGTTCTAGATAAGGGTTCGTACTATATTTTCTCTTTTTCACATTCAAAATTTTCAATGAAAAATGTCATGCACAAAGAAAGATATTGTTTATGGATCTCTTGTATTTGAATTTTTAAAATTCTTTTTCTCTTGTATTTAATTTAGTTCTGGCAAGAACCAGAATAAGAAACAACTTTGACTTTTGGATCATGAGCAACAAGATAGAGTAATAGAAAAAAAAAATTCTTTTCTGATCCCTACAGTCACTCAGATTTCTCCAAAACAGAAATTGTGTGCCAAAGATAAAGCAATTTTAATTGTTGCCACTGTCTAGAACACCCTGGATCCAAAAGAACATTTAAAAAGTGAACTGAAGTAGCCCTTCTCTACTTTCCATGCTTTTGCAAACAAGACTGCAATAGTAAACTTAGGACATGATTCAGGCTTACCACAAAACCAAAACTACACCCTAACCCATCCTCCCTTTTTCCAGTGCTATGGAAACACTATCTACATACAGGCTGTGGAAATTTGTTGTGGCTTGGCAGTCAGCTGGAACAAAAGCCTGCAGAGGGCTGCAAATCTAACATAACAGCATTGCAAAAGCTCATCACCGCCAGTCATGGTCAGAAAATTGAGTAACAGAGGGAATAGAACAAATCACAAAACAGCACACTGGATTGTTATGGGGACTCTGAAGCACTCTGAGGAGCCTGAAAGAGCGCAGTGCCCAGTTGGAGCCAGCTCTGACCTGTCAACTGGGATAGCAATCTACTCTGGGAAATCATGAATTGTCAAATGTGGGGAAAAGCTGAGCTGTTTTGAGATCCTACCCCCAAGAAAACCACCATCAGAAGGTGGGAGCTGAGAAAGTAAGTGATAAGGAAATAAGAGGGGAAAAGTGCTGAAATTATTAAAGACTTTAAACATAAAAAGATATATAAAGAAAAAATAAGGTTGGGAGGAGGGGGCGGCAGAAGAAAATATGGTTCCCAAATCTAGTAAGTAAGTTCAGACATCTATGAATAAATACAACAGAACAAAGGAAAATTATTGAACACTTGAAGAAACAGAGGACCATGCAGAATTTTAGGTGAATAGGGATCCACAACATGCTGTTACTGAATGGTTTAACAGAGAAATGAGAATTATGAGAGCTGAATTCATGTCCCATATAGCAAAAATAATGAGCAGAATAGAAAAGCTGAAATCTGCAATGGCAAGCCTCAGTAAAGAAACAAAGGAGAGAACAATAGATCGGGAGTGCAAATACATAGAAGTAAAGGATAACTTTTAAGAAAAGGAAAAAAGAAACTATAAAGGAAATATGCTCATTATGTGAGCAAAACATTTGGAACTCAAGGACAGCAAGCATAGAGAAAGCCTAGGGATCATAGGTCTTCCAGAAGAACATGAGAGAACAAAAAAAAATCCTAAACAGCATAATGAAAGAAATAATAGAAGAGAACTTCCCAGAACTTCTGAGCATAGAAAATGAAATACCAGTCAAAAGAATTCACAGTAGCAAACGTAGATTGTATGAACTGGGTGGAAACATAGGTTTTTTTTTTTTAATCTAAAAGAGAAAAATTAAAGAACCTGAAGCCATTGAAAATTTACTCAACACAAACTCCAAAAGTATTACCTAAAATTAAAAAAAAATTGCATGTGTTTTGAATGATTATGAAAAGAATGGGCCACTTAGATGGCAATTTGAAAAAAACCCTATTTTCTGTTCAAGTGCCTAAGAACTCTTTCCTATTAGAGATCCATATTTTCTGACTGGCATATCTGACTATAGAGAGATGTGATCAAATGGTATTATTGACCAGGTGATAGATGTATAGATGTAGCACATTGCCTAAACCTTAAGTTTATTATAGTCCAAAATTGTCAGGAAGGTTGCAACACCACCCAATAATTTTAAATTTTACTGGAGACATTCAGGAAGATGAATAGCAAAAGAGGGATAATCAAAATCCTCAAAACTATTCTTCTAAGATGACGCAACATCTAGTTTTCTTCCTGTCTCTCCAACATTTTATAGCAACAGGATAGGGGGACTAGGGCAGCGAGGTGGCTCAGTGGATAAAGAACCAGGCTTGGAGTTAGGAGGTCCTGGATTCCAATCTAATCTCAGACACTTCCTTGCTGTGTGACCCTAGGCAAGTCATTTGACCCCACTTTTCTAGCCCTTATATCTCTTCTGCTGCCTTCGAACAGATGTTTAGGATCAATTCTAGGATGGAAGGTAATTTTTTAATATAAATATATTTTAAAATTTACCTTTTATCTTAGAATATATATATATATATATTCCGAGAGAGAGAGAGAGAGAGAGAGAGAGAGAGAGAGAGAGAGAGAGAGAGAGAGAGAGAGAGAGAGAGAGAGAGAGAGAGAGAGAACATTAGAGCTTACAGCATCAGGAAAAAAGAGGACTTGGGTCAAGAGGAGTGCCACCATAGGGGAGGAAAGCCTTTCCCTAGGTAAAGCACAGACCAGGAAAAAAGAGAGTATTCCTCTTGAAAGATCACACCACCGTGGAAACAATGAAAACTTGCCAGCACCTAGAATTTGTTCTGAAATCGGGAGCATCAAAAAGCCTGAAGCTTGGGACACTTCTTCCTCACTTCCTCCTCAACAACAGGGGAACAGAGTCCAACTTTAATATGAAATTAAAAGTCAAGAAATAGGATGGGAAAACAAAAAAAAAAAGAACTTTCTAATTTCTAAATTCTAAAGAAATTTTTTTTTAAATTAAGGGAAAGAATGAAAAAGAATGATGTCCTGATAGAAGTGAGAAAGTAGAGGTAGAATGGGGAAATTTTTCTCACATAAAAAAGCATGCGAGAAAGAACTTTTATAGTGGAGGAGAAAATGGGAGTGTGGGCAATGGTTGAATCTTCTTATTGGAATTTGTTTAAAGCAGGGGAAATGTGAGATTTCTATTAGGTCTAGAAATCTATTTTAATTTTAACAAGAAAATATGAGGGGATGAGAATAGAAATGAGGGAGGAATAATGAAATGAAGGGCAAATAAAAGGATACACTGCTTCAAAACAAAACATTTTTAAAAATGACAGGACAAAAAGAGAGGCAAAAACTTAAATAGAAGAAAATAAGATGGAGGAAAAATAGTAATCATTATTGTAAAGGTGAATAGGATGAGAACACCCCAAAAATGGAAGCAGATAACAGAATAATGTTCTTTACAAGAAACTCATTTGAAACAGAAAGTCACATACAGTGTTAAAATATGGGGCAAAAGAATAATTCAGGTGAAGTTAAAAAGGCAGAGATACTGATGTTGGTTCAGAAATAGCGTCATGGATCAATGAAATAGATTAGGGACTCAATACAAGGCAGTTAATGATCATGGTAATCTAGTGTTTGATAAACCCCCAAACCTAATCTTTCAGGAGAACAGCTCAATATTTTACAAAAACTGCTGGGAAAACTGTAAAACAGTATGGCAGAAATCAGGCCCATTGACACCACGAACAAAGATAAAGTCAAAATGGACACATGATTTAGAAATCAAAGGTGAGATGATAAGTAAATTAGGGGAGCAAAAATATTTTACCTGTCAGACTATAGATAAGGTAAGAATTTATGATCAAACAAGTCAGAGAAGATGCTATACAATATAAAGGGAAAGGAAGGATTTTTGACCCAACAAGACAGAGACAATACAATATGTAAGATATATAAAGGGGATAATTTGATTATATTAAATTAAAACAATTGCATAAACAAAACCAATGCAATGAAAAGGAAACAAAAAACTAAGGAAAAAATTTATAGCAAAAGTTTCTAACAAAGGCCTAATTTCCCAAAAGTAAAGAGAACTGGGTGTGTGTGTGTATATATATATATATATATATATATATATATATATAGTATTATAAGAATACAAACATTCCCCAATTGAAAAATAGTCAAAAAATTATGAGCAAGGAGTTCTCAGATGAAGAAATTAAACGTATCTATAGTCACGAAAAAATGTGCCAGATCACTATTGATTAGAGAAATGCAAATTAAAATAGTTCTTAAGTACTACCTCACACCTACTAGATTGGCTAATGTAACAATAACAACAAAAAAATGATGAATAATAGAGGGAATGTGGGAAAATTGGGACACTGATACATTGTTGATAAAACTATGATACAACTGTTTTGGAGAGCCTAAAAAGCAGTAAGCTGTGTATAAGCTTTGACCCAGTCATAGCACCTCTAGGTCTAGACAAAAATATTTCTAGCAGCTTTTGTTTAATGGAAAAGAACTGGACATTAAGGAAATGTTCATCAGTTAAGGAATGGTAACAAGTTGTGGCACATGATTGTGATGGAGTGCAATTGTGCTTTTAGAAATAACGAGGGTCAGTTTCAGAAAAGTGAAGTGACCAGAACCAGGAGATCAGTGCTCACAATAACAGCAATATTGTAATAATGATGCCCAAAAGGCTATAAAACAGTGCATACCCTTTGACCCAGCAATATCACTACTCTGTCTGTATCCTGAAGAGATGAAAGGACATATCAGTATAGAAATCTTTATACTTGCTTTTTTGTGGTGGCAAAGAACAGGAAATTGAAGGGACATCCATCAATTGGGAAATGGTTGAACAAGTTGTGGTAGAGGATTGTAATGGAATACTATTGTTTTATAAGAAATGAGCGTTATGATCTCAAAAATCCTGGAAAGACTTATATGAAATGGTGCAAATGGAAATGAGCAAGAATCGGGGGAATGTTACACGCAGTAACAACAGTGTATGATGAACGACTTTGAATTACTTAACTATTATCAGTAAGGCAAGGATCTGGAATAACTGAGGACTCCTGATGGAAAAAGCTATCCACTTCTTTAGGAGTAGACAGAGTCCAAATGCAGAATGAAGCATGCCATTTTTCATTTAACTTCCTCTATGAATTTTTCTCTGGCATAAGCAATATGTGCCTTGTTTCATGTAATGAATATGGAAGTATGCATTAGATGATAACATATGTACAATTTACATCATATTACCTGCCTTTTGGGAAGGGGAGAAGAATTGGAGGGAGGAAGAGAACACAAATTTCAAAATATCAGAAAAGGAACAGTAAAAATTTTATCATCATGTAAGAAAATATTTTAATTATAATGATCATCAACGGTGAATAGCTTAGCTGCACTGGACAATGCAATGATCCAAGACAATTTTAAAGGGCTCATGATGAAAAAAGGCTGCCATTTTCCAGAGAGGGAATTAATAAACTCTAAGTGCAAATTGAAGTATAAGTTTAACTTTATTTTTCTTACTTTTGTGTAATATGGCTAATGCAAAAATGTTTAGCATGATTTCACGTGTATAATTGATGCCATCTTACTGTTTTCTCCACGGTTGAGAGAGGAGTGGAAGGAAAAGAGAGAATTTTAATATATTTTTAATTCTAAAAATAAATAAAAGTGTATTTTAAAAGGTAATAAGTTAATTATACTTTAAGTTATTAAAAGAATTAACTTAATATGCTGCTCCTTATTAAGCTGGAATGAAAAAGTGCCTCTCCCAAGAGGTTAATGATTTTCTAGAAAGAACAAAGGACACATATTTTTAGCCCTACTAACTAAATTACATATGAACTCATTAATGAAGGGCATTCTTAACGGTTCATTTTTAAGTCTTTACTGTGACTGGCTTACTTTTGTAAGTAAGCAAGCTGCTTCTACCCCTGGGTTTCTTTAGCCTGACATTTAAGAGCATTTATTTCCAAAATCTATAAAAATTTCTGTACAATCACCCCATTCTAAATGGCCCCTCCAAAAAAGCCCTTTAAAACCCCTTCTCCCCAAAATAACCCTCAAGCTTTTGTCTCTTTTTATGTGTACATAAGTATTAACAATTTTTATTCTTATTTCTTTTTTCCATCTCACATAAAAAACAAACACCCTTTTCTGTTCTATAGAGTCCAGCTGAAATGCCCTTGATCTGTAAAGTCTTCCTGGATATGTGTGTGTGTCTATTGTGTCCTATTAATGGTCAATAAACTCCATTATGCCAGGAAAATGACCCTTCCCTCCATACTGACACAGTGTTCTACAGATTATTTACTTGTTTAAGCTCACATTCGTATAGTGATTAACAAAGAATTTTAGTAGTTCTTAATGCATCTTTTTTGAAATACACCTTTATGGAAATTAATTGAACTGTATAAAATTAGAAAATACCTTAGAACTACATTTTGACTAATAAATATGCATTAAGGGGGAAGGTCAACAACGGGCCAATGCCTCTAGTGGCTAACAGCCAATGAATTTTTGTCACAAAATGACTTATGAGAATTGAGAACTCTCCTAACAGTAATACTATTCTGGAAAACATTTTCACTTGAAAACCTGTGAGGGTTCCTAGACAATTGGAAAATTTGCAGAGGAAAGGAGAAAATTGTAGACAGTCTATGAAAACATTTTTCAACACATAGTCCAGTTGCCCTCATTTTAAAGAGCAAGTGTTTATTGATTGTCATTTTCTCATTGTCTTGCTTTGATTAAAACAATCATTTCCATTTATATACCAATGAATTTAACCTTTGCATTGAAAAATGAACATTGTTGATAATATTCTTGGATAAAATGGATGGGTTTTTTTTTTCCCAGATGTTTCTTTAATAGGGTTGGATTTGGTCAAAAATGTGTTGCAAGCCATTTGTCATCTGTTGAATATAATATAATTCAAAAAGCATTTTTGTAAGTAATACTATGCAAAATACTAGAAATACTGTGGCATTTTTTTAACATTTCCTTCCTCTAAAGATATTATAGTCACTCTCCTTGAAAGATCTCTTCTATTTTTATTTACTTCTCCACATCTATTATCTCTCCTACCTTTACAACCAGGATCTCAGTCTATCCTAGATGTTTCATTTTCTCCTGCCCTTTGTGATTTGATATTACTCGTTAAATAGTATCCAGGACTGCAAAACTATCTTTTTTTACTATTTCCCATCAAAACGTATCAATTTTATGTCATATTCCATCAGTCAAAAAGCATTTATTAAGTGCTTACCCTTTATCTGACAGTGTGCTAAACACTGGGATGCAAATGAAGACAAAATAGTATCCCTGACCTTTCAGAACTCATATCTAATAGGGATGACAAGATAAAAATACCCATGTGTAAAGGAGATAATATTAGAGCAAAGACATTAGTTGGGAGAGGGGGAAAGGCAGGAAAGATGCTTCATGATTTTAATGGAATTTGAGTTGAGATTTAATGGAAGCCATGGAAGCCAGAAGATGAAGGAAAAGAGGAAGAACATTCCAGGCACTCACCGGTGAGATGGCATGAAATCAAAACATAGAGTACTATGTTTAATGGTCAAGAAAAGGGGCAATTTTGCTACAAATTAGAATATGTAAAAGAAAGTAATGTGTAAATAAAGTGGAAAGATTAGAAGGGACCAGGTTGTAAAGGGCTTTAAATGATAGAATTTTCTATTTGATTCTGGAGGTGATACATTGGTGTTTCAGAGGCAATGAGGGGTGTCATAGTCAAACTTACACTTTTGGAAAATGTAAGTATAGATATACTGCAACAAGGAGAGAATCCAGGCTGTAAGGCTGAACAGAAGGATGTTGTAAGATACTAGACTAAAAAGAAAGGGAAATAGTTGGAATATATTTATCAGAGCAAACAAAAAACTTGTAGATTCCATTACTAAGTGTCCCTTAAGGAAATAAAGAGAACAACCTAAATAGCTGAAGGGATACTCAGTGACAATTCCTAGGCCCTGTCAATCTCTCATAAAAATTATAATACTGACATAATTGAATATACATATATAATCACTGCAATATTCTCAATGGGAAGAACAACTGCTACAAAATAAAGAAAATAATAGAAACTGAAAAAAATTGAATTTGAATGTTACACAATTACAAAACATAAGCATGACCTAAAGGGAAAAAATATGAGAAATGGTCCCATTTCTGTACTTTGTAGAGCTTGGGGGTTCACAGGTGTGCCACATTATATAGATTTGAGATTTAATCCACATATTGATTTATTCTGCTTCTTTCTCTTCTTTAAAAATATGTATTATATGAGATTATTCTCTGGGAGGTGGAGAGTGAAAGATACTGGGTGACATTCTGCTAAGGTGAGAAAAAAAGGTATCAAGGACATTTTTTTCTATTAAAGAGAGATCATGAGTAACTTTGGAGAGTGGAAAAATGAAATTAAAAGTCAGACTACAGGGTTTAGAAGGGAATAAGAAGAGACAAAGTGGATGCACAAAGTATAGATGGTTTCAGTTTAGCCACAAAAAAGAAATGAGTCATGGGATGATAAAATCAAGAGATTTTAATTTTTTGTTTTTAGGATTGGGGAGTCATGTGTATATTTCTAAGGAGCAGAATAGACAGGGAGAGATTGATGATAGCATACATATACATACATGTTATATAGGGCTTGAAGGAAAAGAGCCTCTCTCATAGCACAGAAGATAAATCACCCAAGAAAGGGTCATTTAGAAAGCTCTCTTTTTTAACTTAATAGATTAATAAAATAAAATAAAATTTTCATTTCTCAAGGTGATACTTATATTTAAAATCTACCATAGATGATTCCCTCAGAGATCTGACTGAAATTTATAGACCATAAATATAAAAATAAAATTTTAAAACAAAAATATAAAAGACCAAATTATCTCAGATGTATTTTTATAAAATAAAAAATTTTAACAATTTGTGTTGAAGTTTCTCTTCTTAATTAAAAAAAATTATTACTTGAAAACACATTTGATTCTACTTGTTCAATAGATGTCAGTCAATGGGTAAATATTTATTGAGTGTTCACTGAGTGGTAGCTACTGTATCTAACTTGGCTCAGTGGATCAGCTGAGGACCAATCTTCTACCCCAGCTCTTCTTTTGTCACTTTTAGACTATTCTGTGCCCTTCATCCTGGACTAATATCTAAGAGCCTTAGAGGCAGGGTTCACTGGGGCCATCAGAAGGGAATGTTCAAGAAAAACCTCTCACCCAGTGCAAGAGGGGACTTCCAGAGAACATCCTCAAACTTCAGCAGAGAGTAATACAGATAAATTTCCAAGAGCCTAGCAGAAGACTCATTTGAGGATGGTAATGCTAAGAATTTTTTACTGTATTATTGCTGGCTAGGGGGTTATTTTACATTATTTCTGTCTTTCTTTCTGTCAATAAAATGTTCCACAATTTTGTGATATATTTTCTTAAAAATAGGATGTCTGTGACTTCTGCTGTATTGAATTCAATTAATTTTTCAGGTATATACTCTAGAAAGTAAGTTTGCTATTACCCAACATACAACATGACCATAGAAATGGAGGTAGTCTGGTACTATCTAGGCTGGCACTTGCTCTTCATTCATGGAACCCACTTTTGATGTTTGTTATTATTGTGTCCTTGGACAAGTCACTTAATCCTAAGCCTCCTTTTCCTTTTCTGAAAATAATAAGGTTGACTCAAATGGCTTGTGAAGTTCTTTCTTACTCTAAATCTATGATCCTAAGAAATGCAATGCAAATCCCTTTAAACATGTTAGAAAGAGGATGACACCTACATAAATATCAGTACTCCACATACATATTATTCCCTGTATTATCTCAGAGATACATTTTTGCAGAAACATGCTCCTTGAACATTGAAATAGCAGTTTGCCCTCTTGCTTAATCTTTTCAGCTGCAAGTTCCAAAAGCTTTTCTTCCTTCTATTTCAATTTCTTTCTTTATCTTTCTTTTTTTCATTGTCCCTTTCTTTCCCCTTCCCTTTCTTCCTTGTTTTCCTTCTTATTACCTTCCTTCCTCCCTTCCTTCCTTTCTCTCTTTTACTTTCCTTACTTTCTCAATTTCTTATTTTCTTTCTTATTTTTATTTTCTAGAGACTCTGCTTCTTCATTTTATTCATTGTCTTTAAAACCGGTAACATCTCTTGCCTGGAGAATAACAAGCCCTATGGAACCACTTGAATTCATGCTGCTATTTGACTGGATACCATTTTTACCCACCCTATTTGAAGTTCTCTGTTAAGTTTGCCATAGAGCAGCCATTTAAGTAGCCTTTTGTAGTCCTTTAGCACAAAATTAAAGATATACATTGACTTCCCTATTCTAGATCAAACCTACTATTTGAACTATACACTAGGTGATCTCCAGAGAAAACAAATATCTGTTGTGTCTCTCTGCTCCTGTGCAAAGGGAGCACTAAGTTAGACCTTTACCTTAAGCCTTTAGTTATCATACCCACATAACATGTCACAGCTCATTATTTCTCCCCACTACAGTCTTCTCCCATCCCAACATGCAGGGGCAAGGATGAAACTGACACACCAGGATATTGTCTTTCCTAAAAGATAGAAATGTGTAGCTCTTAAATTGACAGTGTGAATAAAGCATGGAGCGAGGACAAAGTCATTTTCCTTCAATTTAGTTTTCCCATTTCTCTAAATGGAACTATTCCCCAGATACCCCAGTGGCAAGGCAGGTACTATAATAGTCAGCAGTAACTGGACTTGACCCATTTAGATTGTCACTTCCAGACAATCTAATATCATTCTCAGCCTGGAACTTGTTCCGTCATTGACTGGCTGACTCATGATTCCAGAAAATGAAATTTCTCCCAGCATGACTGCTGCCTGATGCGGCTCTGCAGGGAATTCTTGGCTGGCATCTGTTCCCTCACCCATAAAGAAGCTTTTTTCATATTGCCATTATTTTTCCCTCTTGGCAAGAGAAGATATGTTACAACTCAGGGAGGGGGGAATTTTTTTTGGCTTTAAGAAAATGTCTAGTTATGAGAATTATAGTCTAGAAATAATTGAAAATATTAGCATTTGGTGAAGATTCACCTAGATTTAAAGACTATACTACTAGTTCTTTAGCCATAGATTCATGAAGGCACTGTAAAAGAGTCTAGGACAAGAGGAACTTTAAGTTAATTCAAAGAAGCAATTAAAGAAACTTCCATTAGGGAAACTACTTGAACCAAAGAAGATAAGTGATACCTGTAATTTATAGTCTTAAAGAGTTACAAATGGCATTGAGAAGTTTAGTGATTTGCCCAGGGAACTTTAGAACAGACTTAAGTCTAGGTTTTCTTGACTCCATGACTAACCTCTCTCTACTATATAGGCTTCCTATCTTAGTGAACTCATATCTAAGTTACTCACCTCTCTGGAATGGATGATAGTTTATCAGTGATATTAATGTTTACTTGTGAGATGAGGGGGAGTTGATCCAAATTAGTTTTTTAATTTGAATTTTTCCTCATGTAGCTTCATAATTATGTGTATTTGGCTGGACATGTCCAGTAGATTATGAATAACAGTTGGTCTGTGATAATGTTGTGGTTCTAAAAGATTTTATTGGTTGAATTCTCTAGAAACTGATTTCTATACTTACAGTAGAGGAATTTGTCATCTGTTATTTTCTGGAAGATGGTGAAGTTCTGGTTTATAATTTAAGCTAGCAAGGCCAAATTTTGCTAAATATTCAATAGGTGCTAAATTTGTATAGCCCTCACTTATGTGTGGCACAGTTTCTATCATTTTATTTTGCAATCTACATCGTTTGCCAATCTGGGCTGCTTAAAGATAGATCTATAATTTCCAATAACAGCAAACTGAGTCTGAATTATCATCATAAACCCATTTCCACAAACATATCCCCATGATTCAGCTCAATACTTCTTTATTGGCATGTTATTTGCTTTATTTATACAGATGTCCCCCATGGAGAGACCTTTTATTCCTCTTTTGCAATTTAGCTACTTGTTACACTCCATATAGGGCAGCACTTCTTAACCTTTTGTGTTATGGACCCTTTGGCAGCCTCAAGAAGACTACAGACTTCTCAGAACAATGTTTTTAAATAATTGAAGAAAATGTTACATTTTTGGTTAGAACTTAGACAAAATAAAGATTAATATTTTTTCTATCCAAGTTTATATACTCCCTTAAATATATCCACAGATTATTTGAAAGTTAATAACCTCTGATCTAGAAGTAAACCATTTTTTTTAAACTTTCATTTTCCATTGAATGGCATTTATTAGCTTTTTGCTATTGCTCAATGAAATTCTATTGGTTCCTAAAGTATTTCTGTAACTTCTTTAATGGATTGTCATGTGCTCTAAATTCTTCTAGCAATTCTCTTCTTTTTTAGTGAGAAAGCATTCACATTTATAGAAGTCTTGAAATGGCAGTCAATGTGATTCATTAATATTCTATAAGGGCTTTCTTTGAAGGATACAGTCCAAACATATTAATCTACATTACAGTTACAAAATGTACATTAAGACTAGAATTATGGGAGTCTTAATAATTTAAGGATATATGTATATATATACATATATATACATATATATATATAAATGTATTTAGTAATAGTCTTCTTTATTGCTTAATCTTAATGTGTCTTCCCTGGAAAAGACCAATGTATTTTAGGCATAGCTTTTATTCATTGGTCCAATACGGTATCTACATATAAGTTCATAGCTTTCATTGCCTATCTCTACTTGATAAATGTTTAGAATTATATTCTCAAAGAGTTCAAATGACATCTTTTCATCATTGAAGATAGATTTTGCCAAATCATGACTGCTTATTATTATTTTGTTGGAGTCATATAGTTTGATATTACCCAAGCACATCAAATGACTGACAAAATATTTTGGTTTAATTTCCTCTTTTATTTGTAGTCATATTAAATTCCATTTAGGAGATATAATAATGCTCTTATAGCTAGGAAGAATCATAATTAGCCTAAATTGTATCCCTGAAAAATTTCATATTTTGTTTCACATTATTGTTTTAATTGAATTTTAAAAACCAAACTAGTTTTCCACTTGAATTTCAGATACTCCTGCCTTCTCAGTATACTTGTATCATCTTTACATTATTTACAGTATATAAGCAAACTACAGAGGTGGAACTATCAAAGACTTTGTGATCCTAATCAAAGGCAGCATAAATATTAGGATACTTTTGGGGCATATGGCTCAAAAATTATTGAATCACTAATAAGATGCCTCTTACACAGCTGGGACTTTTGTCATACCCACTTACTCTTCATCCAGTGCTCCTCAGTTTTCTTATAAAGTTTTGTAACTTTTTTTATTATTATACAGGTTGTGAATACTTTGTGCAAATTACAGATCCATTGAATCTGCCTAAA
The DNA here is from genome assembly GCF_027887165.1 of Monodelphis domestica. Taxonomy (NCBI): domain Eukaryota; kingdom Metazoa; phylum Chordata; class Mammalia; order Didelphimorphia; family Didelphidae; genus Monodelphis; species Monodelphis domestica. Next base: position 84,820,544 of record NC_077228.1, on the reverse strand, counting down.
TTTGGAAGTGTTACTAGTTCTCCACTTTGGGTAATAGAGAGGCAATAGCTTCTGTTAAAAAAGGGAGACTCAGGCTTACATCCAAGAGGAATCTGATAAAGAACCTTGCTAGTGTTTCATGTTATGGTGAAGGATATAAGCCAATAATCATTGCTCCTTTCAGAATGCCCCCACCAGTTTTCCAGTTCTGTAGAGAGTTAATTTCAGGCTGTTTCCTTGATACAACTATTGTCGTATTCTTTCTATCAATTTTATTCAAATTCTACTATTGTCTTTTTTACACTGAGTAAATAATAAGCACTTTATTCTTGTCTATATTAATATTAAAATGTAATTAAATATTTTTAGCTAAATGTGTGGTTATGTCCATGTTAAGGAAATGCCTGGTGGGAAATCTCCCTCTGTCAAAACATATTCTTGACTTCTCTGCAGCTTAGTATCAGAGAGCTGCCTGCAGCAATGAAATATATTTTTGGACTTTGCATATTATTTAGCAATTTCCCTGGCTATTTTATCTGTTCTTTTGCTTTTTGGAATAGTCTTATCCTTTGGCTTTAAAATTTTAAAGTGTTTACATAGTGTTTTTTTTTCCATGTCACTTCTTCCATCATATCCCTATTCTTAAAGTTTGACAGAGTTTTATGCATTAAAGGTCTTTAGCATTTCAGAAGTTTCTTTGGTTTTCTTTGACACAACATTTTCTCTGTGTGCCTTTGGTACATTTTAGGGTAGGCAGAAGAGTTGCATACTCTCTCTAGTCTAATTTATAATGGAGAATCTGAGAAGTAGATTTTCAGTGATGGGGGAGCAATTAGACTAGTGTTCCAAAAGAGAAGTATCATTGAGTAGGGTAATGAGAGCTCATATTTTCCTACTCAGGTCGTAGGGATGGGAATGATTAGTGAGTCACCTTTTAGTTACCATCATGAAGGGAATTTGCTGATGGAGACTTATAGCAACCCCTGCCATCTTTAGTTGACATGGAGCAAGAACCAGGATATATTCCCACCTTATTCAGGCCCAGTTCATGACTGACCAGAAAATGATCATTAGATTTTCTATAGGTCTCTTGTACTCAGTTCAGTAGGGGATGGAGGGGACCAGGGTCATGACTCACAGTAAATGCTAGTTTATTCATGTAGCAAAGAACAAAAGTCAGAACTAAAATTATTTGAAAATAAGTTTATTAAGTCATCCTGCAAGGGGGAAATCAAGAAATTAGATGGATCAGTCTCCCAAATGTCTGTTACTTACACATTATCTAGGGTTGAAATAGGAAAATAAGACAAGAGTTGCTGATTGGTCAATACAGAGACAGTTTCCAGATAAGTCACATGGGTTGCTTGAGATGTTTAGTGGAAGAAAATTCCTTATATTAATCTTCAGATCTGAAGGGTTTCAGATCATTATAATCTAGGTCCTGAGATAAGTCACTGAACAAATTTTTCAATGGAGTAATGAGCCATGTTTCTCAGTTTCTCAGTCATGCAAGTTTAGGTACAAATAATGTCATAACATTTTCCCACATTAGCAAATCAAGTTCCCCAAGCTTGATATCAATCTATGCATATTGAACTTGATGAATTCAGATCATCCAGAAGAATCTGGTGGAAAGGACACAGCATCCTCTCTCTTCCTTCCACCTGATTTGGCAAGGAGACAGAATGGGGTTGATTGAGAGAAGAGGTGGCATTGGTGAGGTTGACAAAGGAGATAATCTTTTGAAGGAGACAGAATGGAATCAAGTGACTAGTCAGACAGACCTTGCTAGAGTCAAGCCACTTCTCATGAGTCAGAAGGGAAGAAGGAGATAGTAGTAAGGAGTATCTGAGTGATATAAGATACCACCTCTGGCCTGGTCAGTCTAATTCACTGCCTATAGGTGAGTGAGGCACTCAGGTTAGTTCAGTGCATAAAAGGTTGGCATTACAGTCAAGAATATCTAATTTCAAATCCTTTATCAGATAGTTTCATGACTTAGAAAGTCACTCAAATTCTGAGCCTCAGTCCTCCCCAACGTCCATCTGCAAATTGGGATAATAACACCTGGATTTATTGTACTCAGATCAAGGAGGACCTGGAATGCTGCCCAGAGCTCCTAGATTTGTATGTGTGAAAGGAAATTCTTGGTTATCTTTGTCTATTCTGAGTTTACATGTGTAAAAAGAAAATCCTTTATTCTCTGCCTAGTTGTTTAGAGTTAACACTTTGGTTAACAATAACTTAAGTAACTCTACTTAGTACCTCACTAAGAATTTGAAGACAGGACTAACTCTCCTTGTTTACCTTTTGTTTGAATCAACAAAAGCTTGAAAGCAGTGGAGGAGCTCTCAAACCATTTGGAGAATTCACACTCTCAGAAACTCAATCAGACAAGAATCTGTGAATCCTTTTGATGAGAATTTACCCCTCCAGAAAGTGAAAAGTGAATCCCAAAGACATTTGGGCAGTGTCTAGGCAATTTGGAAACTATGATCGGCCCCCTGTGAAGAGGGGAAGGGACAAGAAGCCTCCATAAAAGACCCTGAATTTCTGGGGCTGAGAGGTCAGCTTCAAGAAGGAAGTGGCCTTCAAGAAGAAAGTCATCCTCAGGAGTCATCTTCAGCTTGAGTCACCATCTTGACCTACCTCTTGGAGGGAACTTGGGTGAGTGAATAGCTAGCTTTCCTTTCCCATCTTCTAGATAGAGTTTAATTCTGCCTGAAGGTCAACAAGTCCTGGCTGAGTCCAGCACCTGAGGAATATTTAGATAGGCTAAATGTACTCTCTACTTTTCTCTATTTCTCTACTTTTACTCTTTTCACTTCTTTTGTAAATAAAAGCTATTAAAAGTCATTTTGACTTTGAGTAATAATACTTTAAATAAGTGACTACCATATTATTTATACTTTTCATATATTTTAGCCAAACCATTAAAATTTAATTCCTACATATTTTGGCAACCATTAATTTTTAATCCTTACATGAGTTTCAAATAAGTAGTAGCTTAAATTTATAAAGGACTTTAAGGTTTGAAAATTTTTATATTATCTCATTTGATACCCCAAAACTCTATGAAATAATATTAATATTATTTAATATTTAATTTATTTAATTTAATATTATTAACTAACAAAAGATGAGGAAACTGAAGCAAAGAGAAACTAAATTATTTGTGTCACTCCTTTGTTCTTTATCTCATTATATAATCCCTTCTTCCTCCCAACAAAGAGAGGCTAGCTGGTGTAAAGCAAACTGCTGGGCAGGGTTGGCTAAGTCACTTCTCTTCTTTCAAAGTCAGTTTCCTAATCTATAAAATGAGCATATTGGATAGACTTCATTCCCATGACTTCCTAATATCTAGAACATAAAATATGAAATTCTCTATTTGATATTCAAAGTCTTTCATGACCTCTCCTTATGCTATATTTCCAGTATTCTTACATTTCCAGACACCTAACCTTTATTCTGAGATCCAGTGACACTGACCTAATTGATTCCCCTAGAAAAGATAACTCCATCTCTTACCTGCAGGTATTATCACCGGGTGTCCTCCATGCCTGCAATTTTCTCTTCTCTCATCTCTGCCTCTTGCACTCCTAGTTTCCTTCCAGTCCAAACTAAAACCTCACCTTTAACAGGCAGGAAGTCTTTCCTGATTCCCTATTAATACTTCTCTCTACTGGTTATAGCAATTTTATCCCATATCTATCTTTTTATATATAGCTGTTTGCATATCTCTTTTGAATGGATTCTGATCTCATGGAGATCAAGGACTGTTCTTTATCTTTGTATCCTCAGTGGTCAGCATAATTCTTGGCACATAGTCAGGATGTAATAAATGTTTGTTAATAGAGTGAATGACTAGTGTATTTTAAAGGGGGGTTAATTTGTACCCTGAGGGGTTCAGACTTGTAGTATATAAAGGGGGAAGAGAGGAGAACCTCCCTCTTCTCAAAGCGGGTTTCAAGGGAGATAGCTGATATTTAGGGTTGACTCAGAGGAGAGGGGGTTTGAATATTTTCCCCTTCTGCACTCCCTCTTTAGCTAAAGCTGCTCTCCCCAATTCACTCTTGTCCCTCTTGTCCCCCCTCCACTATTTGAGACCAAAGGATCTCTCCTTGATCTGTTCACTCACACTCAGCTTGGGGAACAGATAACTTTTAATTTCAACTCAATCAGGTAATACAAAAGGAATAACGGGCAGGGAAGAATAGTAAAAAGAAGTGGGGAAAAGGGGTCCCTGTCTCTATCTAAACCCTTTCCCCCCTCCTCAAGTTTTGGGGGAATTTGGGCCTTGGCAGCCTAAGCCCTCTGAGAGAAATTCAGGTTGACTCACCCCTGGGCAACAGGAGCTGAGGTAAAGTCTTCTCAGGTTTCTCTTCAGAAAGTCCCTTCAATTGGGAAGTGTTGGGGGAAAGGATTTCCAGTTACCTGCAGGAAAAGTAGGTAACCCTCAAGAGAGTCTTTTTTTCACCCACTCCCTTCAGCTTCTCAAGACTGAGAGAGACCAACTCCTCTCCCAGTCAGAATCTTCCCCTCCTCCAGATTCAAACTCCTCCAGCCCCTCCCCCATTGCAGTGATCAAGTTCACATAATCTTCAGCCTGGCACTTTTTCTTTAGTGCCAGCCTCTGTCACACTAGATTATATCTAAGGTTTCTTTTAGCTCTAAATCAGAATGTTGCTTTACAATTATTTTTAACTTTCATTTAGTTTTCCAAATTTTCACTTTTTCTCTCTTAATATCTTCCTTTCTTTCACACACAAATTCCATCATACTATTGTATTTCTGGTTCCATTTTACTTTCTTTTTAAGAAAAAAATATCTTTGCCTAAAATGAAAATAAGTGCATGTCACAAATCTAAAAATATAGAACTATGACATCTCATAATAAGTGTATCCATGGAAAGAAGAGAGTACTACATAAGCAGATTAAATGTAAGTTTAGTAAAGATAGACCCAGTAAAACCAAAACCAACCAAAGGCAAAAATGGCATTGGAATAGTTTGAATATTTCAGAATGTGTCAAATCTTTATATTTGACTCTCCCATATACCTATGATCTCAACTATATGTATATACCTTTCACTAACAGAATGGAACCTAATCATGCTCTTTGCCTATGTGACTTTTGTCCATAACAAGTACAGTTGTCCCTCACTATATCACAGTTCACTTATCCCAGCTTCACTGTATCGCAGGTTTTTAAATATATATATATCCAATTCTGTATTGCAGAGTTTTTGCTATAGTGTGGGATTTTGTGGATGAGTACTGTATTGTAACAATGGAAATACAGTACGCCACTACTGCTTGTGCAAGTTTGCTAATTGTACAAGGCTACAAACAAAAAGAGCATTTTTGTATTGGCTGATGGAATGAAAGGAGACCAACCACAGCATTGTGTTCTGTATCCTGGGTGCTGATTGGCTCAGTGTTTATAAAAGTGTGGGAAAGGTTAATGAGTGTGGGAAAAGGTTTATAGGAGAGTAGGAAGGGTTTATAAAGCCTTAAATATATATATATATATATATAATATATAAATATTTATTTTATTTTATATATATATATATACATATATATTATATATATAAAATAAAATAAATTTAATGCCGCTGCTTTGCAGATTTTCACCTACCATTGGGGTTTCTGGAATGTAACTCCTGCAATAGGTGAGGGATCACTGTACATGCAATGGTTGGGGAAAGGCGGGTAGGATTTCCTTTAGATCTCTTCACTTTGTCTGTTTGCAAATAGAGAGGTATATTGGCTGTCAAGGGATGACCAATACCTCTAATGTGAGAGCTTGCTATGCCCTTTTCAGGGCTGTTCACCTATCTTTGGTGTCTACCTGTGAACCAACTCTTACCTGTGGCTCCAAGAAATTGTAGCATGTGGTAAAATAGCTAGGCAGGCAAGGTGCTAAATAAGGCTGAAGGTAACCTATAGCCTCAAACCTATTGGTGAGTGAAGGGGATATCTACCCCAAGCATGTGAAGACTTCCTCTGTCAGAATGGGTACATGAAAACAATTTGTTCCAATGGTCATGAGGATGGCTGAAGCAGATCCTGTGGAGTACTTAGAATTTGGTTAGGTATTGAACAAGCCATCTCAGTCATTCTGACTTTTGTCTTCCCACTGTACTTTGATGACTCTGGATGTGAAGGTTGATGACTTTGTGTAACTGTCTCACTTTAACCAAATTCCTTTGCAAGTCAAGACATATGACTTCATAGATACTCTTTGAAAGCAAAGACAACAAACAATCCAAATAGACCACATAAGCTGCCTACTTTTTACTGTGTATTTCTATTGGTTCATATGACTAGGAAATCTTCTTGTTCAGTCATACATCTTTCAAATGATATGTCTTTTAAAATTTTATGCTTTTTAAAAAATGTCTAATGACATTGGTAGCTACATGGGCAAGGATAGTGTTGGGATAAAGAGATCTGAGTTTGAATTATGCCTTATATATTTAATATTTAACTGTAACCCTAGGCAAGTCTCTAACCTGTCTCAGACAGTTTCTTTATATGTAAAATAGGAATAAAAGTAGCAGCTACCCTGATATTATTAGGATCAAACAAGATAATATATGTAAAGCTCTTTTCAAAATTTTTTTTTAGTTTTCAAAGTGACTCCACATTCAATTTCTTTTCTTAATCTCACAAGGAACCTGTAAGTATTATCTGTCCCAGTTTAAAACTAATGAACATAAGGCATGAGGAGCTGAAGCAACTTCACCAATTGCATAAGGGTTTACCACTAGCTAAGCAAGGGTTGGGGGAGAAAAAAGCACCTTCTTGATGTCAGACTTAGAGCTCTTTCCATTAAACTATTCTCAAGTGGCTAAGTAGGAGCTTAGTGAAAGCAAGGACTTGGAATCATGGCAATGGGTAAGTCACTTAACCCCTATCTGCCTCCATTTCCTTATAGTGAACGAAAACAATAATAGTACTTGCCTCCCTGGGTTATCTTGGGGTAAAATGAGTCAACAAAGGTAAAGTGTATTGAAAACTGTAAAATATATATAAATTATAAAAATATTAGCCATAAACCCTATATAATGATTATATTGATTAAAATTGGTATTATAGCTACTAAATCAGTAACTACAATTTAATCCAAAAATGAATAGTAATGACAGCATTGACCCATTTGAGCTAAAGAAAGTTTAAAGTTCAAGAACTTTTAAAAAATGCTGCAATTCATTCTAATTTATGAACTTTTCAAATGAAATGAAATTTATAACCTATCTTCTAATCCTTGCTGAGGCCTCAAAGTACTGCTTTTTGCTTTTTTTGTTTTGTTTTTTATTAATCCGCTATTACTGAACATGAAAGACAATAGATATCTCATGAAAAAAATGTGTTGTCTTCTCAAATGATAGAACGATCTCAAGGTAATAATAAAAGAATTCTGAGTTAACACTGTGTAAAAACATTAAATTTATCTTTTTTCCATGCCTCCCAGTGCCTTTGAATGGTTTGCAAATGTTCCCATTTGATGGTAAATGATTCCATTGCAGTGATAATAACTACTGGCAGAGACATGGAACATTATAACAGTAAGAACTCGTATTTGTTCTCACTGTGGGATCCATGGAGGGTTTTCCTTCTGAATTGTTCACTGTCATCTTCAGGGAGTTCATAAGTGAGAAAGTAAGTGAGGCTTAATCTTCCACAAGTATTGCTTTGCAGGATGATTTGTAGAGTAGGTGTGCTACTAAGATTTTCTATGTTTCAGAAATTAGATATAAAAGTAATGTGGGACCTGAAAACATCCCAGATAATAGGCATTGGGCACTAACAATTTTAAGTGAAAATGATGGATTAGGCATATAAAATTGGAGAAGAGGGACAGAGAAGTATCATACATAAAGCTACTATATGTAAAATGCTATATGTGTATGTGTGTACACATATGTGCATAGGCATACATGTATGTAATATGTATGCAGATGTGTGTGTTTGTGTAATATGTATAATATATATATTTATCTATGTAGACATAAATGTGTGCAGCTGGCTTTATATCCATTTATAGGTACAAATATAGAAGTATAAATAGAGAAAGATATGAAGATGGAGATAGACAGGTGATATAGATAGATCCCTCCAAAAACATGCTCTAGCCCTTTGAGATCCTCATGCATACTTCTTCATACTTATTCCCTAATCATATATGTTATCTGTGTGCCCTAGACAAAATGCTCAACAGTAATTTATGTTTTATCTCTATGTGCCCTCTAGAGTGTCTTATTTATGGTTGCCAATCCTTTCTGCATGTTTTCCTCTTATATTAGAGTGAGCTATTATGTCATGTGATCACATATAGGAAAACAGATCCTATTTATGGGTGCAGAAATCTCATCACTTTTCTCTATATTCGATTAAATATCTCATATTTAAATTGACGAGTGCTCTGTCTTTCTGGTAAGAGAAATCATGAGCTATGGCTCTGATGGATGCTCATCAGCAGAATGCTTTGAACCTAGGATAAAGGGAATACATAAGAATGTTATAATTAGCTCATCAAAATACCAGACTAAGGAATGTTGGTCTCTCCTTTCATTATACAATAAAGGGCTGGAAAATTTATTGAGCACTCATCATATATCATTATTCACTCAAGGGGGTAAATATTTCCCTTACCATTACAAACAACTTTTATTATGATCAAATGCTTTATAGATAATAATTGTTTTCCAATTTCTCTCCAATAATCACTGATTACAAATTAGTGATGCCAGAGCCAGTGTGTCCAAATTAATAAATTTTGCTACTTTACATTGGAGGAGGTAGAGAGATCATTTACATGAGCCTTCACTCTATCACATATTCTTTTCTGTAAAAAAATTAAATTCTTATGTGTCTAGTTCATTAAGTGAAAGCTGGATGTGTGAGTATTTTAATTAAACATTAAAGCACCCAATGGTTAAAAAGGTCATTCTTATGCTCAGAAAGTGTGCCCTTCAATTTACATAGACAAGCATTATGTAATGAATTATTCGAAATGACCCTCTAGCTAGAAAAAAATAATCATCTGGTTCATTAAATAGTTCAATTTAAATACCTTTGCTGATTTGGGACAATAGAGGCAGGCTTCCTAGAGACTCAGTATCTGAGACTTGCAATCAATTTTCTGAAAACAGAAAAATGAAAAAGGAGGAATTAAATTATAAAAATGACTGAGTTGAGATCAAAGTATCCCCCTTGTCTAATACTTCAAGAAGAGAGAGGATTTTGATGCAACTTTCCCTGCTTCTGGAAATTTAAAACAAAAAAAAAATTATTTAGGAAAAAACCCATAGAAAAATAAATGTTCTATTTAGTTAGTAGAAACTCAGTCACATAAAAACTAAATGAACATCATACCAAAGAATTAAGATGGGAAATTCTAATGAATCTCATAGAATACACTGTCAGATCAATTTAGCTTTATGATTTTAATCATAGCTACTGACATCTACAATAGAAATGAAGTAATGATATTTTTGTATTTTATTCAACATAGAATACTTAAAATTAAAATTACTATTAACCAATTTAAAGGGAAAACCAGAAGTACATATATATACACATATGTATGTACATACATATACAGATAGTATTTTATATATAGTAGCTTTATGTGTGGTACTTCTCTGTCCCTCTGCTCAAATTTTATGTAGTTAATCCATCATTTTAACTTAAAATTGTTAGTGTCCAATGCTTATTATCTTGGATGTTTTATATTGCAATTATAGGTATGTGTATGTGTATATGTATATATGTCTGCATGTATTCATGCACATGTATGCACACATGTGGGGGTGTGCATGAATGGGAACACCACATGCGCATATGTGTCTACATGCAGAACTGTGTGTTTGTGTGTCATGCGTGTACATGTACATGGTGTAAATACATATATACCTGCTATTGTGTACATGTGTAATATGCATTTTGTTTTTTTGTCTTGTCTGAGATTTTGCCTCCCCATTTTGGGGTTTTCTTGGTAAAGACACTGGAGTGGTTTGCCATTTCCTTCTCCAGTTCACTTTACAGATGAGGAAACTGAAGCAAAGAGGGATAAGTGACTTGCATAGAGCCGCACAGCTCAAGAGTTGGCAGCCAAATTTGAACTCAAGAAGAGGAGTTTTCCTGATTCTTGCCTCAGGGTGCTATCCACTGGGCCATCTATATGTCCCTATCATGCATGGATGTGTGCACAATTTAGCAGAGCAGAGGTTACCTTATCCTCTTTGCATACACACGTAAACATATACAAGAAATGTATATATCTTAATGTATGTAAAGTACAATTGGATTTTCTCTGCTCCCACCCTTCTCCCCAAAAAAGCCTTCTTCATAGTATCCATGCTGTTCACCTTGAAGAATCCTCTGAAGAATCCCATTTCCTTTTATTTCTTCTCCTTTCCATCTCCACTCCATTTCCCCACCCCATCATCAAAGCCAAATCTTTTATCTAATCCTCAACAGGCTCTGCTTTCTTTCTGACTTTTCTTCTAAGCAGGATTTCTAATCCTCTCTAATTGGCTCACTGTCCCAGAGCTTTTCCCCTGCCTCTCTGCACTGTACTCTGTCTATGTTCTGGTGAAAATCTGAGCATGTTTTGCTTCCTTCTAAAATGTATTTCAGTTTTCATTAGATCAGGATTCATTATTTGTTCCCTTTTCATCTCCTTCTTTCTTTTTCTTTCTATGAAAAGTTCTGGTAGTCTTCTTTTCTTGGTGCTGTGGAAAGTGGAATAGATTAGGAATAAAATGATTTATTGGTCATAGACTTGAAACCTGGTTCTCCCAATTAGTTGCTATACGAATTTGGGAAGTCATTTAACCATCCTTTGCCTCATTTTCTCTTTCTATTAAATAAGGATAATAAAAATTTCACCTAAATACTTCATTAGTTTTTTTTCAAAACATAAATCAAATATGTATGTAAATAGTTACATAAATGCAAGCAATTATTCTCAGACCTTTGTTTTTCCAACATTAATCAAAGGCTCCCTTTTTCTCTCCTTGTCCAAATAATTAGCAAGTATTTTTTAGAACCTATTAATATGCTAGGCACTATGCTAGGCTCTGAGGACAAAAGAAAATAATTAAATTCCCTGGGCCCAAGTTTACATTCAGTCAGAGGAGATAGCATGGGCATTTTGTGAGCATATACAAAAAATAAAAATAAAAGCTTATTATTTGGGGGAAAGAAATACTAGAAAAAAGGGAAGCAAACATATATAAAGCTCATAGTATGTGCCAAACACTTTACTAAGAATTTTACAAATATCATCTTATTTGAGTTTCACAACAGTTCTGTGAGATAGGTGCTCTTATCATTACTAGTTTATATTAAGGAAATTGAGGCAAACAGAGGTTGTGACTAGTCCAGGGTCACACAACTTGGTATCTATGGTTGGATTTGAACTCACGTATTCCAGATTATATACCCATATTAGCAGAAAAGGTAATGCTTAAGCTGAGTATTGATAGAATCTCCAGATTCTAAGAAAAAAGGAAAAAATATATTTTAGGCATGGCAGACTACCAGCAGACAGAAAATGTAGATCTCTATATGAGGAAAAGTAAGAAGGTCAATTTGATTGGGCCACAGAATGTTCCAGGAAGAAAAATATTTAATAAGCCTTAAAAGATAGTGTAGTGGTATAAACTTTTGAAGGGCTTTCAATGACAAATATGAATTATTTCCTCACCTCTCACAAAAAAAAAAAACCTATCCCTAAATAATGCAAAGCAAGTGTGCTGAACTTTCCTAGTGCTTATTTGATAGTTAATTGAAAGTTGGTCAATGATCAGCTTTTTCAAATTCACCCAGCCAGTTGGAGCTGTAACAGTCTTTGTTGCTTCTTCCTCACATCTAATTGTCTTCTATCTCTTCTTACCTTTGACTTTTGTATATTTCACTTCTCCAAGATCTCTCCTGACACCAGTTACTGACCAATGATCTATGATCAGTCAGGACATAGAGTCTGCTATTGAGAGACTCATTCTCCTGGATCTCTCCAACCCCTAATGTGAAAATACGATAAATATTTGAATTTTATGTATTTTTCCTTTAATTAAATCACATAATATCTACAATCAGGCTTATCAACCATAGACTATGCTTTAACCTATTGATTGACTATTGCCTTTTTCAGTAATTATCCCAATAATGGAAATATAATGATGTTTAAATAAAACCATTTTTTAAACTTCTTGACATAAGACTGAAGCAGGGAATAATATAAACACAAGCTGGTCATTATTATGTCATAAAATTACATCTAATTATTTCATTATCATCTATCAGTGAGGTAGTGGACAGAATGCTGGAATAGAAGTCAGGAGAATGTGGATAAAAGATTCACCCATTCTATTTCTAGGCAAGTGAAGAAACACCTAGAGATTCAGTCACATCCTAGCTATTCATCCAAGTATGATGTCTATGTTCCACCCAACTCTTGCTGCAATGGCTCCAAGAATGTATAGCATGCACAGTGGTCATACCTCAACAAAACCATCTCAGAAGAAGGACTAATCTACCTTGAGGGCAACTTGCAGGTCTTAGATTCATTAGTGACTTGGGGATATCCACCTACCATGTGTTTCAATGATCATGAAGGTGGCTACAGCAGATGTTGTTGAGTGTCTAGAGATATTGGTGAGATATTGAAGATGCCAAGGCCATCCACTGATTCCTGGATTACCACAAGTCATTCTGACTGTCACTGGACTTCAATGATTCTGCAAGAGTGAGGTTGACAACTTTGTACAACTCTGCCTCACTTAAATCCAATTCACTTGCAAGTCAAGTCTCACCCACTGGGATGTCATTGGTCTACTTCAAAAACAAAGGATGAATCTCCTGGGGATTGGCTGAACAAATGGTGATATCTGTTGGTGATGGAATACTACTGTGCTGAAAGGAATGATGAACTAGAGGAATTCCATGTGAACTGGAACGACCTCCAGGAATTGATTCAGAGTGATGGGAGCAGAACCAGGAGAACGTTGTACACAGAAATGGATAAATTGAGGCACAATCAAATATAACAGACTTTTCTACTAGCAGCAATGCAATGATCCAGGACAATCAGGAGGAACTTATGAGGAAGAATGCTATCCACACCCAGAGAAACAGAAAAATCAAAAGAAAAAAACATATGATTGATCACATGGTTAGATGGGGGCATTATTGGGGTTTTGGAGTTAAAAGATCACTCTATTGCAAATGTGAATAATATAGAAATGGGTTTTGAACAATGATACATGTATAACCCAATGGAATTGCTTGTCAGTTCCAGAAGAGGGAAAGAAGAGGGAAGAAAGAACATGAATCATTGAAGGATGAACAATACCAAATACTTAATCACTATCTCATTAAAAAACTTGTATTTTGTTCATTTATATATTTACCTCCCTACTGCCTTGCACATAGTATTACTTTAAAATGCTTTTGGAACTGATTTAATTAATTGATTCTCCCTTCTGAAAAAAGCACAAAGCTTCAAAAACAGAGTAGATCCTATGCAGCTGATCAAATAAATAAGAAAGAACTTACTTTTAATGGAATTTATAGGTATCTTGCCACAGAAAATAATGAAGCTTGAGGGAGTTGACCCTCCATAATTTAAGATGAACACAATCTAAATGCATTTCTGCTTTCTAACTCCTTGAACTTCTTTGCACTAAAAATAATAAATAAATAAATGATCTCAGCTGGGCCTTTGTGCTAACCTGAATAAAATATTTTTTCTGGTCTAATGTGGCATTTCTTCTGGAAAGAGGAGTCATTAGAGCAGAACCTGACCTACCATTTTGATTCAGATTGCTGCCAATGTGGCCCATTTTCGTTAGTGAAATGCATTGCCACCAACTAATTACAGTAATCTAGTATCTCTTCAAATAGCCAAAGGCTTTCATTGCTGAAAGGATTGAATGAAGAAAGGTAATGAAATGAGATGGGGAGCTGGCTCCCCTCCAATCAGTAATGTTTTTGATGACAATATCCTGTAGAACATACATCTATTGTATAAACCTAGTAATATCTTCAAGAAGAGCAGGGATTAAATATAGTTGATTTTCTGATTGCTTGAGAGATGATGAATTTATATCAATAAATGGATGGATAATTTTTGTAGCCTCAAGCAATATTTTCTTGTTTTAGATGTGTATTACATGTCATCCTGAATATAAATGGTGTTTAGAAGCTATTTAAGTTGAATGTAGAGCTTAAAATGTTAATTTATGCAGCAATTATAGAGTCATTTGTGTGAAAATGCAGCAAATTTGAGGTAACATAAAAATGCTATAAAAAAGCTTGTAGACAGGGTAAAAACCTGATAGGCTCATTATGAGCTGTCATATTAAGTGTAGTGTTGTTATGGACACTTTTTATTAGTGCTGATAGAATAAAGTACTATTTATTGCCCTTGCTAAGTATGTCAAGATTCATCCTTTTTTAACCAGACAGCATTCAGGTTATAATTACATTTTTTTCTTTCTTACATATAACTGACAATGCTATCTGCAAGATCAAAAATTTAAGGTCAAACTAAATGAAGTGGTTAGTATTTTGTCATGATATAGAGTAAAAATGCATAGATGCATTCTTAAATGTATGATAACCAATTCTCTCAAGATATTCTAGTAACAGAACTAAAAATACTAACATATAAAAAAATTGTATCAAGTTTTCCAAATAAGATAAATTGCGATGATTTAAGCCTGCCAATTTTCAGAAATTCAGTTTCCAGTAATTAGGACTTGATACTATCCATATACTCTTTGATCAGCCTTTATTTGGATGAGTAAAGGTTTAAAAATGTGGTTTGACTAAATTTATGAGTTATTAAATATAAATGGTGGTCACCATTTATAAAAATTAATATTAAATTGTGAGTCAGTAGGCTGTTTAGTAGCTTTATTTATAGCAAAGAAGAGATATTAAAGTGGCAAATATAGGAAGGAGGTAGAAAATATCACCTAGCTAAAAATACCCTAAGTCCTAATCCTAGTGTTTCCACACCACAAATCTAAATCTGTATCTCATGAGTCCATGAGAGTATTTCTAGTTAGATGTTTCAACAAAAAAAAAAAACAATGTTGAAGACACTGAGCTGCAAAGGGTGGTACCTCACACCAAAGAGGCAAGAGTCTGACCCGAGTAAGTGTCCCTTTTCACCCTGAGTCTCCAACACAGGAAGCCAAATCTTCACCAGAATCCAAAGTCCATATCAGGTAGTCAAAATCTGAAGAGCTGAAAGACACCAAAACTGCCAAGAACATTCCATGCACTTGAGACCAACATTACCAAGAATTCCACCAGAGCTCACACTCCTGAGTCTAAGAGCCTTCAAGAATGAAGTGCAAGAGGAGTTGAGGAGTTTGGTCGGGGTGATTGCGGTGGACTCAGAGAAGCTTGCGCTGAAGGAAGCTGAAGGGTCATCACCATGAACAGGAATTATGATTGCTCAGATGTATGAAAATATCAGATAATAGACTTCTCAATTTAGGATGCTTAGACAAACCAGTTTTTACTACAGGCAGGAGGCACACATAAAAACAGTACAGTATTTCTTGGCATAGAATTACAAAGCAAGAAATACAATTCATGAGGACTTCCGGTTAAGATGGCGGCTTAGAGAAAGCTAAAGCTCAGATCTCCGGAAAACCCTTCCCGACCGATCTCAAACGATAAGCTCCTAAGGCGCCGAAATTCAAAACGATCAACAGCACAGACCCTGGGAACCCCCCTCCTGGACCTGGACCCGGTTCAAAAGGTACGGCTCCCCTTAAAAGCCAGAACCCGAGATCCCTCGGACCTCAGGGGTAGGAGCGCAGAGTCCAAGGCTCCCGGAAGCCGCAGCCCGGCCGGGCTCAGAGAGCAGAACCCTCAGGGCCTTCTACAGTCCCGGTGAAAGTTACTGCCTGGGGCTTCCGCTGCAGAGAACTGGTCGAAACAACAGCAACCCTCAGGGCGGGCAAGACAGCCTCACGGGCTGGATCCTGCTATCCAAGTCTCAGTGAAAGTCCTCACCCTGTGAGCTTGGGGAAAGCTGCAGCCCATCCCCCCACAGGCTGACGAAACAGCCTCACGGCCAGCGATTCTGAAGGCAACTTCCGGAAAGCGAGCCAGGGGGAGAGTGTGGCCTCGTGGTCCGACCCTTCCATTCCAGTTCCAGTGAGGCATATTCAGTTTAACCCAGGGAAAGTTCATAGAACCATCTGCCCAGGACTAAAGCCTCGGATCACCAGAGATAAGAAAAGCTAATCCTCCACATTCAGAGATGGCAGCAAACTCCACAGAAGCACAGAAGCCCCAAAATACCAAGAAAAATAAGAAGAAAGGGGCAACTTTGGACACATTCTATGGAGCCAAAATACAAAATACAGAGCAGACAGAAGATAATATAAAAGAAAATGCTCCAAAACCTTCCAAAGGAAATGGAAACTCTCCACAAACCTATGAAGAATTTGAATCAGAAATGACCAAAAAGATGGAAGCCTTCTGGGAGGAAAAGTTGGAAATAATGCAAAAGAAATTCACGCATCTACAAAACCGGTATGATGAAACTGAAAAGGAAAACCAGGCTTTAAAGGCCAGAATCAGGCAGCTGGAAGACAACGATCGTGTAAAAGAGCAAGAATTAATAAAGCAAAGCCAAAATACCAAGAAATTAGAAGAGAACATAAAATATCTCACCGACAAGGTGATAGATCTGGAAAATAGGGGGAGAAGGGATAATTTAAGAATAATTGGACTCCCAGAAAAGCCAGAAATAAACACCAAACTGGACATGGTGATACAAGATATAATCAAAGAAAATTGCCCAGAGATTCTAGAACAAGGGGGCAATACAGCCACTGACAGAGCTCACAGAACACCTTCTACACTAAACCCCCAAAAGACAACTCCCAGGAATGTAATTGCCAAATTCCAAAGCTATCAAACAAAAGAAAAAATCCTACAGGAAGCCAGAAAAAGACAATTTAGATATAAAGGAATGCCAATCAGGGTCACACAAGACCTTGCAAGTTCTACTCTGAATGATCGTAAGGCATGGAACATGATCTTCAGAAAGGCAAGAGAGCTGGGTCTCCAACCAAGAATCAGCTACCCAGCAAAACTGACTATATACTTCCAAGGGAAAGTATGGGCATTCAACAAAATAGAAGACTTCCAACTTTTTGCAAAGAAAAGACCAGAGCTCTGTGGAAAGTTTGATACCGAAAATCAAAGAGCAAGGAATACCTGAAAAGGTAAATATTAAGGAAAGGGGAAAATGTTATCTTCTTCTTTTACTCAAACTCTCTTCTATAAGGACTACATTTATATCAACCTATGTATACTAACATGTGGGGAAAATGTAATGTATAAATAGGGGGTAAAGAAAGACCAAATAGAATAATCATTCTCACACAAAGATTCACATGGGAAGGGGAGGGGAAGAAAACTCCTATAAGAAGGAGAGGAAGAGAGGGGGGGGGGGGTTACTTAAACCTCAATCTCAGGGAAATCAGCTCTGAGAGGGAAAAACATCCAGATCCATTGGGATCTTGAATTCTATCTTACCCAACAAGGGTAAGGAGAAGGGAAAACCAAGGGGGGGAGGGGGAGAGGGAGAACAAAAAGGGAGGGAAAGAGAGGGGGGAGGGGGAGGGAACAAAAAGGGAGGGACTAAAAAGGGAAACATCAAGGGAGGGGACAAGGGGGACTGTTTCAAAGTAAATCACTGGACTAAAAGGTAGAGCCGAAGAAGAAAAGGTTAGAATTAGGGAAGGCAATCAAAATGCCAGGGAGTCCACAAATGACAATCATAACTTTGAACGTGAATGGGATGAACTCACCCATAAAACGTAGACGAATAGCAGAATGGATTAGAATCCAAAACCCTACCATATGTTGTCTTCAAGAAACACACATGAGGCGGGTTGACACCCACAAGGTCAGAATTAAAGGATGGAGTAAGACCTTCTGGGCTTCAACTGATAGAAAGAAGGCAGGAGTGGTAATCATGATATCTGATAAAGCCAATGCAAAAATAGACCTGATCAAAAGGGATAGGGAAGGTAATTATATTTTGTTAAAAGGGACTATAGACAATGAGGAAATATCATTAATCAATATGTATGCACCAAATAATATAGCACCCAAATTTCTAATGGAGAAACTAGGAGAATTTAAGGAAGAAATAGACAATAAAACCATACTAGTGGGAGACTTAAACCAACCATTATCAAATTTAGATAAATCAAATCAAAAAATAAATAAGAAAGAGGTAAAAGAAGTGAATGAAATCTTAGAAAAATTAGGATTAATAGACATATGGAGAAAAATAAATAGGGATAAAAAGGAATACACCTTCTTCTCAGCACCACATGGCACATTCACAAAAATTGACCATACATTAGGTCACAGAAACATAGCACACAAATGCAGAAAAGCAGAAATAATGAATGCAGCCTTCTCAGATCACAAGGCAATAAAAATAATGATTAGTAATGGTACATGGAAAACCAAATCTAAAACCAATTGGAAATTAAACAATATGATACTCCAAAACCGTTTAGTTAAAGAAGAAATCATAGAAACAATTAATAATTTCATCAAGGAAAATGACAATGGCGAAACATCCTTTCAAACCTTTTGGGATGCAGCCAAATCAGTAATCAGAGGTAAATTCATATCCCTGAATGCTTATATTAACAAACAAGGGAGAGCAGAGATCAATCAATTGGAAATGCAAATGAAAAAACTGGAAAGCGATCAAATTAAAAACCCCCAGCAGAAAACCAAATTAGAAATCCTAAAAATTAAGGGAGAAATTAATAAAATCGAAAGTGATAAAACTATTGATTTAATAAATGAGACAAGAAGCTGGTACTTTGAAAAAACAAACAAAATAGACAAGGTACTGGTCAATCTAGTTAAAAAAAGGAAGGAAGAAAAGCAAATTCACAGCATTAAAGATGAAAAGGGGGACAGCACCTCCAATGAGGAGGAAATTAAGGCAATCATTAGAAATTACTTTGCCCAATTATATGGCAATAAATACACCAATTTAGGAGAAATGGATGAATATATACAAAAATACAAACTGCCTAGACTAACAGAAGAGGAAATAGAATTCCTAAATAATCCCATATCAGAAATTGAAATCCAACAAGCCATCAAAGAACTTCCTAAGAAAAAGTCCCCAGGGCCTGATGGATTCACCTGTGAATTCTATCAAACATTCAGAGAACAGTTAATCCCAATACTATACAAACTATTTGACATAATAAGCAAAGAGGGAGTTCTACCAAACTCCTTTTACGACACAAACATGGTACTGATTCCAAAACCAGGCAGGTCAAAAACAGAGAAAGAAAACTATAGGCCAATCTCCCTAATGAATATAGATGCAAAAATCTTAAATAGGATACTAGCAAAAAGACTCCAGCAAGTGATCAGAAGGATCATTCACCATGATCAAGTAGGATTCATACCAGGGATGCAGGGCTGGTTCAACATTAGGAAAACCATCCACATAATTGACCACATCAACAAGCAAACTAGCAAGAATCACATGATTATTTCAATAGATGCAGAAAAAGCCTTTGATAAAATACAACACCCATTCCTATTAAAAACACTAGAAAGCATAGGAATAGAAGGGTCATTCCTAAAAATAATAAACAGTATATATCTAAAACCAACAGCTAATATCATCTGCAATGGGGATAAACTAGATGCATTCCCAATAAGATCAGGAGTGAAACAAGGATGCCCATTATCACCTCTACTATTTGACATTATACTAGAAACACTAGCAGTAGCAATTAGAGAAGATAAAGGAATTGAAGGCATCAAAATAGGCAAGGAGGAGACCAAGTTATCACTCTTTGCGGATGACATGATGGTCTACTTAAAGAATCCTAGAGATTCAACCAAAAAGCTAATTGAAATAATCAATAACTTTAGCAAAGTTGCAGGATACAAAATAAACCCACATAAATCATCAGCTTTTCTATATATCTCCAACACAGCTCAGCAGCAAGAACTAGAAAGAGAAATCCCATTCAGAATCACCTTAGACAAAATAAAATACCTAGGAATCTACCTCCCAAGACAAACACAGGAACTATATGAACACAACTACAAAACACTCGCCACACAACTAAAACTAGACTTGAACAAATGGAAAAACATTAACTGCTCATAGATAGGACGAGCCAATATAATAAAAATGACCATCCTACCCAAACTTATTTATCTATTTAGTGCCATACCCATTGAACTACCAAAATACTTCTTCACTGATTTAGAAAAAACCATAACAAAGTTCATTTGGAAGAACAAAAGATCAAGGATATCCAGGGAAATAATGAAAAAAAACACATATGATGGGGGCCTTGCAGTCCCTGACCTAAAACTATATTACAAAGCAGCAGTCATCAAAACAATTTGGTACTGGCTAAGAAACAGAAAGGAAGATCAGTGGAATAGACTGGGGGAAAGCGACATCAGCAAGACAGTATACGATAAACCCAAAGATCCCAGCTTTTGGGACAAAAATCCACTATTCGATAAAAACTGCTGGGAAAATTGGAAGACAGTGTGGGAGAGACTAGGAATAGATCAACACCTCACACCCTACACCAAGATAAATTCAAAATGGGTGAGTGACTTAAACATAAAGAAGGAAACCATAAGTAAATTGGGTAAACACAGAATAGTATACATGTCAGACCTTTGGGAGGGGAAAGGCTTTAAAACCAAGCAAGATATAGAAAGAATCACAAAATGTAAAATAAATAATTTTGACTACATCAAACTAAAAAGCTTTTGTACAAACAAAACCAATATAACTAAAATCAGAAGGGAAACAACAAATTGGGAAAAAATCTTCATAGAAACCTCTGACAAAGGTTTAATTACTCATATTTATAAAGAACTAAATCAATTGTACAAAAAATCAAGCCATTCTCCAATTGATAAATGGTCAAGGGAAATGGATAGGCAATTCTCAGATAAAGAAATCAAAACTATTAACAAGCACATGAAGAAGTGTTCTACATCTCTTATAATCAGAGAGATGCAAATCAAAACAACTCTGAGGTATCACCTCACACCTAGCAGATTGGCTAACATAACAGCAAAGGAAAGTAATGAATGCTGGAGGGGATGTGGCAAAATAGGGACATTAATTCATTGCTGGTGGAGCTGTGAACTGATCCAACCATTCTGGAGGGCAATTTGGAACTATGCCCAAAGGGTGCTAAAAGAATATCTACCCTTTGACCCAGCCATAGCACTGCTGGGTCTGTACCCCAAAGAGATAATGGACACAAAGACTTGTACAAAAATATTCATAGCTGCGCTCTTTGTGGTGGCCCAAAACTGGAAAATGAGGGGATGCCCATCAATTGGGGAATGGCTGAACAAACTGTGGTATATGTTGGTGATGGAGTACTATTGTGCTAAAAGGAATAATAAAGTGGAGAAGTTCCATGGAGACTGGAACAACCTCCAGGAAGTGATGCAGAGCGAGAGGAGCAGAACCAGGAGAACATTGTACACAGAGACAAACACACTGTGGTATCATCGAACGTAATGGACTTCTCCATTGGTGGTGGTGTAATGTCCCTGAACAACTTGCAGGGACCCAGGAGAAAAAAACACCATTCATAAGCAAAGGATAAACTATGGGAGTGGAAACACCGAGAAAAAGCAACTGCCTGAATACAGAGGTTGAGGGGACATGACAGAGGAGAGACTCTAAATGAACACTCTAATGCAAATACTATCAACAAAGCAATGGGTTCAAATCAAGAAAACATCTAATGCCCAGTGGACTTACGCGTCGGCTATGGGGGGTGGGGGGGAGGAAAAGAAAATGATCTATGTCTTTAACGAATAATGCTTGGAAATGATCAAATAAAATATATTTAAAAAAAAAAAAAGAATGAAGTGCAAGAATGAAGACCCTGAATCTCTTTCAGACACACTTATATACAGTTTTCTCTGTGCTTCAGCTCTCCTCCTCACATGCCAGGAATCAATTATAGCCTTTCAATTTGCCTAGTGCTGCCCTGGGGTGGCATGTACTCTCTTTCTTAGTGACTTACTAAGTGTTAAGTAGGGATACTTTAAGTTCTTGATTGATAACTTTAAATAGACAAAAGGAATAAGAATTCCTTTTTTAAATCCCCTGTGATTCTACTGGAACATGAACATGTTGAAATCTCCCAGGTTTCCTTGTCTAGTCTTTGAAAAAACAAAAACTATCAAGCCTGAAGAAGACTTACATGATAGCTATTTTCAAGCACTGAAATGATATCATGTGGAACAGCAATTAGACGTCTCCTTTTTAGAGAAAATGCATTCTTGGTCAACTATGAATTGGTCTAGCCAGTCTGGAAAGTAATTTTTAATTATGCACTGGAAGATATTAAACCATGCATATGCTTTGACTCAATTTTTTTTCACTATTTGATCTATACTTCAAAATAGCTAAAGAACAGGAATATACAAAAATATTTATAACAAACAGTTGTTTTTGGTAGCACAAAATCAATTGAAGGGATGTCCATCAACTTGGGAATGACTGAAAAAGTTATGATATATTAACGTGGTAGAATATTATTATTCCATAAGAAATGATGAAGGAATAATTTCAGAGAAATCTTGGAAGACTTGTAAAAACAAATATATATGTATATATATATATGTGTGTGTGTGTGTGTGTGTGTGTATATTTGGACATGGGAAATATAGAAATTTGTTTTCATAGATAAATGCCTGTTTATGACAGGAAATTTGGAATTGCTTGTTTCTCAATGAGGAAGGTTATATGGACCCCTTTGTCAGTCTGTTGAAATATATAGGACCCATTGTTGGAATAACATTATAATGTACAAAGTAAAATATATAGTATTAAAAGAAAGCTAATAATATCAAAATATTGTTCTTAAAAGTTTTTTTTAAAGAAATTCTTGGATGTTCGGTAAAGAAATTTTGTTCTAAGATTTGCAAAGCACTCTTCTCCCAATAATCCTGTAGTGTAATTATGACATGTTTTATGACTTGTGATGAGTCTTTTTATCTTAATTTCACTGAGGAGAAACCTGGGAACCTAAAAAAGGATTTTCCCAGTGTCACATAGCTGGTAAACATAAAAAGCAGAACTTAAACATGATTTCCTGTAAATCCATTCTCAACTGTAACAGGCTACTATAACAATGTATCCGTTGACTCATTATCCAAAGTAGTCTGTCAGGACAGATTTAATTTTATTTTTTCCTAACTCAAAAACTTCAGGAGCTCCACATAATCTCCCATTTGGCTATGACTTTCACAATCTATTTCCAGTTTATCTGGGTCTTTGGCCATAGGTATTGAATGAGAAGTCCTCTGAAGAACTGTCTAACCCTGAAATTCAATGAATATTTACTAGGTGCCATATAACAAATATTAAAAGAATTTTAAGAGAAATTTAAGAAATTAAAAGAAAAATATTAAAAGAAATAATTTAGAATCAGAAAATATGGATATATATGCTGATTCTATGTGATCTTAAAAAGTCACCTTGCTTATCAAAGACTCATAAAATTTGGAGATGCAAAGAAGCTTAAGTTTCATCCAGAACTTCATCCTCTTTGCATAGTTGAGGAAACTGAGACTGATCAATATTTCTAATATCATCCAGGTACTAAAGACGGAACTGGAATTTTAATACAAATCTTCAAACTCCCAGTTTTACAGAGTAATACTCTAATCTATGTAACTAGCATGCTAGATTTTTTTTGTCCTAACCACTCAGAATCTTATCATCACTCATTATATTTTAGGTTTTATACCTTTCTTCAGTTTAATGAAATAAATGAAGTCACATTACCAATAAGTCTAGAATGGAAGTGAGAAGATATAGGTTCCAATTCTTATATTAATTAGCTTTTTGACCTTGAATAAATCATTTAACTTCTCAGAACTTATTTCATCCTCTCTGAAAAGGAGAGGGTTAGATTCAGTGGCACCCAAGAACCTATCTGATCCTGACATCTTCTGATTAAAAACATCCACACTTTGCAAACAATCCCTCCCTTAAATTCCTAGTCCTTTAACAGTCATAAATCATTACCTTCTAATTTCAAGAAATGCAATTTAATAAAGAAATGGCCTGCATATTAAGATACTTTGTTATTAAGAAGATTCAGCTAAGAATGATGGACTATACCTTAAAAATTCAAATAGAAAGGCTCTTTCCTAAGTTGAAAGATTCATTGCTCTATTCAGTATTCTCCTGTTTCTTCCAAAAAAGTGAAAGGCATCTATAACAACAGGTGATTAATAAAACCTAGCTTGATGTTTGCAATCAATACCCTTGCTTGCCCCTGGCTCTGTTTCAATAAAATGCATATGGGCCATCCAACACAGGAATCACAAAGGATATTATTAGCAGATTCAGGGAAAAAAGGAAAATTCTTGATTTCCTATTTTTTTTTTCTTTTAACCTAATTATGATGATGTGGAGCAATTAAATACTAATAAAAAAAGACTAAGAAGTCCTTTTGATAAGAATTTAAATATTAATATTATAACCAATAAAATCTATGAGAAAATATGTTTTATTTTTCTTTGGCTGTATTTCTAGCTGGTATTTTTATCTTGCAGTGACATCTACAATCCATTATGAATAGGAAGATTAGCAAGGAGTCTGCAGTACTAAGATGATGTGAACTTCAGAATTTATTACTACCTTACATGGAGTTTAATATAACAGTGAAATCTGATGTCTTCTTGATGTTTTCCAACAAGCAAAAGCATTTATTTTAATCAGTCACGTCGAATTTATTAAGTGCCTACTATGTGCCAATCACTAGAATAAGTCCCTAGAATACAAGGAAGAGCCAAAACACAGCAAATGCTCTCAAGGAGTTTGCAGTTGAAGTGTGAGACAATATATAAATAACCCTATACAAACAAGCTACATATAGGATAAGTTGAACATTAGATTATAAGCAACTTGAGGGTAGACACTATATATTGCCTCTTTTTGTATCTAGACTACTTGGCATAGTACCTGCCACATAGTAGGTTTTTAATGAGTTTTTATTGAATCAAATTTAATTGAATAACATAATCACAAAAATTAAGGAAGAATGATAGTTTGGATGATACAAAAAGTCTAGAAAGTTGTGAAGCATACATAGAGAAGGAGAGTGTTCTAGGAATGGAGTCAGATAATGAAAATGGTTCAGTAAAGAGATAGAATGTCAAATGCAAAGAGAAAGTAAGGAAGCCAAAGTAACTGGAGGACAGATTGTTATATACACAGAGGGTAATAAGGCATGAGAAGAGTAAAAGGGCATAAAGGGTCCAGGATATTACAAGTTTCAAAAACTCAAGAAAGGAATTTTACATTTGATCCTTAGGATACTATGGACAAATTGGAATTTTGGGAAGAACAATTTTATAGCTGATGGAGGACGGGTTGGAGTGAATAAATATTTAATTTAAAGAAATTAACCAAAAAGGTGTAGTCCTGGTATGAGATACCTACAGCCTACCTTAGGGTGGTAGCAATATCATATAAAAGCAATAGACATATGGGAGAATTGTTATGAATTAAGAATTGATAGGCTTTGCCAACAGATTGATTGGAGGTGGAGGAGCAGGGAAAAAGGAGGAGTCTAGGATAACATCAAAGTCATTAGCCTTGGTGGATAGGAGGGTGCTGATACCCTCAAAAGTAACAGGGAAATTTAGAAGATGGGAAGGTTTGAGGGAAAATAAAATGGGTTCAATGTTGGAAATATTTAATTACAGAATGTTGAAAAAGTTATAGGGCATGCAGTTCAAGATGTCTAATAAATAATTAGAAATGAAAGGTTAGGATAAGATAGATAAGGAAAAAGGTTAGAGCTGAACAATAGTGTTGAGAACCTGCTTAAGAAATGATGACTAAAACCATAGGAGCTGATGAGATTACCAAATGAAAATTGAAGAGGAAATAGAGAAGAGAGAAGGACAGAGTTCTTAGTGGTATTTGTGGTCATCTATACAAGAAGTAGTTAATGAAATATGGGGGAGAAGAGAGTGATTAAGTGTCAAAGGCTAAAGAGAAATCAAGATTGAGGACTGAGTAAAGGCTATTGGATTTAGCAATTAAGAAATCATTAATAACTTTGGAAAGAGCAGTTGGTTGAATGATAAGGTAAGAATCTAGTCAACAAAGAATTAAGAGATGGCAAAAAAAAAGAAAGCAGAGTCACATACTGAAGTCTTCTGGAGTTTAGTCATAAAAATGTGGAGAAATACAGAAATAAATGAAAAGATCAAATTAAGAATTTTTGAGAATCAGGAAGATATATGGTTATCTTCATGTCTAGTTTGTAGATAAATTTTAGAAACAGGTATATTTTTGTTAGATTAAATTAAATACCTCTGATAAGGATTTGCTACCCAAAATACATATATAATTAATAGAAACTAAATAATAAGAGCCATTCCTACATGGTTAAGTAGTCAAAAACAAGTTAGAGGATTTTTTTAATTCCTTACCTTTTGTTTTAAAATATGTACTGCATATTGGTTCCAAGGCAGAAAAGTGGTAAAGGCTGGGTAGTGGGGATTGTGACTTTCCCAGGATTATGTTATCTAAGAAATATCTGAGGCTAGATTTGAAACCAGGACTTCTCATTTGTAGTCCTGTCTATTAATCTACTAAGCCACTTAGCTACCCCCTAAATTTTGGAATTCTAATAATGTGTATTCAAAGCTATTAAGAACTCCAGCTGGCCTCAGTTTTGCTATGCATTTCATGAAGTTCCAATTTTTAAAGTAGAATCAGAAAAATAAAATATCACTAATCAGAAAAATAGAAGTTTAATTATGCAGAAAGTATGGTTAAGGGAATGGAAAGTCTGAAGCTATGCAAAACAAAGGCACATAGCCCCAAACCAAAGGAAAAATCTCAGTCTCCATATTGTGATGCAAGGAATCACTAAGAATCCAAGGATTCAAATAATCAGTTCCTTTAATAAAAGAATGCTGAAAAACTCCCCAGTAAAAAGCATCCTGCAAAGTGGTAAAAAAAAAAACAGCTCAGAGGAAGAGAGAAGCAGAAAAATACATCTGTAAGGAGATTAAAACACTCAGCAAGGAAGTTTTCTTTGGTCTTTTTTATATTGTCTTGGTTCACAAAAGTGTTAGTTGGTATGAATGTGTCAGGATTTAAGTTAAAGCTCTCCAGCTCCAGTAACATTCTGGCTCACCACACCATGCTCCAAAAAGTGTCCAAGTGACCCAGGGTTGATATGGCATACAGCACTGCATATCAAAATCTGTGAGTAGAGAAGGTGTCATTGATTTTCGGACTTGAAATGGCCCTCGATTAAATATGGGCTGTTGTCATCAGTCTAAAGGGGCAATTAAGAATAGAATGGATAAGCCATAGCTTATTGCCTCTGTGTCCACTTTCATCATGTATGCTTGATGGATAAAGTTCCTATATCCTTAGTAAAGGTATCATTAGCATGTTTGTAGCTCAAAATGCATTTCATTTGTGACAATTCTAAACCTGAATTGTCTCAGGTATGAGTCAACAACCACATAAAATATTGCACCAAATTACTAATGATATAGCGAAGTTCAAGTCAATCTTGATGTTTCATCTTATTGTAAATTAAAAGATGACAAATGAAGGTAACAGCTGATATTAAAGAGATGGTGGAAAGATATACACTCATATGAGTTCTTGCTATAGTTGTGAGTTGGTCTAGCTATTCTGGAAAACAGTTTGGAATTAAACTTTAAAAAATAACTCATGTACCTGTCCCCAGACCCAACAACTCACTACAAAGCTTATGCCCCCAAGAAGTACAAAAACAAAAATGAAATATAGCAAAATATTCTTAGCAATACTTTATGTGATAGCAAACAAAGTAAAGGCCTGCTAATCAAGGAATGAATATAAAAGTTTAGATACTTGTAGTTGATGGAATATTATTATGCTGTAAGAAATGACAAATGTGGAAAATTGAGGGAAGCATGGGAATACACATGAATTGATATAGAGCTAAGTACATAGAATCGGGAGAACACTAAACAAAACAACATTTCTAGTGTAACTGGGAAAAAAAAAACAACCAAAACCAAAACAAGACAAAAGAGAAAAAAGTCAAGTACCATGCAATTACAATGACCATAAAGCTAGGAGCTTGGCTCTGAAGACAGGAAAATTCATCTGCTTCCTTTCTTTGCAGAGATGAGGGACCATGAGTACTGAATACTGCATATGCTGGCAGACTACTGCTGAGTTTGCTGCTTTTGATCATCTGGCTTTGCTTTGAGTTCCTAGGTCATGGAAGGGAAAGGAAAATATTTTTTAAGAAAATAGGTAAAGACAAAATCATAAATGCTATTTTTGAGAATGCCTTGTGAACATTACATTAGCATGCAAATGATTAGTTGTGTGACTTAGCAACTTCATTACTCCATCACATTTTCTAGGAGGACAAAATGAAAGGATTAGATTAAATGAACCTCTATGAATTCTCCTAATATTTAGAAAGAGCTCTGTTATTATTTTTTACTTTATTATAATGGTCTCATCAAACTAATTCACCCTTCCATTCAAATGTGCTAGCTACTCTTTTTAAAAATTTGCTGACACATTTTATTTATTGAAATATTTCCTACCATTTCTTGAGTAGAATGGAATTTCTGAAGAAAATGAATTATGTTGCTGAGTTAGTGACAGTTCATAATTTGGCTCAAATATGCATACTTCATAAAGTTTACCACTGTGATCCATCTTCCCTGGGTACATTAGGATTTAGATTCCCTAGAATACATAATATCTATAAACTTCATCTGAAAGAAGAACTTGAGGATAAAAAACTCCACTAAGAAATTGTGTAGCCAGCTGCATTGGCAGTACTTTCAGTAATCATCCATGGATAAGGATGGAAGTTGCTATGAAATTCAGTAGTCAGAATAATTACATATTTTTCCCTAGGGAGTATCTGGCTAATCTTCCACTCCTTTCTCAGGATTAGTATTGAGCTTCTGTTGAATATGGATGATTCCACTGGCCATTTTGCAGCGTATCAATTTATACTCATCATTGTAATGCCATCAGATACCAAGCCAATTAGAAAAGGTGAAGATTTCAAGGGATATTTCCAGCAAAGATTTCTTAAAAGATCATCAAATTCAATTTGGAAACTATTAGTATGGCCCAGAATGAAAACTCATTAGAGCTATATTTACAAACAGAAAACAGTCTGACTGTTTTAATTGACTTGATTGCCTAAGTAGTCCAAACACAAAAAAGCAAAAAGCATTCAAATTGTTTATTAATAAACACAGTCAGTATCCTTTCCCACTTCTCAACCAATACAATTTCCATTTTAGGAGAGAACAGAATCTTGAGAAAATAAAATATAATGTATTTTTTCTAAAACATTATAAATGGAAAGTACTTCCAAAAAGAGATTGCCACTTGAACCTTGAATCTTTTGTGTTTAACTCTAAATATAAAAACCTTACCTAAAGCCTTGCCAGGGATATATTACTGGAAGACATAAACCAGAACGAGACTGATATTCCTGCTAATAATAAAAATGAAAGATATAGAAAAGTTGAAAGAAAATTGAAAAATTGCTTATAGCCTCTCCCCATAGAGGCAAATAAATTAGTATGTAGAGAAAATAAATAGATTAAATGACTTGGCAATGACCGCTTGTATTCCTGAGTTCAAATCTGTCCTGAAATATTTACTATCTATGTGATTCTTGACAAGTCATTTAACCCTGTTTGCCTCAGTTTCCTCATCTGCGAAATGAGCTGGAGAAGGAAATTGCAAATTACTCCAGTATCTTAAACTCCAAATGAGGCCATAAAGAGTCAGACAAAACTAAAACAACTGAACAACAATAATGGTCACATAATTCAAGTCAGAGACAGGCCTTAATGCCTTCCATACTCTTGAGTGAACTCTCTGGCATGCTACTTTTCTATTACCAATGTCCTATATACCTTCTGTGGCTATAGCTTTCCTTTAAAAGACATTTAGAATTTACATCCACATGAAGGACCCACCTTTCCTTCTTTCCATCTACCCATTCTCTACAAGTCAATCCTATTGTTAGAAAAAATAATTATATGTGTATATCTTTCCATCTGTAACTATCAAGTATTTACTCTTTAAAATATTAGTATTTTTTAAAATTTGTTAATGTTATTGATCCAACTTTACCCCACAGGTTTTAAAAAAGAGAGGAATTTCCTCTTCATAATAATTGCTTGTTATGTTGCAAATAGTTGATAATTGAGGTGGAATTTATTTCATTTTAATTCAATTGAACTTTGTTCCAATTATCTGGAAGGACTTGTAGGGGGAAATTGAGCAGATTGCATTAAATTACATTTGGTGATCCTGGTTTTTCCATTGCTTAAAATAATCACTCATTAAGCTAATCATCTTTGAAAATTACATTAACTTATTTGGGCCAGCAGGAAGTAATATGTATATGTGCATATGTGTATATGCATATATAATATAGGTACACTCACAAATATATGTAGATGAGTATTTTTGCACATGTATTCTTATCCATATATAAGACCACATGTACATATGCACATGCATATGAAAATATGTGCCCATGTATGTACATATATATATCCACAATAAAATTACACAGTTAATAAAGTCAAGAAAACAGGGAATTCTTTACTATTCTTCAAGTGAAAATGATTATTCCACTAGGTAGACAAATTAAAGGGTAATTTAAACATTATATCTACTGGCTGGTGGATTTAATCACTGTATTTTTTGTGGAGAATTGAAATTTTCACCTCCAAATATTTAAAATTATGGGTTTATTTTGCATATGCTCTTTTCTATTTACTTCTCTCTTCATTTTTGTCCCCTTATTACTTTCTAATTTAAGTTCTTTTGTTCAGAATGTATAACAAAATTAATTTATACCATTGGATTTCTGATTAGAGCCACAGATAGAAAATCTATATTGTTCTTATTGAAATGTAAAATAGAGTAAGAGTAGAAACATTTTAATATCAGTTTCCTTAAAAGCAAAAAAGCAAGGGATTTAATATTATATACTCATGACTAACTCACTGAAAGCTAATAAAGATTCTATACGTATACTGCATTAGTCCATTTTCAATCAATATTCCTTCTTTCAATTTACAAAAGAAATGTTTTCCTATAATTCTTATGCTGAAATGATCCAATAGTCATGTCTCCTTACTGTTTCACTAAATAGAAAATTTTAATTATTAAGATCATGTTCAATTCTATTTGCAAATTTTCAGGCATGTCATTTATTGGTACCAATGTTTCTTGAAAATTAGCCAAACTGTGAAAAGAAGGAAGCATTGCTTTTGGTTTCTCATGTTTCATCCAGCTGTTGTTGAGACACTATTGAGAACTATCAGGTGCAGCAAGTAGGCAGCACACCATTGGGAACAATGGCAAATGATGTTGGAGAGGCAATTCTTCCAGATGAAATTTGATGTAATAAGAAAGAGTGTCTATTTATATAACAGCTGGTGCTGAATTTCTTATACTTTTAAAATTTGATAGTGTTTTACTCTCAAGGGCACTGCTGGTATATGTAGGATTTCTATGTTTGTGTGCCCAATTTTAAGTGATCAATGTTAGGGAATATTATGGTTTAAAATGTAATATTTATCTGCCAATTAAAAAGTCAAGTTTAATCTAATAATGTCAAGCACTAATTTTTTTCTTAGCTTTCTCAATTGGTACTTCATTAAACAGCATGGAAAATCTAGCCAAGGTAGCATTACTATGGAAATCAGTTTCAATTCTGTGATTCTTTCCCATTACAATCTTAATATGACTAGTCTATCAACATGAGCATTTTATATAGACAAGTATATAAAAGGGGGAAATGAAAGAACAAAAGGAAAAATGTTGAAAAAAGACATTTAAGAACTATATAAGAGCATCAATTAGGCTTGCAGCTGTTGTTTTTTGCAATTAAAGTTTTTCTCAGAAAGTAGATCCTTTCATCCAAATGAATGCATTAAGAGTACATGGGAGTTGGGCATAGATGGGGTATAGGATTAATGTTGTTTGTGACATAAAAATATTGGTCTAATTTGAGGGATGGTGAGTGACTAAGAGTTAGCAGATCAACATCTCTCACTTTCAAGAGTGCTTCTGTTACTTTCATTTCTCTTTTCCTACTTCTGTCTCAATAAGAATGGTATAGAGTCCTCTTTAAACTGACTTGAACTAATTCAAGTAAGGCATTCATGGTAAAGATGACTTTAATTTTATGCTATTTGTGTAAATTCTACAAAGGAAAATCGTAGGCTACAAGCAACTTACCTTTCCCTGGGTCACAAATTTATCTTTCCAGGTGGTCAAAAATGATGATATTGGAGGCAGGCCAGGACCATCCAAATGTATTCAGTGCTTTGGATGAGCTCTTAGATATTGATGATTTAATGATCAACCCTCTCTAAAGATATAATAGGTTCCAGAAAATGTCATTTGTAAACCTCTCCAATATGGTAAGGAATTTGATGGAGACTGTATAATTTATTGACTCTACCACATATCAAGGACAACCTCCCTTTAAGGCACCCCCTGAACAATGTGATACATTCCCTGAAGATCTAGCTCAGTAAAGACCATGACTCTACTGAGTCGACTCATTAGCTCAAAGAACAAGAAGTTGGAGAAATGGTTTTAAGTGGAATGAGTGAAACCATTGAGAAGCTATTTGTGACTCAGAATCTTCCAAGCCAATAAGATTGCTATCCAAGAATTTTTAAAAAATCTACCTACAGGACTTCCAGGTAAACATGGCTGCAGCTTAGATGCAGGAATCTGCCTCTCCTCAATAACTACCAATATAGACTACCTCAAAAGGACAAAAAAACAAACTCATATAATGATAGGAACTCAACAGTAGGGCACAGCATTGAAGATACATGGGATTTTGGCATTACCACACTACAAAGGGGTGAAATAGCTTCGACTGTATCAAGGGAAGATAAAGACTACTTGGTAATTGTTGACAGATTGACAAAATGGCCTGAACCTTTGCCATCAAATGAAAATACAGCTAGATTAGTGGTGAAAGTGTTGATTAAGGAAATTATACATAAATCTGGAGTACCACTAACCATAGATTCTGATAAGGGACCTCATTTCACCCAAGACATCCTGAAAAGAGTTAATGAGAATCTGGGAATAACACCAAAATATCATGTTACCTATCACCCACAAATTCAGGTCAGGTGGAATGCATAAACAGGGAACTCAAGACTATGGTGGAGAAGATCTTCTCTGAAACTCCTCTCAAATGGCCAGAGATTCTTCCTATAGCTTTGTTTTACCTATATAAGAGACCAAGAGCAGATTTATATATATATCATCCTATGAAATGCTCTTTGTACATGCTCCACTACAGGCAAAAACTTGTAAAAGAGTCTATACATCTCTCTTAGGAGGAGATTGTCAACTTGCTTCTTACTTAAGTGCTTTACAACAAAGACTCAAAGAATTACATGATAGTAGAGTATTAATTCAAACTGATCCTTTGGATTATTCTCTCCATAATTACAAACCAGGAGATATAGTTTATGTTAAAATTTTTGCTAAGACATCAGCAATGCAAGAGAGTTGGTTAGGTCCTTACACTGTTGTGTTAGTTCCTCCATCTTCAGTAAAAGTTTTGGGTAGAGATTCATGGCATCGTTGTTCACATATAAAATTAGCAAGTGGTATTAATAATGAAAATGTACAAATCATTGAAGAAGAAAATGAAAAAGAAGAGATTGTAGAAAGTTAGAATTATCAGGCAAATTGAGTCTGCAGTCAAAAAGATCAGTAAGGAGAGGACCATTCCTGTGGAAGAGGGTAGAAGAGAATAATGCAAATGAAGAAAAGAATTCAGGAATTAATGGACATTGTTAAAAAACTGAAAACTTATAAACTTAAAGACTTTTAAAATTTGCAATGAAGAAGATCATAGGATTAATGGACTGACTGATTAAAATTGTGGGGTAATGTATTATAACATATAATACCATAACATATTCACACAAATGAACATAAATATATTTATTACCATGGAATTACAAAAGAAGAATTATTCAAGCAAGATGAGATGTGAAGATAAGGAAAGTCTGAAGTAGTGGTAAGTATATTGCATGAAACAGTAACATAACACTAACATAAAAGTAGCAATGACACGGGCAAAACAACATGACATAGCAAAAGTAACAACCTAATAAAACATAAATACAAAACATAAGCATGATTAGTTTACATTGAATCACTACTTAAATGAATGAAACAATATATAGTTAGGGTTATAATTAGGAATAGATAAGTTAATTACTAATAAAATGTAGTTAGATACTTAGTTTTAGTATAGAAATTTGGTTAGAAGAATTTTGAAGATAGGGAATTAGGATTAAGTAGATAAAATAAGATTAGATACTGACTTGCATTACAACATACATAATTTCATGCATTATATAACACAAATAACATAATATCACTTATCAAACAAAATTGTAAATATATGTAAATAATGTGTATAATAGGATTGTAAACTAATTGTACTATAGTGTATGTATGTGCTACATATATGAAATATATGTGTAGATACCACGTGCATATGTGTGCATGTGTAGCTTACATGTATATGTTGTGTGTGTGCTATATGTATAAGTGTATATATGTAAATTATGTACATAGCTCATGTATATCTATTATGTATGGGGTGTATGGGGTTCTCAGGGAGGAGTAATATCTTTAGTATAGAGGGCTTGTCGTGCCCTCCCAGGGCAGCTCTCCAGCCTCTGACCCTCACCTGACACCCAGCTCTCACTTGTGGCTCCCAGTAGCTGCTAGCATGCGGCAGCGGCCACACCCCAGGCAATGGCTTCGACAGGCCGGCTAAACCTTGTGAGGGTAGCCATCAGATCATAGACCCCTAGTGAACCAGGGCTTTGCTCACCCAGCATGTGAAGACTCCTTCGGCCGAACAGATGGAAGAAACCAATACGAAGGTTCAACGGCTGAGAGGGTGACGCAGCAAGGCACTGTGGAGTGCTTAGGGTGTGTTGGAGCACAAAAGACAACACGGCCATACAATGCATCTGAGGAAGTCTCCAGATGTAATGACTTTTTGTGCCACTGGACCCAGGCTTCCAAAGCTGAGAGAGTGGGACTGTCTCTGTGCATCGACTTTTCCACTTAAATCTTCATGCACAAGTGTCTTTGTGCACAAAAACACACAAAGACAATAGTCATCCTCGGTTAACGAGAAACTACTACTACTATATCTATTGTTACATGTAGTTTGCATAAGTGAGTTTAATGTTTTGGTTTAATTTTCTGTGTTAAACTTATGCAATGTTGAGTTTATTATAATTTTTAAAAAATTTCTCTAAGTTTGATGTTAATGTATTACAACAGTTGAATGTTCTATATTAGCTGATAAGAGGAGTATTTATGAGTTTGATGTTTGCATGGAAGTTAGGTTTATCTTTTGCTTTTGATGTTATTTGCTTGTGCTTTTGCTTATGTTTGAAATGTGTTCTTGTTTATTATTTAATTCCTTTTCCCTTTCCTTGTTAAATCTCTAGAATAGGTTAGTATTAGATAGATTAAGATAGTTGAGTGTAGGTTGTTTGCTATTTTGGGTAGATATCTTAGTTTAGATTCATCATTAAGTCTTTTAGGTTGTGCACAAATGCTAAAATACTGTTTTCAATATAATTTAGGCTTTATGCAAAGTAGGGACTATATGAAGGGAAGGTAAAGACTGAAAAATATTTGGCAGGAACAGGTGACTGGAATCTTATGAGCCTGGGAGTGTTGGAATCTTTGGGATCCAGCTAGAGAGAAACTCTCTCTCTGGAGCTGAAGATGAAAGGAGAGAGAAGTATGGATAAATTGTCAGAAGATCAATTCCCAAGACATTAGACTGAAGATCCTTTGACTATGGTGAGGATTTACTCTTCAATCATCTGCTGGTCAGGGATTGAGGGACTGTCTTCAACTCGGAGGAGCTATCATCTGTGGACATTTCACCTTGGATTCCTATTTTGACTCCCAGAAACTCTATTGTAAGATCCAGCTTCCCTGTTTGATTTGCCTTTAGGATATTAGTGTAGTTAGATAGAATTATTAATTTAAGAGTTAAAATTAAGGGTTTAAAGATAAGATCACCCTCTCCCTCACTCTCCTTCCCCAAAACCTTCTCCCCAATCTCAAATAAACTCAAAATATTTATATGTTAAACCTTATGTGTTTTTACTTCCTAAAATCCCATAAAAACACCACCAAAACATGAGCTGATCTACCCTCCCCCACCCCACCTACAGAGTCAGTGCACTAAGCTTCAGAGCCAGCTCTCCCTAGAATCAGTGAGTGATCTGGGGCACCTCTGGGTCCTTGTCAGCTGACTAAGACCACCAAAAGACTAGTCTTGAGAGCAGCTAGAATTAAGACGCCAACAGGTGGAAGAGCACAGACCTTGGGTGTGGAGATAGCCCAGAGAAGGGTTGCAAACAGTAGAAACCAGGAGTCTCAAGAGGTGGCTTCAGGCAAAAACTACACTCCTTAGCTCCATACACACAGAGAGCCTGCCCTCCTCACTCATACTTCTGACTGGAAAGGGAAGGAAAAACCAGAATAATGATGGCAAAAAAATCAACTTCCCAACACTAAGAAGAACAAGAAGAAGGCTTTGACCTTGGATAATTTTTATGGAGGAAAAATCCAGACTACAGAGGAAATAGCAGAAGAGGACCTTCAAATAAATGCATCCCAAACTTCCAAAAACAATGGAAATTGGCCACAAGCTCTTGAAGAATTTAAATAGGAGCTTATAAAAAAGATGGAAGAATATTGGCAAGAAAAATGGGAAATAGTTCAAAAAGAAAATAACAATTTAAAAGACAGAAACTCCCAATTGGAGAAAGCAACCCAAAAATCAAATGAAATGATAAATAAATTAGAGACCAAAATTAAACAGCTGGAAGTCATGAAAAGCAGGAAAGATCAAACTGCAAAGGAAAATCAATTGATTATAGTGGAAAATCAAAAGATTATGCTGTAAAACCAGTCTTTAAAGACCAGAATTGGGCAATTAAAAGCCAATGATCTCTAAAAACAGCAAGAATTAACAAATAAAAATTAAAAGATTGACAAAGTAGAAGGAAACATGAAATATCTCACTGAGAAGATGACTGATCAAGAAAACAGGTAAAGAAGAGACAATTTGACAATCATTGGTCTACCTGAAAACCCAGAAATAAACAGAAATCTTGATATCATACTACAAGAAATTATCCAATAAAACTACCCTGATGTTCTTGAACAAAGAGGGCAAAATAGACATTCAAAGAGTTCATAGAATACTCTCTACACTAAATCCTCAAAAGACAACCCCCAGGAATGCAATTGCCAAATTTAAGAGCTTCCAAATTAAGGGAAAAATTTTTACAAGAAGCCAAAAAGAGACAATTCAGATATCAAGGAGCACCAATTAGGATCAGACAAGATCTGGCAGCTTGCACACTAAAGGACCACAAGACTTGTAATATGATATTCAGAAGGGCAAGAAATTTGGGTCTTCAACCAAGGATAACCTACTGATCAAAACTGACTATATGATTCCAGGGGAAAGTTTGGGCATTCAATAAAAATAGAAGATTTCCAAGTATTTGTAAAGAAAAGACCAGAAATAAATGGAAAGTTTGACATACAAACATAAGAAAAACATGAAAAGGTAAATAAGAGAGAGGAAAGGGGTAAAATGTTTTTCTTTATTTAAATTTTCTTTTTTAAGAGCTTCAGTAAGCTCAAATTGTTTATACTAATATATGGAAAATGTTATTTATAACTCTCAAAAAGTATATTCACTATTATAGTAATTAGAAGAATCATTCATAGGTAAAGATTGGGGTAATAATTCATCTAAGATGATATGCAAAAAAAAAGAAAAGAAAAAGGGGAGGGAATAGAAGATGGCACCAAGAAAAATTTGAAGGCATAAAATAAATAGGATAATCTATATCATACAAAAAGGCACATGGATAGGACAGGGGAAGAATAATATTATAAGGAGAAGAAGAGAGTGCTAAAAGGAAATACTTAAAACTTCCTCTCAGTGAAATTAATTCTGTGAGAGAAGAGCATCTAGATCCATTGGTGTCTTGAATTCTATCTTATCTTATAGCATAAGTGAGAAAGGAAAAACTAAGGGGGGAACGGGGCAGGGAGTATAAAAAGGAGGGAAAAGGGGATTGAGGGGACTTCATAGACATTAAACCTTTAAGAACAAGGGAAGAAAAAGGGATGGGGCAGAAAGGGAAGTATAATAAAGGTGGGGATTAGGGGGGCTGATTAAAAACAAACCACTTGTTTAAAAAGATATAGTAAAAGAATAAAGGGCAGAACTAGGAGAGGTTATCAAAATGTTGGGGGATACAGAGGTGGCTATCATAACTATGAAGGTGAATGTAATGAACTCATCCATAAAATGAAAACAAATAGCAGAGTGGATTAGAAACCAAAATCCTACCATATGTTGTCTACAGGAAACACACATAAGGCAGATAGACACTCACAGAATAAATATCAAAGGCTACAGCAAGATCTATTAGGCCTCAACTGAGAAAAAGAAGGCAGGAATCATAATCATGATATCTGACAAAGCCAAAGTAAAAATAGATCTGATTAAAAGGAATAGGGAAGATAATTACATCCTGATAAAAGACAGTATGGAAAAAGAGGAAATATCAGTGCTCAGCATGTATGCACCAAATGTTATAGCATCCACATTTCTAAAGGAGAAACTAGTGGAGTTGAAGGAGGAAATATATAGTAAAACTATATTAGTGGGAGACCTGAACCTTCCTCTATCAGATCTAGATAAATCAAACCAAAAAATAAATAAGAAAGAGGTAAGAGATGTGAATGAAATCTTAGAAAAATTAGACAATATATATGTGGAAAAAAATGAATAGGGACAAAAAGGAATACACCTTCTTTTCAGCAGCACATGGTACATACACAAAGATGGACCATGTACTTGGGCATGAAAACATGGCAAACAAGCAAAAAAGCAGAAATAATAAATGAAAACTTTTAGATAATAAGGCAATAAAATAATAATTAATAATGGTACATGGAGAGGCAAATCAAAAATTAAATGGAAACTAAATAATGTGATTCTCCCAATAGAAACAATAATTTCATTAAAGAAAATGAAAATAATGAGACATCCTGTCAAAATCTATGGGATGTAGCCAATGCAGTACTCAGGGGAAAATTTATATCCTTGAGTTCATATATTAACAAATTAGGGAGGGCAAAGGTCATAGAATTGAGCATGCAAATCAAAACACATGAAGGGGAACAAATTTAAAAATCCTCAGATGAAAACTAAATTAGAGATGCTAAAAAGTAAAGGAGAAATTAATAAAATAAAAGTGAAAGAACTATTGAATTAATAAATAAGACCAGAAGTTGGTACTATGACAAAAAAACAAATAAATTAGACAAAGCCCTGTTCAATCTAATTAAAAAAGGAAAGAAGAAAACCAAATTAACAGTATCCGAGATGAAAAGGGAGACATCACCTCCAATGAAGCAGAAATTAAGGCAATCATTAAAAATTATTTTGCCCAATTATGTGACAAAAAATATGGCAATCTAGGTGATATGGAAAATTTTCTAAATCTCAGAGAAATTCAAATCAAAACAACTCTGAGGTATCACCTCACACCTAGCAGATTGTCTAACTTGACAGCAAAGGAAAGTAATAAATGTTGAAGGGGATGTGGGCCAAATTGGGACATTAATGCACCATTGGTGGAGTTGTGATTTGATCCAACCATTCTGGAAGGCAATTTGGAACTATTCCCAAAGGGGACGAAAAGACTGTCTGTCCTTTGATCCAGCCATAGCACTGGTAGGTTTGTACCCCAAAGAGATAATAAGGCAAAAGTGTTGTATAAGAATATTCATAGCTGTGCTCTTTATGGTGGCAAAAAAATTTGGAAAATGAGGGGATGCCCTCGGATTGGGGAGTGGCTGAATAAATTGTAATGTCTGTTTGTGATGGAATACTATTGTGCCCAAAGGAATAATGAACTGGAGGAATTCCATGTGAACTGGAATGACCTACAGTAATCGATGTAGAGTGAAAGGAACAGAACCAGGAAAACATTGTATACAGAGAGTGATACACTGTGGTACAACTGAACATAATGGACTTCTCTACTAGCCATAATGCAATGATCCAGGACATTTCTGAGGGATTTATGAGGAAGAACACTATCCACATTCAGAAGAAAATCTGTGGGAGTAAAAACACTGAAGAAAAACAATTGCTTGATCACATGGGATGATGGGGATATGATTGGGGTTATAAACCCTAAATGATCACCCTAGTACAAATATCAATAATATGGAAATAGGTCTTGACCAAAGGCACATGTAAAACCCAGTGGAATTGTGCATCAGATATGGAAGGGGGTCGCAGTGAGGGGAGGGAAAGAACATGATTTTTGTAATCCTGGAAAAATGCTCTAAATTAATCAATTAGGTAAAATTTTTTAAAAATAAAAAATCTATATAGAGAAAGATACAAAATGGAATTTGTTTTTTTTTTAATATCGGCAGCCTTTTCTTCAAAGTTTTAGTCCCATCCATCTGCAAGTGGCTACACCCAGCTAATCCCAACAAGAAACAATTGTTCCTTCTTGACATGTCTCACATATGTCCCCTTTACCATGAGGGCAGAAGTTATAGAGTAGAGAAAAACTGTGAACCAGTCAGAAAGTGTAACATGCCAATGAGATGTTTTTTCTTTATCCTTTAAAAAGTACTTTGTAATTTAATCTAAGTAAACATTCTGAGTAATTTGGTAATTTTAGGCATTTTATGGCTATTTCTAATGAGATTTCTCTTAATATTCTGGCCTTAGATTTGGTTATTATTACATTGAAATTTTGTTGACTTTTTGAGGATTTATTTTATAACCTAAGTCTTTGGGGAA
This sequence comes from Monodelphis domestica, assembly GCF_027887165.1. Lineage (NCBI taxonomy): Eukaryota > Metazoa > Chordata > Mammalia > Didelphimorphia > Didelphidae > Monodelphis > Monodelphis domestica. The sequence continues at coordinate 84,779,478 of NC_077228.1, read as the reverse complement.
GCTTTTTAATTGCCTCTATTCGTATCTTTCTTGATTCCCTGGTATTTTCTAAATAAATCATGATGCCATTAGCAAATTGTAGTAAGTTTTTATCTCCTCTGTACCTGTAAATTCATCTTTTTTTTTCCCTTGTTGCTGTTATTAGCTTTTCTAGAACTGCATCGAATAATAGTGGAAAGAGTGAGCATCTTTGCTTCACCTCTTTATTGGGAAAATGTTTTAATGAGAACTGCTTAGTGGTGAAATGGATAGAATGCTGTGTCTAGAATCAGGAAGAGGAGATCCCTTCTGACTTCCCACATGGATTAGCTGTGTGAACTTGGACAAGACACATAACTTGCCTCTCTTTCCTCATTATAAAATTAATATTATAAAATCAGTACATTCCAAGGTTTTTGGAGAATGAGATGATAATTATAAGGCACTAATCAGTGCCTGGCACAAATAAGCACTATATAAAGTTAATTATTATAATTAATACTAATAATTATTATTGGATCACTGAAAGAATCACTGAAAATGATTCTTGCCTTTGACATTAAATCAATATTTTATTAATGTTAAAAGATCCCTCTAATTTATGCTTTGAAGGGGTTTTTTAGTATAAATTTGCACTATACTTTGTAAAAGATTTTTTTTTCATGCATTTATTGAGATATCCAAATGGTTTTGGGAAGTTTGTTGTTTTTAATTATATTCTTTTTTAATGTTGAACCATTTTGAATTACAAATATAAATCTAACTTGGTCATGATAAATGCTTTCTTGGATTATTCATTGTAATCTGATAGGATGCTTTGAAAAATTAAATCAATATTCATTAAATGATGAGCAGAACCAGGAGCATGTTGTACACAGTAACAGTGATAATGTACAATGATCAACTGTGAATAAATTAATACAAAGATCCAGGACAACTCCAAGGAACTTATGATGAAAAGGGCTATCCATGACCATAGAAGGAACTATTAGAGTCTGATTGTAGATTGAAGCATATCATTCTTCACTTTATTTCCTCCATTAATCTTTCTCTATTTTAAGTGATGCATGTTTTCTTTTACAACATGATGAACTTGGAAATATGTATTATGTGATAACAAAAATACAACCTAGATTACATTATCTTTGATCAATGGAAGAGAGGAGAGACAGAAGGGAAAAAATATGTATCATAAAATGTTGGGGAAATTACAAAAATTGCATTGATTTAATCTGGAAACATTAGAATTTTCAAATATATTCCTCTGCCTTCTTTGTTTTCTTAGTCTAGGCAAGATATAATTAATTGGGCATAGGAGGATATGAGAATTCATCTCATCTCTTCTGGTTCTCTTGTGATTTCACTTTATGCATGTGTCATTTTGTTATATTGATTTCCTTTTCTTTGCTTTATAAAAAAATAGCTAACAGCTTATCAATATTATTGATCTTTTCAGAGAACTACTTTTCAGTTTCATTTAACATTTTACAGGCTTTTTAATTCAACATTTTTCTTCTCATATTTTAATAACTCCTCTTTTATATCAATTTAAACTTAATTATTCTTTTTTCCTAATGTAAATTTGTAGTGATATGGATTTTCCCCTTAACTGCTTTAGCTTTATTTCCAAAATTTCGGTATTTCATCATTCATCATTTTTTTTGTATTTTGTTATTATCATTTAGTTGTTACTATGATTTGTTCTCTGGCCCTGTCATTATTTAGTATTTCATTGTTAAGTATTCATTTGAGTTTAGTATTTTGTGTGTAGTCCCTGATCTGATTACTATGTATATTGGGTTTTGATTTATAAGGTTATGTTTATAATTTTTCCTCTTATAAACTTATTTATTTGTTTGTTACACTAAAATGCCTAGTTATTACCCTCACCTCCTTCCCTCTTCCCATTAGAGAAGGTACCATTTGAGAAAATATAAGGATAGATAAAATATGCATTATTTCTATTTATCAGTTCCTTCTCTGGAGTCAAGTATACACTAATCATTCTTCAAATAATATTTTTTTGCTGTATATAATGTTCTGTTGGTTCTTCTCATTTAACGCTTTATATTTTCAAATAAATAATTTCATATTTTTTATCTAAAGTTAACTTGTCCATCATTTCTTACAGCACAGTAGGATTCCATCACAATTATATGCCACAATTTGTTTGGCCATTCCCCAAATAAGGAGCATCACTTCAGTTTTCAGTGCTTTGCCACCACAAAAAGCTGCTAAAAATATTTTGGAACAGAAAAGTTATTTTCCTTTTTCCCTGACCACTTTAAGTAATAAATCTAATAGTGGTATTGGTGTGTCAAACAGTATATTCAGTTTTACAATTCTGTGAGAATATTTTTCCTTTTAAAATTTGTTTGTAATATTTCTGTCTTCCTAGGGTCAGTTATCTTAAAAGTTTCATATGGCACTGAGAAATAAATCTATTTTTCAGTAGTTCCATTTAGAAGAAGCTGTATCTTTTAGTTCTAATTTCTCAAGTAATTTGTTTAAATGTTTTCTTTTACTTGTCATTTTCTTAGATTTATTCAAAACTTGTGACAGGAATACAAAACTCTACTGCCATTACTCTATTACTTTTAATAGTTTTTTTATATTTCAGCTAATTTATCCTTTATGAATTTAGAGGCCAAGGCATTTGGAGCATAAAAGTTTAATGATGGAATTGGTTTGCTTTCTTTGATTCCTTTCCAGCATAATGTAGTTTCCTTGTTTATATCTTTTTATGTTATGAATTTTTATTTTTGCCATATCTGGTAGTGTGATTGTCATGCCTGCATTTTTAAACTACTCTATGAAGCAGAGTTGGGTTTTGTTTTGTTTTGTTTTTGTGCCAGTTAGTTTCTCGTTTTTATTTTGTGCTGTAATTTTTTAAGGCATTTAAGAAGGAGATGATAGGATTGTGTTTTATTTTAAAATGGTCACTTTTTTCATTTTATTATATTATTCAATCCATTCATATTTAAAGCTAGGAGAAAAATTTCATATTTCTGTATTTTTCTATATTTTTGTCAAATTAGAATTTTTAATACCATCCTATTCCAAATGATTCCTTTTACCTGACACTTAAGGCATCCTCTTCCTTTATGTCTTTCCTTAGTCTTGGAATTTTACTTAACTTATTAATTCATTTTTCTTTCTTCCTTTTTTTGGTTACCTAATTCTAGCCCTCTTCTTTTCTTAGTTATATAGTCAAATAAAATTCTCCATTCTTCCTTCTTCAAGGTGCTTTTTTAAGAATTTAAATCTATTTTTCTTAAAATGGTATCTTTCCCAAATTCTTTTCATTACCTGTCTTCCATTTTGTCTTTTTTGATTTTTATTCTTCAATTCATAGTATTTATAAGTATTTAGCACTCATATTTCTTGTTTTTCTTATGTAATTAAAGCTTCTAAGTTACTTATTTTTATTTTCTTCTAAATAATTTCTAAGTTATTGCATTGTAATTCTTGCCCTCAATTCATTTTCTGTTTTGCCTCACTCTCAGAAACACAAATTTCTGCAGGTGTTAGAGAGGATAGAAGCATTTTTCCATGGTAGATTTTTTCTATGTCTGTTTCTGCAATTTCCCCTCCCCAAGATAATTTTTATCCCATTTACCATGAATTTTTTTTTTATCATGAAGCAGATTGAGTATTCTTCCTAAACACTAAATCTCTACAAATTATATTCACTATAAGGAATATTTTTTTCTTCCTCAGAGCAGTCTTCAGTGGAACTTCCTCACATTAATTAAGTAACATGGCCCTATCTGGCCTCACATTAGAATCCCTCTTTGAATCAACCTATTCAACTACTTATTCTCCTTCCTGAAAGACTACAGAAGTTATTTTCCCTTCATTGTTATCCTTTTATTATTCAAGGTTTATCACCTTTAACCCTCTATCATCTACCTCTCTTTTCCTCTTTTATATATTTTCCAATTCTGAAATTCAATCCTCTAAAACAAACATTGATTATGGTATATTGCAAGATTTATTCCATGAAGTTTCATGCCTGCTACTGCTACTCCACAATCACTTCACTTTGACTTCTGCTTTTGCCCTTCTCTCTTTCTATGTTTTTGTAAAGAAATCTCTTATCTTATTTCTGTTTGGAGTTTGTTGTTGTTGTTGTTGTTTGTTTGTTTGTTTGTTTGTTTTTGTCTTTGCTGTATTTATCTGTCTTGGGGTTTTGTTGTCTGGGATATTTAAAATGCAAATTGATGAGATATGGTTTTCTCAGTGGAAATATTTCAAATAACTCTTTTTCAGGTTTCAAGTTTTTTTTTTTTTTTCATTAATTCAGGTATACAGAGTATGTCCTTAAGATGCATGTTGAACTCCATTGTGGTTCAGAACAAATTATTCCATTGCCTCTCGTGGTTTCTAATAGGTGTGGGGAAGTTCTGTACTCTTCCAAAACTCTTTCTTATATTCTTGAAGGTCTTTCCCCTCATACTTGCAGAAGTTGATAACATTTAAGAGTTATATGTATGAATTTGCAGAATAAGTATTTTGATTTGCTTCATTTGTCTCTGTTTTCTAAAGGAGATCTATATGGGTATTTTTATTGATACTTAATTGTATTTGAAAATTCTTAAGAGCTTTATAATATCTCTTGCAATTGTACCATTCAGATATTTTTATTTGTATTCTGGCAGGTCTTTAATAACTAAGTTGTCTCATTGCATATCATCTTTAATATGGTTTTCTTGTAATGAGATTGTGTACTTTAATGTTTTCTTTTAAATTGTGCCTGGAACCTATTACCAGACATTTTTAGCACCCTGAAAATTTTAGCAATGGCTTTACTCACAATTTTTCCCTCTATGTACTTTTGTGAGACCTTATTCTCAGCGTTAAATAATATCAAAACCAACAAAAGAAACAGATTGACAGATGAAATTAGTAGCACTTGCTTGGGCTTGAAGTGTACAAAATACCAACCTTCAATTGAAAATGTAGCCAATGAAATTCAGCAACAAAAAAGTCACTAATAGGCTAGTTAGTTAAAGAATTCCCTCTCTCCCTCACCTAACTTAGTTCACAGCACCCCTCACAAGTTAATAATATCAAGACCAACAAAAGAAACTAACTGACAGATGAACAAAGAAGTCACTAAGCAGGCAAGTTAAATAATTAGTTTTGGGTTTATTAAATACATTTATATATTAAAATTATACATTTTTTGTTATTTAAAGTATAAATATCACAAAATTATGGCTATTTTCTCAAATTGACACACTTCTGTGTTATGCTTGGTTTTTTGGTGAATTTTGAAACACCAAGATCAAAAGGTTGCCTATCACTTTCCTAGCCCAAAGGAAGTTCTCCATCACCCTGCTGCCCCTGGTGGTGGACCAACAGTTTCTTACTAGAACAATGAGGAGGGGAAGGAAGCAAAAAGGGAAGGTCAAATTAATTAATTAATTGTTCACATACAGAATTTCTCCTTGTACCCCTGCCTCATGTAGCTTCATTGCTATTCTGATTGGAAATTGGATACAGTACTGATTCTAGCAATTTCTTTGCTTAATTAATATTCACTGTTTAAATTCAAGTGATTTCACCTCCCACAGCAAATAAGATATATAATAGATCTTCATTCTATCTGGGAAAAAAAAATACATCCTTGGCTTCATGAATAAAATACCCAAAAAAATAACTCTTGGTGGACTTCCTGAATTCTGTTTGATTCTTGTTCTGAAACTTCTTTTTTTCTAATATGGCTACTTTAAACTCTGCCAGAATTTCACCCCCATAGTTTTGACCACTAATTACAACACTGCATATCCTAGCAGCAAACTTCCTTCACTGTGGTCTGGGAGGTCAATCTATGTGCCATGAAAAGATCTTATTCCCCACCCATAGCAAGTTCCTGAAAATGGAGGTTGGGGGGTTAATAAAGGAGAAAGTGTTTATTAAGTGCTATTAAATACAGGCACTGTGCTATGTGGTGAAGATACAAATACCAAAGTAATAGTCCCTGGCTTCAAGAAATAAGTACAAAAATTTAATTGCTGGTTTTAGAATGAGAGGGGTCCAAAACCTGGCTGTCACTTAGTTATTATGTATGGATAAATATATCACAATCTCCCCAGTTCCATTTTACTCTATGTATAAACTGAAGGGGATGGACTAACATGTCTTCTGAGGTCCCCTCTAACTCTAGATATGTCATCCCCTGTTACTTCTGCTACATATCACCTATTCTGTTTCTATGTCATGGGGGTGATGTGAGCATCAAATAAGACCATTCTAACATGTTTCACAACTTTTAAAGTGCTTCTAGGTAGCAGTTATTTAAAAACAAAAAGAAAAATAGTAATATTACATGGCAATAGCTTCTTGATTATTCCCAGAGATTTCTCCTTATAATTAAATCCTAAATGTCCATTAGACAAAGATCATTTCATCCCCTTGACAGATTTTCTCATCATATTTTACTTCTAATATTGCAGTCTATATTTACCCAAATGCAAAGCAAGTGCAGATTTTTCTATTTCTGTAAAGAACATACAACATAACTTTGCCTTCCAGTTTAATGTTTTAAAAGATGAGTATATAGAGTAGCAGTTTACATAGTGGGAGTTCCTACATGCATGAATTTATAATAAACAATTATATTATTACCTTTTAAATATTGTCTTTTGGGATTTCTTTTTACTTGTTTTTCAACAAGTAAACCATGGTTAAATGCCATGAACACAACCCAACCTTGGAATGAGTTGGAATAGACGATTGCCAATAAAAATTGATATGTGTCCCTTCTTTAAACTATCTTCCCTGAACTTTTTTGAAATTTTTCACTTCCTTATGTTGCCTGGCCTGAAATTCAACCAATTGACATTTTTTGTTTTTGCTTTTCAAGAAATTTCTTTTAAAATGAAAGTTATTTGGGAAGGTTAATGACTATCACCTAGGTAAGAATTCATTAGTCAACTCACTTTCCTCATAACACCTAGAGTAGTAAAATGAATAGAAATGTGTTTGAGGGTGGTAGTGATTGTGGTTTGTTCATAACCTTCACCTCAATCCTCTTCTTATGCAAGCTTGGCCCTAGGCTCAGTCATTTCACCAATGTCAACTTCAAGTTTTGTTTTACTGACAGTTTTGTATCATTTCTTCTCTGCTACTCAAAATTTTACAAAATTCTACCCAAAACCCAGCACTCACACACCCTCAGCCCCTCTTCCATGGTCACAAATTACCATATTCTCAACAGTCATTCTTCAATGCAGTGGCACTGGCCTTCTGGTTATTTCATGGACACTCTCTGGTTCTCTGCCATGCCTGGAATGTTCTCTCTCCTCTGCTCTAACTACTGACATCTCTGGCTTCCTTTAAGTCCCAACTAAACTCTCAAATTTTCTTGGTAGCTTTCCCTAAGTCCCTCTCAATTCTAGTATTTCCCCCTCTATTAATTATTTCCCAAATATCCTGTATATATTGATTTGTATATAATTGTTTGTATGTTGTCTTCCCCATTAGATTGCAAACTGCTTGATAGCAAAGACTATCTTCTGTCTCTCTTTATATCCTCAGAATTTAGTGCATAATAGGTGCTTAACAAACATTTATTTATTCATCAAAAAGCTTTGAGAGGAAATTACAAAAGCAAGCCAATGGAGCCCATTCAACTCAACTGATCAAGCATTTTTGGAATGCCTCTTCTCTGCTAGTATACTACCAGTATAGGTACACTGTGCTAACTGGTGAGCATACAAATAAGAGAAAAAAATGAAGTGATTCTGTCCCTTAAATTTCTATATAACTATTCTTTTACTCATTTATATTATCTAACTTCAATTGGGTCCTTGCTACTGTATGCTGATCCTTGTATTCATTTCTTACTATTATATTTGACATAACAGATGTTCGATACCTGTCCTTAAGAATCTAATAAGAGCCTCCTAATATTCTCACAACATAAACACTTCCTGCCCTACTGAGATCAAGATTATTTTAAGGTACCTCCTGTGACTGCCCAGATTCACTCACTTTCTATTATCAGGAGAAGGGGCCCTTCTTCATTCATTCCATTAAGCTTTCGATTCAAATCCTTTACTCTCTTATCTTCTCTGTCCGATATAACTTTTAGCCATTGACCAGATTCTCTTTCTTTTTCATTTTCAATTTCAATCTTACTATCTCTACTGGATCCTTTCCTTGTACTCTTCTTTCTTCATTCCCTTTAACTATCAAATGTCTAAATAGTGATTTATACGTGCTGTCTTTCCTTGATGTCTTTGACTTCTCACCACTTTGCAATCTAACATTTATTTCATGACTTTATTTAGTGTCTTCTTTCTACTTTCTACATGGCCTCTTTGCCACGATACTTATCAGCTTTCTGACCCTGAGCACATCTCTTAAGCTCCCTCAGCTTAATTTCTTCATCTATACAATGAGGATAATTATAGAATCTATTTAAAAATTGTTGTATGGATCAAATGAAACAATATATCTAAACTGTTTTGAGAACTTTAAAAATATATAAATGCCAGCATTCATCATCCTCAATTATCATCATTATTACAATAATTAGTACAACTCTCCTCTTCTGGTTGTCCTCCTATTTCTGTGTATGCACCCCAGTCATTCAGGTGTCACATCTGGAAGTCAACCTTCCCTTCTTTACTCCCCTTCATAGCTAATCCATTGTTAAATCCCATCAATCTACCTCCACACTGTATCTTGATTCTATTTTCTCCTCCTTTCCATATTGATTACAACTATTTTAGTTAAGCCCTTTACTGCTTCTCTTAGACTATATTATAATAGCCTCTATTTAGAGTAGAAGCAGTGTAAGAGACTTTACAAGGCCTTCTATGATGCCTCTATTCATCTGAATTCATACCTCTCACTAATGTCCATGCAATCTTACTAATATACTGCTTTGATCAAGTCACTCATCTACTCAAAAACTTTCAGTGACTCCTTATTTTATTCTGAATAAAATTCAAGCTATTTAGCATGTCATTCAGTTTCCTCTATTAATCTAAGTCCAATGTTATTTTCTAGTCTCTTAATATATTTTCCTTTATGAGCACTATATTCCAGAGAAATGAGTATTTCTAATTTTCCATTTCCATATTTGTACATACTATCCACAGGCCTGGAATATTTGAATATATTTCTCCTTTGAATTCACTCCCTTTATTCAAGATATATCTCAAAATGTCACCTCCTCCCTGAAATTTCACCTTAACTGAAAACATTTTTTTTCTCTGTATAAGTTTCTAATGGCACTATATCTGCATATCATTCAGAGGTAGCGTTATACTCTGGAAAGACTGTTGGCCTTAATTTTGGAAGGCATTCTCTCTTGACTTGAATCTCAACTCTAATACTTTACCAGCTATGTAACCATCAATATGTCACTAAATTATTCATTAGTTTCTCCATTGGTTAAAAAGGAATATTAATGTTATTCTACTACATCATAGAGGTTTTTTAGTATAAAACTACTTCTTAAACTTAAATCTGTCTCAAAATGTAAATTGTTTATAAAATTCTCTTTTGCATTTATCCAACCTTACTGTTATATAGCTATTATATAATAGCTATTTATAGTTATATAATATATATATAGCTATATATAGTTATATAGCTATTTGTGTATATGCTACAGCCTATTTGATCATGACATTCCTGAATTTAGAGACTATCTTACTTCATCCTGACTACTTCAGCAACTACTAAAATTTCTTTCATATAGTAAATGATTACATAATAAAACTTATCTGCATCATCATTATCACTATAATCTCAATATTCTATTCAATTTTTTAAAAGTCTAATCTCATCCTAGCTCTGCCATTTACTCAATATGTAAACTTAAGATGAGTCAGATCACTTCCTTGGTCCTTATTTTCCTCTTCCTCTTGCTTAAAAGAAGGCTAGATTTTGTGAACTTAAAGATCCCTTTTATTGCAATAACTATGTGAATTGGATCAAATCACAGACTTCCTAGAAAGCCTGCAAAATAGGAAAATCAAAATTACTTGATTTTCAAATTTTAAAAAATGCCGACATATATAACAAGCTCACAAACCCAACTATGGCCAAGGAACAAAGTGAATGTAATTGCGTCTGAAACCCAAAGAGGTGACTACATTTATACGGGTATATGCCTGCCCTAAATTGACCAACTACATATCATGAAAATTGAAGTGTTGATCTGTAAAAATGCTGTGTTTGATTAATGTGGCTTGGAAGTCTGGTGGATTTCTTGCTGAGGTCAATACTGAGTTATTAATTCATTGTCCTTTTGGAAATTATCACTCCTAAAGGCTGTGCTTTATAGAAATAAAAACAGTAAATTAAGCCATTTAAAAAATATATGCAGTTCCAATTGGGGTAAATATAGTGAAAGAATATCTTCCTTCTAATTAGAGATATCCAAAAATGTAGTACTAGACTGACTGAGGTAGTTGGTTCTCCTGCACTGAAGGTCATAACAGAAAAGCTGTCTTACGACTTCTAAGATATGTTGTAAAAGGGATTCTTATTGAAATAAATGGCTTCCAAAGACCCTTCTCATGCTAAAATTCCAGGACTCTGTTGATCACAAATTTGACTTTTGTAGGCTTACTGCGACTATCATAGACTCATCTGTATTTTGAATGTTGCTCCTACTTTGAATTTCTAGCCACCCAGGTTCATAACTATACAGCCACTCTGAATCATTTGGAGCTTCTACACTTGTTCCTTTGTCTCTTCACTGAATCTCCTTCTCCTAGCAGGTGATGATATTTTAAAAAGCCTTTTTTATACTTTGTTTTCAAGGTCTCATTTTGGGATCATTGACTAGTAACCAGGTAGGTGACTGATGGTGTGTTGCATGCCAGTACTGTCTGTTTCTGAATGATGAAACACATTTTCTTTTGGATAGTACTGTATAATGCCTATAGAGAGTATAAAAAAGTGTTGGATAATAAAAGTTGTAGTGTGCTTTCATCATGGACTAGACTTAAATTGTTTTTTTTTAATATATTTCTGTAATATCATAGGGAAGAAATTCCTTTGGAGTGAAGCAGACTGCTGAGAAGGTCAGGCAGTTACTTTCCAAAAAAGTGTTCTTAAGAAGTGTAGTTATTTTTAAGCTTAATATCTTAATATCATAAATGAATGGGAGTGAACAATGATCTGATATAGTGTACACAATATAAAGCTTCACTAATTTGGACTAATGTTAATAAGTCATCTGTGTCCTGTCTATAAGTGGTATGTGTAACTGGAAAATCTTGGACCTTTGGAATCCATCTTCCAGAATTCTTTTCTTTTCCTAAGAATTCTTTTTCCTTCCTTCCCATTAGCGACATTAAATTATTATTTTTAAGCTATGGGTAATGCCTCCCTCCTCTTTTTCACTTGCAAGACTGAGGAACTCTCCCTATTTCTCTAGCTTTTTAGTTTCCTTTTGTTTCAAGTTAAATATTAATAAATGTTATTAAATATAATACTTGGAGCATTGAATATTAATTTTTAAAATTTATAGATAGTTACAGTAGCAACAGTAGCACTAATAGTAGCAATATGTAAAGGGTGAAATTATGGTTGAGACTGAAAAAAATCCAAATTTAAGTGGTCATCAAAGGAAATCCCAAATAATTACATACCCAAATCAGTTACCAAATTTTATGGTGATTTAATTGATATAGTAGAGAAGATTTTAAGAAGAAGGACGAAGGAAGGGGCTAGTACCAGGCAGGAAGATAGGAGATCTAGAAAGTAAAATTTTGAGTGTGAAGGAGGAAAGAATCAGCTTGACCTCCAAAGAGACTTAGCTAAGATGCCTGAACCTGAAATCAGCTCCAGGGCAATCTCACCACCCAACACTCCAAGATGTTGGAATGCTTAGCAAGCTGACAGCCAGAGTCGTCTCTCCAGGGAAAGAGAGAGAGTCATCCCATGACGTGCCTTATATGGATGTTTTTACATCACTTTTCTGTGTCTCATCTGCACCAATGAGGACTTAGCTTGACTTAGGACAGCCCAGAGGTCTGTCCATTTTTTGCACATGTCTGTTGAAGGCCATCTCCTCAGAAAATTAAATCTTGAGTTTGATGCAGACCTTTCAAAATCTTGTTAAACTGAGTAGGGTGGAGAATGTGGGTTTTCCAAGACCTGATTCTGTTATTCCAAGAATCTCCAATGTTATTGATCAGGAAATAGCTAAACCAGATCTTCTAAAGAATGGTCTGATTAGGGTGGAATAGTTTTAAATTTTTCAAATAAGAATAGGAATAGTATTAGTAGTTGTTGTTGTTGTGGGCTTGGGAATCTTTTCTAGAGATATGTCCTAAAGTAGAAACTTTCTCTTTCAGTGCAAAGTGGCATTTATTCTCTAACTTATATCTTAAAGAGAGTTTTTCTGAGATTTACAATTAAGATACAATTATTTGCCCAGTCACATAGTCAGTACATATTAGAATCAGAATTGATTCTTGGGAAACCTGATCATTTTTAAAAAGGGGCAATCTTATTATTATTATTCACAAAACTCTGATTGAATGAGGAACCATGATCTCAAAATCAAGATCTGCTCATTTTCCACTGACCTGAACTCATTTTGGATTTCTTTGACTACTTATCACTGCATTGAGTGAAAAATATCTTCTTTTAGTCATATGACCTATTAGGTGATATATCCAGGTACAAGTGGGAATTTTCTACATTTGGACTATGTTTCCCAGAATTCCTTTTGTATCTCCCAACATCCCTTTCCCTAACATCCTCACTTTTGTGTTGTTAGTGATTGCTTATAACTTTCTTTGGCTCCTCCTCTCTCTCTCTCTCTCTCTCTCTCTCTCTCTCTCTCTCTCTCTCTCTCTCTCTCTCTCTCGTCCTTATTGAGATTGTGGCTTGAGTCAGCTCCTTTTCACTCTAGTTTTTATTTTAATAAACTTTATAAATATAATACTTGAAGTTATTGTATATTAATTTTAATTCTCACATCCATTTGGACGATGTTGTCATCTTTGGTTATTTTAATATAAATTTAATATTGACTAGATAATTCCATATTTCTTAAGTTTTTATAAAGATAATGGAGTTATTATACACACAAGCACATATATACACAGACACTACCATGGGGTTATCTATCATCCCTTTGTCCAATATTATTATATTATTATTTTTTATTGCTAATGAATATTTAACTATAATTAGCAATCTAAGCAACTATGGTATTTCTGACATGGAACTTCATTTTAATGATTGATTCTTTAGAATATATTTTGAAATTTCATGCTACTCTTTAATTTCTACTTTTTTTCATTATTTTTCTTGAGATTCATGATCTTTTTTCTTTCCAGTGAGTTTGGTTTGTTATAGCTCCAAATGTGTAAATTAATTTACATAGTAAATTGATTTTGGAATCAAATTTATTGTATGGTAATTATCTAATCAAAAGAAAGTAAAATCTCAAATTATTTAATTATTTCTGTAAAAATACTTGGTGATTCTAATTACATAAATACATAGCTTATTTTGATGGACATTCCCAGAGACTGTGTACATCTTGTACTTATTTCAAATGTGATTTGTTTTCCTATCTCTTCATACCAATATTTGTTAGTAATATCCAGAAAGGAAAACAATTGGGGGAATGTATACCCTCCTACTCAATTGAAATTACTGACTATTTCAATTTTTTTGTTAATTAATATCAAGGAATCACTTAGTAAACCATCATATTATCAACAAATAAGAATAATTTTGGTACCTTTTTGTCTATGATTAATGCCTCAATTTTTTAGTTTATCTCTGATCATATCACAAAACTCATAACTACAGAATGTTAATTCTTTTTCAATATTCTTCTCATTTATAGGAAAGATCAAATCATTCCTACTTTCTAATTCCTTCTTTAAAAAAATTAAATGATTGCTTTAGTTTCTCAAACATTCTTTTTTCCTGAATCTATTGATCTCATTGAATATTTCCATATATATTGGCAGCCATGTTTATAGTTTTGTTAATATTGAAAGGTCTGGGTAATCCTTGCGTAAATTCAACATAATCATATTGAATAATAGCTGGGATATGTTGTAGTAATCCACATTACTTATCTTTTATTCAATATTTTAGATCATTTTCACTAAAGAATGAATTATATTTTGAGTTTGGGGTATTATTTCTCATGGATTTTGTTCCATGATACTTTTTATTTCAGAAAAGGCATACTGGTAAGATGCTTTATATGCTTATTTTTCCTATTTCTGCACATAATTTATGGAAGATTGATTTGTTGTTCCTTGAATGTTTGATATAAATCCACTGACTTTATTTAAGTTCCAAACAAAATTCTATTTTTACTGGAATTTTTACTTAATCCCTCTTAATTCTAGTGCCTACCTCTTTTAATTATTTCCTATTTATCTTGTATATAGCTTGTATTGTATCTATTTGTTAATATACAGTCTTCTTTTGTGATTTCTTGAAATACTGCATATTTAAGGAGATTTTGCTTTGTCATGATTTTCAAGGGGATCAGTGATACTTGAATTATCATTACTCATTCAATTTTCCCAGTCATTTGTTTTGATAACATATATTTCATTGTTTTATTATTTTTATCTCAAATGTCCTCCATTATTTTTAAACCCTTATCTTTAGTCTTAGAATCGACACTGAGTTTTGATTCCAAGGAAGAAGATTGATTAGGACTAAACAATTGGAGTTAAGTGACTTACCCAGGGTCACACAGCTAAGAAAAGACTGGGGCTAGATTTGATCCCAGAATCTCCAGGTTCTAAATCTACCTTTATATCCACTAAGTCACCTAGATGCCCCTCTTCTATCATTTATTATTGCCTCATTGAATATTGAGTCTTATTTGTTCCATTCTATTTTTGAGGATGTTAATTATGATAAGATTATCCACTTTATAATCTAAGCTATTTCCCCCCTCCTGTTCTGATTTCATATTTTATCAAGTTTCAGCTCCTAATTTACATTTTCCATTCATTTTTGTATTCATTATTGCCAGCCCTTTCTCATAGTATTTATTAATTGAGAAGACCTAGATTTAGATCTATCAATCAAAAAACATTTACTAAGCAACTATTATTTGTCAGGCATTATGCTAAGTGCTGAGAGCACAAAGAGAAGGGGCAATCTTTGTTGTCAAGGAACTCAGATGTAATGGAAGAGACAAGTAAATAACTATGGACTGAAAAATAAGAACATTGCATGGGATAAATTGGAGACCATTATTGAAGAGGTAGCATTAGAATTAAAGAGAATTAGAATGGAAATTTTAACTGACTAGTAGGAATCCAAGGAGGCCAGGAAGTATAGATAAGTGAAATTATCTGAAATCTGAATCTAGAATGTCTTGTGGGAGGAACATCAAGGAGAATAGCATCAACTAGGTCAAAGAATATGTGGAGTGAAACAAAATATAAGAAAACTGGAAAGGTAGAATGATCTCAGGTTTTGAAGGATTTTGAATACCAAATAGAGAATTTATATTATATTCTGGAGGTGATGGTGAGACAATGGAATGTACTAAAAAAAGAAAGATGACATGATTAGATCTGTTTTTTAGGAAAATCACTTTGATAGTTGAGTGGTGGTTGGACTGGAATAAGGAAAGGAGAAGGAATTCTGGACCAGAATGGTGCCAGTGTCAGAGGAAATATATGTGTGGGTATACTATATTTAAAATGATAATACAGATAAAATTGACAGATTGTATAAGATAGTTTAGTGTTGATTCTGTTTCTGCAAAATTGCTAGAAATTGCTTCTCTTGACCCCCTGGGAAGAAAGTTAAGACCTGGTCTGGGAAGACTTACATATATGATGTTAATAGCAAATCTCACCTAAGAAGAATGCAATTTCTTACTTGTGGGACACGCGTCAATTTAGTCTTGCTTACTTTATCCATTTTCTTGCACTGTTACCAACTTTCAGTCCTGGCCATTAAGAGACCCAATGTTGTTTTGTATTAGTTTCGAGTCAGAATCAAAGAATTCTCAAGAGGTTAATAGCTTTCCTCTCTCAATTTCCTTGTGCAATGACCTACCCAGAAGTCTAGGTCATCCTTAGTCTTAGATTTCAACCCCTGAAGCAGTTGCATGGGAGATGATACAAGCTTCCCTTGGTATCCCCCAATATACCTGGTATCAATCAAGACCATTGATCTTGGATCAATCTTCTTTTGACTACTCCCATGGACAAGCCTCTATTCTGGAGCAACCAGAACAAAACAAAATGGTTAAAATAATCTTTGAATCCTTTTATTTAATTCTCTATCTTTCCAAAATGTCATGCAACTTGGGATGGAAATCCTGCACAAAGAGAACAAGGAAAGATTCAAATGATTCTGTCAAGGACACACAGTCATCATTTTTCATGTTATAGCATAGTATAATACACAATACCTCTTCTGATCACAGCATAGAAATATGATACCACATTATATTATATTACCTGCCCTCAAGGAAAAGGGTGAGAGGAAGTTTCACAGAAGAAAAAAGAACATGTATTACAAAATGCCAGAAAATGATTATTAAAAACTATGTCTGTGTGTCATTGGGGGGAAAAAGACCTTCTCAGAGATACATAAAAATTTAGAGAAAGAGGTGGAGGAGTGAAGAAAGTGGTACAGACAAACCAGAAAAGTCATTTAAGTAACAAGGTTCCCCAAAAACTATCAGGGTGCTATGAAGAGATCTCAACTGCCTCTTTCATTCTTCTGCCTATCAACCCAATTATCTCTGCCAGACAGGGCAAGTTTAAGAAACACCAGCCCAGAAACTTGGATGCTCTCTGTTTTAGAAACTATTTATTGAAACTTCGGAGGTGGGGGGGGGAATCCATGTCCTGAACAGGACCATCGACAATAGCTGTTGCCTTCCTACCCCATAGATTGTTCACCTTAACTTTCTGATTGCAGGGATATTTCCCTTTATCATCAGGGCAGATGGATATTTACTGCCTGAGAATCTTAGATGAAAGCTGTAGGCTAAGGACAAATTGTTAGTAATATAACACATCTGGTCCTTTCAAAGCTGATCACACAAAGTAATTCTAGTTTCATGTACAGCCATTTACTATTCAGCCTAAACTGAAGCCTATCACCATGTGTGTATTCATGTTTCAAAGTTACAAAACACTGATCATATAATATGTATTTTTTTTTAATTCAAAGTAGTCTTTGGATACTTCTAAAGCTTCAATTGCAAAATGTTTGTATGAAACAAGGGGAAAGAATGGAATTCCATTTAGTAACCATTTGTAAAAGCCTACCATGGTCACTGCACTGTGCTAAATGTAGCAAATACAAAGACAAATGAATAATGAGAATGTGTCAGGGTCATCCGAAGGTTCCTTTCATCTCTCTCATCTTTAAATTCCTTCTGTACATGAGATCATTCTTCTCCCTCAATAGATCTAATTCAATATCCCTTTCTTAAACAAATACAAGCAAAACAAAAACCTTCCTCTGGGCCTGCCACAAATTACCATCCTTTAGCTTTTCTTCCTTTCCTCTACAAAACTCCCAGAAAAATTATCTGTTCTCTGTGCCCCCTTCAATCCTCTGAATCTGGCACCATCCTGACCCTGGGAATTCATTATCACATGCCTGGACTAATATAATTTCATGATAATTGGTCTCTCCACCTCAAGTATGTCCTCCATTCCAGTCTTTTCCACTCTATCAAAATGATATTCCGAAAATACGGTTCTGACCTGTCACTTCCCACTTCAATACAATTCAATGGCTACCTGTTCCCTTCCATATCAAACATAAGATCCTCCATCCTATAAACCCCAAGGCAACCTGGCTCCTTTCTCCTTTTCCAGGCATCCTACTCCTTATACCTCCTTCAAACATACAAATACACTACAACCCAAGGATACTCAAATCTATGGTATTCCTCATCGTGAGCATTTTCATCAGTTGTACCCCAGGCTTGGTGCTCTTTCTCCTCATCTTGAGTTCCTAAATTCTCTGGCTTCCTTCAGGTCTCAACTAAAACTCCATCTTCTACAAGAATCTTTTCTGATCACCTTTCATCCTAAGGCCTTCCCTGTGTTGATTACCACCAATTTATATTATTTATACATGGGTTTTTGCTGGGTGTCTTCTGCATTAAGCTGAAAGCTCATTGAAAGCAAGGATAGTCTTTTGCCTAGGATTTAGCACTGAGCTTAGTACATAATAGGTTCTTTTTTCATCTTAATGGGATTTTATTTTTATTAATTTTTGTGGGTTTTTTTCCCAAAGTACATCAACACAATTTTCAGCACATAGTAGGTTCTAAATGAATGTTTGTTGGCTGAGTACCTGATTCTTTTTTTCTTACCACTGTAATAATTGAATTAATATTTCTACCCATATATATATATTTTATAAAAATTTATTAGAAAGGGTAGAAAATCATAGTTTTAAGTCTCATCATTCCTCTAAATAACCTGACCACAAGTTGTTTAGCCTGCCAGTCCCTTCCTCTTTCTCCCTTCCCTGCCTTGCTCTCTTCCCACATTCATTCTTCATTCTCTTGTAAGCCCAAAACCTAAAGCCTTGCCTTTTATTGAGGTACTGCACATACAGGGACGCAAAACATGACACAATTGTAATATGTGAGGAATGTTGACTGACAGGTCAGACCACTCAGGATGGGGAGGGAATGAACTTCCGTGACACACCACCCACTCACTCTTCATCCCCTTAATTCCAGCTTCCATCTCAACTACTCTGTGGAAATTATTCATTCCAAAGTCACCAAGATCACCTTACCATATACAATGTCTTCCCTCCTTTTGCCCTCCTGGGCTTATCCTCTTTGACCTTTCAGCATTAATCAGTCTTTCTTCATTCTTGGTAATCTCTCTTCCCTTTACTACTTGTAGAGGGTTGTAACTCACTGAACTGGGTGACTGATGCTTAAAGCAGTAAAGGTCTCTTGTAACACTTGAGCTCCTTCAAAAAATGACTCAGCTGAGCTTAAAACCTACTGAGAATAATTTATTATTGTGGGTTTTAAAGTTTTGTGATGGAAGGTCCCTCCCCCTTACTTCCAGGCATGGGATTGGTCTTGAGTAGACCAATCCCAGCACCAATCCCATGCTGGGAGGAACCATGCCCCCTATTTTCTGGCATGGTATTGGTTTAGAATTCTACCAATCCTGTGCTAGGGAGAGGGTCACACACCCCTTACTTCTGGGCACAGGATTGGTCTATATAAGGACCAATCCAAGGCCTAGGAGGGAACTTTTAATCTGACTAGATTCAAAGTTTAGCTTGGTGGTGGTGGTGGGGGAATTGGGGGGAAGTGTTAGTTAATTTCAACCTATGGAACCACAGTGGGTTTTTTTCTTGAAATTAATTTTTAAAAATATCAAAGTGAGATAGTTTTCTTTCATCACTTTACAAGATAGGACATTTTCTCTACTAAAAACTATGTCCTAAGTAAACTCTTTTAGGAACCTGACCTTTGCTCCTTCTGCCAGTTGTAGTAGCCCATCCTAGACTATCTCTTCCATTGCCTTAAGATCTTTCTCATACCAACCCCATCTTAGTCAACTTAATTTCTATTAAAAAGACTCTTTGAGGTCACTTTCTATGAAGGCCTCAATATGTTGTGTGACACTCTCTTCAGGTAATAGAATTATTTGTTGTGACTTGTTAAAAGTGCCCTCAGTCCTTTGCTGAGACTACTGGGTCTTTCAATTCCCCTATTCTGGGTCAATTGTCACTTCCTTTTTTGAGCCAATCTCCAAGTGCCAATGTATTCCAAGACTCTGTCCTTGATCTAGAATCTTTTTCCCCCTCAGTATTCCCCTATTAAGTTCATCTACTCTAGTGACTTAAAGATGTTTTATTCACAAAACATAGAAGTCTCTGTCTCTGTCTCTCTGTCTTTGTCTCACTCTCTCTCTCTGTGTCTCTCTCTGTCTCTCTGTCTCTCTGTCTCTCTGTCTCTCTCTCTCTCTCTCTCTATATATATATATATGTATATACATACATATATGTAAACATGAGTCTCTCCTTTGAGCTCCTGCATGTACAATTTCCTGCTTTACATATTAGTCTCAACAAGTCAAAAACTGTGCTTGTACCAATTTCCTTAATGAGCATAGATACAAAATTCTAGCAAGGTGACTACAGCAGTATATCACAAGGATCATTGACTATGACCAGGTGATATCTATGCCAATGCAGGAGGTTCAATTTTAGGAAAACAATCAGCATAATTGACCATACCAATAACAAAACCAACAGAAATCACATGATTATCTCAACAGATACAGAAATAGCTTTATACACAATATGGCATCCATTCCTAGTAAAAACACTCAAAAGCATAGGAATAAATGGAGCTTTCCTTAAAAATTTAAAGAAGTATCCATCCGAATCTATCAGAAAGTATTATCTGTAATGGTAATAAAATGTAAACAATCTCAATAAGATCAGTGGTGAAACAAGGATGCAGATTATTACTGCTTTCATTTAATTTTGTACTAGAAATGTCAACTGTAGCAAAGAGAAGAAGACAAAATTAAAGGAATTAAATTAAACTGTCCCTTTTTGCATATGATGGTATACTTAGAGAATCCTAGCAAATTAAGTGAAAGAAAAAAAATGAATAACCAGCAATGTGAAGGATACAGAATTAACCAACAAAAAAAATCAAAATTTCTCTAAATTTCCAAGAAAGTCCAGCAGCAAAAGATAGAAAGAAAATTTCCATTAAAAATCTTTAGTCAATATAAAATACCTGGGAGTTTACTTTCCAAAAGAAACAAAGGAGTTATATGAATACAATAACAAAACACTATTCACACAAATAAAGTCAGGGTGAGCTAATCTAATAAAAATGACAATTCTACCTAAGTGTATTTACTCATTCAGTACCATTCCAATTAAACCACCAAAAATTCATCTGAGAGAGATAGGAAAAATCCTAACAAAATTCTTCTGGAACAAAAGGGAGGAAGGTGGCCTAGATATATCAGATCTCAGACTACTATAAAGCAGTGATCATAAAAACAATCTGGTACTTAGTAAGTAATAGAATATTGGATCAATACAATAGAGTAGGTACACAATACATAGTTGTAATTGACTATCGCAATCCAGGGTTTGATAAGCTCAAAGATCTCAACTTTGGGGACAAGAACTCACTATTTGACAAAAATTGCTGGGAAAACTGGAAAACAATGTGGCAGAAACTAGGTACAGACCGATATCTCTCATCCTTTACCAAGATAAGGTCACAATGGGTAAGATACCACAAGCAAATTGGGAGTACATGGAATAATTTAACTGTAATATCTATACATATGGGAAGAATGTATAACTAAACAAGAGCGAGAGAACATTATGAATTATAAAATGAATAATTTTGATTATATTTAATTAAAAGGGTTTTGCAATCAAAAGGAATACAATCAAGATTAGAAGGGAAACAAACCAGGCAGGTGGAATACATAGAGAATTTCTCTAATAAAGGCATTATTTCTCAACCCTAAATAAAATTGGGACAAATTTATGAGACTACAAGTCATTCCCCAATTGACAAATGGTCAAAGGATATGAACAAGCTGTTTTCATAAGAAAAAATAAAAGCTATCTATTGTCATATGAATAAAAACTGTTCTAAATCACTATTGATTAGAGAAATGCAAATTAAAACAATTCATAGGTACCACCTCACATTTATCAGAGTGGCTGATATATCAATAAAAGAAAGTGATAGATGTTGGCAGGGATGTGGAAATATTGAGACACTAATGCATTGTTGGTGGAGTTGTGAACTGATCCAACCATGTGTGAATCTTACAATTTCTCAGACCCTACTTCAGAAGATTTGGTTAAGACCATTCCCCATTTTAAACAATGAAGGTACTTGATCAGGAATGTGAGAACTCTACTCCACCCATACTTAGGCATACCTTAAGGGGAAGATAAAGTTGTAAACTCTTTACTGAACAATGAAAAGTACTTAACCCATACTTAAAGTAAAGCTAAAAAACCTTAAGCTGGGTCTATTTTTAGATATAATACAAAAGGGTGCTAAGTACCTATGAAGGTCAAATTAATCACTAAAAGGTCAGGTAACTTGCAAACTTTCAAGAGGCAAAGAGGTGTGAACTTACTCAGAAGTTTTAGTCTACCCAGAGAAGTTGAAAACTAAAGAAGATGTGAATTAAGAATGGTCAGTCCTGTGAAAATGTCTACTGTGATTTGTAGATGTGAGAACTTAGGGGAGGTGACATAGGAGAAAATTATCTTTAAAAGGAGGTCAGAAAAGGCCTCTGGGAGGTCAGCTTGCCAAGCTCAATTGAAGGGCTCTGAGCTGAGGAGCTGAATTGGTGGGTCTCTCTGAACACTAGAATCTTGCTTGGGACAAATCTTGTGGTGAGTGGATTAAAGACTGACTGATCTCTCTGTTAAGACTCAGGCCTAGGCCATGTTGGCTAAGGCCCTTCATACTTATTCCTCTCTTATTCTCTCTCCCTTTCCTTAATTCCTTTATTTTTATTAATTAAATCTCCATAAAACCCAGCTGACGTGGATAGATTTAATATTTGGGAATTTCCCCATGGTGACCACTACATTTTTTATTTGAAACCATATTTCCTTGGTCACAGTTTATACCAAACACTCTTTTGACTGTTACACATGCTAGAGGACAATTTGAAACTATACCCAAAGATCTTTAAAACTGTGCATACCCTGTGATCCAGTAATACCACTATTAGGTCTGTATCCCAAAAAAAAGATCATAGAAAAAAGGGAAAAGATCTTTTGTTTTGGACAAAAATACTTATATATAAATCAAGGTCATGTCTGTCAAATAGGAAATGGCTGAATAAATTGTAGTATATGATGGTGATAGAATACTATAACCCTATACGAAATGATGAACAGGATGATTTCAGGGAAAAAAATGGAAAGACCTACATAAACTGCTGGAAAGGGAAATAGAACTAGGAGAACATTGTACACATTAATAGCAATGTTATACAATGATCAGTTTTGAAACAGTTATTTTTAGCAATACAATGATCCAAGTTAAGTCTGAAGAACTTATGACCAGATTTCTATTCACCTCCAAAGAAAGAACTGTTTGAGTAAGCAAATTGAAGCCTACTACTTTTCAGTTTATTTTATTTTTATGTCTTTTTGTTTGGAGGTTTTAGTTTTATATAAGTATTTTATGTGATTATACATCTAAAATATAGATCAAAGTGCTTACCATCTTAGGGAAAGTAATAGAGGGAAAAAGTCAATTTGCATCTTTTAATTTTAGAAAATATGTTAAAATTGTTATTACATGCAATTGTGAAAATAAATATACATATATATTTTCAATTTACTCATTCTCTTCCCTTTAAATTGTTCCTCCTCCCAATTTAGCTATCTTTTTTTTGCTGATTCTAGAATCTTTTGGTTCAAAAACTCAGTCATTTTCAACTTCTTTTAAACTCATCCCCCACAAACAAATGAATTATCAAGGCATGACAATTTTATTTGCATAATACCTTGTATATCCAACTCCTCTCCACTCACACTATTACTAGCCTATTTAGAGCCTCCCACAGCTCTCACTGGAACTACTCTAATAACTTCATAATTGCTTTCCCTCTCTCTGCTCCCCTTTCTCATAGATATTTTATATGACTATCAAATTCATATTCTTAAAACAAATGTCCATCTGCATAATTTCTCTGCTCAAAAGTTTTCAATGGTTCCTTCTTGCCAATATGATAAAATATCATTTTGAGAAGGAATTTAATAAGATTCTTCATAGTCTGCCTCTAACCTTCCTATGACAAACTAGATGTTTCCCCAAATAATGCTATATTCTCCCACCTACTTGCATCAATGCAACCTGTCCATCACACCTAAACTGGCCCAGGTCTACTTTTCTTACTATCAAGATCCTCATCTTCTTCCAAGACCCAGCTTAGCTATAAGATCTTCCAACAAGATGTCCTTGATTCTTCTAGCTGAAAACAAATTTGACTCTTCTCAAAATTTCTGAGAGCCCCTTGTCAAAACCCCTCCTTTGTCTCAGGGGATTTTAAATTTAATATAAATCATGTTGTTTTTGTTTGCGTGACACCTTTGATTTGATGACTAGTCATACAAGTTAGGTAAAAAAATTATCATCAAGTACCAATGTGGTTTAGAGGATTTGTTAACAATTTTAGAATAATTCCCCCCCAAAAAATTTGTTGATGCTATATATAGAACAAAAGATATCATGACAAATTTCAATTCTGTCTCATATAAGTACTAGCTATGTTATTCTGGGATAGTCACTTAACCTCTATTTACCTCAATTTCATCATCTACAAAATAATAAAAATAAGGGCAGCTAGGTATCTCAGTGGGAAAGAGCCAAGCCTGGAGACATTAGTCTCAGTGTACAAATCTAACTTCATGCTCTTCCTATTTCTGTGACCCTGGGCAAGTCACTTTAACCCAATTGTCTGACCCTCACTGCTCGTCTGTCTTGAAACCAATGCTTAGTATCAATTCTAAGACAGAAGGTGAGAGTTTAAAAAGAAAAAGATATCAAAACTAGCAGGTGCCTCAAAGAGGACTGTGTGATAGAAATCAATTACTTTTGTCAATGGCTTTCCAAATTGTAAAGTGCCATATAAATGTTAGTTATTATTATTATTATCAATATTATTATTCCAGACTGATTGACCATAAGCAACCTGGGCAACAACTATGTTATTATTCATCTTCATAAGAAGTGTAGCTCAGTGCCTTTTTATTTAGAGAGTAATTACTCAATGTTTGCTAAATAGAATTGAAGACTGTAAAATAGAATTAATATGCTCCATTAGTAGATAGACATGTCTATCTACTAGTTGAGGGAGAAGAATGGGTAGGAAGGCTAAGCCATATAAACAAATAATTTGACAAGCATTTGGCATTTAGAATACTAAAATGTTGAGGCCACAAACAATGACTAAAATACAAATAAGGATGAAGAAATAAACCTGTTAAAACATGGAATATGATCAGGAAATGGCACTACTAAGACCTTAGAGAAGCACTTTTCTTAATCTAATGATCATAATTAAGTCCATATAATGGAGAAGTAACTATGGTCCATGAATTCCCGCTGAATCTCCTGTTCAACCATTATCTCATCAATCATTCAAACTGGAAACACGCCATGAGTCACAGGATGACATAGAAGAAACAAATCAAATTATAGACATTTAATGTTTAAAAATTGTAAACTAGAGGACTTAAGTTCATTCTTGACCAATCCTTTTATTCAAAGAGGAACTGGAGGAGACAGAATTGCTCTAATCTTGAATAATGACATGTTGCATTCAAAAGCAGGTGTGCTAATGTTCAAGAGTGAAGATTATCTATTGACCTTGTTACATCATCAAAAAGTTGATGGCACCCGAAAAAAGGCAATATTTTCCTGGTAATTAATTACATTAACCATAAGCCTCTGACTTCTTTGTAAAAATGGCCAGTTTATCAGTTATTATTTTCAAAGACTATATACTTTAAAAAAAACTCCAATTTTTACTATTAATTCCACAGATAACCATTCTACTCAATAAATTTTTTTCAGATGCTTGGCTATTGATTTTAATCTATTTTAGGGATATGTTTCTATAATTGTTAAAGTAAATCTTCTAAATCTCATGGGTACTCAATCACTTGGGATGACTGCATGACATGGTCATTCAGATCAAGATGACGGTGTCCTAGTTGCTGATTTCTTTATGTTATGTTATCCTTTCCCTATCACAACATGAAGCTATCCTGGACTAATCCTTTAAGATATTTAATGCAGGAAAGTGGAGGCAGATGGATTCAAGAATTGTATTTCCTTACACAACTTTTGGTATTCTTAGGTCTAAGGACACATTATAGTCTTCCTTGCATTCTATTTATGCATTTCTTGTTTTTCATTCTAGATTAGAAGTTCTTTGATGACTGAGACTGCCTTATTCATCTTTATTATCTCCTATATTCCAGCAGAGTGTTATGTTTTAAATATGTAATAAATATCTGAACAAATGAAACGATCTCAAATCCTTCTGTATGTCCATTGAGACTTTGCTCCAACAGAGATGAGTACTTAAATTAGTTAATTACTATTTGTGAAAAAGCACATTTCCTTAACCAACCTGAAATATCCCTTTACAAGTTGTCAAAACAACAAGCATTTATTTAGCTTCTTTTAAGGAGTGGATAGAGCAACAGGCTTGGAACCAAGAAGTCAAATCTGACTTCACATACTTACTAGGTGTGTAACCCTGGGTAAGTCACTTAACCTCTTTCCCTTAGTACAATAAACTGGAAAGGGAAATGACACTCCAAATGGTATCCCAAAACATTTGAAAAGATGGAGTCATAAGAAGTGGCAAGGTGTTCTAAATTAATTATTTAAATAATGTTTTTCAATTCAATTAAAAAAACAATAAATGGCAAGAAATACTATGAAAGTATAAAGAATGTGCTCCCAAGCCTCCTGATATACTGAGGTACTAATTGTTATGGAAACTTTCTTTGAATTAATAGCATTTATGAGGAAAAGAATTATCATTTGAGAATTTTAGAATGTATGCCTCAGCTATAATTATTAGGATTTTTTTTTGAGTGACAATCCAAGTTTCTGGCAGTGAGGTTTCAAGTAGAGAGACTATTAGTTAATTAAGTAATGGTGTGGTATATGAATTGAATTCTAAAAACCTACCAAACAAGCTATTCTTTGAAGAATCTCATTAATTGGCTTAGATGGACTCAATGTGGGTAACTTCCTGAATTAGTCTGGGTTTGGATAATTGCGTATTTAATAGATGCTTTTCTGACTAAGAGGATCGGGATAGATCATACTAAACCCAGGGAACTGTAACTAGTTGGAAATCTTGGACATTAAGTATAGCAAAGTCCTGATTAGCTCAAATAATGAATTCTACAAAATGGTAGTATTATTTGAATATATGCCATAGATATCTGTTGAGATAGAACTAATTTATTTTACATGATTATAACTTTGAATAGTGCAAAATACCCTTTGGAACTGGATAGGTTTTTTTTGTAGTCGTTTTTCCTTTATTTCTTTCTATATACATAGGTAGGTGGTGCAATGGATCAGAGCACAAAACCTGGAGTCAGAAAGATCTGAATTCAAAACAGGACTCAGAAACTAAACTAGCTCTGCGACTCTAGTTAAATCACTACCTCTTTGCCTCAGTTTCCTCATATAAAATGGAGATAACAATAACACCTATTTCACAGGTTTGTTCTTTTTTTTAAGTCTTAAAAGAGATAATAATTGCAAAGAGCTTAGAACAGAACCTGGAACACAGTAAGTGCTATATAAATGTTAGCTGTCATCATTATTACCTTTAATAACCTTACTTGGTTCATTACTTCTGTGACTTTAATGCTGTTCATGTGCTCTAAGGGGGGAAAAACTTATTTTTTATGGTTTGCAGTATGTGGCAATTACCTGAAAAAGGGAAAGAAGGGTATAATTGATGAAACCAGGAACCAGATATGGGGACAGTGAAAAAGGTAGGCAGTGGGGAGAAAATGAGGAAATGGATGGATCTTTGAGTTCAGGGAGCCCAAGCAGCCTAGGGAATAATGAAGATGTAGTGTTTCAAGTGGGTGACTATGTTATCAAAATTATACATTTCATCTTCTGTGATTCTCTATCCCTGGCTTAAAGTCCTTTATAACTCAGCACTCTCCTCTGTTTCTAAACTTCTTATACTTTCCCCACTGCACACATTCTGCAATCCAGTGCCTCATAGTACATCACAATTCATCTCCAGTCTCTGCATTTTACTGATTTTCCTCCATGCCTAGATTTCTCACCCTTTCTATTTCCTTCATGTCCCAGATAAAATCCAACTGCTATAAAAATTCTTTCACCAGCTCCCTTAATTTCATTGTATCTTTGTTCTTCCAATACATCGTTATATACTGTTTTAAATATTTATCTGTAGAGTGTTTCTCCCATTCTAGTGTGAGCTCCTTGATTGATATCAGTGACCAAGTATTTGCCTTCCTTATATTTTTGTGCTTAGCTAAGAGTCTGGTGTGTAAATGTTTAATAAATGCTTCTCAACTTGACTTTATTTTCAAGTTGTCATTATTCAATGAGGTATCTCTTATAAGAAAGTAATATAATTAAATAAGCGAACAATTTAGTAAAAGTATATGCAACATTCTCCATCTGTTACATCTATATCCCTCATACCTCTCTATGTTAATTAACAGAAATTTACCTTTTTCTCTCTTGAACCACCCCTCCCAAGCAATTCCCAGCTTTATTTCTCATATATACAAGTGATGTGACCATGAGCGATGATTTAGCTCTGGTGAGCCTCAATCTCTTCATTCATAAAATGGGGATAACAATACCATCAGTTTTTCTGTTTTGAAAACCCAAATTTCTCCCAATGTGATTAATACATTAGAGAACAGTTTGACTATGACAAGAATTTTGGTTTTCCTTACATGTGATTTCATCAGTGAAAAATAGAAAACTGAACCTGCTTGACCCATGTCCAAAATATGTTCAAAGCACCTTAAACAATTACAAATGACTTCAGTTTGTCCATGTGTTTTCCTGAAAACTTGTATATACCTCTTCACAATAACTCCCAAGCTGCAACCTGTCACATGCCCAATTCCAAAAAGAAACATCAGGTCTTTTCTTAGGTCAAGTGCTATTATTGTCTATCTTTTGGTGAAAGAGAAACCGTGGGTGAAGAAGTGCTAGACTGCACCCACAAAGTCTGCTCTGCCACTCCTCCCCCCATTTTTCCCCTTTGCAGAGTTGCTGCACACCAAGGCCACCCTCCTCTCCAGAACTATCAACTGTGGGAACCAGGGCACAGATGAGCAGCAGCCCAAGGCAGCTAAGTCACCATAAATTGTAGTATTTATGTCTTCCTCAACCATTTTATATATATAAAACTGTGCTACTGTTTTTATTAGGTTCCTACCTTTTATTTTTTTAAGCATCACTGAAGGTTTTTTTTTTCCCATAAGCCCTGAGGTTTTATTGTGCAATATTGCATAGCTCAGTGATTTTTAGGAAAGTATATGTCCCATTATAGCAGAACTGACTGTAATATAGTAGAAGCAGTATAACAGAGTGGAAGACCACTGGATTTAGTGTCAGAGGAGTTTGGTTTGAAATCCCATCTCTTTTGCTTACTACCTGTGTGATTTGGGGATAAGTCATTTAACCTCTCTAGGCACTGGTTTGCTCCGTGTGAAATGACTTAGAACTTACATGCCCTTTAAGGTTCCTTCCAAATGTCCTTTTGCCTTTTACTTACAAAGCTGTTGTGAGGATAAAATTAGATAGATGAAGCACTGTGTCAACTTTAAGAACATCAAACAGAAGATATTGATTAACCTTACATGTTAGAAATATAGTTGGAAAATTCTATAAAACATAATTTTCTGGGGATTTTTATTTATTGTCAGGTGCAAATTAATATTTCCCATGAATTAAATCACAATGACTATATAATATGCTTTCATATTTTCTGAAAATCAGTTTCATATATACTTTTAGGAATAGATTTATATAAATGAAATAGAATAAATTTATAGCAAAAGAAAGAATTTCCACAGTAAAGGAGGACCAGGATACAGCTTCTGTCATTTACATGAATTTTTGCAACAGGGAGATTCTCAAATATAAGCCTGGGTTATTCAATAGAACCTCACCTGAAAAATTCCCTATAATTTTTCCTCTTATCTACAGTCTTTCACTAGCCTCAGAATGGATCCCAGAGATGAGTAGATAACAATAGCACCAATGAGGTATAAAACCAAACCATTGAGGTTTGCGAACGAAACCAACCAAAAGAAAACAGTTCTGTCCCATTAACTCCTAGATGTGGAATTTGGAGCTTGACTTAGTTTGATCTTGGATCATCCTTGGCCTTGGATTATCCCTGTATTGATCATTTCCCACATACTACAGCATAAGACATCTCCCCAAAGTACCCATTATATGTATTAAATATACATTTTTTAAAAGTATCTAGTTTACCATCAACAAAGCACTAGTTTTAAATTTTACCTATACCATAGTGGGATAGTTTGGACAAGTCTCTTAACATCTTTGACCACTTTTTTTCTCTTCTATAGAATGAAGAATTAATATAAGGCTCAAATGAAATAAGATCAAGAAGTGTGCTCTGTAATCCTCGAAGCATGTAGAAATATCCTCTTTTGCCTATTTTCTTGGGTTTGTGTACCTCCAGTACTCAGCACAGTGCCTTTTACATAGTAGATGCTCAGAGAATGTTTGTTGAATTAAGTTGAATTGTGATGTAACTAAAAATTGACACAAAACAAATGCTCCTTTATCTCCTTTCATTCTTGAAGGACATTATTCTTCATGGCAGGCAACTAATGCCCTTCTTCTTATTTTTGACCCAATAGAAATATTAAGGTGTAGATTATCTATTACAGGTGGATCAATTTTACATCACACATTTATTTACTGTTCCCTTAATGAATACATGGTACTGATCTGTCAGGAGCTGGTATTTGAGAAAACGAAACAGTTTAAAATGGTTCTTGCATTGACAATTGCTTTTTTTAAAATTTATACTGTGATCATCTGGCTTTTAAAAATCACTGTTTTACAAATTTCTGTGCAAGCTACTTTTTTTTTTCCTAAAATATAAGGACAGACATTCTTATAATGAAAGAAGGTTGTGTTGTAGAGAGGTGAGTAAGAGAGCGGTAGGGGCTAAATTTAATATGCCCTACCCTGAAACTAGCCAGCATTTCATCTATTTTCTCCTATTGACATGAGCTAAACATTCACAAAAAGCTAAATTTCTCTTGGTGATGATAAAGTGAACCTGAGCAGTGGGAAACCAGCAAGCCTCGAACAGCAGTCGTGCTTTCCACACCATAAGTGCTTTAGGATTGAAAATGTGGTTTTATCTCAGTGTGAGACCAATGTTAATAACTAGACCTGTTCAAGGGAGGCTTCAAGAATTCTATAATTGAAAGTTGCCCAATCATGCATGGAGTAACCGAACATCAGAGTAGCTCGATTCATCTTCGTCAGTATCTCACTTAAATAAGAAAGTTTGAGAAGGCCTATAAGTTTCCCTTATTTCCTATATTATCAGCATTGATGTCTCCACAGTGTCTGCTCTTGCAAATGAAGGTGTATGCAAATGGCATCCTGACATTTTCTGATTACAAACCCAGACAGGCAGAAAAAGTCATTTGTGGAAAAAAGTAGAGAAAATGTTACAATTTTAGATTTCCAACAAAACAACAATAATTTCACCTACGGTGAAGCTATCAAGTGCCGTGGCATGAAGTAATTATTTTTCTTCAAGTTAAATGTTTTGATGCTGCTTTTGATAGTATTTTGACTAAAATAATATTTTTCAGACATTTCAATTTGTGCTTAATTTTCTGAGAGCTTAGACCATGTCTTTGAAACCTGTTTCTCCTAAAGATAGTAAAAATAATTTCAATCATGTTGGAGGTGTCTTCATTTAAGCTTACGGTTTTCATTCTTCAAACCAATTGTTGCATAAATAATAAATTCACATGCTAGGAAATATAATTCCTATCATTGCATATTGTATGTAGGCAATATGAACTAATGACGAGAGTCAATATATATGGCATTCAGAATTTTCAGAGTGCTTTACATCATCACATTTGCTTCTCATAGAAATGCCATGAAATAGGTGCTATTAAAAGTCAGTTTAGAAATTAGGAAACTGAAACATAGAGAAATTAAGTGACTTTCAGTAGGGCTCAAACCCAGAGCTTCTTCATCTATGATCCAACTTGGATACATTATACCATACCAATTATCTGCACAATTCCCCAACTGTGGCCATTTTATTGAAAGGATTTAAATGCTACCATTAATTTCATTGTAATTCTCTTAGAGATAACCCTGGGTAAAAAGCAGAAGACCCCCTAAGCTATGGGACCTCAGTTATACATCTGGTCTTTTCTAATCTATTAAATAAAATGGAAATCTGTACTTTTAGGCAAACAATTTGGTAAATATATGACAGACATGTTAATGAATGACTGACCTCTCTTGGATCAAATTATGACTGTACTGTCTTTCCATCTTTTGAGTTTCTCATACACTAAACCCTTAAAAATATTCTAGATTAATTTCAAGGAGATATGGAATTTCTCACCTGGATTAAATCAAAGTAGGTTTGCTTAGCCCAGGTCTCAGAAATAGCAAGGCAATCACCAAGTGCTGTCATATTAATGTTCTTGAGCAGGAATCCAATAGCAGCTACTCAAACCTATGCCACATGCTGGTTTCCTGGCACTGGGGTTCTCTTGTCCATCTGTCATGGTGTCACTCTGCCTGTTCACATTGTGACATGCCAGTGGGAACCAGAGATAGATGCCAACCAAGAGCTCAATTAGAAGGCTAGCCTGCAGGACATGCAGCAGAAGTTTCTTTTTAATGTTAATAGATGATTCTTGTGGTGAGCAAAGTAAAACTGGGCCACATGCTTTATTACAAGAGGTGACATCTGTTCACTGTTATGAGTATAATGTCCTAGACAAATACTTCTGTTTTCCATTCCCTTTGAGATAGTACAACTCAATGCACCAAAAAAAAAAAAAAATTGGCTAACAACATTCATCCAAAAGGCTCTATCCATTTTGTTCAAAACCACAACAAGCAGTGGATCACCAGCCTGTCTCAAACTACCATACCATTAAGAGCAGGACAAAATCCCTGTTTCACGTTGAGAATTCAGGGTGCTATCGGTCATTCCCTTCAATGACCAAAGCCACAAGCAATGGTTCCCATTCTGCCCTGTAACCTGAATACCTTATGGCAATAGAAGCAGAGATAGTAGTCAAAAGTGTAACTAAAAAGAAACCCAAGCTGAGGCTCATTTAAAAGTATGAAGAGTTAGAATCCCTTATAATTTCTCACGAGTCTCTCCTTTCTATGCCAGGATGTATGATGGAATGTAAGTCTTGAACAGGAGATCATTTTCTTTTTATCTTTTTATCCCAAGCACATGGCATGGAGGTTATCATAAAGTAGATACTTACCATATGTTTATTGATGCATCAGTTCTTAAATTTCCCCCCAAAAATACCTCCTGTCACATAATCTCCTACACAAAAAATGGATCTTATCCTCCCTTATTATACATTAGACTCATAAGTTTGCATAATATAAATATGAGAGACAGACAGACAGAAAGAGAAAGAAAGAAAAATAACCAAAACTCTCATTAACTCTATCATCTTCTATTCTGCCTCTGTTACATAGAATCACTTTCTTACTTCAAGACTTCTAAAGAACTACCTTTGATATGGATCTATTTCTAATATTCTCTCATGTTCCCCCCACACTCACCATTTTATAGTTTCTTCCTTTTTCAACTACCTTATTACTACTTACTTTACATTTATTTCTATTTATTCTCTTTGAATCTCTGATGAATATATTCATATCTGGGGAGGTAGGTTGCCAAACATCTAAACAAATTGCTGTTGTTTGTCTTTTTGTTTTTGTTTTATTTCCCCCATTATGTATAGTTAAATCACCACCATTAGACCTGAAAGTCATAGTCCCTGAAGTGCTTAAAGAGTAATAGAAATGACACAGAAGAGAAAAGAGACAGGAAATGGTGAATTATATAAAAATGTAGAAGAAATGTGTGTTAAATGCAATGGAATTATGGGGAAACTGAAAAATTAATATTCAAAGTATCTTATCAGGGGAAAACCTCAAAAGGATGGAAAAAATCTTAAACATTATTCACTAAAATTTGTGAATGAGAAAACATAAACTACTGACCCACATAAAAGTTCTACTCTTGCACCTATTCAGAATTATTATGAGGGTCAGATATGCAGGAAACCAATAGATGCTCCTTCAAATATTATTAGGGAACAAGCAGGCTTTTTTCTTATAGTCAGTAGTGAAAAGGCATTCTTCTTGATTTAAAAAAATCTGCTTTACATGTTCTTTTACAAGGTCTCTCTCATCCATCTATCAAGATCACCTAGTACTCTTTGGAAGGTGTTTCAACAGAAATGAAATTATTCTTCATCCCTTGATATTAGTTTCATTATGCAAGTCATAAGCCAAAACTATCCTCCACTCTGATGGAATACAAGCAAAAAGGCCAGGTCAAGAAAGGAATGCTTGTAGATGGTGAGGTCCCCTGGATTTTCCTCTTTGTGAATGGCATGATGCTGATTACATCATGATCTAAGCCATTGAATGGCTCCTGGAAGAGATCTGTAATCTTTTAAAGGAGTCATTCCTCTTCATTCACTGTAAAGATTAAATTTAAATCTCCCCTGATTGTGAAAATGAAATTAATTAACACTCCCCTGATTGTGAAGACTAAATTAACTCCCCTACTCAGTTTTGATTTAAACACCAAAAGTGTAAACACCCCATTCACACTTAAGTGGGGGAGGTCTGTGACCCACATGTGCAATAGTGGGTGACAAATCAGAATTGACTGATTGACCCCTGGGCAGTCCTAAGCAAAGTTTTAGGCTATGATTTGTACACATAAAAACGGAGGAAGGCACAGGAAGTGTCACAAAAAAGTGTCTTTAAAAGGGAGTTACAACTTCCTTGGACAACTGGGACTTCTTCTGGTATTCTGAGTTTGAGTTGGAGGCTGGTGAAGAATCTGCTAACTGAACCAGAGACCCTATACTTGGTGAGATTGTTCTTAAATCTCTCCCTTTGGACTGACACGTGGTGAGTGAAAAAAGCTGACTCCTTTCCTGGATTTTCTGAAGAGACTAGTCTCAGGAGAGATTTATCCTTTTGAGAAAGACTCCCTGCATCCCCGGGTCTGCGGCTCAAAAGTCGAGGCCTCTCTGGCTAAGGATTAAACTTCCCTGCCTGGGTTGAGCCAGGGGTTGGAGCAAAATCCTTAGAGCTTAGGCGAGATATCTTACCCCTATCCTCTCTCTGATTTCCTACTTCACTCTTTCTATATTTTGAAAATAAAATATAAATAAAATCTCTTTGGAATTAATTAAATTCTTGGAGACCCTAATTTTAAATAATCCAGTTCAACCTTTTTATTAAAAAAAAAAAACATTTCCCCCTTACCCCACACAGAAAAAGACCAAATGGATGAACAACATCAATTACCCAGATTACAGCATGCATCAAAATAGACATTCTTTAGAGATTGTACAATAGTTTATACATCTGGAAGGATAATAAAATTAAGGATAAGTTATGGTCACAGTTGAAGAGAAAGGAGAAAGTGGACATAAACTACTTTCATTAATTGCATAGCTATTTCACTAATTGCAAATTTGTCACAATAACCAAAGTCTATTTTTTCCATTACAAGCATATAACCATGTTTTCTGTATGGCTAAGATACCTGCAATATCGGTGTCTCTGAAGAAATAAAGATTAACATCATGTAGGGGGCAAAGAGAAAGGCATATAATGGTTGTGGAGTATACAATAACATGTAACAATTGATGAATGCCAAATAAGATCAGGAATAAAAGATATCATCAAGGAATTACATAGCAGAAAGAAATATATATGGGTTGGTGATGTAGTAAGAATGAGAGATGACAGGTGAATAGCCAGAGTGATCCACTGGTATCCTCAAAATGGAATGAAAAAGCAAGGAAGGATTCCAAAATGTTGAGTGGGCCTTCTGTGAAGAACTTTTGGGAAGACTTGTATGTCATCTAAAAGGGGCATGCATGGAAAGGTTGCCAGCTACATCATAAAAAGAACCTTACTAATCAGTGAGCTCAAGGACTCATTTGAATATTTAAGACTATATGTATAATTGTCATTGCCTCTTCTATCATAATGTAAGCTCCTTGAGAGTAGGGGTTATTATCTTTTATCCTGCATCCAGTCCTTAGATTACATTCTTTGCCTTTGGCACGTGAGTCATAAATGTTTCTGACATTATCACCCTCCTCTCCTTAATACTCTCTTCTTTCTAGGTTTTCATGACACTGCTATCTCCTGTTTTTAATAACTAGCAAATGCGATTGAACTAACTGATTCTTAGCCTACCTTCTGATTTCTCCTTCTCTGTCTCCTTTGCTAGATCTTCATCTATTTTTACCATGGTTATTCCTCAAAGTTCTGTCCAAGGTTTTCTTCAATATACTCTTTCACTTGATGACTTCATCAGTTCCCATTGATTCAACTATGATTTCTCTAAGCAGATGATTCTCAGAACTATTTATCCAACTTTAACCTCTTTCGTGACCTCAAGTCTCCTATCTCCAGCTGCTTGCTAGTCATTGTAAACTGGATTTCCTATAGACATCTTTAACTCACCATGTTTAAATCAGAAATCATTATATTTTGCCATTCTTCTTAACTTCCCAGTCACTCTCAAGAGCAATACCACCTTCCTATTCATCCAGGTTTATAATTTGAAAGAGAAAACTACCTCTAAAAGGTTATACTTTAATGGAAAGGACCTCATAGATGTACTGGGTCCTTACCCAAAACCTGGGATTCTTTTCCTAGGTAAACCCAAAGTCTCAGGTGACAAAACCGTTGGGTTTACCTTAACCAAGTTGTTTCTGACAAATTGATCTCTATACTTCAGGGAAAGGCATATCTCCTCCAACACAGTTCTCCAACCCAGGAATTCCTAATATTTACACAAGATTAGTCTTTTCCCAGGGGATTCAAGAGCAAAGATCCTCCATACCAGCTCAGAGGAAAGCCAGATCAGGAGAGACTGTTAAACCCAGAACACTACCAAGATCCTCCTCTCCTTCCAGAATTTTCTCCCAGGGTTTGTGTCTAAATTCTCCATCTTTCCTTTTAAACACAATCTGTGCATTTTTCTATATCCCTTATCATTTGTCCTTACAAACCCAAGTGTCATCCTGGACTCATCACACTCTCTCACTTCCCAATCCTTGTCATGTCCAGGATCAAATATAAAATCCACTGTTCAGCTTTGAAAGATTTCATATCATGGCTCCTTCTCACCTCTACAGATTCCATACTTACATTTTACTGTTTTACATGGATTATATATAGCCTTGTCATTCCTTACTCAAAATACTCAGTTTCCAAAATCTGTGCATTTTCACTTACCCTTTTCCATACCTGGAATGCCATTCCTCTTTGTCACTGCCATCCTGGCTTCCCTACCTTCCCTCAAGTCTCAACTAAATAAAATCTCACCTTTTAAAAGAAGTCATTCTCTTTTTACCTCAATATGAGTGTGAATGTATATATACACATTACATTCATACACACACACACATACATATTATATATATATATATATATATATATATATATATATATACATATACACATATATAGATATGTATGGGTTTGGGATGTCCCAGTACTTAGCATATATTTAATACTTAATAAATGCTTATTGATCTCATTTGACATGCTAATTTATTTGAACAGAATATTAACAGTTGTCTTTTTTCTAAAAATCTATTTTTCAGATCTATCCACTCTAGTACCAGATAAATTATAGTCAAACTCAGAAAGGAGCATTCCCACATTCCTTCTTCAAGGTTTGAGAGAAAGCTCTCCTAGTTTCCAAAAGGCCAACAGATAAAATATAAGACTTAACATCACTGGACCTGAGTCAGTCCTTGCCCAGTCCTCTCTTGTTCATCTCCAGGATTCTACTGATTTAACTGGTTGGTCACTATAAGACTCTTTTTTTCTTTGAATGATAGTATCACCAAAGAGACAATTTCAATTTATAAAATGTTGTTCTGCTCTCAATTCTGGCAGGATTCTTATTTCCTAAAGCAATTTTGCCCTTCGAGGAGACAGAATGACATAGAAGAAAGACCACTAGCCCAGGTAGCAGAAGATCTAGTTTCAAATCTATCTCTGACACTTTTTACTGTGTGTCTTGGGCAATTTACTTCATTCTTTGATATCTGAGTTTTTTCTTTTATAAAATTAGGGAATTGGGTTTAATGATTTTTAGGACCCCTACCAAATACAATTCTATGACCCTATGAGCCATTTATCTATTTCTTCCAATCCTGGGTACTAATGAAAAAGAATGGTTCTCTACCACAAAAATTCCTACAGTGTCTAGAGATTTAATGAGAAAATGATCAATTTATGCTTAAAGTAAATGAGCCTTTGTTAGTAACTGATAATACCTCTACTTAGGAAAAGGGAACAGAGAGCCTGCATAGCCACACAAAACCAACTTTCCACACCCTAAACTCCCAGATAGTCTTTTAGGTTTCTGGTTCTGAGCTTCTTCAAATGTTCTTTGAGGCCTGCAGGTCTAGTTGACTCAATTTATTAAGCCCAGGATGATTGGATGACTCCTTCCACAGTGAAAGACTGAAATGTTCATCTTCATGTGGTGTGATAAGTCCTCCAGGATCATGTCCTTAGTTCTCTCAACAAGGTTCTGATGGGCATACATGTCCCTAATCACCATAAGAAGACATCATCGAATTCTTAGCATAAATCCATTGTTTTGATATGTTGATCAGCCCTCTATAAATGTAGAGTTGACATTTTTAAAAAGAGAAGCTATTTCCATTTTATCTATTCCATGAATGAAAGTTAGCCCCTCAGAATTCTGTAAACAGTGCTGTAAGTACTTAGGAAAACACCTTAACAATTTGGTCACACCATAGGACAACACATAAAAGGAAGCTGGAAACCTGGAGGAGTGGGAGTTGTACCAGGAGGTACTCAAAGCCCGGGGTTATTGTTCTATGGAGCTGAAACCAAGCAGAACTCCTAAAGGAAAGACTAACAACCCTAAATCTAAAGAGAAGAACATATTTTAAAATCCCTTAACCTTCTCTCCTTAGTTTTAATTATGCCTAGAAAATGAAAACTAACATTTCACCAGACCTCTCAGAAGTTTGTTGAAAGAGACCTTAAAATATATTAATAATTTCTCATAAATTGACATTATCTTGGCACAGGTTGCAGTATAATTAAGTAGAAATAATTCTGGAGACACAATTAGAATACCTGAGTTTACATCCTGACTCCAACAGTTACTAGCAGAGTGACCTAAGGAAAATCATTGACCTTCTCTGAATCTCAATTGGCTGTTCCACAAAATGAAGGAATTTGACTAAATGAACTGTGAGGTCCATTCTAGACCTAAATTTATAATCCTAAAACCCTCAAGGCAGAAATAATCTTTAAAAACTGACAGTATGTTTAATTAATAGCATGAATTAAAATCACAAGGAGAAATTTTCATAATGTAAGCATGTGTTACTAACGTGAATGAGATGTATCATTTTGTGAAGTTTGGGTCTATCTCTTCTAAACATTTCACTTTTCATTTCACTGCAATTTAAAAATCTCATCATAAAAATATTATGACATCATTTCTTATGGTACAGAATTTGGGTGCAGTTTGATTTCTCACAGACAATATCTGAAACTAACAAATACTTTATCATATGCCAATTTCACTTTCCAAATAGCTTAGAATTCATCTTTGGCTTCCATTATACGAAATCAACTCAGTTTATGAGAAGACAAATGGGACTGTGTCTATCTTTTTGCACAATATAACTTTAGTCCTTGCATTTTTTAGACTTTTTAATCCTCAGAGCAACTCACCCACAAGAATGAAACTTCTTTGTAATTGCCATGGGTTGTCTTTAATGAGCTATTTTATTTGCAAACTTAAGCAGCTTTGCTATCTATTGCCATGGGTGGATTCTTTTTAAAACAGTAGGCTTTATAAAGCATTAGTCAATTAATGGTTCTTTTGCATTTGCCATTTATGACATTCATCCATTGTGATATTTTATGCGTATAATGAAGAAAGAAGAAAAAATGTCATACATATAAATTCTCCCCTTGGGTCATGTTGTTGACAGAATTACCAGCAGTAGAGAAAATTTTCTAGGAATCAGGAGCTCATACAAGATCCTCCTGTGGCTCAATGAAGATGAAGGCCATTATAACAACAATCCGACATGAAATTGTACAGATTTTCTTTTAAGCCAACTTTCGCAAGGAACATTATTTTTACCATTGAAGTTTTTTGCACTGTCAACAAATCAGGAAAACAATCCTCAGGATGTGTTTGGGAACATAAAATGAAAGAGTCTGTGTAAAATGATTGTTTGCTGAACCTGAAGAAATAAAGTAGTCTGCCATCGAGGCTTAAAAGAATTATAGGTATGATATTAAAGGTGCACAAAATGCACTGAAAGTTGGGAGTCAGCAATCTCTGTCATTATTTATACACTATTTATGTATGAAACTTATAAGTGAAAAAGTGTTGCTTTAATTCAGAAATTATTCTAAAATAGAGGCTAATCTCACAAGTGATCAGAAGAAACAAGACTAGTCAAGCATTCTGCAATGAGTAGATATTTCAAAAGCATCATGATATTAGTAGGCTTAGACAAAATTAAAAAAAATGTTGGATTTGCTATTATGAAAATTCTCCTTATATTTAAGACAATAGATTTATATAACTAACAATTATATACCATTTATTTTTATATATAACATTTTCTAATATAACAATAATGATTTGTAAATAAATATATAATAAATTGAGGTCAAGTATATTAAACAATCCATTGAAAAAGATGATAGTGAAGGGCGAATAGGTGACTCACTGGATTGAGAGCCAGGCTTAGAAATGGGAGGTCTTGGGTTCAAATCTATCCTCAGACACATCTTAGCTTTTTGACTCAGGCAAGTCACTTAAACTCCATTATCTAGCCTTTATCATTCTTCTGCCTTATAATCAGTATTGATTCTAGGATGGAAGGTAGAGATTTTTTTTTTAATAAATAAAAAAATGGTAATGGAAATTACCCTTCAGACCTATGTACAGGGGAAGAGTTGATAAACATACATGAATTAGAGAAGCTTCAAGAAATCTCATTGACCCATTTTCTTAATTTACTCTAAAAATTTTTGAGCCCTTAGAATTGAAAGGATATAGTAAAATAAGCAATTTTTACACTGTTGTATAAAGAACAATTTTATCTAGTCATCTTAGGAAGCAATTTGAAACAATACCCCCAAATTATTAAACTACCTATAGCCTATGGCCCAAGAACAACATGACTAGGCCTATACCTCATAGAGATCAAAGAAAAAGGAAAGTGACCCTTTACATACAAAAAAAGATGTTTAGAACATCTTTTTTTGTATTAGAACATCTTTTCTTATAATGGTAAAGAATAATGGGAAACTAAGGAGAAACCATGATTTGGGCAATGGCTAACCACATTAGGGTTTATAACTATAATAATACGATTTTGCTATAAGATATGATGAAAGGGGTAGTAACAAAGAAAGTAGAAAGACTTCTATGAACTGATACAGAGTGAAATCATGAGAAACAAGAAAAGGATTTATGCAAAAGCAAAAGTACTATAAAGAAAAATAGCTTTGAAAGACAAAATCTCTGAAGGCTATCTGCAGATTCTGTTGACATTTTTTTCTGTGTTCAGAAGTTCTAGACAGTTTTCTTTTAATATTTCTTACATTCAGTTGTTCAGGGTATTTTCAGTTATCATGGTCTTCTGGGAATCCTACAGTACTTAAGTTCTACAACCTATACATTTTATTTTGAAGATCAATATGTTTTGTTCATATGGAAACCTTTTTTGTTGTTATTGCTTTTATGGTTTTCTTCCAGATTGTCTTTTACATCAGTGTATTTGCATTCCCTCTTATTCATTGTCTCTTTCATTTCTTTAGCCTACACAGATTCAAGTTTTTGCATTTTGCCATTTGTATCTGCTATGCAGTTCATTAATTCTGCTTTCAAAATTATTATTTTTGTTTTATACCATTAAAGAACATCCTTCTTTGCTTCCATGTTCACTCCTCTAACTCATTAGAAGGTGATTTCTTTTCTCTTGAAAAGCATTGGTAGCTGGTTTGGAGGCAGCTAGGGGACCCAGTGGATGAGTTCTGAGCCTACAGTAAGGAAGATCTGAATTAAAATCCAGTTCAGACATTGACTATATGACTTTTGGCAAGTCACTTAACTTCTGTATGTCTTAATCCACTGGAGAAGCAGATTTCAAACCACACCCATGTTTTTGCCAAGAAAACCTCATACAGGGTCAAGAAGAGTCAAATTCTAATGAACAACATTAACTCAATTAAGATTGATTAAGTTCTTACTAAATGCCAAGCATTGTGCTAAAATCTGGTCATACAAATAGAAGTGGAAAGAAAGTCAGTCCCTGCCCTTCAGGAGTTTATATATCTATGAGAGTAGATAATACCCAAAAGGAAACGTCAAAGGGTAGGAAGGAGACTGAGACAAAGACAGTGAAAAGTCTAGAAGAGCCTGGAGTAGAGTAAAATATGTCTGACCTTTAAGTCCTTAGATAAAAGTGCTAAGAAGAGCCAACAGGCAGAGCAGGAGGGTACTTGTAATGGGTAAATAGAGGAGTTTATACCTGATTCTGGGAGTTATAGGGAGTCTGTGGGGTTTATTGAGTGGAAAGGAAACATGATCAGACCTAAAGTTTAGTAAAATTCCTTTTGTAATTGTGAGGAGGATAGATTTGGAATGGGTTAGGTATTAAAGCAAGGGCACTCAGTAGAGATCAATTAGGATGTTATTGAAATAGACCACATGGAAGACAATGAGAAGCACAACTAATATGGAAAATAAAAAAAAGAGAGAAATGAAAAAGATATTGTAGAGTTAGAAATGAAAAATCTCAGCAATTAATTAGATATGAGATGGGAAGGAGAGTGAGGAATGAATGTAACAAAAGTCAGTGACTGATAGGAGTAAGGCCATTAAAGGAAATTGGAATAAAGGTATATTTTGAGGGAAACAGAATAGGTTCTGTTTTTGGTATATCCAGTGGAGGTACAGTTGATTCCTAATGTCCAATAGAGATTTGAGATGGGAAATAATGAAAAAAGACTAGTACTAAATGTGCATATTAACAGTTCTCCAAATACTAAAATAAGAATAAGACTTTTAGCACCAGAAATGAAATGAGGGAGATGAATAATAATGATATTAATGGAATCAAGTATAATATCAAAAATTAATGTCTCGAGAGTTCAAACCATTTAAAAAAAAAGGTTGTTTACTAGTTCTGCTAAGAGCAGATAGGGTTCCTTCAACTGCTCTGTCCTCTGTATTCTGAAATATAAAAAATATATAGGTATACTTAGAGTCCATTCATTATTCTAAGTATGTGCGCCTTCCATCAAATTGTGGGGATAGGCTAGGACTGAAGCCAAAATAGCTGAAGCTGAAGCTGAAGCCAAAATAGGACATAATACTGGGGAGAGATTTCTAGTATGTGTGACCAAAAGATTTAGCAAGATTCACAAAGTAGGCAATGGCTTAATCACTCTTCATTAAACATTGGTGGAAATTGTCTTTTCATAGCAGAAACAATGTTTATTTTATGATCTGCGGTGTATCTTATAGGAGACATTTAAGCTCATTGAATTTTGATAATTCTTGTTAAACTTATTTAAGAGTTAGTTGATAAAATACATAGAAGTATTGCCTTCTCAGATTTCTTAATTAGATTCAAAATGTTAGATCACTATTTTGCCAACTTATTTAACTATTTTCATTGGATATTAAATAAAAAAACAAATAACAAACCCTGATAATCCTCTTTCTTCTTCTTCTTCAAAGTAGTTATGAAACATTAATTGATTAATTCATATACCCAATTTTGGATATATTTTGTGAATTAGAGTCAATCCTTGATGATTTTTTTCTCTAGAGCTAATAATTATAGCCAATTTTTCAAACTAGAGACATTGCAATTCTTCTAAAGTACCACAGCTTAAAATTAATTTACATATGGTAGTTAATTATAAGAGATTCATGATTTATCCAAATTTCAAATTGTTCCTAATTTGAGGTTTCATCACTATAATTGCATATTGTTTAATTGGCAATTAAAACAAAAGAATATTTTGGTGAAACCTAAATGTACAAGTTGTAAACACTTAATTAGATTAGTAAACAGAGTATTTGTATAAATTCTACCAGAACACCTGAAGTAATTAAAAATGATCAAAATCTACTCTAACAGTCACCATTGAATAGTTTGCTTGTAATTATAATTCTCAAAAAAAAATCAAAGGGGTTTCATATTCTCTGATTATTATTTGCACATGATTTTAGTAAATTTAACTAAAGCCCTGAGGGTGTTAATTACAGGCCTCTGGATGTCCCACCTGTACTAATCTGTCTTTGGTCTTTGATGATAAGTTGACATTGTATCACAAAATTAGCACTCCTTTTTTTACTGCAATACTCAACCATCACGTTAGATCCCAAGGTATGTAATTTATTTCAGTTATTTGAAAATTAGGAATGCTTTTAATTCCATAATGTGAACATATAGAACTTAGCATAAGTCAATAAAAATACTTTAAATTGATTCTTAAATTGATAGAGGTAACATAATAGCTATGTTGAGTTATAAAAGCTTGACACTTATAAATGCTTTTTCTTGTAACAATATTCAATTGAATGAAATGTTTCCAAAAGCATTAAACTTGAAAAGCATTGCCCCACTGATCAATTTTAATACTATATTTTAAATATTTTAATTAT
This sequence comes from Monodelphis domestica, assembly GCF_027887165.1. Taxonomy (NCBI): domain Eukaryota; kingdom Metazoa; phylum Chordata; class Mammalia; order Didelphimorphia; family Didelphidae; genus Monodelphis; species Monodelphis domestica. The sequence goes on along the minus strand of NC_077228.1, from coordinate 84,734,923 downwards.
GATAAACTAGTATTTGGATTATAAGAAATAAAGAAATCTCTAAGCCATAATTCTGAGCTGAAAACTGACTTCATTTGTAGGTAAAGAGAGTAAGTGGCCCATCACCATTCCCATTCTATAATGAAAGACATCTTATGGATATTCATAATTTGTTTTTAAAGGATCTTGACAGTTGATACAAATTAACAAAACCCAATATTCAAAGTATAATAGCTATAGTTAATAAATTCTAATTCTAGATCCTGTCACTATTATCTTCAGATAATATTTTAGGAAAATACTTTTTAATATTATAACAGACAATAACTCACAATAAGAAATTTAAACATATGTAAAGTTGTCTTTGAGTTGTAAAATCTGAGGGTCCTACTATTTACATTCATTCCTAGAAAAGCAAATACTACTTTTACAACTGACTGTGATTGTTTCTTTTATCTTTATTCAGAATCAGAAGATAGTAAAGATGGGCAGTTAATATAAGCTCTCTCTTCTTATCTATCACAATTAATTAACAACTGGAACTAGCTTTCTAACACCGAAGATAATTTAGTTTCATACTAAATAACATAGAAATTAAATGAAATAAATTTAAGTTAAGCTTTTTAGGATATTGGTCAATAAAATCTGGCCTAACTAAAAAAACAAAAAATAAATTCATTTTTCTCATGTTGAAAAGTACAATACATTTCTATTTTATAATAGTGTATGTAAAGAATGTTGAATTTGGAATCATAGGCCATGTATTCAAATCCTAATTTCCCATTTATTATTACTACATGTATGATTTAGGGCAAGTCATTTCAACTCTCCCAGATCTATTTTTTAGCATATAGAGAGCAGATCTTTTTGTAGTGGCAAAGAATTTAGGGGATGCCCATTGTCAGCCTGGAATCTAGAGGTCCCTGGACTTGCATCTTGGAGGGATTTGGTGATCCCCAGTTTATTTAGTTTGGAGGTAGAAACCCCAGGTTTTGACCTTGTCACATGAGAGTTCCTCCCTGAGGGAAAGTCCTACTTCACTGGTCTCAGGCTAACAATAAACCTTGAATTAGGTCTTAACTGAGGATCACCAAATCCTTCCAAGCTGCAAGTCTGGGGACCTCTAGATTCCACACTGACACCATCAATTGGGGAATGGCTAAACAAGTAGTGGTATATGGTTATAATGGAATACTATCTCACCATAAAAAAATTACAAACAGGATGAATTCAGAAAAACCTGGAAAGACTTGTATGAACTGATGCAAAGTGAAGTGAACAGAACCAGGAGAACACTGTAAATAGTAAGAGAAATATTATACCAAGAACAACTGTAAAGGATTAAATTATTATCAGCAATTCAAGATTCTAAGACAGCCCCAAGAGACTCACGATGAAAAATGCCATCCATAACAAAAGACGGGATAGCTGAAGTCTGATGTAGATCAAAGCCCTCATTTTTTCACTTTATCTCCTTCTTAAAGTTTTTCTTATGAGTATGATATGTGTCTTCTTTCATGGCATGAGGAATATAGAAATATGTATTGCAGGCCAGCACAGCTACAACCTAAATCAGACTCTTTACCAACAACAGAGGAATGAAGGGAGAGAATTTGAATCACAAAATGTCAGATAAAATTTTCTAAAACTTGTTTCTACATGGAATTCCAAAAAATGTTTAAAGTTGTTTTTTTGTTTGTTTGTTTGTTTGTTTTTAGAAAACATGCGGTAATCTGAAAGGAAGACATGAGCAGCTGTGAGGATTGGCAAAAGCCTCCTAGAGATTGTGGCATTTGAACAGTCTGAAAGTAAACTAAGGAAACAGAGTGGTGAGGGCACAGGACATTTCAAATGTGGAATATAGGGACTGAAATGGAAGATAGTGCATGAAGTTAAAGAAATTCCATTTAGAACTGTGAAGCTGAATCAGAGGAGTGAAGAGAAAGAAAATTCAAGTCTGAAAAGTGGGGAAAAGTCAAATTGCAAAGACATTCAAATGCTTAACAATGTTATCTAATAAGCATAAAAGAGCTAATTATCTAGCCTGTTTTCAAAGTTTAGTAGGGGGTGGAGGGAAGGGGTATATGCATGGGCCAAAGATAAAATTCAGATCAGGCATAGTCACTCATTCATTCCTTTCCAGACTGGAGTCTTTTCCACCACTATTTTCATATCATTATGAAAGTTCCTTCTACCCCTGTGGCACTTCCTCTGATTGGTCAGTTCCTCTAAAATCTTCAGTTTTAAGGGAGTATTCAGGTGTGACAAGGAAATCACTTAAAAGACTGATATATATTAATTTAAGGTCACCAAGGAATTCAGCTACGTAATTCCTAAATGAAAACTCAAGTCAGCAGTCAACCTTTTATGGAGTTTAATTACAAACAGGAGGAAGAATGGTATTAGAGAGAGAGAGAGAGAGAGAGAGAGAGAGAGAGAGAGAGAGAGAGAGAGAGAGAGAAGGGGAAAGAAGGGAATAGGGCTTAAATACCCCCCTCTGTTTAGGCTGGGCCAAAAGGCCCAAACCCTTAGATAGCAGAGGCAAAGAAAAGAGATCAGTCCCTATCACTCACGTGACCAAAATGGAGAAACAGTCTCAGGGGCCTCCACCTCCAGCTTCCTTCAGAGCAAGCTTCTCAGAGCACAACCTCTCAGAGCAAAACCTCTCCCACCACCTCAGTCCTCAGACCCCTCTATCTTTAAGGAAACCATCCAAGTTCCCTCCCCTCAGTTCTCACATCTACCAATCACTGTCCATGTCTTCCCTATGCCAATGGTGGCTCTAGCTTAACCCAGGACCGCCCAGAGGTCTGTGGCTTTGCACATGTCTGTTGAAGGTCATATTCTCAAATAATTAAATCTTGATCCTTTGCTGCAGCCCTTCCTAAATCCTGTTACCCTGAGCAGGGTGGAGATTGGAAGTTCCAAGACCTGGTTCTGTCATTCCAAGTATCTCTATTGTATCAATTCTAAAATCAATCATGACTCAAAAAACTTCCTGTTCTATGCTTAAGCATAGGTCAAAGCCCTTTCCATTGTTCAGCAAAAGGTTTCTGTCCTAAAGAAATCTTAAGTAGGGAGGAGAATGACCCTCCCATGTCAATGGGGTTCACATTCCAATAGACTATCAGTAGGAAATTTTTCAAGTATGAAATTTCCCAATGGTGAAATTTCCAACATTTATAAGTCTAAGAAATTTTAAGGTTTACACAGGCAAGTCATGTCTACTCCTTCATTCCCCTCTGGCCCCCACTTCTAAGTCTCTGGAATTCTTTCTTCATCATGCTCCAGCATTGAGTTTATTCTCTTTCCTCAATCCTGTCTCATATTTCAGCTTTATTTTATGTAATGTCTTCCCCCATTAAGATGTAAATTACTTGATGGCCATGACCTTCCCTTTCTGTTTTTATTTTTATTCTCAGCATTCAGCACAGGACTTTGCACATCCAATGAGCTCTATAAATGAATGTTGACTTTAGTTTTTATTCACTTATATTTTGAATGCCTTGGCTTTCTATAAAATTGAAGAACTAAATCTACATATCTTTCAAAATATTTATAAATATCTAAATTAAATTATATAATCTCATTTAATTCAATATATCCTTTATTGATGTGGTCTTTTCCCTTCTCTGGTGAAGATCTCACCCCATTGTTTTAAATTTATGTGACTTTTATCTCTGCCTTTCTATAAATCTCCCAGAGAGAATCTATGGAAAATGAAGCCCTTCTCTCTTCTTTTGTTGTTTTGTTTGCTAATTAAATTTCACAATATATATACATATATATAGCATTTTGGCTATTCACCTATTCCTGACATACCCCCTTTTCCAGGCAAATAATGGTTGATTATTTTCTAATGAAAGTTTTCTCATACAAGTTAGTGTTAACATCATGCTACAGCTTATTAACTCATATTATCTGTCTTTCCATTGTATCAAAATCTGGACATTACAGGACTTCAACAAGTCAACTATATTAGGAAAAGAAATACAAAGAATGTATATTTTATGACATGCATTTGGATAGATAATTGTTAAGTCTATCTATTAGTATTTTAACTGGAATAAACACAACAGATGGACAATAAACTGATTACAGGAACCTCCTTAGTGTTATCATTCCTTGGGCCCCAGGAGAGGAATTTCCCTCTTTAAAATTCAATACTATTAGAAAAAAAAACCTAATGACACTTATAGGTAATTAAAAGAACCAGAGGCAGTAATAAATAATTGAAAATGAATTAAACATGATCAGTAGAGTCCTTTTACAATCATAGGAGAATTTTATTCTGGAGATAGATACCAGCTGATCAAGACAGAATTCTTGCTATCATTCTGCTCCTGAACTTTCAAATAGTTAAGACCATCAAGGATTTAGTAGGCCAAATTATGATTGAATAGGTACTTTACCTGTCCTGAATGAAAGGAAATGAGAAAAGCAAGGGAGTAAAGTAAAAAAGTAGATGTTAAAATGACTTGAGTGAGCTGAGAGCTTTAGTGCCAATAGACACTGCAATGAATTAAGTTGCAGGTGAGAAAAAGATGACACAGTGAGCTAAGTACTAGGACTAGAACTAGAACTAGAACTAGAACTAATTAATGCAGGAGCCCTAGAAGTTGCCAAGGGAAATCAACACATGCACCATTAAAGTATATATCCATATCGTATGTTTATACCTCATCCAACAATGAATTTTAGATTTACTACACCCTGCTTAGTCTAACAAAATAGGAATATTTACACCCCTACTTAAGGATTAAGTATTGATAAGGATGACCTATGACAGACATGTGCTAGCAAATGGCAAATCAGAAACAATTGACAGACCCCCTGGGCTGTCCTAAGTCAAGTTTAAGCTACCATTGGTACATGTGAGATGCAGGAAGTGATGTTAAAAATGGTCTATATATTTCATGTCACTTCCTCTCCCCGGCCTCTTTTCTTGTGGAGAGTTGGCTGGTTGCAATGTGCTACGCATCTTGGCATCTTGGCATGGCTGCAGCTATTGTCCGGGTTTGGCAGTTAGCATGATACAATACTGGGAGAAGCTTAGTAGCCTAGGTGAGGCATCTTCACTGAACTCTCTCGGGGTTTAGGCTGATTCCATTTCCTTTAGTTTTCCTTAAAACGCCATTCTCCTAGGATGCTCCTCATCTATCCTTTTCCCTCTCTCTTCTTCTTAATTCCTTCTCTCTATATTAATTAAATCACCATAAAATTTCCAAACTGACTTGAGTATTTTATTTGGGATTTGAATTAAATCCCTGGCGACCAATTAAATTTATATTCAGTCTCAACCCTAAATTTACCCTTACACAACCTATCCAACAACTGGAAAAAATGAACCATAAAACCATAAATATGTTACCCAAAAATGCATTTGGTCTTGTGAATTTTGCTATTTTCTCCATTTTGCTTAGTCTTAGAAATTCTAGCAACCAGAAATATATACATCCCATTTAAGGATTAACTGTGAGGAGGATGGCCTATGACCACATGTGCTAGCATATTATCAGAAACAAGCCCCAGGGCTTTCCTAAGTCATTCTTAAGCTACCGTTGGCACATGGAAGACATAGGAAGTGATGTAAAGAATGTTATATATATTTCACATCACTTCCTCTTTCTCTCTCACTCTCACTCTCACTCGTGGTGATGTTGGTCTCTGTTGGCAGCTTGGGGAGTGCTGAACGGCAGTGCTTGTAGCTCTTGTTGGGTTTTGGTGTTTGTGGCTTGCCAGTGAGGTGACTGAGAGAAGTTCTTAGCATGCTTAGTAAGTGGTTTAGGCTGATTCCTTTTTCCTTTACCTCCTAAAATGCTATCCTCCTAGGAGACCCCTCATCTTGGAGGAGGCCTCATGGCTGGTAGCTGAGCTAGATTGAGAAGGTCCCTTAGGCCTCTGAACTCCTGCCTGGCTCAGCCTTCCCTGGAACAGTTTAAATTCTCTTTCCTCTTTCTCTCTTCTTAATTTCTTCCCTCTATTGTAATTAAACCACCATAAAAATCCCAAACTGACTTGAGTATTTTATTGGGATTGAATTAATCTCTGGTGACCACTAGTATAATATATTCAGTCAATAACCCCTAAATTTTACCCCTAACAGTCTACAGAATTCTCAAAATTCCAACTGGAAGGAGGCAATGTTTTAATAAGAAAGATTCAAAACCAGTCAATGTAAAAGACTTTTGAACAAGTCCTAACACATGATTGTGATGAAATACTAGAGTCCCATAAGAAATGACAAACAAGTTAATTTTTCTAAAACATGTAAAGATCTACATTGTAAGACGGAAAAGGAAAGAAATGGGTTTGCAAACAGAGAGTAGACCAGAGTGTTTGCAAAGAAGACTTGCTGCATATCACAGAACTATAAGGACTCTATTTTAGAATGGACCCAGTGAGATAGTTAGGGCTATTGGTTCCTGTCCCCCAGGGGGAGCTTAGAGCAGTAACTTCCTGTGACCTGTTCCTGTTGGAGCCAACTGGGAGTTTGCCTACCTATTCTCTGTAGAGCTAAAACTACCTATCCTGCTCTCCTTGTATCCTGGTGTTTAGATCTTACCAACTCTGTCTCCTAATTTTATCATCTAACCATGTTCCTGAGTCCTGAGTATGTATCCTGATTGCTGTGAAGACAAACTGCTGGTAAGCCAGTAAACTGACTGTGGAAAAGTCCTGAAGCCATCTTAGGCCATCTCTGAAGGGAATTGAACTCATCAAGAGTTCAAAGCTATTACTCTGACAAACTATAAACTTATCTAAATGTTATTTGGGAGGATTAATTAGGTCAGGTAGTTATGTAGTTGGGTTTCACAGAGAATGTAGTAAATAGGCAGCTGGGAGATAGGAAGAAGGCCTTGTGTTGAGGGAAGTTCATCCCCTCCCCCTCCTAGAGGGGCCATCCAGTTCATCAACATTCCTCGCATACTGGAGTTGGGTCCATGAACGTCCATGAACTTCTGTGAACATCAATAAAGGAGAGTGGGCAGAGCCCACCTGAGTTTTTTGGCACAGAATTTTGGCTGGAGGAGGAGATAAGGGAGAGAGACATTCTTACAGGTTAGGTGAAACATGGTCTGAACTTAGAGTAAGGAAGAGACTTTAACTCTATGCTTATCTACCTTTCTATTTCAAGTGATTATTAATACTTTATTGAAAATAATAAGTGGTATATATATATATATATATTAATTTTAAACATAATAGCCTTTTGCAAGGCCCTTAGGAAAGGTGGGAGGAGTATCCAGAATTCTTAGAATTCGGATTCCTTTTTTTCCTAGTCCTCCTGTCCTCCTACATTTGATTAATAATAAACCCTGTCTTCGATATTTCTAAACGTTGGTCTAAGAGTTTGATAACATTCTGCGCCTTGAAGGGCCTGTTGGCCCTATTCCCAATTAGATGTATTGAGTAACCATCAAATCTTGATATACCAAGTCTACAAATTTACCATTGATAATGCTCACATGTTTCAACATGAAATTATGAAGAATGAAAAGAGCAAAACCAAGAGAACATTATATACAACAACAGAAATGTTGTTTGAAGAATGACTTGTATATGTCCATAAAAGGAATTGACAAATAAAAATAATTAAGACATAGTTTTATGTGTGCATATATCTTTTTTCCAATGATGCCTTCTATAGTGGTGAGAGAGGAAGAAGAGAGGGAATTAATTGTATATTTAAATGTAACTTTTTTAAAGAGAAACATGTGAGGGAAATTTTGACTGTATGAGATTATTGGTTTCACATACTTATTTTAGAACCTAATGGGTACTTAAAAGATAACTCTGCATTGTATTCATCAACATTGTTCAATATTGTCATGGAGAATACTTGTTATAGAGTCCAAAGGGGAGAAGAATTCAGTAGAGACAAAAAAGATTTCTGGATCCTTATGTTTCTATGTAAATTGTGTCATTTGCAATTGCATCAGCATCAATGGTATATATCTGAGGACTTCTATGAATAGTTAGATCCAAGATGAAATTGTTAATGTGATTGTTAATCAATTACCACTCTGACCCATAGAGTCATCTCACCAGATCAAAATCAAGAGTATGATTCCTTCAGTCTCCTGTTTCAAGTCTACCACTTTGCTATATTCTTTCCTTCCCTTCCTATGGGATATAAATAGCTTTTCCTATTTACACTTGCTTTCTGTCTTAAATTGATGTTTCCAGAGCAGAACTGTAAGGGTTAGGCAATCAGGATTAAGTGACTTTCCTGGGTTATATGGCTAGGAAGTGTCTGAGGCAAGATTTAAACCCAAGATCTTCCATCTCTAGGGCTGGCTCTCTATCCATTGAGACATCTAGGTGACCCCCATCATTGTAGTAATAAGCAATTTGACTAGTGGATTAGATAAAAAAAAGTAATGTGACAAAAAAAAAACAGTCAACCTGTGTTTTAAATTGTCCTCCACATTAACCCAGGAGACAGGAAGTTCAAATGGAGCAATGTCAAAAAATCACCATATAAACAAAGGGTCTAAAATCTCCATCATAAGGCAACCAATCATACAACAAGCCCTGTGATACTACAGAACTTCCTCAATACATTCCAAGATTGCTCAAAAGTTTAACCTCTTAATATACCTAGAGGAAGAGAAGACAGCGATAAAGTACATAAATCCTATATGAAAACTATAGTGCACATATAGATAGCTAATTGAATGAGTGAACCAGTTTATAAATATATAATAATTTATCATATTATTATCTTAATTGATTTATATATCACATTATATATGTATAATGCGATATATAAATCAATATATACATAAATAAATATACATATTTATTTATGTGATATATATTATGTGATATATATATATATGTATATATGTATATATATATGAAGAGAGTATGGGACCAAAAGGAGCAATGCAGTTCATTGATAAATATTTAGTGTGCTTGGCTGGCCATTCATTGGGCACTACCATTCAAAGGAGATTGTAAGGGTTAGGGAACAGCTGAACCATTTCAGATTGAATCTTGACTGTTAAATTACTACTATTGGCATCAGGTATAACAGAGAGTTGCTTAGCTTTGGAGAGTTTCAAAGCAGATCCAACACATGATAAAAGTGTTAGAAAGTACTCTGTAGGCAGAAAAGCCGAGGGAATTGGGGTTATTTAGTCTAGAGAAGAATATGAAGGAATATTATACAGGGGATAGTGACCAGCTGTTCTCAATTTCCACTGACTGACATATGTAATGAAATGTGGGAGGGGATGTGCTAAAGTGAATTCACAAAGAGACCTAAAATATCTTTAAATATGAATTTCCTGACATTGGGGAAATTGAGCTCTCAACTTTAAATTATACTGGTGAATTGTGAAGACTATTTCCCGTGGCCATGATAGAAAAATCATAATGGAAATAGCATTAGTAGATTAACCAGATATTTTGGGATACATAAGTGTGCTTAACTAACTCCATTCATATAAAAGACTCCAAGAAAATATAAAATCTAATAACTAAAGCATACCAATATTACAAAATATCTCAGTAATAATAAAGCTATTCTGTTCCACATAATTATACAAGTTCATTAAGAAATATTCTTGGTGAAGGTTTTACATTTTGATAGCATAAAAATGCCCTCCAGAATATGACTTGAAGCAGAATTTTATGAGTATAAAATAGTTAATAAGAGTTAATTAATGTTTATACAAAATTTAATATTTTCCTAATTAAGAAAATAAAGAATATGGGGATTTAGAATTTTACATTAATTTACCTTTTGGATTTTTCTTTTGTTCTTTATTCAATTGATATTTAATGTGTAAATTGGATTTTTGTAGACCAAATATTTTAATTGTTATATTTGAGGTCTCAAGCTTTAAAAGAACCCTTGTTATGCAACCTCTAAAGCAAATCATTCCATGTAATCTAAGTAACCACCTCTTAATTGAAGGACAGCAGCAATAGGGTATATAGGAATGAGAGGGAGGATAGGCTTGATACCTATATTCAAGTATCTAAAGAGTGACAGGAGTAAAAGTGATTAGAACTATTCTGCTTGACTGAAGACATAACTAGGAATAATAGGTAGAAATCCCACAGATAAATGTAGGATTTGAGGAAGGAAGAAAAATGTTTTGAACTTTTGAAGCTATCTGAAAGTAGATTCAGAGTTCCTGTAATGATCCTCTCCCTGACAATTCTTCATGTAGAGAACATTTTCCAAATATATTATAAATGGAATTCTTATTGAGCAATAAATTAAATTAGATGACCTCATTACTTGATTCTTTGACTGTGTTGGGGAAAGTATACTAGGCTGGGAGTCAGCAGGACTGGCTTCTATTTCTGTCACTAACTAAAAATAGGATCTTAGAATGTTTTTTATTTTTTCTATGACTCAAGTGTAAGAGCTTATATTATATACATAATATATATACACTCGAGTGTAAGAGTGTAAGAGTAATAAGCATGCTATTAGATGATCTTGAAGGTCACTTCTATTATTAAAATCTTTCATTCTATTGATTTTGTAAAGTGAATTTTTTATCTATTTAATATGCTTCACACGAGACAGTTAAATTGAGAACTTACATTCATACTTTATTCAAATTTAAATGACACTATTTAATAGGTAGGGGAAGGGTTACTTCTTTGTGGAATATTACATATTATTAAAGATTTCTTTGATGTATTACATGGTTTTGCTAATTTTTCTCTTCATATTTTTAAAGAGTATTCACATAATTTTTCTTTTTAAAATTTGAATTCCAAATTCTCTTACTCTCATCCACTAAGGCAAGAAAATTTATATCAATCAATTATATTTGCAAAATCATATAAGATATATTTCTATACTAGCCATATCACAAAAAAAAACCAAAACAGAGAAATTTATACTTCAGTTAGACTTAGAGTTTATCAGTTTTCTCTCTCTGAAAATGGGTAGCATTTTTTCAACATGAGTTCTTTGACAGTGTCTTGAATTATTGTATTAATCAGTGGAGTCAAGTCTTTCACGGTTGATCATTATTGTAAAATTGCTGTTACTGTGTTACTGTGCACAATCATCTCCCAGTTCTTCACACTTCATTTTACATCATTTCATAAAGGTCTTACCATATTTGTTTTTTTTTTCTGAAACCATTCTTCTAGTCATTTCTTATACCACAATAATACTGTATCACAATCATATGTCATAACTTCTTCAATTTTCCAATTGATAAACATCTCCTCCACCTTAAAAAGAGTTGCTATAAATATTTTTGTACATATAGGTCCTTTTCCTTTTTCTTTGATTTCTTTGGGGATAAAGCCTAGTAGCTGTATTTCTGGGTCTGAAGATGTGCACAGTCTCATAGCCCTTTGGGCATAGTTCCAAAACATTCTCCACAATGTTTGGGCCACTTCACAATTCCCTCCAATAGTTCATTAATGTACCTATTTTACCTCATGCCTCTCCAGCATTTTTCATTTCTGAAGGTGTGAGATGGTACCTCAATTGTTTTAAATTGTATGTCTCTCATCACTGTTGGTTTAGATCATTTTTATATAGTTCTGAAAATTTCTTTCATATGGTCCAATAATTCTTAAATTTTTCTTCTCAATTTATTCTTTCAACTCTTTTATTATTTCTTGATGTCTCATAGAGTCATTAGCATCCACTTGCTCAAATTTTAATTTTAAAGAATTAATTTCTTCTGTGAATTCTCATGACACTTTTTTTCCATTTGCCCTTTTCTGCTGTTGATTTTTTTTCTTAAATAATTTTTTCTGCATCTTTTACTATTAGACCAATTCTAATTTGTAAGGTATAATTTTCTTCAGCATTTTTCTGTATGTGTCTTTCACTAAGGTGTTAATTATCTTTTCATAATTTTCTTGCATCACTCTAATTTGTTTTTGCAATTTTTTTATCATTTTTTCTTTAATTCATCCAAGAATTCATGATTGCCTTAGGACCAATTAGCATTTTTCTTTGAGCCTCTGCTTATAATTGTATGCACATTATTATCTTCTTCTGCGTCTCTCTTGGTCTTACTTGCCACCATACACCTCTATAGTTAAGTTATTTTCTTTTTTGATTGTTTGTTTATTATTTTAGCTTATTTATTAATTTGATTCACTTACCTGGGGCTGGGGAGACATGGCCCCAAGTCTCAGGCTTTTTCATGCTACTATTTTCAGAGCTAAAGTTCTGGGGCGCTACAAGTCTTTAATGCTTCCAAGGTGTTATGATGTGGGAAAAAAAGTATGGTCATTAATGTCCTAATCGGTACCCTGGTTTTTACCCAGGACAGGCCCCTGATCCCATGAAACTACAAGCAGTAATATTCCTCTTGCCCCTTGACCTATGACTAGGTCCCCTGCTCTCTTGTAGCTATTATCACTAGCTCTCCTTTTTTCTTTTCCTTTTTCTTTTTTTGAAACTTCAACCAGAGCCCCTCTTCCCTTTTGACTGACAAGTGCTATTCTCCATTCTGGACCTGTGACTCAGAATTTTGTATGAGCAATAGTTGCCAATCAGTGCCACCTAAACACAGTGTGGACAAAGGATCCTCTGTGATCTATTTCTGACCAGGTGTCCAAGCCCCTTACTGTCTCTGGACCGAGAGTTCCTGAAGCTGCTGCTGCTGCTGTTGCCACTCTCAAGATTTCCTCTTGGTGACTTCTTTATATTTTCCCAAGTATTTTACCTAATGGAGTACTTTTCTAAGAATGTCATTGTGAAAAAAATAGAGAGCCAATAGTAATTCCAGACAATTTCAAATCATACAAATTATGATATGAACATCAAATATAATATTAAGAACAAGGCAATTGTCTTCTAATAGAAATTAAAAGTGATGTGTTCTGTCTGATGGTAGCAAAATAGTTATCTCTATTCTTGTCTCCAGGGCCATAGAAATTTGCTAGTTTGACCTCATGATTTCATTCATTTTTTTCAATTTCTGATTTTATAATTTGACATCCTCTTGGAAGTGAAAACAAGCTGGAGAATGGTTAGAAAATGCAAGGTCCACTATACAAATGCTGCAGCTTGGCAGATTAATTCTCTGGTGGGACACTGATGTTTAAAAATACATCTAGAAGCAAACATATCTGTCCAATTAAATTGTTTACCTTTTAAATGCAGTATTATAAAGTGTAAAAAGCCTATCACAATTTTCCTGGGGTTTCCAACCTTTGTAAGCACTGAAATTACATGGCTTATCTGTTATTTCTTTGTAAATAGTCATTTAAAAGATACAGGAGCACCATCTTATGGCTAAAATAAATAATCTTTTGAAATCATTTTTTCATAATAGGTATTGTTGAGATGGACAATTATCAACATATATAATAGCTGATACAAAAAGTTTTAAAATCACAGCTAATTCTAGTCACAGTGTTTTATAAAATGTAGAAAATTCAGAATGACTGATTTCTAGCTTTTAAGAGGTAAACAAAGAAACTGATCCTACTAGATACAGTTGAATACAATCTGTGGATCCTAGACTCCAAATTTCTGTATTTCAGAGGAGGGGTGAAACTTAAAGTTAGGGAATATAATCTGTGACATTTTTAACCAACATCTCCATTTCCAGGATTATTCCCAAATTATACCAGATTCTTGAAACCTTATGACTCTTTTGGTTCACTGATTTAAAAAAAAAAAATTATTAAGAAGTAGACGGGGTAGCTGGGTAGCTCATTGGATTGAGAGCCAGGCCTAGAGATGGGAGGCCCTAGGTTCAAATATGGCCTCAGAAACTTCACAGCTGTGTGACCCTGGGCAAGTCACTTAACTACCATTGCCTAGCCCTTACCACTCTTCAGCCTTGGAACCAATACCCAGTATTGATTCCAAGATGGAAGGTAAGGGTTTAAAAAAAGAAGTAGGTATTTTGAAAATTCTAAACTATATAATTAAATCCATTAGTTAGGAATATCTAGAAAAAGAAGAAATCATGACAGTCAGAATTGTTTTATCAAGAATAGGTCATGACAGACCAACTTTATATCCATTTTTTTAGTTAAAATGATAGACTGAGAGAATGTTATCAACTTAGGTTGCCCAATTTTTTTTTAAGTATTATGTGAAGTGCCTCATTCTCTTTTTAGGAAAATTATCATGAGATATGAACATGATTGGTTAGATTTCAAAATGGTTGAATTACTACATTCAAAGAGAAATTGCTACCAGCTCACTTTTCAATTTCCAGTCCTTCAAATCACTAATGATGAGAGAAATATAAATCAAAACAACCCTGAGATTTCCCCCCATACCTAGATAATCAGTCAAGACACTGAAAGATAGGAATAGCTTATTTTTGAAATAGTTATTTGATTTCACTCAATTTTATTGTTGGTGGAAGTGTAGATTAGTATATGAATGTTTTAGAAGCAACTCAGAATTATGCAAATTATTCAAATAAAATAAAACTTCCATGTACTTTGATCCAGAGATTCTACTTCTAAGTATATAATTAAGGAAGTAATTGACAAAACTAAAATGCCTCAAATACACAGAAATATTTATAGCAACACTTTTCATGCTAACACACAAAAAATGAAAACAAAGTAAATGCTAGACAAATTAGGGTATATCAGTACACTGGAATATTACTGCATCTTCTATAACATCATATTATTTGCCACCTCAGACAGGGAGGGAGAGGGAAAAGGGAGGGAGGAAAAGATGGATGAAGGGAGAGAGAGAACTTGGATCACAAGATGCCAGAAAAAATATTAAAAACTATTTCTATATGCAGTCAGGAAAAATTACAATTTTTAACTAAAAAGAAATATTATTGTGCTTTAAGCCATCCTACATAGCCCACTTTTTTTAAATAAAAAGGGAAGTGAAAAAATAATCAAACTAAACCAATTAATTATAAGTCTTTATGTTTTAATTTTGACATTTTATGTTATATTCCACATCTATGGGCTCCCCTATGTAGGCAAAGGAGTGAAAGGATGTATCTTTGATATCTCTTTGTAGCCAAGCTTACTCTTTGTAATTTTGTAACATTAATTTTGGTTCTTTCCATCTGCATGGTTAGTCATTGTTCATAAATGTCCTGATTACTTTGTTTTGAATCTCTACTTCTTAGCTTTCCTGTCTTACTTCAAGTATGTGTTGTCTAAAGTCCTACTTGCTGCCAGAAGTCTTTCCTGGTTTCTGTTAATATTGGTGCCCTCCTATCGATTGTCTCCATTTTAACCTGTATCTTTTTTATACAAAGCAATCTACATGTTGTGTCCCCTATTAAACTGAGCTCCTTGAGAGCAGGAACTGGCATTATTATTGTTTGCCTTTCTTTTATATCCCTCCATTGTTTAACACGATGCTTGAAAAATGGTCGGAGCTTAATAATAAATAATAAAATAATATTATAAATAATAAATAATAAAATCCCAGAGGACTTACTCTCCTTTGAAGTTTTTCATTCAATCCTTTGCAATCTGATCATATTCTGATGAAAGTCCCAACTCAAAATGCTTGTTATCTCCTAATTGCAGTCTAATGTTTGTTGATTTTTTCCAGTCCTCTCCCTTTGTCTTTTCTGCACCAGCAGGCAGTATTGATTCCTCAGACTAGTCACCTGTTGATATTCAACAGGAGTGACCACCTGTGGAGTACAGGGATTTGATTTGGGGTCTTTCTGAGTCCATGCCACTTTGTCTCTTTCTGTCTCTCTGTCTCTCTGTCTCTGTCTCTGTCTCTGTCTCTGTCTCTGTCTCTGTCTCTGTCTCTCTCTCTCTCTCTCTCTGTCTGTCTGTTTGTCTGCCTGTCTGTTTCCCTCTGTCTCTGTCTCTGTCTCTCTGTCTCTTTCTTTCTCTCTGTCTCTCTCTCTGTCTCCCTGTCTCTCTCTGTCTTCCTCTCTCTCTCTCTCTCTCTCTCTCTCTCTCTCTCTCTCTCTCTCTCTCTCTCTCTCTCTCTCACACACACACACACACACACACACACACACACACACACACACACATACACAGAGCAGTGTTTTTATTCTACCTACCTACCTACCAAATATCCCAACCTTCATTGCCAGTGAAGATCCCCAGATAGAAAGAGAACTGGACTTTATGTAATTTTGCATGCTCTATTTCCATGAACAGTTTCTTTGGAAACATATGAAAATGACATTCATTAAACAATACTGCCCCACTCTCTAGTCTCATTAACACTAAGTAGGACTCAAAGGAAACCCTGAGTTCCTAAGAAGTGCTTGCTCTATTGGAAACCTCATAAATTCAGTCAGTCAACACAAATTTATGATGTTCCAGGTCTTGTGCTGAGTGCTGAGTATACAGAAAAAAGCACATCAGTCTCTGCTCTCAAAGAACTAACTCATAGTCTCACATTCAGGAAGATGTGAGAATTGATTTTAAAGGCAGATGACTAGGCTAAGCCTATATGGTATATCAGAGAGCCACTTGTAAGGGCTCACTGATTCAGAATGTCTCCTCTACCCTGATTCTACAGTGTCTTAAATTCTAACCTTAGAAATGTATTTCATTACCCTTGGCTCACTGAGTAGTGGAGAGGAGAGGAATATATTAGAAAATGAAGACGATATAAACAATACCAGTAAAATAAGATTAAATATAAGAAATTAAATGCATCCATTTAGATGAAAACAATACCTTCTTGCTGAAGTATTATTTGAAAATGCAAATAATCTTGATCAAATCAATTCACTAATGTATTAGATTTGGAATGAGAAGATGGGTTTAATTCCAAGCTTTTCTACCTGTGTGTATGACCTTGGGCAAATCATTTAAAACTGGGTTTCAGTTTCCTCCTCTCTAAAAATAAGAGTATTGGACTAGATGGCCTTGAAGGTTCTTTCCATTTCTATATCTTGTCATCCCATGACCTAAATATGAATTTGCTTATTGAATCAATTTCTTGTTATAGGAAACTAACATGACAGCCCTGGGAATCAATGAGGAAAGAAGGTAAGGGGTGAGGCAAAGAAGGAACCAGAAAGGAGAAGAGACATCTAAGAAAATTCCACCATCCTCATAATATTGCCAAGGGCAAAGCCTGAGTGCAAGTATGCTTTCTGGTGTTCCAGCACTGTCTAATAATAAAGTCTCTTTTCCTTGGAGTACCTTATTTATTCTGGCAGGGAGAGTCCAGTAATTTAGGTGCTATGTGCTGGCTGCATTTTTCTTCCTGGCAACTTCACAAAGTACTTCTTTGTGCCTGAAGTGAATGGTGCCCACGGTCGCCATCTGCTTAGGAAAAAGAAAGACTAGAAAGGGCTTAGTTCTCAATACCTTCTTTCTTTTGTCATCAGAGTCTTGGAATGATGCAAATAGGCAGTATGGCTAATTTTTCATGGCCAGAAAAAGAATGCATCACTTTACTGGAGCCAATTGGAAAAAGAACCATAGCTTCAGAAAGACAAATAAAACCCAAAGAGACAACTGAGGAACTTAGAAAGCCAGATCGAAAGAATGTCTCATCAACGAAATCACATGAAAAAGAAAAAAGATTATATTTTTAAAAATAAAGTTAATATGAAATTATTTCATGAGATTATGCTACATCCCTTCTACTCTACTCATATCCATAAATTTAAAAATTAGAAAGAAGATGATATTTTGATATGATATAACAATTATATTATGCAGAATTGATGGAGACTGTAGGGTGAGTGTAGTGGGTAATGGGAAAGACAGTTGGTAATGAAAAGAGAGTACCAAACTGTTTCCTAATTTTCTTATGTTATCCACCTTGATTCACAACCCCAATAAGATGATTTATGGAGAATTATAGGCATAGAACTCAAAATATATCATCTCTTTTTTTTGATGATTTCATTCAGTTGGTTGAACCTTTCCCATTCTTTTTGACAGTATGGTTCTCTGGGAGAGAGCAAGGAAATACTAATTGGGTAATGTAATTACTATAGATAAAGTTTATTTTTCAAAAGATGACAGGAAAACCAGTCTTTTTTTAAAAACTCTTAATTTTTGCACACTCATTTTTAATTAGTTGTGCTTTGTTTAATATTACTGATTTTTCTTGTATGTGTTAGTGAGAGACAATGGGACAAAGTGAAGAGAGGGAGCTACCCTAGAATAAGGTTCAAGTGCTGAATCTAAATACACATTATCTCTGAAGTTATGGAGAAGTAGTTTATGTTCTCAGTTACCTAGGACACTCTGTAATAATATAAATTTGAGACAAGTTACAAATTTGCCTTGGTATAGACAGTCCTTCCCCATTCCCATCCCATTCATTACTCCCTGCCAGCACCTGGAAATTTAAACTACCTAATTTCTCTAAGTGCATATAGCAAATTAAACTACATAGGCCAGTCCAAAATTAGTACAAGCTGACAATGTTTGACTTAATATATTTTATTTTTAAAAATATTAAAATCATATTTCAAATACAGTAAAGGTAATCACTTTTAAAAGAAACCTAATAAAATCCTGTTTCAAAATGAAGAATAATTCTGTATTGTGAGTTATCAACTGTTAATTAATCCATTTTATAAATTATGTATAATATGTTTTTCAAGTGAGTCACATCTGTAGTCATTTTAGCTAAGTCAGCCACTCCCTGGGGTTCATTTTTCATATGCTGGCTAAATATTCCCTGCATGAATTTTTGCAGGATAGGTGCATTTATTTCCTATTAAATAACTCAACAATCATTTAAGCAATTCAATGCCCTCTCAATTTCAGACTCTACCAGTTTAAAGAACTCCCTAGGACACAGGGTACAAAAATTATTTGTTCACAGGTTTCTGCACTCTTATCACCTTCACATTTTATATTGAAAACAATGCAAACAATCTTAATTTGTACAATTATGACTTGGGGACATGATTTGAGAATTTTGGACCAGTTATTTCAAACTTAAACTTTGCAGCAAATTTCAAAGTGAGGGAAAGAATCATAGGAAACATTTGTCTCTGTTGCACTATCTATGTTTAGTGGGGTGTTTTGAATCAAAATGTTTGCAACTTAGATCAATATGTGGCTGATCAACAATGTCTCCTGTTATAAAAAGAATTTACTGAATTGCTCTGAGTTTCCCTGAAATAATCCTGAAAGTTAAATATTCAGTATTTTCTTGTCGGGAAGAAACAAAATGAAGATATGATGACTGTGCCATTATGGCCATGTTCAAAGTTGCCCTTCATGGTTCAGGTGAAATAGAAAGGAAAGTTGGCATCTGCTTCCAGCCATGTGGCAGCCCAGTGCCAGGAGTACTTGAATATAAGCCGGTCACCACTGAGTGGGACCTTAGATCCCCCCCTCCTCTCAGCAGCAGGGATTGTAGGTAAAGATGAACTGGAAATTGTCTCTTCTTTTAATTGGCAAGCCAACCTTCCCTATAGCCGATGTTTTTAGGAGAGAGAAGAGGGACCAAGTGACCATTTGGGATTTATCATCTCACACAAAAATTCCAAGTTCTACCAGGCCCCAAAGTTCCTGTGTGGTCAATAAGAACCCCCCCAAAAAAGCAACACATAAAACCAAGTGTGAACATGTCCTCCATTACAAATAAATGAAAAGAAAATCATTTAGTTAACATTTACTAAGTGCCTACTGAGCACTGTGGAGGCAAACAATTACAAAGGGAACATGACCTTGAGGATCCTATATTGTAATAGTAGATGAAAGAACTTCTAGAGGACTAATATAATAGCCAGGAATGGTGTTTAGGTCTGTGATTAAAGTTAGAGTGAAGGGTAACATATTGCTTGTGTTAGGGTTACTGGTAATGAGTGGATCCAGAGGGATGTAACCTTCCAGGAACAAGAGTTGAGGTAGAGTAGTATTATTTTGATTAGTATAAGCACTTATTTTTCATATGATGTAATATTTTTCTATCAAGATCCTGAATTAAAAAGGCCCCAAATCAATTCCTGTATATTAGGGAGAATTCCTGAGCCAGGTGACCTGGCTCCTTTCAATCTAAAGATTTCTTTGACCTGAGGAATTTGGTCCTTTCTCAAACTCTTGACTAACAGAAAAGTTTTGCAATGGACCTTTCCTAGCATAAGTATACAATTTCACCAATAAGTTTGGGGAAGGTCTGGAGGGTCTAATGGACCACCTCCTGAGTAGCTGATTGTCATTAAGAGATGTTTTGGGATGTTCCAGGAAGGAGCTGAATAATGAGCTCCTAAAAATGCTCACAGGTTCCTGGGGCAGAAATTTCCATTTGTCTTACGATGGCCAAAAGAGCCATTTGATCATAATTAGGATGTCTTGACAAGTCAAATTATAAATTATTTTAAAAGTTAGAAATATTGTCTCTTGAGATTTTCGATCACTACAATAGTGAGCCTACCTAGAAGGGCACCATTCATCATAACCTGAATCTACATAATTACTTTGTCTAGATGAAGACTAAGAGAGGGGCAATGTGAATTGTTGATGAGTTTGAATTCTGAAAGAAAAGAAGCATGGGGTCCAACAGGTACCCAGACAGCCTTAGCTCAAGCACCAACCCTGAGACCCACAGCAGTTCCAACTTTGTCAGGAGCCCCCCCCACCACTTAGGTTCCACTCTTGGGGAGTGGAGTGAGCCTCCTGCCCCCCAAAAAGAGATAGTGTATGGAGAGTAGAGGGTAGGGATTGCCCACCAGAGGAAAAGATAAGGTATAAGATTGGTAAAAGGATTACCAATCAAGTCTAGAGTTTTAAAGCTGACTAGATGAACCTGCTTTACGAAGTCTTTATGACTATTCTATTCTCATGGACTTTCCTTACATCTGAGCTCCTATAGAAATTTTTATCTGAATCATTTGATTTAACCCCGAAGTATATATTATCTTTTTCTGTTCATTCACAACTGTTTCATGAGAGATAAAATGGAGAATGAAAGGCATGGACTGACACAGACACAAGTTTTCTTTTGTTTTTGGTTTCTTTTAGTTTTATTGTTGCTCTTTAATTTTTATATTTGGAGGCATTTCCCCTGACTCTTATCCCACCCTTTGAAACCTTCTTTGCAAACCAAACCAAAAAACAAAACATTTAAACATAACCAACTAACAAAACCACAGTATACATATAACACTCCACAACCTCCATAGTGCCTGACCTCTTCTCCAGAGAACAAAGGTGTATAATCAAGTTGCTTTTCCTTACAATTCTTAGAATTTATTGACACGATTAATGTTTTTTTCTACTTGGTTCTGATTTCTTCAGTATTCATGACTTCAATAAAACTTTGCATGCTTAGCTCAACTGATCATGTTTGAATTTCTATTACATTCATATGGCATGATCTGTTCTACCCTAATTATTTTTTGTTCCATCTTTTTATTTGGTTTTGTTTCTTGTCTGTTTTTGCTACTACATAGAAAGAAGCTATGAATATTATGTTACATATAGGAACTTTCTTTATATTGGTATCATTTAGAGATATGAACCTGTAAAGATATCAAGAATTAAGTGACTTTTCTCATGCAAATGAATTTCCAAAATAAAAGGATCAAGTCACACAGTTCCTCCAATACTATATTCTTAGTGGACATACCTACCTTCTGACAGGCTCTTCAAAACTGAGGGTTTTTTAAAAGAAATTTTATCCATTTAATGGGTTATAAGGTGAAATTTCTGAATTTTTAATGGATATTTTAAATTTTAACAATATCTTATTAATGAGTTGGAGAAAACTTTTAGATTTGAACTGATTATTTGTTGTTCTAATATTTTTTAATATTTTTGACCAATTATCTATTGAGTAATAACTCTTGGATTTACATATTTTTGAAAATTCTCTATGTATCTTAAGAATTAGATTTTATTAAAAGTATTTCATGCAAATATTTTGTTCACTCACCATTATATTCTTATTCAAGCTTCACCAATTCTGTTTACATATAAACATTTTAATTGTTACACAATAAAGGTTGTGTATTTTATGTCATGAATTCCTTTTTCTCTTAATTAATTTATAATCTTTGTATGCCATAACACCTTTGTTTTCTATTGTGTTCACTGTGGTCTTTAAAGTTTAGTAATATATTCATTTAGAACTAATTGTGGCATATAGTATAAGACTGATCTGCACCTAACTTCTGACAAATCATTCACTTTTTTCTCATTGGGTATTGTTCAAGAGTCTGCCCTGCAAGAAATGAATATTTTTTAAGCTTCAAAATATGTCTTGTCCATTCTCTTCTTCCAATTCTTATAGCATTTACCTACAGTCAAACCAACATGACCTCAGCCTAAACTATTTCAATACCCTTCTAAGCAGTCATCTAATTAATCTCCCATGTCTCAAGTCTCTTCCATTCCAGTCCATCCTCTGCAAAGCTATAAAAGTAATTTCTCTAAGTTAAAGTCTAAACATGTCATTCCCCTGCTCAACAGTTCTCACTTCCTCTCTCTTTAAGGTGAAACATAAACTTCTCTGACTAGTAAAGACCTTCATAAGTCAGCTTTATTACGTATCATTCCCTTAACATACACTAGAGTGCAGGCAAACTGGGAACCTTACAGGACATTCCAACTCCTTATTCAGTGCCTTTGAGATGGTTGTTACCTATTCCTGGATTAAACTCACCTGAAACACTAATTTCCAAATGAATAAATTTTAACAAATAGATGGAATGCAAAAAAGAGCACATGGTGTACTTCAGAAACAGATATTGACTTAATAACAAAAATAGAAAAATCCTAAGATATGAGACTCCAAGGAGAGGGAGGTCGTGTCGAATGAGGTAAAGAAACATTTATTTTAAAGCAGATAATATTGTGAAGTGCGAGCTGCCCACTTTCCAGTGCTGGGCACACATTTTTTCACATAATGGAGAGAGATTGAACTCAGTCATTAAAATTCAGATCACCAGTTTTAATCTCCAGTATTCCTTCAAAATAACTTTCATCCTATCTTCCCTTCCCATTTCTGATGTATACGATGTGATGTAACATCTCTGGAACAGGAGCAGCTATGAAGATGAATACAGCAGACACTCATGAGCATCTCTACACAACAAAAGCAAGAGTACAATGGGAAGACCTGGAAGCAAACATTTCTGGCATTCCAGCTGCACCATCCCTATCAGCCCCAAACAAACTGTCTTGCACTTTCTCTGGTTATTCTCCCCACATGATCTCTTGTCACCAAATACGGGTGAGTGGAATTCTAAATACACTCCTCTTCTTCTTCCTGGCTCTCTTCAGAACACCTGCAAGTTTGCTGATGCTGTCATTTGTCATTGCCACCTGTTCTCCTGTTTACTCAAGCTCTGAAGTGCTGAAGAGCATCTAAGGACACTCCTTCTTACTCAGCCAGGTGCCACCCAAACTCTTATATCTGATTTCGGTTGCCCTGCTCTCCATATTACTGATCTTGGACAAAAGAACTGAAGCATGTTTAAGGGGGAAAGGAAAATAACTGAAGAATGGCCAAAGTAAATATTTCTGTAGCTGGTGGAAGTAGAATCCTATCCTCAAGAAACTGTTCTGAATGGCTTTAATTAGAGATCTGATGATGCCTATGGCATGTATAAAAAAAACACCAAACATAGGATAATTGAGGCACAAAACATGTAATATTGTAATAAGAATATTGGCTTGAGGTTGATGGGTCAAAATCCTAGATTCAACATTAATCAATATGTGATCATGGGCAAAATCATTTCACTTTGTTGGCCTTAAGCTAAATTGGGTTAAAACTCTTTGGATTATCCACTTTATAAAATTTTGTTAAAAAATAAAAAACTATTCAATATTTGCTATATGCCAGGCAGTGGGGATATAGTGGCAAAAAAATCAAACTTTTTTTGTAAGAAAAAGCTTCATATACCTTTAAAAAATTTATGGAAGTGACATGAACGTTATTCTTATTCTTGTAATAGCAATAATAATGATTCATATGGAACACATAATAAGAAACCATGGCAAAGGAATTATGAGTAGACAATAGACAACAACTATGACACCCATGGGTGGTGGAAGAAACTACTGAATACATGAGTTAGGTCTGGGGAAAAATCCAGACACCTCTGGGATTCACAGGAAGAAAAGTGTAATGCACTGGAACATTCAAAAGAAGATGTCACACCTGAGATACATAAACAGGAAAGAATAAAAAACACACCTGAGATCCAGAAGAAAGAAAAACAAAGCTAAGATGCACAGAAAAACAAAAGAATGTTTGTGAGACATGAAGGAGAAAAAAGATGATGCAATGTAAATTAACAGGGATATCAGCTCAAATATCTGTGACACATGTGGAGAAGAGGCGAAGCTCTATGTAGAGGATATAATAACTAAAGCACACAGAAAGGCAAAATTCTACTCAAAGTAAATGAAACTAGGGAAAAGGTAGTGCAGTAGTACAGTAGAGGAATAGTAAACAGTGCACCTGAATGGCTTAGGGGGGAGAATATGATAATCGTGTGGCTCAGAGTGAACTAAAACCCCTAAAATGTGGTGGGAGCAATTTCAACACAACAGGAGGTCAAAAGCAAAAAAAAGCTAGTAAAGATGAACAGGGGAAAGATAAAGTGAAACTGTAAAACATGAAAATGAAAGATGCCAACCCTTTAGTGAGTAGGGAGAGGGAACCTGGAGCCCACAGAAGACTAAAAGACAAATAGCCAATTTTATAGGAGACCATGAGAATTTAAAGGTCATGCAGTCTAAACTATCTCATTTTACAAACCCGAAAAAACTAAGATCAGGAGGAAAGGTCAACAAGAGTTCACTTTTATATAATCATCTTAAGGTTTGCAAATCATTTCCGATACAGCATCTCATTTGAGCTTCTCAACAATTCGATGGAATGGAGGTTATTATTAATCCCAGTACAAAAATGAGGAAACCTAGATTCAGGAAGCTTAATTGACTTGCCCAGATTCAAACTGGTAGGGGGTTTCTGGGGCAGAATTGTAATGCTGTTATCCCTAATTCTAAACCCTGCATTATATCCATCACAACATGTCTCTCCTTGGGTAAATAGGTTACATTATTAGTCCATGTTCACATAGTTGTCCATTTCCCACATCTCTTCCACTGTAGCCCAATATTTCAGTGACCCTAGAGGAGAAAATGTGATGTTTCTGTGATGTACAGAGAAGTAGGATAATAGACAAGACCACTGACAGCCATACACTTGCCTATTGAATACACAAAGGCAATAGAGAGAATGAAGGAGGGACCAGCACATGAAAGAATAACCAAATTGGAATTTTGAGGCCAACAATGAAGGATCAAAAGAGGAAAGGGACATCTATGCTGAGAAGGGACTAAGACAACATATCAGTGGTCCTAAAACAAAACATGATCAATTCAGGAGGAACAATTCAAGGATTGCTAGATAGTCACGTCACTGGAGTAATCAAGCAAAAATATGTCTTTTGCCTATTTTCTAGTTGCAACTCATTCTAAGTCTCATAGAAGAAGCATCTCAGAAATGGACCTTTTCTGAAGGAAGTTTACCATCTAATGAAAACAGAAGATATTCCATTCACATAGGAAAATTACTCTAACAATTCAAGGTGAAAGAATATGTGTTAAAAGTGAGTGACCCAGGCCTAGAAATGAGAGATCCTGGGTTCAAATCTGACCACCGATACTTCCTAGTTGTGTGATCTCAGGTAAATCTCTTAATCCACATTGTCTAATCATAGCCCTCTTCTGCCTTAATTGATACTAAAACAGAAAATAAGAGTTTGTTTGCTTGTTCGTTTGTTTAAGTGAGTGATACAACTGGTAGAACTACTAATGATGTTGAGAGAAAGGAGTAATCATGGAGATTCTGAGGGGTTAGTAAAAACCTGGAGAAGTGAGGCAAACTGAATGCCAGAGAGGTATGATGTGGAAAGGTAGAACTGTGTAAAAGATAATAATGTATTTATCTAACAATGAACAGAAAATAAAGGATATCTGCCCTGGTCCAAAGAAAGAGACTGCTATGATAAAATATTATAATAAAGAGACATAGCGATATATCTGTGAAGATAAAGGGGGAAATATGATGTCTTAGTTTGAAATGCCAAAAAAAAGATGTCTTGAAATATTCTATAACTTAGAATACTATACTTGTGATAAAAACAGAAAAGAAAATAAATGAATGGGAGGTAAAAGGAAATAACATAGGAGTATAAAAGGAAGTAATCTCTCTCTCTCTCTCTCTCTCTCTCTCTCTCTCTCTCTCTCTCTCTCTCTCTCTCTCTCTCTCTCTCACACACACACACACACACACACACACATACATATACCTGTAGTGGCAAGGGTACAAACAAGTGAGCATATGAAAGTCACAGAGAGAAAAGGGACATTTCAGACAGCTTAGGGAAGAAGCTATAAAAAGCCTTCTGATAATCAAGGTTGTTATATTGAGTGAAACTGGATATTTATTGTTCAAAAATAGTCAAGGTAAAACAACATAACTTGGAAAGATTTTAGAAAAAATAAAAAGGAAGGCATAATTGGAAATTCAGAATGATAACTGGGTGGCTCAGTTGATTAAGAGCCAAATCCAACACCTGGGTTCAAATCTGGCCTCAGACACTTCCTCACTGTGTGACCCTGGCCAAATCACATAGCCCCCAGTAACTAGCCCTTACTACTCTTCTGCCTTGTTAACAACACTTAGTATCAATTTTAAGAGAGAAGATAAGGGCTATTTAAAGAAACAATGATGATGATGATGATGATGATGATGATGATGATGATGATGATGATGATGATGATGATGATGATGATGATGATGATGGCTGATATTAATGATAGTGATGATGGTGACCTTGACAACCCCACAGTGACCTGAACATGGCCCTGGTCAAATGCCCAATCTTCTCATTACCACAAACTACATTCTAATGCCATTACTTGCAGAGTATTTACTAATTTGCATTAGTAGAGGGATTTTTCTCACTGGGAATATTCTATTCCAAACAAATAAGGTCTAATCAAAATATAACAATAACCTATTTGTGAATGTTTAATAATTTGCAAAGGGATTTCCCCATAATGACTATGAGATGAGGACGAAAAGAAGAGATACGGTTCTTAGAAGTAAAAATGCAATGCCTGTAGGAAACAGACAAGATGACCCATGTGGGGTATGTGGAAAGAGATAAAGGGAAGGAATCAAGCACTTATATAGCTCTTAGTAGGAACTTAGTAGGAACTAAGGACTTCACAAATATTACCTACTTTATCTCCACCACAACCCTGCAAGGTAGGTTCTATTATTATCATTTTCCAGTTGAAGGAACCACAGCAAACAGAGGTTAAGTGACTTGACTAGGCTCACATAGCTATTATGTGTCTGAGGCAGGATTTGAACTTGGGTCTTACTGATTCCAGGACTAAACTATTCACTTCACCTCCAGCCCCCTAAAGCTAAAGGACTCAAACAAAGAAGCAGTAGAATACTTGGAACTTAGTGATTTATAAAGTAGGTTAGATATAATTGAATTGAATTTATACCTACAATCAAGTAGAAATATATTCAAAATTGTGTATTTTTAAAGAAAATGTGATACACATCCCACCCCAAAAAAGTCAAACATTTATGAGAATTAAAGGTAAAAAAAAACAATATTGATTAGGCACTAAAAGAATATCACAGAAAATAGGTGCTAACTTTGAAAACAGCTGAGAAGATAATGAATTGAGACATATGGCAGTGGCAAGGGGGAAAACATGCATCATGTGTGTGAGAAGAAAACCAGAAATATCTAGGGTCCAACCTGGAAAAACAAAACATAATGTTCCTTGGCTTTTCTGAAAGGAAAAATATAGTAAATCTCATTTGTAGTGAGAAAAGATAATACTGCTGGGCAACATTAGAGGTAGCAGTGATATGCCTGGGACCCATAAAAAGAAAAACTTATAGGGGAAACATAAGGTCAAAAGATGATACATCTGTAACTCAGCATGTACCTGTGACACATTGGAGGAGGGGGGGCAGAGCTGACTTGGACACCTCCACAGAAATAATGACTCAACTGGGAGGATTTGCAAAGGATCTGGATTGCACCTGGAGAAAAAACGAGACATCTGGATCACATAGGGAATAGATGTTGCATCTGGGAGAAAATAGATGTATCTGGAGCCCAGTGTGGGGGAAAATGAAGCATCTAGCTTAGGGAAAGGGTGAGAGAGAGAGAAAGGTCTAATACAATGGGGAAATATTAGGGAAAAGGATGGCTCAACTGAGAAGCATTAGGAGAAAAGTCCTGGGTTTTACTAGAGAAACATCTGAGGGACTTTGTGCTCAATTGAAGGAAAGACAATGCTACCTGGGGAGTCTTATGGGAAACGAAGCACCACAGCATATTTTGAAAGAAAAAAATCTACTTATATGCATAAAAAGATATAAAAAAGATATAAAACTGATTATCCCTGTTATTATGGTTTTATCTATGGGGATCAGAAGGAAATAATCAGAGAGAGAGAGAGAGAGAAGAAGAAGAAGAAGAGAGAGAGAGAGGTAACCTACAACTTTTCTACATATGGAGAAAAAGTAACCAACTATCACCAACAATGTGATTTGGGCACAGAGGCAAAGACCCAAAGGCACATTCAAGTAAAATTGATATTTCTGGAAAGCATCATGAGAATTGTCTAATGAGAAGGCAAAGATATCCTCAGAGAGAAGCATCAGGGATACATTTGCAAAGTTAGTACAATAGCTGGAATCCAATGAGAGAAAATAAAAATCACCTCTGGAATCTAGGGACAAAAGGCAATATCTGTTTGAGTCTTAATGGATGGAAAGTATGATGCATTTTGTTAGCAGAGAGAGTAGGGAAGAAAGTGAGAAAATATAAAAGACTATAAGAGAATAGGAATGAGGGATCGTGTCCTGACTCAATAATGGGTTTTTATTGGAGAAAAAGATTTTGTTTTGGATTCATCAAGAGAAGACAAGAACCTATATGTCTTATTTTCAAAGATAGACTTTTAAATGAACAAAGTTGTGGTAAAACAAAATATATGTCTGTCACTGGAGAAAGAGAAGAAAGAAATATTTCAAGAACAAAGAAAACATACTTTGGAGAATAGGAAAAGGAGACCAAATTCTTCCAAACCATAAGAAGAAAGATGAAGTTGATATAGTCCAAGAAAAGACAATCATGTACCCATGGCTCCACAGACAAAAGAAGGTCATACATTGTATGGCAAATGAAGAAAATATAGTTCATTTGGCATGCATAGAAAGAACTAGTTGAATAATGCGATGTAAAAGAAAATAAAATGTCTATAAGGACTCATGGAGAGAAAATACAAACACCTAGGTCAAAATAGAGGTAGGATAATATACTTCACAATTAGAATTTCTTAAGAAGACATTACTTCGAAAATATAAAGCCTCATAATAAAAGCTTAGAAATCATCTAGTGCATTTACCTTAATTTAAAAATTAAATGCATATATAAACCCTGATATGGTAAAGTGATTCAATTGAGACCATAGATTAATCAGTAGCAAAAACAGGTTTCAAATATAGGTAACATCTCCAAAGTTAAGTTCTTTTTCCTTAATATGATGCCACAAATGAGGTGGTTACAATGAGCCAGTTTATTGAGCTTGAGTTGCAAAGGATGAAGGGAAAGTGCATGATGTAGTGGTAATTGCTGTTTAGTTATAACATTTGAGTTTTGATCATTCATTTTGGAGTCCATCATTCTTATCATGAGCCCTTGGCCTTTACATATACTCTCTTTCCCCTCCCTGATTTTGTGGAATGTCTAATCCTGTCTCACTGACCTAATTACTTCATTTCTTCAGGTCCCAGTTTCTCTCTTTTTAAAACATACAAAAATAACAAACTACACATCTTTCTCATTTAGAAATGCTATAAATTGTAAATCACTGAGAGAATTTGGATTTTTTGGAAGAAACAATTCTATGTATGAATAAAATGAAAATACTTAAAGCATGCCAAAGTGGTTCAAGAATCAGGGTACACGAGATTAGTTGTCCAGAAGAATAATACTTAGGTCGGGGATTCTGAGGTTTTAAGAACTGAAAGAGGTTCTTAGAGATAGGTGAAAGGATGAAGTGAGAGATCTGAAGAAACAACAAACACAGGAAACCAGCCATATAGAGCAGGCAGAAAGGAACCATTCACTCAGGTTGCAAAAAAAATAAAATGTCACTATGTCAAGGGTTAAGTAAAGAAAAGACAATTATGGCATTAGAAGAGTCAAACCTGTAAAATTTAAAAAGGAAATGGCAAAGGGGGTTCAACGGGGGCAAACAATTAAAGCATTAGAGGAAATGTCCTAGAATCATAAGAAAGAAAGACAATTGTGACTAACTGGAGTATGATCAAGAAATAGAAATGACTCATCTGATAGAAAAATTCATCAAAATTGAGAGATAAAAAAGAGAATATTACATTAATTCTACTCAGCAAAGCAACAGGGATGAAGATTTCATTTAGGTACCACAAACATGCACACAGATATACATACATAAACAGATATAAACACACACATAAAACATGACCAAAAGTCTTGAAAAGAAAGATTTCACAGATGGTAATTCACATCTATAACCATTTGTGTGCAGAGGTAGAAGCTAGTGGATAGCTTAAGCTCAAGGTGTCTGCACTGTCTGGCTCCAGTATGGTGAGCCTTTGGGGAAAAAAAGGCTACCAGGTTGCGTAAGGAAGGACAAACTGGCCCAGGTCAGAAATGGAGCAGATCAGAGCTCCTTTGAAGATCAATAGTTGGATCAGGCCCATGAGTAGTTATCTCACTTCAGTTTGAGCAAGACTTAGATGCCCAAGTTCAAAAAACCAAAACAGAAACAGTGGGAATACAAAACAAACTCTAAAATGAATTAACAACATAAGGACAGGTATCTGGTCACCCCACAAGTTAAAGACTGCATTATTGTGAGATGGAGGAAAAGTAGTAGTAGTCTCTTGGAAGCTGAAAATGACTATTGTCTTCGTGCATTATAGGAAAAGTAGGACTTACCTAAAAAGCATAGAGGGCAATACAGAAATTATTGAATCTTAGTTTGAAAAGAAAAGCATTCAAGTTGCATAGAAACTTCTTTGGTGACAAAATAAAAGTTGGAAAACTCTTGAAATACATTGGATCTTAGAATCTGGAAGCAGAAGAGAGAAATATGTGCTAGATCAGAATTTTAAAGCTGGAGTGAAAATGAGAAAATATAAACCCAATATATAATGGGTAGAAAAGATGATGAATCTTGGACATGAGAAAGAATATGACAAATCATTTGCAGAACAAAGTAAGGAAGAGGTCATGGTCTTTGAGGGCTAAAGATAAAGAAAAAGAAATATTCTTTGAGGGAAAGAAGAATGTACATTAAACTGAAATTTAGTAGACTGAATAGAAATCTTCTGTTGAGCATGAGAAAAGAAAGAGACTTGCCTGGGGGAGTAATATTGAAGTCAATGATACTGAAGAATATGGAGTAAAGGTAAGCATCTGTTATAAAAGGAAGAATATCTAGTGTGGAAAAGAAAACTGAATCAACCTTTGGCTTTCTGCCACTGAAGTGGAGGAGACAGCAGTGGAATGTTCAAGTAAATATTGATGGATAGCAATGACAGTTGCTGGGGGGAGAGGACAGTTGGAGAGTGACAGTTGTTCTTAAGAGTTACACTCTCGGGGGCAGCTGGGTAGCTCAGTGGATTGAGAACCAGGCCTAGAGACGGGAGGTCCTAGGTTCAAATCCGGCCTCAGCCACTTCCTAGCTGTGTGACCCTGGGCAAGTCACTTGACCCCCATTGCCTAGCCCTTACCACTCTTCTGCCTTGGAGCCAATACACAGTATTGACTCCAAGACGGAAGGTAAGGGTTTAAAAAAAAAAAAAGAGTTACACTCTCTCTTTCCTGGCCCTTGGACTGGAAGTAGAGCTCTCTCCCTGTCTCTGGAAAGAAGTATCTCTATTTCTGGATTTTTCCTAACTGTGTGGTCTACTTGTATTCCTGTGGATTGTGTCATTGTTCAAAGGGATTTAAGGGGAGTAGCTTGAATTTAAGACTTGTCTTTTGGGGAACTAGCCTGAAGAGACAGACCCAACCAGCTCTTAAGGTCAGAATCTTTTCTTCCTCTTGATGCCTACTGCTAAAGACTTTGAACTTAAGAAAACTAGCATAGTTTAGCATAGACGGGAATAAAAAAAAAAAAAAACCCTCCACCAGCCTGCAAGGCCTGGCCTAGCTCAAAAGCTGAGAGAGTCAAACCTACTCTGTGGCAAAGTATAGGGCAATCACTATTCCCTCTACCCTGATGCCTTCCCAATCCAAACTTGCTATTAAATTCATCTTGAGTTAAATAACCTGCAGTCAGATAAGAGGACTATCATTTCATGGGGGCATAGAGGGAACTGAATCTAAGGATAGCCATTCAACCATAAATGGTCCTTATCAGACCCCTTCCAGGAGACCTTGGTCTGGGGGGAAGCTTGTCCCTCAGGAGGGTCCCTGCTTACCTGCCCTGGGGTATCTTCAACATCAATCAATAAAGAAGATATCCCCTCAGGCTATCATAGTTGGCCCAGTTCTCAGGAACCCCATTTTTCAAAGATAGTCTCTCTCAGCAGGGGGTTTATCTCTCCTTTTACCTCATCAGCAGTCATATTCCCTCTATCCCTTCCACTCCTCCATTCCCTGTTACAAAACCTTCCTTTTCCCCTCCTTTAACTATTACACTAGGAAGAAAAAACTGCCCACCCAGGGTGAAAGAAAAGGCAATTGGCCTAAGGAGTAAATAGCACAGAAAGGGACATAACCACATTAAAAAAAAAAAAGAAAATATAATGTTCAAGGGAAAAAATGGAAGGAATACAAGGTACTTGCCCTATAAGAAGAGAGTATAAAGATTAGGCATTTAATGTCTATTTAAAAGAAAGATATGACAGAGATAAGGGAGACTAAATAGAAGGATACTGAGGAAGCATATGGGAATTAACATGATTCTGAATTGAGAAATAGAGCTGATATGACAGAAACAAAGGAGGAAATACAGTATAACAATTCTGTTCTACAATGTGGGAGAGAGAACACATTACACTAAGAGCAAGACAAGGAGAGAAAGTCATGAACATAAATATTAAAAGGAGAAGTGAGAAGAATGGATACTTCATTCCTCATCCTCCATGCAGTCAATTCATCCTTATGCCACTGAAAGCATGATTAAAATTTGGGATGCATTTTTGATACCTTGAAATATGAAGTTTAAACATTTAGAATATCCTAGTCTCTTTAAAAAAATCCTTACCTTCCATCTTGGAATTGACACTAAATATTGTTTCCAAAGCTGAAGAGCAGTAAGGGCTAGGCAATTGGAATTAAATGACTTGATCAGGATTACAGAGTTAAGAAGCATGTAAGACAAGGTTGGAACCCAGGACTTTCCTTCCCTAGGCCTGGTTCTCAATGCAAAGAGCCACCTAGTTGTCCTTCCTAGTCTCTTTTAAGCTTCCACTACAGTTCCTTATTATGTTCTCAAAAGTCCAACTAAAATAGATATTGTCATATGTAAAAAGGCTCTGGTGTGCAGATTTTTATGATATTTGTTTTAGCTTCTCAGGAATAACCTTCATCTGTAGAATCATTGCTGTGAAATTTACTATATCCCTAAAAGACTATTTCACCTAAAGGTCTGTTTTCAGAAACTAATTCAAGTATGGGTATGGAATAGAGAAAAAACTATTTGAGTTTGAGAATGGCAGGAGAAAAGTAAAGAAAAGTATTTATCAGATGGAAGTAAGTTGGAAACTATTACACCTAGAATATGGAAGAGAAAGATTATTACTTTCAAGGCATAATATAGAAAAAAGATCAACAAGGGTTCAAAGTGAAATATTGTAAAAAAGTTTAAAGTTAGATTGAATGAAGATATAAAACAGACAATACTATTGTTCTGGAATATTTTAAGATATAGTTGAACAGACAAGAATATACATATATAAGTAAAGTTAAATAAAAAGGGGCACTGAACAGTTCAACTTCACAACATAAGGCATTGGATGATTTTTCCCTAAGTGAATTCTATGCATAGTAAGCCCATAGATGACCATTTGCTAGACACATCATAATCTAGATTTGTTTGGAATATAAATCAGACTTGGTTGTCTCTGGGACCCCTTCCAACTCAAATTTTGGTGATTTTGTGATTCCAAAGGAAGTCAGAGAATGAAAAGATTAATTGAAGTGATTTTCTGAAGTTTACTATACCTAAGTAAATACTTTCTGCAATTTATCAGATTACCAAATTTCTTAATCTCTAAAATCTTACTTATTCAGTTCATGAAAGGCCAGATAGAATAACTATTATAAGAATTCAAAGGGGAAAAAAAGATCACTGAATGATGGAATATATTAGAAAAGCTTCAAAGAGGAATGATTGAATTTTGATCTTTAAGCATGGTAAAATTTAGATAGCTGAAGAACAGAAATTCATTCCAAGTGAAGGGATGTTAAGTACATGGCCCTGATATAAAAGATTCAATTTTAAACAAGAAAAATGAAGAGCCAATCTTGTGATACCACCCTCCTGCCCAAAAATATATAGAAGGAACTTGCCTGGAGAGCGATAATAGTGGAAGGCTGTGTTCTTGTATGAGATTATTGAACTTATCACAAGAGAAGGGTCAAGACTATTTGTCTGTAGAGAAGGATTTGGAAAGAAATATTCATTTTCAAAAGGAAAGTAATGCACAAAGGGATTTACAGAGACAAAAGAAAAGAAGCAACATCCCTCTTCTCTTCGCCATCTTTAAAGGGTCATAGTTTTCAAATACTTTCCAAAAATGAATCTAGGTCATATGAAGAAGAAAGGAATACACATGTAAAAATTAATAAGCAACTAAAGCATAGATATTCTGTATATACACCTCCTTTTTAATGAAAGATGAGAAAAAGTTACTAGACCTGAAAAGCAAAGATGTCACAAGGGCTAAATAAAGGAGAGAAAGGACTGACCCACTTCAAGTACTTAAAAAAGGAGGGTATCACCAGATAAGGTCACATATATAGGGAAAAAATATCATCCATGTGAAAAATAGAAGAAAAAGTTTGGGTCCTATCATGTGGAATGATGGAAAATTTAGTAAAGAAATAAGAGAAATGTCTTATATAGAATATATAATATATGACAAAAGATGACATCATCTGAGTCAGAGGATATTTTACCATTAACCAAAATACACTTTAGAATGAGTCTTTTGAGTAAGCCCAATGTTTCTTTTTCCGGACTTTTATCAATAGGAAAAAAATTCAAACAATTAGAGACTCCTCTTTCTTTTTACTGAATATGCTTAGTAATTCATCAATGAAGCTGTCCTTTTTTTTTTTTAACTTGCCAAATAGCAATACTTGCATTTCCTTAGCACCTTTCTGGTATGAAGAGTATTCAAAGGAAGATGCTCACATCTCAGGTAAAGCACTTCTGGTGGTCTTAACAGGGGATCTAAATAATAACTGTACAGGAGGGACAGGAATGGAGGAGTTGTGATTTAGATCCATTAGACTGTAAATTTCTTAAGAGCAATGACTATCTTTTTGCCTTTGTTTATATTCCCAGTGCTTAGCAAGGTGCTCGACATATAATATTAATAAATACTAATCAACTGACTTATTGTACCAGTATATTAACCTGTTTCCTTAACTGTTTAATGGGGATGATAATACTACCTACTGTTGTAAGAGTTTACAAACTATTACTAGATTATTGGTATAGTGTATTTTTACCAATAATCTATCCTATATGGATAGGCTGTTAAGTTATGACTATTGAGACAAGATGGTTCTCAGAGCAGTCTCAAGAATTCCAGCTTAGCCAGGAGTAAATATATATAGTTATTATGATTTTTAAAAAAGGACTAAAGAAAAGGAATAGGACAAGGAAATAAGTGGAGAATTCTTATAATATATTAATTCTAAGCTAATAAATCTTATCTAACAACCCAAATAAACCTGAACTTTTAAGTGTTTCTTTAGTCCCCCCAAAATTTAGGGCTACACTCTCTTCACATCCATTTTCCCCAAAAACCTAATCTATATATCCTAAACTAAATTCTTATCTTATACACAAAAAGGAGTGTTAGGTTTTTCTTCTTTACTGTATAATTGGAAAAAAACAGCTCAGAATCTCCAAGTTATTCCTCCACAATCAGAGCAAACCAGCTGGACTTGAAATGATAATTCACCCAGTGATCTCTTTCACTGATTTTGGTCTATTAGATGAAATGTTTATGTAGGAAGCAATTGAGGATTTTCCCACTCTAGCCAAGCCTCTCTCAGGATTTTCTATCCACACAGGATCAACCCCAAGAGAACAAAGACAGTTGAGTAACTATAACTCAAGGCATTCTGGGAAAAATTCTCTTACCCACAATCCATCTCTAAGATTACATTTAAAGAAACCTAACTTACACCTTACCTATGCATTTATCCACAAATTATGCTATGCAACTATTTCCTGATTTACTGTTACTTAATTAACTTTTAATTAACAAATATTCTACTAGACTACCCCAATGGTTTGTTGGGAAAATAAAATGAGATAATATTTGTAAAGCATTTAGCAAAGGATCTGGTATATAGTACATACTGTAGAAGTGTTACTTATTATGATTATTATTATTGAATGAGTCACCCACAGTCATACAACCACCCTAGATTCCAAGACCAAAAGTATTTCTGCTACATCATGCCACTTCTGAATAATTGAAAGTATGGTGGCCTAATCAAAAGAAATATATGTATTTGGAAGAAGTGCAAGGTTCGGGAAGGAAGATGATCAATTCAATATTATATGTGCTGAGTTTTAGGTGCTGTTGAGATATTCAGTTGGAAATATCTGGCCAACAACTAGAAATACAGAAAAGAAGCTGAAGGGGGGAAAGGTCTGAACTTGCATTTATGTATGGAGTAACTGATTTCCATTTCCTCATCCTTTTTATTTTTCCTTCTCTCTAAATTTAATATATAAGATAGGCAGCATGCCCCATGGCTAGAGCACTGGTCTCAGAACTCGGAAAATCTGGGTTTGTGTGGTGGCTATGTTAAGTCACGTATTCTGTTTCTTTTTCACTCATGGGCATGAGGATAAATTTGCCAATAATTTCCTGCTGACTCATTGAAAAATTCATCTGAACCTAGTAATTCAACAAAACATTATCTCTGAGGCTACATTTAATAAGCTTTTAATCTAGATTTGTTTGCCCCACCACAAATAAAAAGGATTCATCATATTAAAGTTTAAGTCCTAAAATATATATTAAAGTGATTCTGCAATTAAGTCACAAGAATGAATATCAAGTCTAATATCTGTTAGCAAAATCTCTTACTGAGTGACCTTCTGTGCACAAATTCAAACAGGCCAGATTTACCTTCTGATCACCCTTCATACATTCTGCTCCTGTGTATAAGCCCCCTTTTCTTGTTAGGGATAAATCATCTTTATGTCTTCTACTATTTGTTTCAAGCACATAAGTGTATGTTCCACATCCCATCAACATCTATAAATATCTATAAATACCCTTTTAGCTCCTACCATCTATTCCTG
This sequence comes from Monodelphis domestica, assembly GCF_027887165.1. Lineage (NCBI taxonomy): Eukaryota > Metazoa > Chordata > Mammalia > Didelphimorphia > Didelphidae > Monodelphis > Monodelphis domestica. The sequence continues at coordinate 84,697,477 of NC_077228.1, read as the reverse complement.
CTTGATCAACAAAGAGAACTAGAATCTGTCCTTGTTGCTAGATTGCAACTTTTATTTAACAGAAACTGATAGTTTGTAGTCATCATCTGAATCATTGTGTATCGCTTGTTAGTTCTCTTACTCTGGATTTATCTTTCCCAGGAACTATCAAGATTTGTATCAAGATCATTTCAGTGGTGAAGAAAAAACAACTCAAGATCACACTGTTCCCAGCCCTTATCCTCATATTCAATTGTTATTGTTCAGTTGTGTCCAACTCTTTCTGACTCCTTTTGTTTTTTCTTGGTAAAGATACTGGAGTGCTTTGTCATTTCTTTCTCCCACTCATTTTACAGAACTGAGACAAACAGGGATAAGTGACTTGTCCAGTCATACAGCTAATATGTGCCTGAGTCTGGATTTGAACTCATCTTCTTGATTCCAGAGATGTGCAAACACATATATACATATTGTGTATATATATATATATGCATGTAATTATTATTACATAATACATGTAAGCCTATGAAAGATTTAATTTAATGTTTATGAATTTACACTTCTCCATCCCTAAGAAAAAAGCTTCATATTGTAATTAATGTCAATATTCTAGTCATACTGCATAGTGTATTAAAAAAGATAAAAGAGGGATGTTTTGTACCCCGATGGAAGCTTAGACTTTCAATATGGAGAGGGGGAAAGAGAGGAGAAGTCCTTTCTCAAAGCAGGGTTCAGGGGAGACAGCATAATGGTTTGGCTCAGAGAAAGGAGAGGGGGTCTGAAGATTTTCCCCCTTCTACCTTCCCTCCTTAGCTTAAGCTGCTCTCCCCAATTCTCTCTTGTCCCTCTTGTCCCCCCTCCACTACTCAAGACCAAAAGGCCTCCCCTTGATCTGTTTACTTACACTCAGCTTGACAGATAACTTTTAATGTTAACTCAATCAGATAAACAAAAGAAATAATGGGCAGGGAAGAATGGGAAAAGGAAAGTGGGGAAACGGGGTCCCTGTCTCTAAACCCTTCCCCCTCCCTCCTCAATTTTGGGAGGAACTCAGGCCTTGGCAGTCTGAGTCTCCTGAGAGAAAGTCAGGTTGACTCACCCCTGGGCAACAGGAGCTGAGGTAAAGTCTGCTCAGGTTTCTCTTCAGAAGTCCCTTCATTTGGGAAGTGTTGGGGGGAAAGATTTCCAGTCATCAGCAGAAAAAGTGGGTAACCCTCAGGAGAAAGTCTTTTTTCCCAACTTCCCTCTTTGGCTTCTCAAGACTGAGAGACCTCACTGCTCTCCAGCAAGAGTATTCTCCTGGGGCCCCTCCCCCATCAAGGTGATCAGTTTCACATACTCTTTTTTTTTTTTTAATAAAACCCTTACCTTCCATCTTGGAGTCAATACTGTGTATTGGCTCCAAAGCAGAAGAGTGGTAAGGGCTAGGCAATGGGGGTCAAGTGACTTGCCCAGGGTCACACAGCTGGGAAGTGTCTGAGGCCAGATTTGAACCTAGGACCTCCCATCTCCAGGCCTGACCTTCAATCCACTGAGCCACCCAACTGCCCCCAGTTTCACATACTCTTAAGCTTGGCACTTTTTCTCTAGTGCCAGCCTCTGTCACAATAGGCACAAGTCACGGAAAGCCACAGTTGCTTAAGAATTAAAGAATGATGAAAAGTTTAATTTTGAAGATGAGTAGTCTACATTTTATTTTCAGTGAAGAATTATTGTGGAGTAAGGCACATTACCACAGAAATAATAAAAGTGGGAGATGGGAGGGGGAACTGTACTTATGAGATCATTATCTATCCTCTAATCTCTTTGAAAAGTTGACTTCTGTTCCCTTCACAGAAACACACACACACACATGCATGCACATACACCATGATGATGATGATGATGATAGAGACTTAGAAGAAAGAAAGGAAGGAAATAAATATTTAATTTTGAGTGTCTACTATATACCAGGCACTGTGCTAATGACTTTACAAATGTTATCTCATATAATTGTCATAATAACCTTGGGAGATAAGTGCTTTCATGATACCAATTTTTATAGTTGAGAAAACAGAGGTTAAACAAAGTTTATATGAGTTGCCCAAGGTTGTGTCTAAGGTCATATTTGAACTCAGATCTTCTTGATACCTAGCACTCTATTTATAGCTCTCTGCCTGGCAAAATAATGTGTCTAGACTTTAAAGTTATATCAGACTATCATTTTTAAGATGAGTAGTATGAATAGCTCCCAAATGGGAAAAAAATTGCCTTTGGAAACATTTTGGTTTTATCTTTTAGAGAGTTTTGTCTTTTTAGATGGTTTTATCCTCATTCTAAATATAGGTAACACCATGAATATGAATATGAATAAATATGGGTAACAACACTATGAATCACTATCACTTGATGCCTTGCTCAGTGCTCTAAAACCAAACCAGGTAACTTTCATGATTATTGGCATACTTCATATTCCTACTATTAAGTTCTTGTTTTGCCATTGATTAAAAATTGTTGGGTAGGGAAGTTGGTAAAATGGTGCAAAGACAAAGGGAGAAAAGGAGACTGTGCATCCCTAAAGAGTATCCATTTTGGTTGAAAAAATAAAATATGATGTTTCAATGAGTTGTAAATTTAATGGAGAGCATTAGCTTATTGTTGAATCAAGGCAAATATTTACTTCCTGAAATTTACTAAATTTATTTCTAAAAGCACAAATTTCTATGACCAAGAATGACAGTTTGGAATAGTAATGAAGAACGAACCAGTATCTATCACATAAGAGCCCTAAAGAACCATCAATTCTCAAGTAAAGAAACAAAGAAAATTCTTTGTTTCGTTTCAGGAAAATGAGGGAAAGAGGGAAAAAAAATCAATGGAACAAAACAACTTGCTCAGACCAACTTAAAATGCTAATGTTCTTGTCCTAGAAACATGGTCTTACAGTGCAAGGTCAGATTTTTTTGTTCTATTTTGTTTTGGAAGAAAATAGATATTTAAAAAACTAGTTTGACTTTTTTATCTAGAGATATAAAGGTAACCAAATACAGAGAAATTAGAAAGATGCTTGGTAGATCTTACAAGATCTTTCAAGACTTATGAGAAGTACCATAGTTAAGACATCATAACTGAGATTGAGATAAAAAGAAGCAATGCTGTGAGGAAAGCAGGTTTTGCTGTTCATTTTTCCTAAGGTTTCTCTGAAGCTGAACAGTCAACAAAATAAATGCAGGTGTACAAAAAAATGACTTGTTCTCTTGGACCGTATTTCTCTGCTGAATAATGGAGTCACTTTCTTCCACCTACCATAGAGTTTTTATTTCTTTTGCTCCTTCATTTTCAAAATAACTCCAGATTAACAACAAATAAAGCATTTTCATTTGAAATCCTAAAACAATACTTAATAAATTAAAGAAATTATACTCAAGTTTTTATTAAATTATTATATAGCCAGCTTAAACCTAAAGAAATACACTAAGTGAATACATCCTCTGAATGTACTAGAATTATCTATACAAACCCATTATCCCACTGCATCTTCTGCATTTCTTTTATTTGGTAGGATTTTATTATATTAAAAGAACTCTAAGATACACAGTCTCAATTACAAAAAAAGTATTAGACTAATTTTATTCGAATGTTTTACATCATGTGTGGTGAAGACAAGGCAATAATAATGGAGGATTTGTGTTCCAGGGACCCCATGGTCACTAGGCATTAACTTCTTTGAATTTCAATTACAAAACTCTACAAAAAAATCTATAAAATAAGATATTCCCTGACCATGTATTCTTCAATAAGGAGCAAGTTCCAAATAAATAATGTCAATACTTCAAAGTAGTTTGTATTTATAAATATGCTTGTTGTTGTCATTTTCCCATCAATTCTGACTCTTCATGAACCAAGTTAGGGTTTTCTTGGCAGAGATACTGGAGTCATTTGCCATTTCCTTCTTCAATTCATTTCACAGAAGAGAAAAACTAAGGCAACCAGAGTTGAGTGACTTATCCAAGGTCACACAGCTAAAAGGTGTCTGAAATCAAATTTGGAATTAAGATGATGAGTCTTCCAGATTCCAGGATTCCACTTTATCCACTGCACTATCTAACTGCCCAAAATGTGCACATGTGTTTTCATATGTTTTTATATATGACCATATGTTCTTTTTAATTCCTTAACATAGCAACACTGAGATACCAAAAAGTTTTAAAGCTTCTTGAAAAGTCACATTTCCATTTTCAACAATGGCCATCCCATAGAATATGTGTGGGAATAGGCCGAGGTACCATTTCTGATGACATATTATAATAAGCTCAACATGCACTGGGAAATGTCCCAACCAGAACATCAAAAAGTGTCCTGGGCCCAGGCTTGTCCGATATATTTTCCATTGGATGGTTACTGTAATATTCAGAAAAGAAATGGAGAATACTCTATTGGGGGGGGGGGTATGTCTTCCTCCCATTTTAACTCTGAAGGATCATTGAAGAGGAGGAATCATGTAAACAGATCTTGGCTCATTGTATGTCAATTTTCATAAATAATTCAGATATTTACTTAACCCCTCCTTTTAACAGGAAAATAATATGTAACACTCTGTTATAATAATTCACTTCTTTAGAAACTAGCGGTCAATATAATAGTTCCTAAGATCCACATGGTTTCCCTTTATTGTGTTTTAGGGAATTTCTTTTAGATGAAAAGTCATGAATTCAGGCACAACTATTCCAAGCCTCAGTTGAGAAAATTCATAACATACTTAGTTAGAGTTAGAATTCTCTAATATTATATTTATGATTATCTGTTATCCCCTGGCCTCTGTGTGATTGAGGAAGAATTAAATTTTCTGAAAAGGTTTGTGTGATAAAACAGCGTATTATGTTACAATATCTGAGGATAGAGAGACATTATGAGGGAAAGCTGGAGAAAGATTGGACCTTTTTTCTTGGGGACTTTACTCAGGTCAGGACTTTGGTTCCAAGTTGCCATAGAGGTGTTGTGGTCCTCTTCAGTATCCCTTTTTCTGCTATATCTCAGTCTTACCTCTGTTCCTCAAAAGTATAACTAGAAAGCCATCCATTATAATATTTGGAAATCTTCCTACTCCTCAACTCACTTGACAATTGGCAGATAATCCCATGAGCCATGATCACATTTCCCTTTTTATCTGACTAAATCCTTGTCTTGTGTGTCTATGGTCATTTCAGTGTAACTAATGCATTTCAAAGACTTTTCATGACTTAGTGTAAAATCTCACCGACTTAAGGTAGCAGAGCTCAAATGGAATGGCATGATTTTAAACTGATAGACATCATTCACTTAAGTTATACAATTTACATCAAAAAATAATTAGCACCTGCATCTATCATTTCCTAATTTCTGATCAATCTGATGAGTCACTCCTAATAAATGAAAAGATATAAAGCTTTTTTAGAAGAGAGTGAGCTTGATTTTCATGATCAGTATCCCCCAGGGTCTTAATAGGTAAATGAAAGGGATAGACTAAATGATAGACATACTGATTTAGAACTATAGAAACACTTTGTCAGTCAGATACGTTAATGATAAGATGCACATCCTTCTTACAGCTAGCAAAGAACAACAGTTTAAGGGGAAAGTCGAGAAGGACTCCAGAAAACATTTTAAATTATTTTTCCCCTCAAAGTGAATGAATGGTTTGGATGAATATAACATATTATCACACTCTCAAAGCACCAGAAGCTATATTCCTTTCCAGGATGTTAACTTTGCAATTAGCTTTTGTTTCTAAATCACATGATTTAAAACTGTAATAGAAAAATATAATAATCCTAAGGTTATTGCATTTTAGGATACCTATTAAGCAGCAAGGAGTAATATGATCAATGTATATAACTATATTTAAAAATGGGATATTGATGCCAGCATGACTGACCTTGGAACTGAAACCTCCTACTTCCCTCAGAAAAGGAACACTCTGGCAGCAGCAACCAACCAATCAATCAATGAATATTAAGTGCCCATAGAAAGAAACAGAAGCCCCCAGGAATTCCTTAAGAAGATGCTGCAACTGAAGAGCTCCTCTAAGCCTGGAGACAGCAAGCTACATCAGTGAAGAGGCATACCTAACTTCAAGGTTGTTCTCTACATGGTTACCCCACTAAGGAATATTCCAGAAATTACATTTTTTCTGTGACTTCTCCCCTTGGAATTGTATCATCCTCTCCTTTATCATCAAGTACCCAAGGCTTTCTACTCTTAGGTTTATGCCACTTATAACTTGTACAAAGTGCTTAGTAAAAAGGAATCATCTTGTATTTTCATTTAAACCAAGAAAAAGGTGAACATTTCAGAAATTTATTCAACTCCAAAGCAGCCGAAGAAGCAATTTTGTGCAAATTTCCCCAAAGAATTCAATTAAAATATCATTTGAACTCATGCCAAACAGCAAGATTTTATCCTCAAATGATTTTTTTTACAAATGTTATTTAGCTGCTGAAAAAGTTGTATTAGAAACTTCCATGTAGTCTTTTCTAGAGTTTTACAAGCAGAGGTGGATTTTCTGGAGTATTTTCGAGCTTGCAAATGATCTTCCTGGAAGTTTCATTCCTAAATGAAACTTTAATGAGTCAAGAACAAGTTCATTTTCACTAATTTTCCTAGTCATGTTACAAATGTAACTAATTCATTATTTCATTTTAAATGTCACTAACATACATATCCACCCCAAAGAATTGAATAAAAAAAGAATAGATGAACAAGTCACACTTTCTCTATAACATACCCCAAGGAGGACCCAGAGTGTAGGTTTTGTTACACTAGTTTCATCAACTGAGAAAATAATTATTGCCTTGTGATGGGCAACTTGGAGTAGGGGAACCAGTACTAGCCGAAATACTAATCAGACAAAATCCCTGGGTTGTTCATGACACTAACTTGCCATGTTCCCAACATATTCATCAATGTTCTTTCTAAATCTGCAGATCTGACAAAGATCATAATTGTTCAAAATTTTTTATTGGCAAGAGAAAAATCCTTTAAGTAATTTCCCATCAAAATTTCTAACTTCCTTAAAATGAATCTCAGCAGATAATCTACACTTTGAAAATTGTTTCTCCCATCAAACATTAGCATCTATGAGAGGTTATGTCTGTTTAAATCTATTGAAACAGTAAGTCACTAGTAAAATAGGATATATCTTTGCTGTCTTCTTCCTGGCACAAAAAAATATAATAAAAAATAATATCTTAAAAAAGAAAGAATATTAGGTGAAAAAATAACTAATACAGTGATCTGATATATCTGATGGTATCTGTACCACATAATAATAATAATTCATTCAGATTTATTGTGAGAGCATGGAATTTTTAATCTTTTTGTTATTGACTCTTCTTTTGAAAATCCTATATCATATATAAACTATATATACTATATCATATATAAAAATCTTATATCATATGATAAATATATATGTGCATCTTCATAGACATATATATGTAAGTTTGTATATATATATATATATATATATATATATATATATATATATGGTGTGACTTTGAGTTTGGACTTTCTAATTGTCCTTTACTTTGGGGTTTTAATTTTGTTTTGTTGCTATTATTTTTAATTCCTCAATTTCTATCCAACTATCCAAGTGATCAAACTTAGGACTCATTCAGTTCAATTGAGCGATCATTTACTGTGTCTACTATAGGAGAAGTATTTGGTTAGGGATTACAGATGAAGACAAAAGTAGAAACATAGAAAGATCTTATATCATACAAAGGCTCCACCATGTATACAACAGCTATATAAGGTCAGGATGTTTAAGGAGAAGGAAAGCATTAATAAAGGGAAAGATCAGGAAACACTTCCTCCAGGGAAGAGGTATCTGAGGTTGTCCCATTTACAGGAAGTGGTCTGTGGAAAGACACAGAGGCAGAAGTTGGGATGCCAAGTATGGATAACGGCCAGTTGGTCAGTTTGATTGGAACACAAAGTACATAGGGAAAATTATATGTAATGGGGTTTTAGAAATATAGAAGATGGAGTTTTAGAATATGCTAAAAGCAATCAGGAATCACTGAAGAGTTTTGATCTGAGGAATAACATCATTAGATCTGTTTTAGCCACTGTGCAAAGAAGGCCTTTGAGAGATAAGGAGACTGGAAGCAGGAAGATGAATTCAGAGGTGCCAATAGCAATAAGGCCTTAAACTTAAAAGCAATGCCTTTATGAGTAAAGGAGGAAAAGCATGGGAAATATGTTATGAAAGTCTAATGACCATTATATGGCTACCAACTATATGGAGAAGGGAGAAGTCTGACAGAGAGGGAAGCAAAAGATGACAATGAGACTACAGGTATTGGGGTGTCCACATCATAAAAAGGAAAGTTTAGAGGAGGCTTCTTCAGAGCAAGGGGGAAAGATAATGTATTTTTGTGATACATCTAGCTCATTTAGGTAGCAACATCCAAAAATCAATTACTGATACAAGAATCATGTTCAAAAGAGCAATAAGAGCTGGATTTGGGAGTGTTCTTATTGGATTGATAATTAAATCCATGAGAGCTTATGAGAGAGACAGCATAGAAACAAAGACACAGACAGAAAAAGGGAGGGAGATTGAAAAAGGAATAGGGAGAACAAGCATAACAAACATGTTCATCTCCAAACCTCCGTCATGATTTCCATAATATTACATAAATATCCACAAATTGAGAAAAGACTTCTGTCTGAAATGAGATGACAAGTTTTTATTGAATTCAGTAGGTTCTCTGCATTCCCAATTTTCCAGCTTGAAAGACAAAGAATCCCAGAAATGTTAGCAAACCGGAATACTCAGATCCCCTTACTGAGGAGTAAGTGATTACCCATATATCTAGCCCACTCCCTTTTGCATGGAAAAGTAATGACATTCTCAAGGAAAGAAGGAAGAAACTTGAGCTGGTTTTTCAATAGTAAAAGAAATTAGGAGAAATTATTTTAATATAGCCTATCTACTTCCATTTATTTATTATTAATGTGAAGAGAGTATGAAAAGTGACTATAAACCATTAAGCATGACAAGAAATTCTCTTTTAAATAGCTAGGATGATTTAATGCTTACTTAAATTCTGAGAGGCAGTGAAATAAATACATTTTCCTTGTCTGATGGTACCTCTGAGAATCTCCTCACATTGTAGCTGTAGCAACCATTTCCCCTTTTCAGCATGTTTCCCCATCAAGGAAATCAATCCAATTTTGAAGTGGTAGCTTTTATGAGTGCTGACTTGTCTCAATTCAATTTTGTGGTCCATAGTGACATCTCGTGGCCAATTTAAAAGAAAGAAAAACAAAGAATTTGATGCATACCTCAATGCCTTCAAAAATTATTTAGCCAACCCCACCTGCATGCTGATGCTATTCTCATCATTTGTACTGGGAAATAGAAGCTAAAAAGATAAGGCAAGAAGGATGTTGAAAAGGCACGCATTCTCTAATGATTAGCTACTATGCTGCAAAGATAGTCCAAGGAACCATCAGTCAATTATTAGAGGACAATCAACAAACATTTATTGAGTACTCTATGTCACACATTATACTAAGTCCTGGCAAAACAAAAAAAGATGAAAAAAAGCAGTTCCTTCCCTTTAAGAGGTCATTTTAAAGGGGAAGAAAGCCAAAAAAAAATCAACAACAACAAAATGTGTACAATCTATATAACATAAGGAAAAATAGGGAAAAGGAGAGGGAAAATATTAGAATTAAGAGGGATTGAGAAACATTTCCTGTAGAAAATGAGTTTTTAATTAGGCAAAGGAAGCCAGGAAAGAGTTAAGATGGGAACGAAGCATGGCAGATAGACGGGAAATATTCTCTAGAAACAAGAAATAGAATATCTTGTTTGTTGAACAGACAGGAAGCCAGTGCCACTGGATCAAAAAGTACATGGAGGGGTGGAGGCAAGAAGAGAAGGAAGGAGATAAGTGATGAAGGGTTTTGAACATTAAATAAATCCTGGAGGCAATAGGGAGGTATTGGGGCTTATTGAGCATTGGCCAGGCCTCTAAGTATTTGGAAGAGAGAAGATACTCCTCTGTAACCACAGAGAGAATGCATGGGAAGGAAAAAAATACCTGGTTGAAATTGCACATTCATTAGAAATTATGTCACTTGAACTGAAACAGGGAAGTATCTACTCATCACCCTTTTTGAAGTTTCAGATTTTTCAATAGGCTCAAAGAATCTCACAAGGAGTTTCATAGTTCATAACAAAACAGGACTCTCCCTAATAAAGATGATCTTAATAGTTCAACTTATGCATATTTGTATGTTCATTAGTGGGCATTTTCCCTCTAGTCCATGTACAGACAATAATTCAGTTTCTTTCTCAAGCAAGACTATAATTATTTTGTGGGGATTAGAGGTATCATTAAAATCCTAGTCTCCATTCCCTGTAATATATTGGGATACAACTGGGGGAAATGGGGTTCTCCTTATGACAGACTGGTTAATAGGATGCTTAGGCAGATTCCTTTTTTATTAATCACTACTGAATTAAAGAGGCTATAAAGCATTGTGGGTTACAATGCAAGTATTTCATTATTTAAACATCTGTAATTTCATAATTATGGGTATTCCATCCACCATGGCAGTGGCAACCCCTCTCTTACTAAGTAAAATTTTAGTTTCTTTATTCAAAAAATTAATCAACTCATAGCAAACCTGGAAATAAACCTTTCCAAATATAGCTAACCTAAATCTCAAATAAGAGATAGTGGGCCTATATTAGATAACATTTTTGCCATTAATAAAAAGAAAAGTCTTAATTTCCATTCAAAATTTAGCACTTTATTTCTATTACCCACATTATAAAAATTTCTATTGATGTATACTTTGACTATTAATCTGTTATCAAGAATTTTAGGTAGTAAACACACTTTATGAAAGATCTTTCAGGAAAATATAAATCATTTTTGGTAAAATTCTTTTAAGTATTCTTTAATTCAAATACAGTGGTTAAACCTATGATTTCACTGGTATAAGGAATTTCAAGTTTAGGAAACTCCCTCTACCAACACACTTTGGCATATTTGATGTAATTTATCCTCTCCTTGAGTTGCCTCAAGCACTGAGATAATAAGTAGCTTATCTAGTGTCCTATTAATGTTTTTCATCCTTCATTCTGGAAGGGACCAATGACAAAAGTCAAGGAATGATGTGATTTGTGAGATTGGGTGAGGCAGTTGCACATAGTAGTCAAACTCTCTCTCTCTCTGAAAGAGTCATTGAGGTCCAATAACAAGGCAAAAGTCAGGAGTACTGCCAATTTCCCAGCATATAGTGGATGATCTTGGCATCTTTGATGTTTTACCAAACTCTAGACACTCCACAGTGCCTGCTTCAATCACCTTAAAGGCAAAAGGGACAATTGTTCTTATATGCCCATTCCAATGAGGCAAACCTTCACATGCTAGGGGTGGGGTAGGGGATTGGTCTGTGTGAGTTTCAAAAATGTTTTGGGGGTGGGGGGAACTGCATCCCCCAGCTTGCCTCAGGGATCCCTCCTACTTACTGGCATGGGATTGGTCTATATTAGGACCAATACTACGCCTTGGAAGGGTCCTTACTCTTTCATGAATGAGAACAGTGAATGGGGTTAGTAGAAGTGAAAGTGGGAGTGAATTTCAGCTGAGTAAACTCTGGTGCTTTTGTTTCAATAAAGCTGGGTAGCTCAGTGGATTGAGATCCAGGCGGAGGGATAGAAGGCCCTAGGTTTGAATCTGACCTCAGACACTTCCTAACTTTGTGACCCTGGGCAAGTCACTTAACCCTCATTTCTCTGAGCCCTTACCACTCTTCTACCGTGGAACCAATACACAGTATTGATTCAAAGAAAGAATGTAAGAGTTTTAAATAATAATAATAATAATAATAATAATAATAATAATAATAATAATAATAAATAAAGCTTCAGAATAATCACGGTGAGATAGGAGTTTTCTTTTAGCACTTTCCTCATCTGTCAGTTACCCTTTACCTGGTTTAGACCATCTGCCCAGATGGTTTTACAAGGGAAGACTGTTGCACATACTACAGCTTCTTGGAGCCACAGGTAAGAGTTAAGTGAAAGGTGGATATCAAAAGTGAATAAGCATCCCTAAAAAGGGCTTAGCACCCTCAGACCAGGAAGGTTAATATTTCCTTACCACCTCATAAATCCTGGTGTCAAAGAGCCAGTTTATGGATAAGACAATAGTGAATTAAGATCTTCCTACCATTGAAACTAGCTTTCAATCCACTCTACCACTTTGCTATTTATTCAAACATAATCATATGGTATATAGACCACACACATACTAAAAATAATGTATTGAACTTACCTTGGTGGGAAGGAGAAAGGTCTTGCAACTTTGCCAGCAATATAAGTCCATGAGAGATCTGCTGCCATTTTGATATAATGCTCTTGCTCACTATCTGTATCTGGGGATAAACTGTAGCAATGTATCTGACCCAAGGAATGTTTGAGCCCTGAATTACCTCAAGAAACAGGTCAATAGAAATCTCAGAGCCCAAGTCACAAATTATACTGAATAAAAATGGCTAAAGCAGGTCCCAAGGATCTTTCTGCCTGAAGAAATGTAATGTATCTTAACACTTTACAAAATATTGGCTAAGATACTTTAAAAAGCATATGATTAGAGCCAAATTTTAGGCATTTTTCTTTTTTGGGAACATGACAAGTTGTTACATTGTCTCAGGGGTTTCAATAAGGGTAGATAATGCACTTTCTATCCATTCATCTAACTGAATATCCAGAGATTTTTAACTAAAGTGAATCATCTTCAAATTCCAGGGGATGATGACTTCATCTCGACAAGCACCAATTGTATTTACTTGCTTCTTTCTGTATCTCCAATAAATTCCTTGTAACTTACCCTAAAATTAAAACTGTGATTGAATATAGAGAGAGAGCTGAGTCAATTTTATAAGAATACAAGTCATTCCCCGACTGAAAAATGCTCAAAGGATATGAACACGCAGTTCTCAGAGGAAGAAATTAAAACTATCTTTAGTCATATGAAAAAATGCTCCCAGTCACTAATAACTAGAGAAATGAAAAGAAAAATAACTTTGAGCTACCATCTCACATCTATCAGATTGGCTAATATGACCAAAAAGGAAAATCATAAATGTTGGAGGGGAGGAAGGAAATTTGGGACATAAAAATACTGTTGGTGAAGCTGTAAACTGGTACAACCACTCCGGAGAGCAATTTAAACCCACACCCAAAGTGCTATAAAACTGGAAAACCATTTAACCCAACTATACCTACTGAGTCTGTATCCCAAAGAGATCAAACATAGGGAAAGGACTTACTTATGCAAAAATATTTATAGCAGCTCTTTTTTTTTTTTGTGCTGGCAAAAAAAAAAAAAACCCTGGAAATTGAAAGGATGTCCATCAATTGGAAAATGGCTAAACAAGATATGGTATATGATTGTAATGGAATACCAGCATGCCAAAGAAATTAAAAACAGGAATATCACAACAAACCTGTTAAGACATATGAAGGGACATGAAGTGAAATAATCAGAACCAAGAGAACACTGTACATAATAACAATACTAATGCACAATGGTCAATTATGAATGATTTAATGATTATTAGTAATGCAAAGACCCACACCAACTCCAGAGGACTCATGAGGAAGAATGCTATTTACCACCATAAAAGGAACTGATGTAGTCTGAATGCAGATTGGAAACTACCATTTTTCACTTTATTTCCTTCATGTGTTTTTTTCCTTATATAAGCAATATGTCTTCTTTTATAACATGATGAACATAGAAATATGTATTACAATAGCACACATATAAACTATATCATATTACTTATGATTTTGGGAAAGGAGAGGTGATTGAGGGAGAAACGTAGATAAAAAAAAGCCAAATAATAATTAGTAAAAATTGTATCTACATGTACTTGGGGAAAGTATATTAAAAAATGAGACTGTGAATTACTATAGTCAACCATAGTAAGGTTCCTCTCAAAAAAAAAAGGAAGGAATCATAGGAGAGATTTTTATTTCCTGAAATAATTCTTGGTGAAATAATAAAATGCTTAAATTCCTTGATCATGGGGACAACCCATGATTTGCTAGTTCATAGTGGGAAATAATTCCTAAGATATAAAGCTCATGAATAACTTGAATCTGATTCTTGATTTCTTCCCTTTTCTGCCTAAGCCTTCCAACTGAGCTTAGACTCTACATCTTTAAGCTGAATCAGCATTTGCTTATTTCCTTATTTTTAAAAGGCAAACTAATATAAAAATCTTGATTTCAATATAATAGACTTAGATCATAAATATCTAGAAGCTGTGATATCATCAATGTGAAGACTCTTTCCTCCAACACTGATTATAATTCACACTCTCTATCTTACAGAATTAAATAAGTATTTCACTTCTTATAAGGGAGCTCAAGTTTTGTCACATAATAAATGACTTGAGCTAGATTTGAAACAGCTGAGGTTGGATTTGACCTAGGTCTTCCTGACTCTAGTCTTGGAGCCCTACCCACTGTGCTAGCTATAGCTAGTTGTCCCAGAGGAAAAGTATTAGGCTGCTTATCAAACTGAAGGTCTTCAGAGTCACTGTTCTGACTTCATCATTCTATGCCCGTGAAACCTGGACAGTATCCCAAGCAGCATGCCAAGAAACTGAATTGCTTCCATTCAGAAGATTCTGAAGATCACTCAGCAAGATAAGATCCAAGACATTGAATTCCTTTCTCAAGATAAATGGCCAAGCATTCAGACTCTACTTCAGAGTTCAATTCTGGTCTCGTCATGTTTTTTGAATGTCAAACATCTGCTGCCTAAAAGATTATTTTATAGAAAAGTCACTTACACAGAGGTCAGAAGAAGTGATGCAAGGATACTCTCAAGATCTCTCTGAAGAACTTTGATATCAATTGTGAGACATGGGAATCACTGGTATAGAACCATTCTGCATGATGTTCCTGCATCAAAGTAAGTGCTATGCTTTATGAGCAAAGCAGAATTGCCGTCATTTAAAAAGAAATATGAAATGTGAAAATTTAGAGACAACGCTATCCCATATTGGTCTGATCATCCACAGTCTAACATGCTGTACATTCATCCAGGCTTGGTGGTATCATTTTAGTCCTCTTTGAGTGTAAAGAACAATACTCTCTTTGACTGGATTGAATGTGCCCTCCCCAGGTTCTATTTGGGGAAATCCCTTGTTTCCTCCCATCCTTCAAATTAGAGATCAAAGGTGATCTCTAATAAGAGCTCTGATTTTCTCATGCCCCACATGAAAAGTGAGCTTTCATTTTATCTATAGTTTTAGAATCCATAGCTTTTGTATCTCATCTAGCACCAGTAAAGGGTATCCTAGAGAAGTACTACACAAGGATAATAGATTTTAAGGTTAGAAGGAAACTTTGAGGTCAGTGAGTCCAATTCTCTCATTTTATATGTCTTAGAAAGGTTAACCAACTAGCTCAATGTAACACAGAAAGTAAATGGCAGAACCAAGATGTGCTTTTTTTCTATTATACTACACATTTGTAACCAGGAATAATTAATAATAACAATAATATTTATATATTTATTTAGGGTTTGCAAGGTGATATATATGCATATGTATAATAAACACACAGAATTTCATTTAATGAACCACCTAGCCACACAGCTTATTCCAAGCTTTGACTGCTTCCTGAAGCATAACAATTTAAAGTCTCCATGATTGTGTATAATTGTCCAGTAGTCTTGCATCCTGTTTGATGCAGTAAGGAATGTACCTGATAAGAGAATCATGACATAAATTCATTTCTACAGTCAGCTTAACATCTTATTAAGATCTTTATACAAATATACTGTATCTCTATATTTCAATCTCTTCCTTTGTCATTCTAATTATCAATGTCTTTGTCTTATTTGTGGCAGAAGAAGGTAAAATGTAATCATCACCAACATTATATTATGCTCCAAGTCTACAATTTATCCAGTAGTTTTCTTTTTTTAATGTATATTTGGTTTATGCAGTTTCTTTGCCATGGAAGTATGAGATTTCTGGTTTATTTGGAAGGGTTTTTGGACTCTGGATAAATATTCTGTTATCATTATTAATAACTTATGAAAAGAAATATAGCAACATATGTGAGCCAGAAATTAATTATTTTTCCTCAGTTGGATATACTTTGGAAAATTATTTTCAGGAATTCAAAAAGACAAAAAGTATATATCATAAGAAGATATACATGTCATATATGTATATTTACATTGTATGTATATTTGCATACATACATATAATCCTATCTTCATCAAAGCACTTAGCACAATGCTGAACATGAATTAAATGCTCAGGATACATTCTTTCTCTTCCAGAGTATTAACCTTTCCTTCTCTAAGATAATGATAAATAATATTATATTAGTAATAATATTATAAAATAAGAAGATAACATTAAGATAATAATTCCTTGTTATTTACTCATCTGCTTGGCTCAAAACAAAATACTAATAATAACTGACATTTGTATAATAATCTTAACTTTCACCAAATTTTGAAGGTTCTGTCTCATTTTAAACAAAGACCAATTTGTTGAACTCAATTTAATCTAGTAAGACAATCACTAGATTTGGAGTCAGAGGAAATGGGTTCAGATTCCAACTTAACTAATTGCTATTAGTGTAACCTGAAGTGAGTTGACGGAGCTCTCTGTATTCTGTTTCCTGATATAAAATAAGGAGGCTGGTCCTTGAAATTCTAAACCTTTTGATTTCATGATGACATAATCTAATCCTCTTTATAGTTTTAATAAATGAAATTTCGGAGGGCATCCAAGAGGGTGAGTACTCACTAATCCAGATTCTTAAGATCAGCATTAGATAATAGAAATAAGGGGTTGCTAACAGTGAAAAAGCATGTCACTAAATATTAAAAATAAAAAATGAGTAAACAAAAGACATAACTGAAACATAGATGATAGCTTCTTTGGAAATAAAGACTATCAATATCTACATCTCTTTGCTCTGGTAGAAAGAGGAAAGGAAACACTGAAGGACATCAATGACTCCAGCTGGCCTTGTAGTTGACTAGAGGTCATTTACAACAAAATGTCTGATAGAGGACAACATAGAGTCAGCATGCCCTGAAACAGGTTTATCTCAAGGGACAGGAAGGTCTTTGTGTTACGAAAACATCAGGAAAGTCTGCAGTGCACTAATCATAGAGGAGTAGAGGAGTTGGTAAGGGATGTTAGAATATGGGTGGTAAAGAGACTCCACTGGAAAGTGACAGCCACCAGATATTTTCTGAAGTCATTCTCTGAGGGTCATCTAGGAAAGACAATCTTGCCTATTTCTCCCACATTGTGGAAGAGTTCTTATTACAGTCTAATAAAATATCAGTGATACAGTAAATTATATAGAAATTAATAAGAAATTGATCTGTTATGACAATATCATCTTAAATTGGGAAGATAGCCGAGACCCATTCCCTTGAAAGCAAGACACATTAGGATTTTCAAATGCAATTCAAGATAATTTCCACTAGATAGTATTATTTTCTATTTAGGCAATGATAATTAATATTCTTGGTCCCTTCCCTAGGCAACATTAACTTGTGATTCCCTAGAGTATTATTTTTATTCTAAAATAAACTTTGCCATAGTATTAAAAGAAATTGATATACGATTACCATATAAATATAACTCACTAAAAGGCACAAGTGATTGTAGAATGTAGATTTTAAAAAATTAATATACAATAACTCCAAATACTATATTTAATAAGATTTATTAAAATAACTAAAATAAAATCTGGATTAAAAAGGGTGCTAACTAAGCTGAAGGTGCAAGAGAAGAGAGGGAGAGGGGTGGAGTCACAGAAACCTATAAACAATAATATAACAACACAAATGTTGGGATGCAGGAAAAAGATGCTGGGAGATACTAAAGGACTTTTGGGGAAGGTAGTCCTGGGGTTCAAGATTTTCTAATTAATACAGGAAAGAGCACTGTATTAATAATCAAGAAACTAGCATTATATTTGGCATCAAACAAGTCACTAACTAGCTGTGTGACTTAGGTAAATAATTTCTCTGGTGCTCATTTTCTTCACCTATGAAATGAGGAAATTGTCTGAGGTGTTCTTAAGATACCCTTCAGCTCTAATGTAGTAGGATTTTATTTTCCATCCTTTTAAACACATAAAAATGTTTGTTTTGGGGGCAGGGACTTTTGTTTTGTTTTGTTTTTTGGGGTGGGGTAACAAAGAACTTTGGAATTATCTTCTCTCCTAGACCTTTCAGTTACTTATTCTTTTCTTTTCTTTTCTTTTCTTTTACTTACTCAAACTTGAGTTACACCTACTTTCAGTGCAATTTGAAAATGGTTCTCTTCCTTCCAGCATGAAATCTCAAGAGCTCTACTTGTTCTAATACTTTGGCTTACAACTCAGTCAGATACAACCTTGACCCTCAGTCTTGCTTTCCTGTTTCTTGGGAAAAGGACTTTAATTAGTTGTTTGGCTTTCACTGGGTTAGACTGACACATCTCCACCTTCCTCTAATGAGACATGACTGTCCAACAGCTCTTGTAACCTTAAGAAAGAAACGCTGCAGTGTAGGCTTCTATTTTTTGAGCCTCCTTGTTCTCTGTCCCTATATTTCCATCTCATCTTTCAGGTAAAGATTTGTCTCTGCCTTCCTCCCTATAGTTTCTTTCACAAATCTAAAACAGTTTTTTTCTTATTAATCATAGTGACCAACTGAAAATAGAACTTTTAGCCAATTGATGCTCCCCCTTCCTCTTTGATCAATAAGCTTGTCAGGGTCCTAAAAGCTTCTGGGAAGGGGCATCCTACCGTGACTAATTGTAATGGAAGGTCAGCGTAACCCAGTACCTGAGTGAGTAAAAGAAAACTATAAGCAACTGGTTAAAAAGATGATACTTCCGAAGTGTTGAAGTTCCTTTTTAATCTATTATATTAGAACTCATTTGTTTCATTTTGTTTACTTTATGAGTAGGTGGTACATTCCTTTCATTTTATTTGGAAAGAGAAGGTCTTGGAAAGTGCTCCCAAGAACCTTTGGTCATAGATGCACCATTGTCAAGCTCTTTGCACCTTGTATGCTTCAGATCTGCTACAGTTTATCCGCACAATCCAGGAAACAAGACCCTCCTGAAGACACACATCATAAAGGAACTAATCAAGCTAAGGGAGTCGAAGTCTGGGAGCACCTGTTATATCTACCTGCAATCTAAATCTCCAAAATACCTTCAGTGAAAGCTCTGCTGTTCACTTTGATTATGCCTTTCCTGTTTTTAATGGGGGAAATAGAACCATCATGGGAGGGAAGGAGGCTGGTTTCTTTCAGGTATACTGACCATAACTGCTGCCTTCCTAGACCCACCAATCAGCAGCCTTGCTTTTGCTTCATATCCTAATGTATCTGTCCAATAATTTATTCATTCACTCTTTTTGTTAAAACCTTATCTTCCACCTTAAAATCAATACTGTGTATTGGTTCTAAGATAGAAGAGTGGTAAGGGCTAGGTAATGGGGGTCAAGTGACTTTCCCAGGGTCACATAGCTAAGAAGTGTCCAAGACCAGATTTGAACCCAGGAACTCTAGTTTTTAGGCCTGACTCTCAATTCACTAAGCTAACATGCTGCCCTTCTTCCCCCTATTCATTCACTCTTGAGTAGTTATTGTGTACTGTAATTTTTAAGTCAGATAGCAACATAGAACACTCAACTGATACTTTTAAAAAATGGTTCTGTGATGTCACCAATTTAAAAGTGAATTCCAATGATAAAGAATGCAAGTTATACATTTCTATTTACCCTAGGTGACTCTTGTTCCTGTTATCCCATAATTATTCCACAAAAGAATGAGCCCAATGAGTTACAGACCTTCATTTTTCCTGATATTCCAAGGGGCCCAGTGAAACATTAGCTATCCACTTCTTAATGTCACATGGAGGCAGACAATGCTCTAAAATGAAAAACTACATTCAATATCAAGGGAATTGACTATACTGATGAAATCACAGATTTTGGTGATTATATAATCATGCATCATTGTATTAAATTAGAATTGATAATATGATGTGCATTTTATGCCATCTATTGTGAAATCATACTTTATAAAGGTAAGAAGTAACCTTTACAAGAATTAATAGTAATATAATAAATGTTCAAAAGAGATATATTACTTCAAGAGAGAGACTTCATATATGTATTTTCATCCTTTGTTTTTCTTTATTTCTATTTCTTCCAATCTCCCCCATCTATTTCTTCTCATCTATTTTCCTCATCTCCCTCTCATGCTCTCTTCATTAAAGCCAAACTTAATGAAGTATTTTATCTTATACCTTCCTATTAAAAGAAAACAAACTTTGTCTCATTATTCATCATTAGGGAGCCCTCCATTGTTCTCATTTTCCTCATCTCCCATCTGTTTCAAAACATCTGACCATTTTCAAATTGACTGTACTATATATCCCTGAGTCAGATATATATATATATATATGAATATGTATATTTATTTATCACAGAAACTGACAAGAGAATCAGGGGCTTGAGGAAGCAAGAGAGGGAAGAATAACTAAAGAGACTCAGTGAGAAAACTATATACAGATCCATAAACAAAGAACCAAAGAAACTCTACATTTTAATTTTGTTAAATTTGGTTATCTGAAAAATAAGTTTTTTAAAAATTGCAGTAATTTTGGAACAAAGACTATCTTCAAGATTTATAAACTGTTATTAAGTCTTTTATACCTATATAAGGAAATATCATTTTAGGTCACTCATTATTGCCATTGATGAGCTGGACCATAGCACGCTAGAAGCTATTGATACCAGAAAATATTAAGCAGTCTTTCCTGGTGGATGGTTTCCTTTGGCTTGATTCACACTAATAAATAATTGTTTTTGACTGAATATATCTGCAGGAGAACCCCCTTTATAAGTGCCCAATGGAACTCATTTGCATTCAACAAAAATTTTTACTTTATGCAGGTTAGTGCATTAAATCCTAGGTGAAAAAAAAAATTAAGTCCCTGAATTTAATAGCTTACATCCTTCTTGGAGAGTGCAAAATTATATGCAAAATTAGTAAATACAAATTATATCTTGAGACATGCTTTCAAGACAGAATAAAAACACTAACAATTAGGAATAAAAAGGAAAGTTCCCATATAAACTGTGCTTTCAAATTCACCAGGAATTTGAAAAGATGCAGTTACAAAGGTATAACTTTCCAAGCAAGGGAGACCACTCTGCACAAAGTAGGAGATAGACTGCCAAACAGAGAGAGTTAGAAGAAAGCCAATTTGACTTGTATAGAAGGGGAGAAATTCTGGAGTTAGGAAGGCATATAGATGGCAGATTTAGGAAAGTCTGAAATCCCAGGCCAAGAATTTTATATGTAAGGTAAGAGATATCTCTTTTCCATGGGAATATTTGTGCCTTATACAGATACTAAGAATAGAAAAGCATTTGAGTAGACAAATCATGTATGTGCTTCTCCCAAAGGTGGGATTGGAATAGCTGCTTAGAATGCAGTATTTGCATAAACCACTGTACAGAATACTTGACTCAAGTGCCCCTGTTCCCATGCACTCCTTCCTGTACATAATTAAATGGACTGACTTTGTTTTCATTTTTGCTAGTCAACACTTTAAGATTTCTATCCTCCAATTTTTGAGACCTACAAGAGATACATTACACTCTAGATTAAAGTGCATTTACTCAATGGAGTTCTTCTCTGTTACCTGGGAATTTTCATGAAACAAACAAATAAATTTTAAACTTTTAAAAATTAAAAATGCTCACCCACAAACACATAAAAAAGATCCAGTATTCTCATTTACACTTCACACAAAGGATCAGATGGGCCACAAGGTTATTCACAGAGGAGATTTTTAAAAAGCATTTACCTACTTTTTCTCATAATCATTAAGAAGAGAAATGAAACATTTTCAAATTGTATAAATTAGCCAATCATTCGACAAGTATTTATTAAGTATCTGCTATTTGTTGGGCCTGGTTCTAGACACTGAGGATAAAAAAGACAAAATGGCAC
Organism: Monodelphis domestica; assembly: GCF_027887165.1. Lineage (NCBI taxonomy): Eukaryota > Metazoa > Chordata > Mammalia > Didelphimorphia > Didelphidae > Monodelphis > Monodelphis domestica. Next base: position 84,675,434 of record NC_077228.1, on the reverse strand, counting down.
AGACTCTTCCCTCAAAAAGCTTAAATTCTATATAAGGAAGTAACATATATAATTATAAGTATATACAAAATGTATTCAAATAAGAACAATGTATGGAGGACAAGTTGAAACAGACATTAGAAGCTGGGGAGTCAAGGATTTGGAAGACTTTGTATAGAAGGTGACATTTGAGCTAAGTTTATGGGACAAGGAAGTTGAAGGGGCAGAGGTAAGAAATGGAAGACATTCCAGTCATGGCAGTTAGCCAGCCAGAGTAAAAATATGGAGACAGGAGATGAAATGCTATCTGGGAGGAAAAGCAAGAAGTCAAGACTGACTGAATAATAGTGTGGAAGGTGGAATCCTCTGTGCTAAGGCCTGAAAGGCAGTTTGTGTAGTTTTTAAAAGCTATTTTAGATTTCATACCTAAGGAAATAGAGAGCCATTGAGGTTTATTAAAGAAGGACATGTTCAGATCTAAGTTTGGAGAATATTACTTTGGCATATGTATAGTACAGATTGGGGAGATGAGAAACTTGGCAAGAAGTAAAGAGGGTCTGAATTAAAGGAGTGGCCCTATGAAGTGGGAGAAGGGGAGAGATATGAGAAATGTGACAGTAGAAAAGACAAGATTTGGAAACTGATTAAACATGTGAGTTGAAAGACAGAAGTCAATGGTAATGTCTATTTCATAAATCTGCCCTAATATTTCCTTTTCTATTTCCAAATTACCATTACAAACATTGTTCTTTCATGGATCTTTAATTCTAGAAGGAAAAGAAGAGCCATATACTATTCCCTTTACTCCCTCCAAATATCAGTTTTTCAGAAAAGAAACAAAACACACTAAAAATTTAAACTATATCTCTTGTTTTACCAGGTTTTCACATTTAATTTTGAATCCTCAAGTTCACTGCAAACCTAAAATATAAATGAAGATAAAATGTCAAGTCTAACAGTCTATCTGTTAATAGGTGTGGAAGCTGTCATTATTTGTTACTGAGATTTACAGACTGACATATATATGAAAAACCATTTTGGGGGATGTAACACCAGTAAAATTTGGGAAGCTTCATAAATGGCAGCTCAGATCTGAGTCATGTCAGATCCTCTTTTCTTGAGCTATTTTTCAATAAAGCATAAGTGGATTTGGGTTTATATAAGCCTTGATATGAACCATACCCTAATGTAAGTACAGATCTTTTTAAGCCTTTGTAGTACATCAACTTTGTGTCAAACAAAAATAACAATAAAGAAAGAAATAGATAAATTATTTTTGTCGTGAGGGACCTTCCAAAATCTAATGTCCATCTATAGCTAGTTATGAAAGTGTAGCATGGTATAGCCAAATGAGGGCCAGCCTTGGATTCAGAAAGACTTGAATTCAAGTCCTTCCTTTGAAATATGCTAGCTGAGTAACATAAGGTAAATAACCTAAGGCAAATCACTTCTACTCATAGGCCTTAAAGAGCTATTGTTGCCAAAAGAGTTAGTCAATTTATGGATGATTTTCTAGAAATGAACCATTTCAATATGGATGTACAGTAAATAGAGAGCTAAAGCTGTAGATAGAATTAAATAAGTTCAAATTTGGCCACAAAATTTTTCTAGCTGTATAACCCCATCTAAGTCATTAAATGACTGTCTGCTTCAATTTTCTCATTTGTAAAATGGATATAATACTAAAAATAATAACAATACTGCCTAAATCTCAGGAATGTTGTGAGGATCAAATGAGATTTTATTTGTAAAACATTTTGCAAATCTTATATTACTATATAAATGATAAGTATCATTATTATTAACTGATTTTCAAGCAAAAATTGATCACTAAGTCCCTACCTGAATCTTTTCCAACTCTGTAAGGCATTTTAGCATCTAAAATTACATGATAATGGATCTGCCCATTTGCTTTCAAAGGGAGTGCTTCTATACTGAGGATTCCAAGTCAGAGTGATATCAAAGGTCCATGCCACCCCTGACCAAAATAAAATAAAAATCATAGTAGACTCCATATTGATGATTTCCCCCCTCAGTTGTGGGAACCCAAATGTTGGTCTAAAGGTAATATGATGGTTCTGACAAATATAGACATTACACTAAAATCAGATTTGTAAAAGTGAATAGTGATTCTTATCTCAATCCTTTTTGACATGTTTTAGTTGTAATCTGATGCTGAAGCCTACTTTACCATTAGCCTTCCATAATACCTGATATTTCATCAGTATAGTCTTGTACATAATAAACTATATAAAAGATAACATCGAGAACTAGTATGACCAGAATATGAGAGGATCTGCTCTTGTAAAGAACAAAAAGAGGATGGAAGACAGCTAAAGTACTATACTGGGACTATGAAAATATTAAAAGAGGGACTTCCAGGTAAGCATGGCGGCCAACTAAAAGTGGTTTACTCACTCTTCCCAACATACACCAACAAGAACTACCCCAAAAGACCTTAAGAATCATTTTCAGAGGAGCAGAGGAGCTGTAAAGTGGGGTGCAGCATTGAAGGTGTGTGGGATCAGGGCTTTACAAGTCTATAAGAGGGTTAAAGAGCCTCCACCCAAACGCGAGCTAACCCAGCCTCTCCAACCTACAACTACAGGGCCAGAGCCAGGCGAGACGAACAAGCAAGGGGGCAAGGGGCACCTCTGAAACAAAGAGAGGACACATCTGTGCCCTTGGAAGCTGACTAGGACAGCAGGGGACCACCCCTGAAGGCAGCTAGGCAGAAAACACCTACACGTGAGAGAGTGCAGAGGTCAGGTGCTCAGAGCCAGCACACCCACCAGAGTCAGGGAGTGAGCCAGGAGTGCCTCTGGAACAAATAGGGAGCCTTGGGAACTGACTAGGACCACAGGGGACCCACCCCTGAAAGCAGCTAAACCAGAAAACCAGGCAGTCAAGAGAGCACAGATACTGAGCGCCCCCTGGAGGGAGGCACCAAGAAAAGACACAAAGGACTGTGGAGAATCGAGAGCCTGCCTCTGCTCCAACTCCATACACAAAGAACTTGCCCATCTGACTCAGATTTCTGACTAAAAAGGGAACTGAGAACATCGAGAAAAAATGGCTAACTGTGCACAGGAGCCTCAAAATCCTTCTAAGAAATCAAAAAAGAAAGCTGTCAACCTCAAAAATTTCTATGGAGGAAAAACACAGGCTACAGAGGAAATACTGGACAAAACTCAAACAAAGGTAAGACAGAAAAAAAAATTGAAAATTGTCCACAAGCCCTGGAAGAGTCTCAAATGGAGCTTTTCATCAGAAAGATAGAAGCCCTCAGGAAAGAGAAGTGGGAAATGGTTCAAAAGAAAATCAAGAAATCATTATATAGAGAACCAAAAAATTACAGCTGAATGCCAAAAGATTAAAGCAGAAAACCAGACCTTAAGGAACAGAATTGAGCAACTAGAAACCAATGATCTTGCAAAACAGCAAGAATTAATAAAGCAAAGTAAAAAGACTGATACAATAGAAGAAAGCATAAAATATCTCACTGACAAGGTGACAGATCAGGAAAACAGAGGAAAGATCTCTCCAATTTAAGAATCATTGGTCTACCTGAAAAGCCTGAAATAAACAGGAACATTGACACCATATTACAAGAGATCATCCAAGAAAACTGCCCTGAAATTCTTGAACAAGGGGGCAAAATCAACATTGAAAGAGTTCATAGAATACCCTCTACACTAAACCCCCAAAAAGCAACTCCCAGAAATGTAATTGCCAAATTCCAGAGCTTTCAAGCTAAGGAGAGAATCCTGCAAGAAGCCAAAATGAAACAATTCAGATACCAAGGAGCACCAATTAGGATCACACAAGACCTGACAGTTTCAACAGTAAAGGACTGCAAGGCCTGGAACACAGTATTCAGAAAGGAAAGAGAATTAGGTCTTCAAACAAGAATCGCCTAGCCATCAAAACTGACTATATACTTCCAGGAAAAAGTATGGGCATTCAACAAAATAGAAGATTTCCAAGTATTTGTAAGGAAAAGACAGAACTAAGTGGAAAGTTTGATATACAAACACAAAGATAAAGAGAAACATGAAAAGGTTATTATGAAAGAAAGGGAAAATGAGAAAAAAATGTTTCTCTTTTTTTCTCTTTTTTAAATTTTTTTATTCAAGCTCTCTTCCTTAAGGGCTACAATTAGATCAAATTATATATATTAATATATGGGGAAAATGTTATGTGTAACTCTCAAAAATGTTTTCATTATTATAATAAATAGAGGAATCATTCATAAGAAAATATTGGGGCATTAAAGGCTATAAAATGATAAGGGGGGAAAAGGGTGAGGGGGGATCGATGGTACTAAGAGATACATTAAGAAATAAAATAAATATAATAATTTTTATCACACAAAGACACACATGAGAAGGGAAGGGGAAGACTATTCTTATAAGAGAGAGAGGAAGAGAGTGCTAATAGGTGATACCCGGATATTACTCTCAGTGAAAACAATTCTGAGAGGGAAGAACATCTAGACCCATTGGGATCTTAAAATCTATCTTATCCTACAGGGTAAGGAAGAAGGGGAAACTAAGGGGGGGAGGGGGGACAGAGCTCAAAAAATAAAAAAGGGGGAGGGAAGGAGAGGGAGGAGGGTACTTAACAGACCCTAAACAACAAGAAGGGAACAAAAAGGGAGAAGCCAGAAAGGGAAGCATATCAAGGGAAGGGAATAGGGGGACTGACCAAAAGCAAACCACTGGATTAAAAGGACATAGCATAAAAAGAGAGGTCAGAACTAGGAGAAGATATCAAAATGCTAGGGAATTCAAAAGTGATAATCATAACTTTGAACATGAATGAGATGAACTCACCCATAAAACGTAGATGAATCGGAGAGTCGATTAGAATCCAGAATCCTACCATATGTTGTCTACAAGAGACACACATGAGGCAAGTAGATACTCATAATTAGTCAGAATTAAAGGGTGGAACAAGACCTATTGGGCCTCAACTGACAGAAAAAAAAGCATGAGTTGCAATCATGATATCTGACAAAGCCAAAGTAAAAATAGATCTGATTAAAAGGGATAGGGAAGGTAAATACATCCTGATAAAAGGGAGTGTAGATAATCAGGAAATATCACTAATCAACATGTATGCACCAAATGGTATAGCACCAAAATTTCTAATGGAGAAACTAGGAAAATTGAAGGAGGAAATAGATAGTAAAACCATACTAGTGGGAGACCTAAACCTACCACTATCAAATTTAGATAAATCAAATCAAAAAATAAATAAGAAAGAGGTAAAAGAGGTGAATGAAATCTTAGAAAAATTAAAATTAGTAGAATTATGGAGAAAAATAAATAGGGACAAAAAGGAATATACCTTCTTTTCAGCAGCACATGGCACATTCACAAAGATTGACCATATACTAGGTCATAAAGACATGGCATACAACTGCAGAAAAGCAGAAATAATAAATGCAACCTTTTCATATCATAAGGCAATAAAAATAACAATCATTAAGGGTACAAGAAGAGCTAACTCCAAAACTAATTGGAAATTAAATAATATGATTCTCCAAAATTGACTAGTCAGAGGACAAATCACAGAAACAATTAATAATTTCATTGAAGAAAATGAGAATGATGACATATCCTTTCAAACTCTATGGGATGAGGCCAAAGCAATACTCAGGGGAAAATTTATATCCTTGAGGTCATATATTAACAAATTAGGGAGGGCAGAGATCAATGAATTGGACATGAAAATCAAAAAACTTGAAAGCGAACAAATTAAAAATACCCAGAAGAAAACCAAATTAGAGATCCTAAAATTCAAGGGAGAAATTAATAAAATCAAAAGTGATAGAACTATTACTAATAAATAAGACTAGACGCTGGTATTTTGAGAAAACAAACAAAATAGACAAAATACTGGTCAATCTAATAAAAAAGAGGAAAGAAAATCAAATTAACAGTATTAGGGATGGAAAGGGAAAACTCACCTCCAATGAAGTGGAAATTAAGGCAATCATTAAAAATTATTTTGCCAAATTATATGGCAATAAATATGCCAATCTAGGTAATATGGATGAATATTTACAAAAATATAAACTGCCTAGTTTAACAGAAGAAGAAATAAAATTCTTAAACAGTCCCATATCAGAAAAAGAAATTGAACAGGTCATCAGAGAACTTCCAAAGAAAAAATCCCAGGGCCTGATGGATTCACAAGTGAATTCTATCAAACATTCAAAGAACAGCTAATCCCAATACTATAGAAACTATTTGACATAATGAGCAAAGAGGGAGTTCTACCAAATTTGTTCTATGACTCAAATATGGTACTGATCCCAAAACCAGGCAGGCCAAAAACAGAGAAAGAAAACTACAGACCAATCTCCTTAATGAACATAGATGCAAAAATCTTAAAAAGCATACTAGCAACAAGACTTCAGCAAGTCATCACAAGGGTTATTCACTTTGATCAGGTAGGATTTATACCAGGAATAAAGGGATGGTTCAATAATAGGGAAAACCATCCACATAATTGACCATATCAACAAGCAAACCAACAATAATCACATGATTATCTCAATAGAAGCAGAAAAAGCCTTTGACAAAATACAACACCCATTCCTTTTGAAAACACTACAAAGCATAGGAATAGAAGTATCCTTCCTAAAAATAATAAACAGTATCTATCTAAAACCGTCAGCCAACATCATCTGCAATGGGGATAAACTAGATGCATCCCCAATAAGATCAGGAGTGAAACAATGATTCCCCTTATCACCTTTATTATTCAACATTGTACTAGAAATACAAGCAATAGCAATTAGAGAAGAAAAAGAAATTGAGGGTATTAAAATTGGCAATGAGGAGACTAAGCTATCACTCTTTGCGAATGACATGATGGTCTACTTAACAAATCCTAGAGAATCAACCAAAAAGCTAGTGGAAATAATCAACAATTTTAGCAAAGTTTCAGGATACACAATAAACCAATACAAGTCATGACCATTTCTATATATCTCTGACACAGTTCAGCAGCAGGAATTAGAAAGTAAATCCCATTCAAAATCACCTTAGACAATTTAAAATACTTAGGAATCTATTTGCCGAGACAAACACAGGAATTATATGAACACATCTACAAAACACTTTCCACACAACTAAAATTTGATTTGAGTAATTGGAAAAGCATTAACTGCTCATGGATAGGACAAGACAATATAATGAAAATGACCATCCTACCCAAACTTATCTACCTATTTAGTGCCAGACCCATTGAACTTCCAAATTTTTTTTTTACTGAACTAGAAAAAACCATAACAAAGTTCATCTGGAAGAACAAAAGATCAAGGATATCCAGGGAAATAATGAAAAAAAAATGCAAAGGAAGTTGGTCTTGCAGTCCCAAATCTCAAACTATATTATAAAGCAGTGGTCATCAAAACAATTTGGTACTGGTAAAGAGACAGAAAGGAGAATCAGTGGAATAGACTTGGGGTAAGTGACCTCAGCAAGACAGTTTATGAAAAACCCCAAAACCCTAGTTTTGAGGACAAAAATCCACTATTTAATAAAAACTGCTGGGAAAACTGGAAGACTGTGGGAGAGATTAGATTTGGATCAATACCTCACACCCTACACCAAGATAAACTCAAAATGGGTGAATGACTTGAACATAAAGAAGGAAACTAGAAGTAAATTAGGCAAACACAGAATAGTATACATGTCAGACCTTTGGGAAGGGAAAGATTTTAAAACCAAGCAAGACTAAGAAAGAGTCACAAAATGTAAAATAAATAATTTTGACTACATCAAATTAAAAAGTTTTTGTACAAACAAAACCAATGTAAGTAAAATTAGAAGGGAAGCAACAAATTGGGAAACAATCTTCATAACAAAAACCTCTTACAAAGGTCTAATAATTCAAATTTATAAAGAACTAAACCAGTTGTACAAAATAATCAAGCCATTCTCCAATTGAAAAATTTGCAAGGGACATGAATAGGCAATTTTCAGTTAAAGAAATGAAAACTATTAATAATCACATGAAAAAGTGTTCTAAATCTCTTATAATCAGAGAAATGCAAATCAAAACAACTCTGAGGTATCACCTCATACCTTGCAGATTGGCTAACATGACAGCAAGGGAAAGTAATGAATGCTGGAGGGGATGTGGCAAAGTAGGGACATTAATTCATTGCTGATGGAGTTGTGAATTGATCCAACCATTCTGGAGGGCAATTTGGAACTATGCCCAAAGGGCCATAAAAGACTGTCTGCCCTTTGATCCAGCCATAGCACTGCTGGGCTTGTACCCCAAAGAGATAAGGAAAAAGACATGTACAAGAATATTCATAGCTGCTCTCTTTGTGGTGGCAAAAAAACTGGAAAATGAGGGAATGCCTTTCAATTGGGGAATGGCTGAACAAATTGTGGTATATGTTGGTGATGGAATATGATTGCGCTCAAAGGAATAATAAAGTGTAGGAATTCCATGTGAACTGGAGCAACCTCCAGGAAGTGATGCAGAGCAAAAGGAACAGAACCAGGAAAACATTGTACACAGAGACTGATACACTGTGGTTCAATTGAATGTAATGGACTTCTCCACTAGTGTCAATGCAATGTCTCTGAACAATCTGCAGGGATCTAAGAGGAAAAAAAAATACTATCCACAAGCAGAGGACAAACTGTGGGAGTAAAAACACCAATGAAAGGCAACTGCTTGACTACAGGGGTTGAGGGAATAAGAATCAAGTGAGACTCTAAATGAACACCTTAATGTAGATACCAACAACATGGAAAGGAGCTCGGATCAAGGAATCAAGGACACATGTGACACCCAGTGGAATTGCGCATCAGCTTTGGGGGGAGGAGGGAGGAAAAGAAAATGATCATTGTTTCCAATGAATAATGTTTGAAAATGACCAAATAAAATAATGGTTAAATTGAAAAAAAAAAATACCTGGTCTTTGAAAAAGTTTAAATAATTTAATTTATGCTAAAAATATTAAAAGAATCAGTGGGAGTAATATTTCAGCACATCCCCTATAAAGAATTTATGGAAATACATGGATAATTGTGATAGATGCTATGGACTTCTAATTGATAGAATATACTGTGAGCAACAAAGTGGGAGAGTGGATTGAGTGCTAGTCCTGCAGTCAGAAAGCATCATCTTCCAGTGTTAAAATCAGACCTATATGATCTTATCCAAGTCACTTAACTCTGTTTGTCTCAGTCTCCTCATCTATAAAATGATCTGAAGGAAAACCTAAATAGGGTTATAAAGAGTCCCTGAAAAAACTAAACAATAAGAACATGTTATGAGAGAGGTGGAGTTGATGAGAGAACTTGGACAGAAAAATTAGTTATTCCAGATATACTTTGGAAGAGAAAGAAAATATTTGGAAGTTGCAAATATATAAGGAAGCTGATTCCTAGGAATGTTCCTGATTTTAGCATGTCTCCCTAGACTTCATGTGCTTTTTTTCTTGGATAAGTGATTATCTTGATTTAAACTAAGATTTCATTAAACTCTGTACAAAAATCTCAATCACTCTTTTGTTTTCTTTTCTTCTCTCTAACCCTAAGGTGTATGATAAATACCTGGATGAGCTTTATAGGCTTTAGAATCCAGTTTGGATCTGGGTCATACAACTATTGTCTTGCCTCTTGTTGGAAAACATGTAAATAGTTGCTAGCCTCAGCCCTGTCCACTGGATGGGAGCCTCTGAAGATTCAAAGGAGTAAACCTGTGGGTTCTCCATTAGTTCAACATCTCTGCAGTTCCTGATTTTGTTACTCATCTTCAGGTCCCAGATCAAGTTTGATGTCTGAATTCAACTTTCTAATTGATGATACCAACAAGAATCAGAGATACAGATGTCTCTGTAGATCAACCTCTAATCTTCAGTCTCTGCACTGATTACTCCCCCAGTGACTGAATCCAAGAACCTGGAATGAAAAAAAGATCCCACCATGCTTTCTCCTTGGATTTCCCAAAGATTAGTCTGGTTGCCTTCCTTAATCTTTGTTGTAAAAACTCTTAGAAGAAATGGGTTCTTTACTGTTTTCTCCTTTATTGCTATATTTTCCAGTCTTCTGTGAAACGTATGTCTAAACAGCTACTTGTTTCTTTTTTTTTTTTAATTTGAGGTTTTCATTGCCTTTAAGCTCAATAGGAATCAACAGTGAAATCTGGTAGCTTGGAGACCCAAGAGACTTAGCTTACATTGAGAGGAACAATGTCTAAGATTAAAAGCTGCTAATCCCTCTGGCCAGCCATATGTGAAGTGTGGTGGTTAGTCCTAGATATTTCATTTTTGCAAGGACAGTGATAATTTCCCTAAGAGGACAATCAGGATGCTAAAAAATTTTGAATTCATATTGCAGTATAAAACATCTGGAGATAATAACAACAGATTTAAGGGGAACATAATAGCCAAGAAAGAGGAAAAAGTATAATTTCACTTGGCCTTAAATGGTAAAATTAGGGGAATTTTTTTTTAATTGAAAGGAAACAAATTTAATTTTTATGTAAGAACAACATTTCTGATAAATAGAGCTATCAGGAGCATCTAGTTGGCTCAGTGGATAACTTGCCAGGGCTAGATTTAGAAGGGCCTACATTCAGATCTGATCTCAGATCTGAATCTCACTTCCTAATAGTGTGACCTTGGGCAAGTCATTTAAGCCCATTTGCCTACCCTTCTGTCTTAGAAAGTGAGAGTTTTAAAAATTAATAATAATAATTAGATATAGTCCATGGTGGAATGGGCTGCCTCAGAAAATAGTTGATTTCAGTCATTGAAAGTCATCAAAAAAAATCTTTTTGATCATTTTTAAGGTATGTTTCAAAAGGCATTCCTGGCCAAGATATATATTATAGACATTTTAAACTCAACACATGCAAAATTGAACCCATTTTCTTACCTAAAAACCCTCTCCATTTCTAAAATTCCTTATTACTGTTAAAAGAACCAATATAGTACCAAGTCACACAGGTTCACAACCATCTTGGTGTAGACACCCATTACCTCACATATGGACTATTGCAAGTGCATTCTAGTTGATCTCGCTGCCACAAAGTTCTCTTTTTCACTCTAGTCCATCATCCAGTCATTCTTCAAATTAATCTTCCTAAATCACAGATCTGACCATGTCACTCCCCTATTCCATAAACTCCACTGATCCCCTATGACTTCTAGGATCAACTATAAAATGATCTGCTTGTCTTTCAAAGCTTTCTATAACCTGACTCCCTCCTGCCTATCCAGTCTTCTTGTACCTGATATCCCCCTGACACCCACATACATAGTCTGTGATCCAATGATGCTGACATCTTTGCCTTTCTTCACACAAAACACTCCATCCCCATAGCCCAGATATTTTCAGTTTGTTCATGCCTAGAGTGATCTCTCTCCACTCATCTCTGCCTCCTATCTTCCCTGACTTCCCTCAAGTCTCATCTAAATCCTCATCTTTTACATGAAGCCTGTCCTGATCTCCTCTAAAGCTAATACTTCTCTAGTGATCCAATTTATTAGTACATATCTGGTTTGCACATAGCTGTCTTCATGTTGTCCCCCCATTATACTGTGAACTCCATGAGATTAAGGATAGACTTTCCCCTGTCTTTGTAATCAGAACACTTTGGCACAGTGCCTGACAGATATGTACTTAATAAATTTAATTGGCTGACTGAGGTGCAGATTGAATTATATGGCCTCTGAGATCCCTTTAAATGGTGAAACTGTGATTTCATGAGCCACATTAGAGAAAAGACTATGATGAAATTCCCTTAGCAGATTATAGTTGCCATCTAGCCATACAAGAACAATGAAAATTTTTTTTCAGTAATTTATGTCACCACCTATAAGAAATTCTTTCTATCAGCTCCTCAAGTTGTCTACTAATTCCTGTGGCCAGTGGTGAATTTGGCCAGTATTGCTATGAAGAGAGAAATTTCAGCAACTTCCCTCCAGAGACTATTCAACATCCCAATAATCTTTAATGTCATGCGGTTTTCACTGATGTAATAGACCCTAAGTGTAATTTCATTCCTCATTATTGTAGTCTTGCATGCCCAATTAAATGTTCCAACTCCCTCCTCAATATTTATAGATTTTAAATCATTTCAGAATATTACGGTGCTCTCTTAATCAGTCTGTTGTAACTGACTAGCTAAGCTCTTCCTACATCTCTTTATAATACCTCCTAAAACTCACTTATCTATTATCTCTCATATGAGTTTGACCATAGCACAGTTGATAGAGCACATGACATAGAGCCAAGAACGCCTTACACAATTACTAGCTGGGTGACTCTAGGCAAACCACTCAATCCCTCTCAGCCTTAGTTTCAACATCTGTAAAATAGGATGATAATGGCACCTCCCACACTGTTTAGTGGTTAAAGGACAAGCACTGGAGTCAGGAAAACACAGGTACAAGTTCTGTCTCTGCCACAAATAGATTAGACAAAGCCAGGAAAACTTGAGTTCAAGTCCTGCCTCTGATACATAATATCTGTAAAATCATGGGCAAGTTATTTAACCTCCAAGTGGCCAAGGTAACTCTTTTTATCAAGGTAACTTGAAAGCAGGCATTTATAATAATGTTGTGGCATGGACCCCTTCAGTAGTCTGTTGAAGCTTCCTGACCACTATATATATATTCAAGTTCACAGGTTTTCTGAAACCTATCCATGAACCATGCAGTGGTCCATGGACTACAGGTTCATAACCCCTGTTCTAACACTAGAGCTTGCAGATGAGTTAGTGGTCTCTATTTATATAGAATTTCTACACCTGGCATTCCCAGAAACTATGAAATCACTGTTCTACCCTCCACATCACCCCACTTCTCAAAAAGTAAACTAACTGAAATATGGATGGAAAAAATCAGGACAACAAACTCAGTCCACACTGCAACAGGACCAGTAACAGTGTAGAGAACATCAAAAGTCTTAAAACTCTTCAATGAAGAAAGAAATTCCTGACCCCTGGGGTGCCTGCAAACAGGACAGCAGCAATGTAGAAATGACTGGACATCCCTTCACACCTGGTTGAAATTGCAGCTAGGAGAATCCCAAGTACCCTGTCACTTTTTTTTCTTTATCCCTCCTTTCTAATTATTATTACTTCTTCCTCCTTTATCTCATATATTGTTATGTCTTTATCTTTCCCTACTCCTTCTTCCTTCTTCCTTCCTCTTTCTCTTTCTTCTTCAGTCCTTTCTTCTCTTTATATCTTCCCTTTTTCCTTCCTTATTTCCTTAAATTTAATTAAATTGCTTGTGTTAATGTAATTAACACAAATGTATCAATTTAACTTAACATAGATATCAATTCAATTAAATGTTTTTTGTACTAAATCTAGGGAATAAATAGGACTAACTCTCAGTGATGTCGTATTAATCTTTTAGGAACAAAAGTGGATGCTCGGCAGTGAGTATAGTGGCAAAAGTATTGGTCTTGGAGACAATCTCTGGGTTTTAAGTCTAGTTACTTGTTGGCTAGCTGTGTGGCACTAAATGAAAATAAAGATTATTTTACTACCCAGATCTCAGGTGTTATGAGGAAAGTTCTTCCCAAATCTGATGTTGCTACAGAGATGTGATGTTTCTAGCATAATTATTTTTATTGCTAAGGTAAAGAAATGCTAGATAAAGGAATGTGCTGATACATGTTTAACAATCAGTTCTCTAAAAATAAAAATGTACCCATGATCCACTTTTGTTTGATCTGTGTTAGCATCCCCATCACTTTATCAATTAACAATCAACAAAACAATAAATTAAGCCCTAATTTGTGGCATTTGCCTATTTCTAAGGAATAATTGCCCAAGAAAAACATTTAAAATGAATAATTAGGAAATAATTCTAACTGGCTCACCACACCCCTGATTCAATTCCTCTACTCTCTTTCGAAAAGTGATTGTGTAATTCAGTAGTATAAGAAGAGATGTGCACTGACAAAATGACATACCGTAGTAAAAGGTGTGTAGTCCGGGCCATCACTATTTTAACTACTGGTACTAAAATGTTCATTCCATTTTTTAAACTTATGTTTCCTTAGATGAGTTCCTGAGGACAGCTCACTAAGCCACCAAACTGCTCTCTACTTTGCTTTGCTTCAGGTCATTGAGCATGGATTTCTGCTGTAAAATTCTGGAGGTAGGGTGGGGAGTGGAGGGGGAAGGATAGTGCTTTTTTGCATCCCTGGCCCAAAACCATTTATTGGGATTTTCATAACTCTCTTAACCTTTATCCCCACTTGGAAACTTGGGACAAAATATTGAAAAGCAGTGAGATACAGCAGAAAGAGCATTGGCTTTAGTCCAAGGACCTAGGCTACAATCTCCTCCTCTCCAAATGGGGAGAAGGGGTGTGCTAGATGACCTTTGAGCCCAGTTCTAAATAGTCATTCTATAACCGCCCTGTGTTATAGTGATATTAATCCTCCTAGCAGGTGACCCCCTTGATGATCTTTCCCTCCGTGACATCTGAGAGACAATACCCTGCATTTAAGCAACATGCCCCACTCTTCTGGGATCTGAATAAACAATTGTTCCCAAATAAGAATTTCATTTATATTGTTCAAACCTTCTAGCAGCCACCACACGTATCTTGTCATAGGTGGTTCATAGAGCTATGAGCCCGGACTTAGGAAAACCTGAATTTAAATCTGGCCTCAGACACTTAGGAGTTTACATGTGGCAGAGATAGGACAAGAACTGAGATCTTCCAACCTCCGGTCTAAGATGTTTGCCACAATACCGTGGGGTCTCCTAACACCAACTTCAGTCCTATGTTCATATCCCAAAATGGGTCATAATATTCAGTCTCCCTGTAATCTATTTTTGGAGTAGTCAACTCATATTTGTAGAAACCAATTTGGTTCCTCCATTCAGCCAGCTATTCCATAAAAGAAATGATACCCTTGAGAGCAATATCCAAGTGATTGGTCCAAGTCTTCATTCACTTAAAATAGAAACAAATGAATGTGAAGGCTATTATTAGCAAAATAACAAAGTTGTCTCAGAAGAGAACAAGAAAAACGAAAAGCTTAAGGGAACCAAGAAAAGATCTTTTCTCTTCTTGTTTGTATACTCACATAAATACTTATCTATTTGAAATCAGGGATTGGTTTTCACTTTAGAGTTTGTAGACCTTACAACTAGTTTACTGTCTTGTACGTGACATTTCTGATCCTATTGAAGGAATACCAATATGTTGATCCTAAGATCTTTGGGATCATCAGGGCTCCTGAAACCACTGATTCTGATTCTGTCATAGTCCTGGCAGTCATTTTGTTAAAGGAAATAATCACTATGGAGAAAGGCTTATCTTCCTCTCTACCACCATCACCATTATGTAACTGAGTACTTACTAAATTCTCAATGCTAAAATCCTTGGCATTGGTAAATAGTTCAACATCAGAAACTAATATTTTATCAGTGAAAATACTTTTTTAAATTTTATTTAATTGATTAATTAAGGAAAATTTTCAATGATTCCATGATTCATGTTCTTTCCCTCCCCTCTTCTCCCCCTTCCCCCTAGCCAATGAACAATCCCATTGGGTTTTACATGTGTCATTGATAAAGAACTATTTCCATATTATTAGTATTTGCACCAGGGTGATCATTTAGATTCTAAGTCCCCAATCATATCCCCATCAACTTATGTGATTAAGCAGATGTTTTTCTTCTGTTTCTACTGAGTAGAAATACTTTTTAAGAAAGAGCACTACCATCTTCTCTACCACTGCATCTTAAAGACTATAAGATGTTTCCTCCTGACTTGTAATTGATATCCTCAACATGTGTTGCGTCTCTGACATAATATAGCACTTTAATACTTAAAAAGTCCTCCTTAAGTGTCTGAGAAAGGATTTGAACTCAGGTCTTCCTTATTCCAAATTAAACAGTAAAATATAAGTGACTTGAGAGCAAAGACAGCCTTAATTTTCTACTTGTATCCCTTTTAGAAACTTGGCACTAGCAAATGCTTTATAGATTTTTTTATTCATTCATTAATAGATTGAATAGGACTGTTGATGTGAAAGTGGACTATATTTCCCATCACAATTTGGGTATAATACCATATATCATACCAAGTTTAAAAAAATCCTTCCTTCTATATTTCTGCCATGGTTTCCTCTCCATTCCAAAAATTATCCCATAGTCGGTAGTTATCTCCAATATGTCTTATGAAATAGATAAGACTCTTTTTGAAGTTGGAACTCAGATATCAGGGACAAAAAACCAAAATGCTACTCTTAAAATGCCTCTGGAGACAAACATCTTTCCTTTATTTACAATCCAATTGCAGTATAGTTTATAACAATCAAGCAGGTTCATTCTTTGCTAACTCAATACTTTGGCAGTAACAATAAATGTGAGCCTTCAGGGGGTGGGGAGCAGGAAAGTTTAGACCTCAGAGAATGCGGCATGAAATTAGTGGTCTCATATCCAGGTGGGTAATCAACGTTGGAATTCAAAAACACCAGGAGAGAGGAGTGCCTTTATTGTAGCATCTTTTCCACATGATTGCACTTTAATTACATATTTATTGAGTCATGAACAAGTGAACGTAGACTGATATAAGGTAGTTTAGACAGGATATTAATTTCCTCAGTAAGCGTCATGCGCTCTTCCTAAGTCTTTTAAAATATTTTCATTTAATTGATTTTATGTTTCTGTTATCCTGCTGTAGATTGAAAGCCTGGGGGGTAAGAGAAGACAATGCCCAATGCCCTGCCTTATACTAGAATGGATTCTGTATAATTCTGTATAAAAAAGGAAAAAGCTTTAATGAACTTAAATGCTAAGTGGACATAAAAGTGATTGGAATTTTGTGATACAACTTAGAATCTTGACATAGTAATCTTTTTTCAGACAAAGAAGAGACCAAATGTATGCTGTAACTTTGAGATTCTATACATATGTTCTTCTGACAGAGTTTGACTTAAATGAAAATTGGACAAACAAAAAGCCCAAACTCCTTCACGCAGTGCTTCACGGCCCACACATGTTAGATTTAGAATGAAGAGCTGAAAGGGTGCTTTGAGGCAATCTGGTCTAAAGGAGTAAATCCATTTACTCAGTATAACACACATAATGAATAATAAAGAAAGGATTCAAACACAGTCCTCTGACTCCAGGACTAGATTGTTTTCTATAATAGTACATGACAAAAAAAATGAGATTATTTCATTTGATTTGAAACAAGCACATAATTCATTCTTCTCTATTCCCCTCCATCCTGTTCCCTTTCGTGTATCTTTCAAAGTAATGTGGTTCCCCCCACAAAAAAAATTGTTTCATCTGAACACAGGATACTTTGGTAATTTCAGCCTTCTCCCCACCCCAAATTTCCCTGAACACTCATTTTCTATTTCCCTTCTTTTTATGCTTTGCTTTAGGACTAGATCTCAAAGCTTATCAGTCTCCTCCCATACTAGGTATTTCACAGTTCATTAGCATAAGTCTCTGAACCACATAATTTTGGAGGAATCAAAGCTGGCCCCAGCTGCATATACTCTTTCTGTCAGGTTTAGTGAAGTGATGCACAAAACCCCACACATATAGTGTCTTGTCCTGGTGTTCGGTCTCTCTCCCTCTGATCCTTGGTTCTTTAGCCTAAAACCAGCAATTAGACTTTTTTTTTTTTAGTTTTTAAAAATTTATTCATTCAATTAATTAAATTAGAATATTTTTCCATGGTTACATGATTAATGTTCTTTCCTTCTCCTCTCTCCTCCCCCCTCACAGAGCCAATCAACAATTCCACTGGATTTTACATGTATCTTTGTTCAAAACCGATTTCCATATTATTAATATTTGCAATAGAGTGGTCATTCAAAGTCAACACCCCCCCATCAAATACACATCGAACTATGTGTTCTATCATATGGTTTTCATTTGCATTTCTACTCCAGCAATCCTTTCTCTGGATGCAGATAATGTTCTTTCTCATAAGTTCCTCAGAATTGTCAATTGGATCATTGCATTGCTGCTAGTAGAGAAGCTCATTGAGTTCAATTGTGCCACAGTGTATCCGTCTCTGTATACAATGTTCTCCGGGTTGTGTTCCTTTCACTCTGCATCAATTCCTGGAAGTCTTTTCAGTTCACATGGACACCAATTTATTATTCCTTTTAGCACAATAGTATTCCATCACCAAGGGATACCACAGTTTGTTCAGCCATTTCCCGATCAATGGACAACCCCTCATTTTCCAATTTTTACCAACATGAAGAACACAACTAAAAATATTTTTTACCAGTCATTTTCCTTATGATCTCTTTGGGGTATACCCAACAGTGGTATGGCTGGATCAAAAGGCGGTCTTTTAAAGCCCTTTGGGCTTAGCTCTAAATTGCCCTCCAGAAAGATTCAATTCACAACTCCACTATCAATGCATTAGTGTTCCAAATGTTCCACATCCCCTCCAACATTTATTACTTTCCTTTGCTGTTATATTAGCCAATCTGCTAGGTGTGAGGTGGTACCTCAGAGTTGTTTTGATTTGATTTCTCTAATTATGAGAGATTTAGAGCACTTTTCATGTTGTGACAAGGAAATCACTTTAAAAGACTGATATATATTAATTTAAGGTCGCCAAGGAATTCAGCTATGTAATTCCTAAATGAAAACTCAAGTCAGCAGTCAACCTTTTATGGAGTTTAATTTCAAACAGGAGGAAGAAAGGAATTAGAGATAGAGAGAGAGAGGGAGAGAGAAAGGGGAGAGAAGGGAATAGGGCTTAAATACCTCTTCTGTTTAGGCTGGGCCAAAAGGCCCAAGCCCTTAGATAGCTGGGGCAAAGAAAAGAGATCAGTCCCTATTACTCACGTGACCAAAATGGAGAAACAGTCTCAGAGGCCCCCACCTTCAGCTTCCTTCAGAGCAAGCTTCTCAGAGCACACTCCAACCACTCAGACAAACTCCTCAACCACCACCCCTGAGTCTTCAGACCCCTCTCCCTTTAAGGAAACCATCCAAGTTCCCTCCCCTCAGTTCTCACATCTACCAATCACTGTCCATCAATTTCCCTGTGCCAATGGAGGCTCTAGCTTAACCCAGGACTGCCCAGAGGTCTCTGGCTTTGCACATGTCTGTTGAAGGTCATATTTTCAAATAATTAAATCTTTGATCCTTTGCTACAGCCCTTCCTAAATCCTGTTAACCTGAGTAGGGTAGAGATTGGAATAATTGAATTTTGATCTATGCTGCAGCCCTTCCTCAATCCTGTTAGGACTGAGTAGGGTGGAGATTGATTCCAAGTATCTCCATTGTATCAATTCTAAAATCAATCATGACTCAAAGAAATTCCTGTTCTATGCTTAAGCATAGGTCAAAGTCCTTTCCATTGTTCAGCAAAAGGTTTCTGTCCTAAAGTAATCTTAAGAAGGGAGGAGGAGGAACATCCCATGCCAATGGGGTTCACATTCCAATAGACTATCAGTAAGAAATTTTCCAAGTATGAAATTTCCCAATAGTGAAATTTCCAACATTTATAAGTCTAAGGAATTTTAAGGTTTACAATGTGCTTATTAATAATTCTGATTTCTTATTTGAGAACTGCCTATTCATGACCCTTGTCAATTTATCAATTGGGGAATTAATTGAATTTTTATACAATTGATTTAGCTCCTTATAAATTTGTGAAATTTGACCTTTGTCAGAGGTTTCTGTCATAAAAATTTTCCCCAATTTGTTGCTTTCCTTCTAATTTTGTTTGCGTTAATTTTGTTTGTAAAAAAACTTTTTTTAATTTAATGTAATTAAATTATTCATTTTATATTTTGTATTAGTCTCTATCTGTTGCTTGGTCCTAAATTCTTTCCTTTCCCATAGATCTGAAAGGTATACTCTTTTATGTTAAGCTAATTACTTATAATTTCCTTCTTTATAGTTATCATTTACTCATTCTGAATTTATCTTGGTATAGGGTGTGAGATGTAGATCTAAACCCAATTTCTCCCATACTGTTTTTCAATTCTCCCAACAGTTTTTGTCAAATAGTGAGTTTTGGTCCCAAAATATCAGAATTTGGGGTTTATCATACACTATCTTGCTGAGGTCATTTACCATGTCTATTACATTGATCCTCTCTTCTCTCTCTTAGTCAGTACCATAATGTTTTGACAATCACAGCTTTATAGTACAGTTTAAAATCTGGTACTGCTAGGCCCCCATCCTTCACATTATTTTTATTAGTTTCCTTGACATTCTTTATCTTTTGTTCTTTCAAATGAACTTTATTGTATTTTTTTCTATTTCAATAAAAAGTTTTTGGTAGTTTGATAGGTAGGGAACTGAATAAGTGATTTAATTTGAGTAGGATTTTCATTTTTATTATATTAACTCATCCTACCCACGAGCAATTAAAATTTTTTCCAATTATTTAAGATTCTAGTTTTAATTGTGTGGAGAGTATTTTGTAGTTGTGTTCATGTAATTCCTGTGTTTGCCTTGGTAGATCAATTCCCAAATATTTAATATTACCAGAGTGATTTTAAATGGAGTTTCTCTTTCTATCTCTTGCTGATGAGATGTGTTGGAAATATATAGAAATGCTGATGTTTTGTGTGGGTTTATTTTGTATCCTGCAATTTTACTAAAGTTGTTGATTATTTCCACTAGCTTTTTATTTGATTATCTAGGATTGTTTAAGCAGACCATCATATCATCTGCAAAGAGTGAGAGTTTAGTCTTTTCATTGCCTACTTTGATCCCTTCAATTACTTTTTCTTCTTTATTTGCTACAGCTAGTGTTTTCTAGTGCAATGTTAAATAATAGAGGTGATAATGGGCATCCTTGCTTCAGTCCTAATGTTATTGGGGATGCTTCTAACTTATCTATATTGCAGAGGATGCTTGCTGATGGTTTTAGATATATACTGGTTTTTTTTTTTATTTTTAGGATAGGTCCTTCTATTCCTATAATTTCTAGTGTTTTTAATAGGAATGAGTGTTGTATTTTGTCAAAGGTTTTTTCTGTTATCTATTCAGATAGCAATGTGATTTCTGTTGGTTTAGTTATGAATAGTGGTCAATTATGTGAATGGTTTTCCTAATATTAAACCCTCCTTGCATTCCTGGTATAAATCCTACCTAATCATAGTGAATGACCCTTGTCATGACACTTGATGGAGTCTTTTTGCTAGTGTTCTTTTTAAGATTTTTGCATCTATGTTCATTAAGGAGATTTGTCTGTAGTTTTCTTTCTCTTTTTGACCTGCCTGGCTTTGGAATCAATACCATATTTGTGTCATAAAAGGAATTTGGTAGAACTCCTTCTATGCTTATTTTGTCAAATAATTTGTATAATATTGGGATTAGTTGTTCTTTGAAATTTTTATTTAATTCACTTTTAAATCTATCTGTCCCTCGGGATTTTGGTTTGTTCAATTTCTTTTTCTGAAATGGGATTGTTTAAGTATTATATTTTCTCTTTTGTTAATCTAGTCAATTTATATTTTTGTAAATATTTACCCATTTCACTGAGATTGTCATCTTTATTGCTATATAATTGGGCAAAATAGTTCTTAATACTTAGCTTAATTTCCACTTCATTAGAAGTGAGGTTGCACATCTTTGATACTGTTTATTTGATTTTCTTTTTTTTATTTATCATATTAACCAGTATTTTATCTATTTTATTTGTTTTTTTTTCAAAGTACCATATCCTAGTCCTAGCAGTTAGACTTTTGCAGCATTTTTGCTATAGGGTTATGGTCCCTAGCAAGGTTTTGTTTTGGTTCAGAAGGGCTTTGGCTGCCCAGTGCAGGACAAATTTTCAAAGCCAGGAACCAGAGTCTCCCTGACTCTAAAAGAGAAAAGGAAAAGCAGGTTATTAGGGAGAGTTTTGTTATAAACCTGTGTTATAATTGTCTCCTAGAGTAGCCTCACAGCTGGTAGCATAGAAGGTGGAATGGGTTCCTAGGTAATTTCAATGTCAGCTTCAGTTAATGGCTTTTATTGTTTTATTTTTATTTTTTGCTTTACCTTCTTTTTGATTCTGAACATCCCAGACTTTGGAGATTGCTAAAGGTGCTTCATCTTTAGGGCATAATTTCTAATTTGGGGAAGTATGAGAAATTGGGGGGATCAGAGAAAAACATATATTACACAACCTTGTTCATGTGACCTAGAATTCCCCAGATGATCTCGTTTGAGTGAATGTGGCACAAACATGACAGTATTGTTCATTCGCAATTAAATGTTTTCTCCCATTGGCTGATGCCAGAAGTCACCTAAAATTGTCAACATAATTTTCTGAATCCCATCCCTTATAAGCAATCAGCAAAAATCCTTCTATTTCAGTGATTTAAAATCTGTCCCTTTGCAATGGAAGAAGTGATTCTTATCCTCCTGGATAGGAAATTTTGATCCTGGAAAGTTAACTTTTCAAAGCATGTGAGGGCCTACATGTTTCTTCAAAGAATTTAAATTCCAAGAGTGCAAGATATAAGCTTAAAATGTGCACAGTATATGATGTGCCTACACTTTCCCTTTAGTGCCTCATAGCCTCTGACATGAACAAGTAGAAACCTACTCACTTTATGAAAGGGCTTCCTCACTACAACATGGCCTGACTTTGTCATGTCTAGGGCCCTAAAAAATATGTTTCCATATGATCTGAATTAGGTCCTACCCTCATCTTTCCGTCCTACAATAGATAGTATTCTCTAAAAGAAGACAAAGCTTCCTGTAGCCATGGAAAAATATTCTTAATTAATTAATTAATTAATTTTTAAAAATAAAAGAAGACTAAGTGGCCCCTGGATCTCACTGGCTGGTTTCCCTGATGCAACTTCCTGGTCACCTAATGGCATAAAAAGTCACAAGTAACCACATTTAGTCAGGACCACTTTAACATAGAGGACTTCTGAAGACCTTGAAATTCACCAGACACTTTAACACATCTGACCTGATTGTTAAATGTTATTGTATATTTGTTATATATCTTTGCTACTTTAAGGCAAAGCAAAATCCCATTTGTTAACTGTTCAGTGACTTACAGATCCTTTATCCCATGCAAACACTGAACCTGAAAGGAGAATAATAGAGCTGCCTACAAAATTTGGCAGTAGTTAAAGCAGTTTGGGATCAGATGGTATAGCTTCATGGCTTACATTATGACCGAATTAAGAGATTTTCATTCATTCTAGCAGCTTCTTGGTTTCTTCTTTCTAATCTTCAAATATAGAGGGGAAAGGATTAAACAGAACACTGAATGTTTTCTGGTTCCAAAAGCTCTCCTGATCCTGGACAGGGAGTCAGGTTGAGCAATTTGATCAGTGTGTGCTGAAAGATGCATATTTGCAAACACCTTTAGTTTTAGATAATACAAACTTCACAGGTATTCATTAATTACCCATTATGAGCAATGTGAAATGATAGTGGGAACCTACATTAAAATGGGATAATAAAAACAAAATTAGCCCTGATTTCAAGAAATTTATATTCTGCCTGAGAAAACATACATGTTATGGATTTCTTGGGGATCATAGAATGTGGGTTATCCTTCAAGAATAATTTTTAAAACACACCAGGCACTTCACAGCTGTGTGAGCCTGGTCAAGTCACTTAACCCCAATTGCCTAGCCCTTACCACTCTTATGCCTTGGAACCAATGCATAGTTTTGACTCTAAGATAGAAGGTGAGGGTTTTTAAAAAACCACACCAGGAATTAAGTTAAAGATAATGAATCTTTTATTTTTCCAATTTGACTAATATACTGTTGTTGTAAGGCCCCATAATGCCTGTCAAAGGGAGCTAACACCAAGGATATATCTTGGAATATAAGAAATACGATTAGAGTGAATTTTTAGGTGCAATCAGAACTAAAGGTAGTAGATCAGATAGACTTCATATCAATGTAGTTTTGCACCTCGCACTGTTTGGCATCATATCTTGTACACAATAAACTTTCAATGGATATTTGATGAATACATAAGTGATGGAATGAAAGAAATTGCAAGTCTAATGTAGTTTCATACTTGAAAATTTTGGCTGCAAGTCTGGTAGTTACCACCAGATGGTAGCAATGTCTTGCTCACTGGAAACCTCACAAATTTATTCTTCAGGTACTCAATTCAATTCAATTCAATTCAGCGTATGTTTATAAAGCCTCTTGAGGAAGTATATCACTATATTTGGGGTTGGGAATACAAAAAATAAAATCTATCAAAATCCCTGCCTCAAAATGCCCAATGGGACAAGGGACATACATAAATAACTATAATCCAAGGAAAGTCTTCCAAAAGCAAAGAAGAATCTTGCATAAGAACATCAGAAATTTAAAAATCAAAAGATGGTTGTTACATGGGAGGGTCAGGGAAAGCAAAGTCAGTTATAGCAAGGAGAGCAGAATGGCATAAATGTAAAGATCAAAGAGACCAAGATAGGTCAAAACTTTCATTCCCCTGCAAGAAGGAATGGAGAGCCAAAGAGGTGACATGATTTGCCCAACATCACAGGGAATGTGCAGCAAAGCTAGGATTTGAACTCTTCTTCTGACTACAAATCTTCAATCACCTCCCTTTTCCTCTCTCCTCACTCCTCACCCATTTGATTGTTTTAAATGAAGAAAACAAAATGGTGGTTTCCCCTGCATTGGAAGGCAACAGAATGGACGATGTCTATGCTTTTTTTCACATAAATATGCATGTTTGATGTTTTTACAGTTAAAGTTCTTGAATATACATCTGCTTGTGTTCATAGATTGTTTGTGTTTATCCACAAAGCAGCTCCTCGTGTGCCAATACTGTCTTGATATGCCAAATCTAAAGCAACTATAATAGAAAAATATTGGCACCAAAAAAACTAAACTAGCTTTCCCCAGTCACCTACTTCTATGATGTCATCTTTGTTTCCATCATCTTCAATTTTTTAAACTATCCGCATAAGAGATTTGAGTCATTACATTTTAATTTTTGAATGTCTTGTTGGCAAAAATAAATAAAACAGAATGATAAATATTGAAAAGTGTTATATTAGAACAATTACACACCATCCAAAACAGTATTTATAGAAAAATCAAATATAATATCTTCAATCTCAGGAGCATGTAAATAAATTATTGACACTAAGAATAAATCCCGGAAATTATTGAAAGATACCTTAATGAAATATTAAAAAGGAATTCTGTCTTACATACATCTTATGTGACTTTTCCTTTGGAAGGAAAGAATGAATGGATGAAAGGAGGGAGGAAAGGAAGGAAGGAAGGAAGGAAGGAAGGAAGGAAGGAAGGAAGGAAGGAAGGAAGGAAGGAAGGAAGGAAGGAAGGGAGGGAGGGAGGAAGGAAGAAAGGGAGGGAAGGAGGAAGCAAAAAGAAAGTAAGAGAGAGATAGAAAGAAAGAAAGAAAGAAAGCTTAAACCTTATGATGTCAGCAAATTCAGACATTAATCTAGCCCACTTAAATCTGCAACTTTGTGATTAGAGAAAGGACTGCGAATACAGAAAATTTCCCTTTTTGAAATGTGTGAATAATAACACTATTTTGCAATTTGTAGAAGAGCAATACTGTCTCCCATAACTGTATTATAAGCTCCTTGAGTAAAAAAATGATCTTATCCTTCTTTAGAATATTCACAACACATTACATGTGTTCTATTTTTTTTTAAACCCTTACCTTCTGTCTTAGAGTCAATGCTATGCATTCACTCCAAGGCAGAAGAGTAGTAAGGGCTAGGCAATGGAGGTTAAGTCACCTGCCCAGGATTACACAGCTGGGAAGTGTCTGAGGCCAGATTTGAACCTAGGACCTCCTGTCCCTAGGCCTGGTTCTCAATCCACTGAGCTACCCAGCTGCCCCCTATATGTATTATAAAGAGTACCTGCTCAATAAATATGAGAGATCATTTTCTTTTCCTTGTGAATGTTACCTTGGTACAAGGATCAGGAGCTGAGGAGAAAAAAATTGATCTCAGAGCAATTCATTCACATTTGAGCTTAGATAGAGAATAATCTTGAAGCTTTCCTAATCAGTCCTTGGAAATTGAAGTCATTTTCAACATTTCCTCTTGCTTGTTAGAGAAAAATTCTATAAAATGTCCTTTCTCTTAGAGATCCAAAGAAAGGATATATTTCCATTAAAACAGTACTCAAAATCTAGGTCCCAAAAAAGCCCACACACTTTCACAAGAGTCCCCCAAGGACTTCACTTTGGGAATTCTTGAAAGATCAATAATTTCAATGATTTCATCAAAGTAAAATACTCATGATAATGGAATTCCGTACACAAGTTCCATTCACTATAGTACTCTGTGATTTATTGGATGAATCATAGGGAACTACCTAGGGCACATAATAGCTAAAAGTTGTCTATATTTAGACATGTTCTTTTCAACCCAAGTCCAGCACCCTCTCCAATTTGCCATGCCACTTCTTTTAGGAAATTGTAATAATCATGCCAAATCTACATGGAAATCATGAAGTTTACAAACTATTTTCTCAGAACAACTTAATAAGGTAGGTATTACAAGTGTTATTCCTCTTTTACTGATGAAGGAACTGACTAAAGAACTGATAATTTCTCTGTAATCTGACATTGCAAGATCACCTATGTCTCTGACCAATATGGAATTCTGTTTTAAACGATCATACATGTTTAACCCATATCAAATTGCTTACCATCTTATGGGGGGAATAGAAAAGGGAAGAGAGGGGAGACAATTTGGACCCAGATGTATGTTAAAAATTGTTATTCACAATAAATAAAATACTAAAAAATGATCACATATATCTAATTTGAAAGCCACATTTTAGAAAGGACACTGATATGCTGGTGAATGTATAAAGAAGATAAACAAAATGTCAAGGAAACCAAAGAATCATTGATTTAAAGTTTTAAGAGATGTTAAGGCCATCTAGTCTGGCCTCCTAAATTCACAAGCAAGAATCCTGAAGGTGGGCAATATTAAATGACCTGTCCAAGGTTAAACAGGAAGTAAATGGCCATGTTCAGATTCAAACATATGTCCTCTGACTCTAGCCACTTTCTATTATAGTGCATTACCTTGAGAACATGCCTTATAATGATCAATTAAAGACACCAGGGATGGAGAAGAAAAATCTCAGGGAGAGTATGAGAGATAACTTCATTCATTTGAAGAATTTCATGTAAAAGAGGTATAAGAGATATACTTGCCTCTGGAGGTCAGAAATGACAGCTAAAAGTTGCAAAGGCACAGAATTCAACTTAATTTTGAATTAAGAAAATTGTGGAAAAAAATAAAGATAAATTTCTTGACAATCAAAACTATTAAAAATTTGTACTGCCTTAGGAAATTGTGTGTTTCCCCTCAATGGACTTGTTCTGACATGAATTGGACCAGATGGTCTTTGAGATGAAATGGAAAAATATTTACTAGGTACTTTCTAGGCACTGACACCAATACAAATATAAACACATGAAAGCAATCTGCCCTCAAGAAATTTGTATACTTACAAAAGAACCAACACATGTCCAGAAATAGTGAGCAGGAAGAACTAATTTGGTAGTATTTATTTAATTCTTTTTATTCTAGAGTTAGTGTAGGAAGTGGGACAACTCTCTTAGAATGAAAGATAATGAGAAATAAGAGAGAAATGGAGAGAGGACAGAGATGATGAAAAGTAACATAATGCATCTGGTTGTAGTTTAGATTACATATATATATATATGTAAATCTCAGAGTCCCTGGATGGGGGCTTGGAGAGAAGAATGGGAAATGGTGACTGGAGTATAAGTACATGAAGATGGCCAAGGAGAAGTGAGGTAGATGTAGGACCAAGCTACTTATGATGAACCCTCACCAATCTAAAGTCTAAATATCCTTTTCAACCCCCAAATTCTGTGGATCAGAGAAATTAAGTGATTGACTAAAGTTACATAACAAGAAAAAATATCAGAACTTAAAACTAAACCTAAGTGTCTTGAATTTCAATTGAATTTTCTTTACTATATACCATAATGCCTTTGCACTCTGCAGAAACTAGAAGGCTCAGACAGGGGTAATTGTAGGAGTCACAAATATAATAGACACATTAGAATTATCCTTATCAGCATTTAATAAGCTATCTACAGTTTATATCTCTTCTTGCTTTCCTTTAACTCTCATCTTCACTTTCTATAGTCTGCCTTCTGACCTATCTGAAACTGCTATCTCTAAGGTTAGCAATAATCTCTTAATTACTAAATCTAATGGCCTTTCTAAAATCCTTAACCTTCTTGACTTCACCATCACTGCTTATCACCCTCTTCTCCTTAATAATTTCATCTCTTTAAGTTTCTGTGACATTACTCTATCCTGGTTTCCTTCTATGTAACCACTCATTTTCCTTTGCTAGATCCTTATCAGAGTCATTCCCACTAAATGTGATGCTCTAAACTAGGCATTCTTCTCTTCTTCTCTCCACCATGACATTGTGAAGTGAAAGGCTATCATTACCTCTTTATAGCTCCAGTTCTGAGCTTAGTTCCGAGCATACAGTAATTGGTTAATAAATGCTCATTGAGGGGGTCATTTAGGTGGTTCAGTGGAATGAGAGGATTCCTAACTGTGGAAGACTGGAAAAGTAACTTAACCCCTGTCACTTAGCCCTTACCATTCTTCTGCCTTGGAATCGATAGATACATAAGAAATGTTCTTCCTGCCCACTATTTCTGGACATTTGTTGGGTCTTTTGAAAGTATACAAAATTCTTGAGGGCAGACGCTGCCTTAATTCACAGTTAAGTTGAAGTCTGTGCCTTTGCTTAAATGAGGTTGAGTTGTGATTATTGTAACATAAATTTGTAACAGATCAAGTAAGCACGGTTTCATGATTTCTTTCAACTTTATTCAGAAGCACATGTTGTGGAGCAAAGAGCAATTGATGCTGAAAGTGATGTTGAAAGGGTGGACAGAGAAAGATTGGTGATATGATTTGGGAGTGAAAGATTCAAGAGATGGTAATATAGAATTGATTGGGTTTCAACATGCAAATGAAAGGTTAAGTTGGGGAAAGGAGGTAATTATAGCTACTAGAGTAATAATGACCTGGGAAAGAACTGATGGATGGGGGTCACTGTGTAGATGAAGAATAGTATAAGAATTAGCTTCAAGAAGTCTTAGAGAATCTATAAGTCTAACCACTGTCCTCCATTTTATAGTAGAAAGAAACCAAAGCAGTCAATTGCCCAAAGTGACATGGCTAGAATCATACTTTAATAAAATCTATTTTGATAGTTACATGAGGGATGGACTATAGAGAGGAAGGAATGTGGCCAGGGAGACTAATTATGATTTTATTTGCCATGTTACTGGTGAGAAGTGATAAAGGTCTGTTTTAGAGTGGTGATGGAATTGGTTGTATGGTTCAATAGAAGGATGGAAATTTAGATAAGTATATTGGATATAGCAGTTAAGAGTTCCTTGTTAAACCTGGAGAGAGTAGTAACAATACAATGATAGAGTCAAGAGGCAAATTTCAAGGGATGTATGAAGTAATAAAGAATTTGGGGAGAACAGAACTTAATCACTTTCTGGGAATTTAGCAATTAAAGGAAGAAGAGATACAATAATATTTGCAGAGATGGCAAGGTCAAGTGGAATTTTTTAAGGCAAGGAATCACCTGAACATGTTTTTAAAGAGAAAAAAATAAGATAGAAAGATTGAAAATGAAAGAGAGACTGAGAGAGAGAGAGACAGAGACAGAGACAGAGACAGAGACAGAGACAGAGACAGAGACAGAGACAGAGACAGAGACAGAGACAGAGACAGAGACAGATTGGGCATGACCCAGCACAGGCATCAGTGGGAGGAACTCAGTCCCAAAAAGATCCAGTCTGGTCAGGATTGTGCAGAATACAATTCCAGCCATTTGAATTGAATAGCTATAGACCTCCACTGCAGAGTACTCACTCTGGGACCAAGACAGCTGAGCTAACCCCAGAAACAGCATAAGCATAAAATAGTACTCCCTCCACCCAAGGAATGGAGCTAAACTTCAACATAGAGACCCAATCAAGGGGGGAAATGACCCCAAAAATGAGCAATAAACAGAGAAAAAGCCTAATGCTAGAAAGATATCTCAAAAGGAGGGATGATCAAAATACAAGCTCCAAAGAGGACAGCAATGCAAAAGCATCAAAGGAAAATATGAAAGAATACCTAGCCTAAAACAAATCCATGGAAGACCTAAAAAAAGATAGAAAAAAAAATAATGAGAAACTTAGAAGAAATATTAAAAAAGAAAATGGTAGAAACAGTCAACAGCTTAGAACAAAAACATACTGAAGAAAGTTTCAAAAAAAATGCATCTCAAATAGGCAAATAACTCCCTAAAAAAAGATGTACAAAGTCCCAAAGAAGAAAATGGCTTTCTAAAATTTAGAATTAAACAAATGGAAGCTAACAACTTCAAAAGGCAGCAGTAAACAATAAGACAAATTTGACAGAATGAAAAAAAAAAAGAAGAAAATTTGAAATCTCTAATTGGAAAAACTGACCTGGAAAATAGATCTAGGAGGGATAATTTAATAATTATTAGATTGCCTGAAAGCCATGATCAAAAAAAGAACAAAAGAACCATATTGAAAGAAATTATTAGGGAAAATTGCCTCAACGTTCTTGCTCAAAAAGGGGAAATAGAAATCGAAAGACTCCTGCTCATCTCTTGAAAAAAATGACAAATTTATAAATCCAAGGGTTATTGTAGTCAAAATTCCAGAAATCTCAAGCCAAGTAGAAAATAATACAGTATCCCTCCCCCCAAAAAACCCCAACAATTCAAATATTGCAGAATGTGATAGAGATATGAAGAGAGAAGATTTTGCAGGACTTATGGACCAAGATGCATCTAGCTCTAAAATGCAAAACCCAGGATTCCATTGGAATGTCCCTGGGTTGGTGACAGTTGGAGCTGGGGGAGGGGGCTTTTGTGTCTCTGTGTGAGGGACTGAAGTCATTCTTTTCCCTGGAGGCTTTGGCTGGCTACCCTAAGAAAAGAAACTGAGGTGTTTTGGTGTCTCTGTGTCTGGGAATGGAAGTCATACCTTTTCCCTGGAGGCTTTTGGCTGGCCATACTAAGAAGAGAAACTGGGCTTTTGAACTTAGTCTCTGGCTCTCTGGCTCTGAGCAGTTGGAGTTGACCAGAGGTGCATTTTGGTCTCTGGGTCTCTGACTGGGGGACACACATTTGCTCTCTGGAATTTGAAGTTGGCTGAGAGATGTTTGTGAAGCTGACTTGGCTTTGGGACTCTGGTGAGTCTGATTTGGTTACTTGAAGTTCTCTGACTTTGGACAGTTGAAATTGACAAGAAGGAGAAACCTAACTGAAGATGAAGAAAGAAGATCTTGAAAAGCCATTGTCCTCCATTTCCATGTCTGAGTCACAGCTTGTGACTGGAGTATTCCCTCAAATCTTTAGAAAATCATTCACTTAGATTTGGGACTTCCTCACCCCCTCTTACCTAAGTTTCCCATCCTGTTATCCCAATTAACCCCTTACCTAAGAAAGAAACTTAGAGTATCTTATAATTCACTCAAAGGGGAGGGAAAATTGGGAGGAGAAGGGTGGCAGTTGAAACAGGGAGGAAGGAGTGAGGGAGGAAGGAGATTAGGAAATAGATTGGTCATAGTAGGGATCAATAGGCAGATTCCCCAGAACAGTCCCCTGTATACTAGTATCCCTGTGAATGTGTGACAGCATCCCCCCAGCAAGCATTTCTCTTTCCTCCATGACCAATAAGCAGCCTCAAGTTTCCTCAGCAGTTTGAGGTTCCTCTCGAAGCCTCTCTAGACAGAGCCAGATAAAGAACAACCACCATTGCTGCAGTATTAAGTTTCTCCTCAGTTTACCTTCACTCTCTCAACAAGTAATAGTTTCTCTCAGCTTACATATTTTATTATAGGAACCACACTCAAGATTACATAGGACTAGTAGCTTATACATTTAAGGACTAGAAGGCATGGAATATGATATTCTCCAAGGCAAGGGATCTAGGTCAACAATCAAAAATCATCTATACAGCAAAACATTGCATAATACTTCAAGGGAAATAATGACTTTTTAATGAAACAGAAATTTCAGGCATTCATGATGAAACAATCATAGGTAAAAAGAAAATTGGATTATCAAAATGTAAACAGAAAAAACTCAAGGGAATCAGTGCAGGAGATACCTAAACTACTTGCTATATTTAAAATAATCAAGGGAAACAATGGGGTTAAACTGATTAAATTCCTTTCTTGGGAAAGTGATAACCGGAACACTTGAGATACATATGGCATGAGAGATATTTAAGATACTTAAAATATTTTAAGGTAATGAAGAGAAACAATGGGGTTAAGCTGATTACATTGCTAGTAAGAAGGTGATAAATGTGATGCTAAGAAATACTTAGGATGTTTAAGGTACTGAAGATATTGAAAAACTAGGGCAATGGATAGAGCATATATAGGCAGAGTGCAGGAAGTAAACTGAATATAACGGGACACTATTAAAAAAAAATAAAGAACACCAAAAATAGAAAAGAAGGAAAATATGATGTGGTATATGATGGTGATGAACAGAATGATTTCAGAAAGAGTCAGAAAGACCTATATGAACTGATAAAGAGTAAAATAAGCAGAACCAGGAAAATATTGTACACAATGTAAGAGCAATTTTGTGGAATGATCAACTGTGAAAGACAGCTACTCTCAGCAATACAATCAGGGACAATTCTGAATAACTTTTGAAAAATCCTAGAGAAAGAACTGTTGGAATTGGAATGCAGATCAAAGTACACTATTTTTCACTTTAGTTTATTTGTGTTTTTGTTTTGTGGTTTTGTTTTATATGAATATTCTTTTACAACAATGAACAACATAGGAAAATGTTTTGCATGATGATACAATATAACCTAGGGGGAAAAAAAGAAATTGAATTGAACTTACTAAGCAAAAACTGCTGCCATCATGATTCCATCCAATTCCATGATGAGGAATAATTTTGCAAAGTTTTCTATTTGTACTTTTTGGATAATGTGTAACTGGCTTTAGAGCTTCTAAGGCTTTTCCCTATTGAATTGGGTAACCATTTTCCTCATAATGATGACCGTAATTCTGCCAAATAGGCCATTAGGCCTTTACCACTCTGTAGCATAATCGGCAGCAAAGGAACTTTATTAGGTTTCTTACACAGCTCATTCAAAATTTAAAGAGGAAACGTTATTAACTAAGTTTATGAGGAGATTGTTTTATATGTAAAGCTTATTTTTAGGCTCCAATCACACAGTTATTTTCTATTATGTTTGGCTCAATTTTCTCCCTTTGTTTAATCTTTGAGAAAATTGCCCTTCAACAAGTGAACTTATTAAACGTAAATGATACTGAGACTTGTGATCTTTGCTATTTGGGAATGAATCACTTGATTTCTGTGAGCTTCGATTTCCTCATCTGTAAAATGAGATTGTTTCCTAAGTCTCTTCCAGTACCAATATTTTATATTTTATGATCCAAGTATATTCTCTCTTCTCCCAATCCCCTTGCCCCAACCAGCATCTTTCATAGTATAGGTATTCAGTAAAAGTCTATTGAATGTATGAATTAAGCTACCATACAGAATCATTATAAGAAAAATTAATATTATTAAGGAATATAACATTTCCTGTCATAATCCTCTAATTACCCTGGATGTTTCTTTCTAATCCTGGGAGAGGTCATTATGTAAGCATCCATGACAAGACAATATGAAGGCTGTTGCCTACTTCATATTTACTTGGCATCATAACAGAGCAAAGCTAATTATCAATAATAAAATATTCTCTTAGTTACACATTTATCTCACTTATAAATACTGGAAAATATTATAAATATTAGGAATATATATAATAAACATAGGAATATATTTGTAAATATTAGGAAAAATGACTTTTAAATGATAACCCTAGAATTTTGACATCTTGAACAATTTAACATAACTTCCAAAGAACTATTTTAGAGGAAATATAACCTAGGGGGTAGGGAACTGAATTTGGCATTAGAAGGTCTGGATTTAAATCTCACTTCAGGTATTTGATAGTTGTGGGACCAAAGAAGTCACTTAATTTTTCAGTTTCTCCATCTGTAAAATGGAGATAAAGATATTAACATTTCATAAGGTTTTGAGAAGCAAACATGGTATAAATTAGAATATTTTCCATCTAGAATGGATTAGCCATTGGAAGGAACTTATTCTACAATTTGTGTAATATATGGAAATGACTTTTTATTAAAATGATATTGTTCTTCACCCCCTTTGAGGAATATTATGAGGTAAAAAGACACTAACGTAGAGGTATGAAAAGTATAAATTAAATAAAAAGATAGCATTCCTTCTAGATGAAGCCATACATCACAGAAATTAAAGATACAAGGTACTTTAGCAACCATCCAATTAAGGGTGTGCTGATAAGTGTTTCACAACCAGCTTTCTTCCTCCCTAAAAAAGTAAGTATAAAATTCTTTTAAGTTTAGTCTGTCTTATTAAAATTCTCTCCATCATTTTGTAACAGGTAGAAAATCAACCAAAAAATTAATCAAGTCTTAATTTGTAGTGGTAGCTGATTTGATGTAAATACTCATAATTAGAGTGATTAATAAATAGTCTTCATGAGGCTTTTTAAAATTGGCTTCTGAATCCAAGTCACTTCTACTAAAACCTCTCCACCATCCTCTATTTTACAGAGAACTGAATGAAAGACTGAGAAGTTGTACAGAGTGCAGTGACTTGTACAGAGTCACACAGAGAGTAAATAACTGTAAAAGGGCTGAATAAACTTTCCAGTTCCTTTGCCCAATTTCATTTCCTCTTTCTCTCAGTATATATATACATATAGATAGATATCTGTGATTATTTGTTTATGGTCCTGCATTGTTTCTATGACTAAAATATTTGATGAACTGGTGCATATTTTTCTACAAAGTTTCCTTCTGCCAAACTACAGAACTTTCAAAGTGGAAATGCCAACTTCAAAGTACTTCTAACTGATCCTCCCTACCCTAGAACAGAGCTATTCACTGATACGACTTATTGACCCAAAGGAGTATTAGTCACTGGAACTAGCTAAGGGATTGTATATCTCTCTGGACCAGACTAGTCAGAGAAGTAATATACTCTCCTTTAGGGATCATTTGGCTCCTACCTGGATATTTTTGTTCCTTTCAGGCACAATAAAACTGTGATAAATTTAACTGAATGCCAGCTGTTTAAAGGGAAGCAAGAAATATCTCTCCCACTGTCCTGCCAGGGAGCTTGAAATTATATCGTCATAGATTCATTCCTTTAGTAAGGACTTTGAATCTCCAGAATCACTCCATTAACCAACCAAACAAATATATTTTTGCTCAAGGATACACATTATTGGCTTTGGGTGCCATTAATATTTAAGTGAGGATTTATTTGGCAGGCTGGTCAGAATGAATTGAGAAAAACTAGGATATAAAGAAGTTAAAATTTGTTTGGGTGCTAAGGATGACAGGGGCCTGAGAGAACATTTAATCTAACTGTCAATTTGGAGTTGGAGGATCTAGATTCCAACATGGTCCTGCTACAAAGTCCTGGGATAAGTCGCTTTACCTTGCTGATCCTCTCTATTTAACCGCTGAATGACAACACCAGTCTCTTAACCGATCCTATACAACTGAAAGGATCTGAGTGCTGGGAATTATACACTTACCCTGGTGATTTGTGACATACAAAGTATCAAGAAGTATTCTTTATTATACTTAAAAAATCAGAAACATTCTGTTCTTAAGTTCCATCTCTCTCACTGTGGACCAGATAGAGCTACTAAGTAAGAACTTATCTTGGAAACCTCACTGGATGGTGAAAATCCATCACTGAGGCATGAAAGAATTACCTCTATAAAGAGATAGGTGAAGATGCCCCAATACTATTTTATAGTACAGAATCAAAAATAGTACACAATAACAAAACTACAGTGCATAATTAATAAAAATAAAACTATTAAGTGGCTGTGAGGCCATAATGCTCCTAATTCTAGAATACCCTTGGACTTAAGTTTGATGTGAACTCATAAGTTCTTGGAAATGAAGAGATTGCAACCTATACTAAGGAGTCAAAAAGAGAAAGTTGTTTGGCCAATACTTCTGGTTTATGGGTGCTTACTCTGAAATTCTTGAAGAACAATGACCTTGGGTCTCATGACATGGGGGAATGGAATTTGGATTTGAGTGGTCATGGAACTGCTACTACAAAAAGAGCTACTATAAATAAATAAATATATATATATACATATATATGTATATACACATATGTGTATATTTTTTTCAAGTAGGTCTTTTTCTCTGATCTTAGATCTCTTTGTGGGATACAGACCCAGTAGTGATATTTATGGGTCAAAAGGGTTGTACAGTTTGATGATCCTTTGATCAGAGTTCCAAATTGCTCTCTAGAATGGTTGCATAGGTTCCCAACTCCAACAGCATTATATCAGCGTTAAAGCAAAACATACAGTAGATAGATACTACTTATTGTTTTTAGAAAAGGGTTTTGCCTGTGATTTCTAGCACTTTTAATAGGAATGGGTGCTGTCTTTTTTTGAAGGTTTTTTTCCCCTGCATCTATTGAATTAATCGTGTGAATTTTGTTAATTTTGCTATTGATATGCTCAATTAAGCTGATAATTTTCCTAATATTAAGCCAGCCTTGAATTTCTGGTATAAATCCCACCTAGTAATAGTGAATGACCTTTGTGATATATTGCTATGGTCTCTTATTTTATTTAAGATTTTTACATCACTATTCATTAAGGATGTTGGATGAATTTTATGTGTAATTTTCTTTCTCTGTTTTTGCTCTTCCCTGCTTAGGTCTCCACACCATATTTGTGTCATAAAAAGAATTTGGTAAAACTCGTTCTATGCCCATTTTGCCAAAGAGTTTACATAGCATTGGGATTAATTGTTCATTAAATGTTTACTAGAATTAACTTGTGAATACATCTAGTCCTGGGGATTTTTTCTTAGAGAATTCTTTGATGACTTGTTCAATGTATTTTTCTGATATAATATTATTTAAGTATTCTGATCCCTCTTTTGTTAACCTGGCCATTTTATATTTTTATAAATATTCATCCATTTCACCTAGATCATCCAATTTATTGTTATATAATTGGACAAAATAGCTTCTAATGATTGCTTTAATTTCCTTTTGATTGGTGGTAAGTTCAGCCTTTGCATTTTTAATACTGGCAATTTGACTTTCTTCTTTACTTCTTTACTCTCTTTTATTTGTTTTTTCATAAAATCAACTTCTAGTCTTATTTGTTAGTTCAATAGTTCTCTTATTAATTTCTCCTTTGATTTTTAGGATTTGCAATGTAGTCTTTAAGTGAGGATTTTTAATTTGTTCTTTTTCTAGATTTTTAGTTGCATGCCAATTCATTGGTCTGCTTTTTCCCTATTTAATTAATGTAAGAATTCAGAGATATAAATTTCTCCCCAATTACTATTTTGGTTATATTCCATACATCTTATATGTTTTCTCCTCATTGTCATTCTCTTTAATGAAATTATTGATTGTTTCTATGATTTTTAACTTATTCTTTTTTTAGAATTAGATAATTTACTTTCTAATTAAATTTTCATTTATCTTTCTCTGGACCCATATTGATTATAAATTTATTGCATTATGATTTGGAAAGGATGCATTTATTATTTCAGGTTTATGCATTTGGCCATGTAGTTTTCATACCCTAGTTCATAGTTTTTGTGTAGGCATCACATACAGGAGAAAAAAAAATCATATTCCTTTTTTATCCCCATTCAATATTTTCCCAATATTTATTAACTCTAGCTTTTCTAAAACTTCATTCACTTTCTTTATTACTTTCTTGTTTGTTTATTTATTTATTTTTGGTTAGATTTATTTACTTCAGGAAGGTGAAAGTTGAGATTCCCAAATAGTATAGTTTTACTATCTATTTCCTCCTGAAACATTTAATTTCTCCTTTAAAATATATGGAGGATATCCCATTTGGTGCATATTACTTCATTGACTACAGTATTTTTTATCAAGATAGAATTTTCTTACTCATCTCTTTTAATTAGATCTATTTTTGCTTTAGTTTTGTTTGAGATTGATTGCTACTCCTACATTTTCACTTCAACTGAAGCAAAATGGATTCTGCTCTGGTCCTTACCTTTACTTTGTGCATGTCTCCTAGACTCAAATGTGTTTCTTGGCTTTTTGGAGGTGTTTTTGTTTCAGAAATCATTATTTTTTTTTACCAATTTAATGTAATAACAAATGTTCACATAAATGTTCTGAAGTTATATGATCCAATTTTTTTTCCTTCTACCATTTCCTCTTCCTTTCTGGAGCTGGCAAACAATTGAATCTGGGTTATACACATATTATCACATACATATATCAAATATGAAACATTTCCATATTGTTCATTTATGTAAGTGAATAATCTTATAAAACCAAAACCCAAAGCATATGCCCAAATAAAAAAGTGAAAAATTATGTGCTTTTATCTGTATTCCTTCTGTTAAGAGAGTTTTTATTAATTTCTTCCTTTTTCTTTTTAAAAGGAAAAGATGAAATAAGATTTCTGAGTAAGAGACCCCCTGATGTGCAGGTTGTCAGTTGGTGACAGTTAGAAGGGTGTGGCTGAGAGTTAATCAGTTATGGCTGACAGTTGGAAAAGGCCTTTTGTCTCTGGGTCCTCTGGGGAGAGGAGTGTGTGGCTTGCTCTCTCTGGGACTGTGAGGAAACTGAGAAATTGATTTAAGGCCTTAACAGCCTTATTGATTATTGATTATCTTGGATAGATAGGTAGATAGATAGTGGGTAAATTATTAGATAGTCCCCGTAGAAAAGTTAGGCCTGAGCCAGGCTCTAGCAGAAGGCATTGCTCTTGAAGGCAGATAGATTTAGGGGTTTTTTTAGAAAATTTTAGTTAGGATTGGGGTCTTAAGTATAGTTATAAGCTATTATAAGATTACTCTCACTTTCCTCCTATTTCCTATCTGTATTTTCCTAAATTTTGTGTTTAAGAAACTGCTCTCCTGACTCTCATTCAAACTCTTACCCAAAAAATTTAACCTTTCTCACTACTTAAACAGTTCTTTCTCTGGAGGTGGATAGCATTTTTTGTCATTAGTCCCTTAGAACTGTCCTTGATCATTGTATAGCTATCAGTAGATAAGTATATCACATTGTAAACCTTAAAATTTCTTAGACTTATGAATGTTGGAAATTTCCCCATTGGGAAATCTCATACTGGAAAAAATTTCCTACTGATAGTAAGAATTCTATTGGAATGTGAAAACACTTGGCATGGGAGGGTCCTTCTCCTCCCTGCTTAAGACTACTTTAGGACAGAAACCTTTTGCTAAACAATGGAAAGGGCTTTGACCTATGCTTAAGCATAGAACAGGAAGTTCTTTGAGTCATGATTGATTTTAGAATTGATACAATAGAAATACTTGGAATGACAGAACCAGGTCTTGGAAAATACAATCTCCACCCTACTTAGAGTAACAGGATTTAGGAAGGGCTGCAGCAAAGATCAAGATTTAATTATTTGAGAATATGACCTTCAACATACATGTGCAAAGCCACAGACCTCTGGGTGGTCCTGGGTTAAACTAGAGCCACCATTGGCACAGGGGAGACATCGACAGTGATTGGTAGATGTGAGAAATGAGGGGAGGGAACTTAGATGGTTTCCTTAAAGATAGCGGGGTCTGAGGACAGAGGGAGGAGAGTTTTTTGCTCTGAGTGAGGTGGCTCTGAAGGAGGACTGAGGAGGTAGCTCTGTTGGAGGACCAGGAGAGAAGGCTGGCTCTGAAGGAGGAGAATTCTCTGGAAACATTTCTTGAAAAGAGGCTCTCTTGAAGGTGGAGCCTGAGGTTGGCATGAGAAGCCTTACCTAGAGAGATCTTGGGTGAGTGATAAAACCAACTGACTGATTTATTCATTCTTATTCCTTTCTTACTTTCTCTCTTTTTCTATTGATTAATCAGTGTATTATAAATTAAATTTCTCTATAAAACCCAGTTGGCTTGGGTATATTCATAAATTGGGAATATATTCCCTGGCGACCATCTTATATTTATATAAAACCAAGACACAGTAGAAAACATATTTCAGTGGTCATAATAGATATATATATTTCCCTTGCTCCCAAAGATTTTAATTATCACAACATCAAATGTATTTCTTTTTTTTTTCAAAATGTGTTTGTTACAAACAATATATCTTGGGATTCTAGTATTTAATCCACTCTGCTATTTGCTTCCATTTTAAGTGAGCTCATCCCATTCATATTCACAGTTATAATTACCACCTGAGTATTTGCCTCCATCTTTTGATCATACTCTTTCTCTCTCCTTTCCTGCTGTTTCTCCTCACAAGTGTTTTGCTTTCAACCCTTCACTTCCCCCTCCCTTCTTTTACTCTACCAATCAATTAGTTCCCCTCCTACTTCTCTATAGGATAAGACAGAATTCTATACTCCAATGAGTTATGGTTGTTATTCCCTCTCTGAGACATTCCAATGAGAGTAAGCACTTTCCTGTCACCACTCTTATCCTTCTTTTCACTGTAATAATCTTTTCATCTTTTAGGTGAAATAATTTACATTCTACCTCTCCTTTCTCTTTTCTCTTAATGCAATCATTTTTTTCATTACTTTTTTATATGACATTCTCCCAAAAAGTTTATTCCTTAATCCTCTATGTAGTAGTAGTCTCTTGGTAACCAAGGATGGTGTTTGTCTTTGTGTGCTTTCATCTGTAATGTAGGTGAGTGTGCACAAAAACATTTGTGCGTGAAGGAGATTTAAGTGGAAAAGTTGGTGCACAGAGACAGTCCCACTCTCTCAGCGTTGGAAGCCTGGGTCCAGTGGCATGAAAAATTGTTACCCCTGGAGACTTCCTCAGCTACATTGCATGGCCATGTTGTCTTTTGTGCTCCAACATGCCCTAACCACTACACAGTGCTTTGCTGTGTCGCCCTCTCAGCCGTTGAACCTTCTTATTGGTTTCTTCTGTCTGTTCAGCCGAAACAGTCTTCACATGCTGGGTGAGCAAAGCCCTGGTTTCACCATGGGTCGACGACCCGATGGCTACCCTCACAAGGTTTAGCCGGCCTATGGAAGCCGTTGCCCAGGGTGTGGCTGCTGCCGCATGTTAGCAACTACTAAGAGCCACAAGTGAGAGCTGGGTGTCAGGTGGGGGTCAGAGGCTGGAGAGCTGCCCTAGGAGGGCATGACAAGCCCTCCATACCAGAGATACTACTCCTCCCTGAGCACCCTGTACACCCCAATCCTCTATGTATACTCCTTCTAATTGCTCTGATAATGACAACAAATTTAAGATTTACCAATATAATCTTTCTATGTAGGAAAATAAACACTTTGACCTCATTGAATCACTTATTGAAAAGGAGACTCATTGAGACCTCCTTGAAATATAAAGATCTGAACCCCAAATAAGGCACAATGATATCAAACTTTGGTAGTATTCAATCATAGGCTCTGGATTCAACTTCAGCTTTTTCCACTTACTACCTCTATGACCTTGTGAAAGTCATTTAAAGCTTCTGAGTCTCAGTAGCCTCATTTATAAAGTAAAGGAGATTGATAAGACAGATAATATATAAGCCCTTGCATATGTTTGTTATATGATCTTATCAGGTGCACTAGGTGACCTAAGGTCCCTTCAATCTCTCAGAGTATATCCCTTTAACTGCTGTCAAATAGTCAACAATTATCACTAAGAATTTCCTATGTCTAGTGTATTTGTGGGTAGTAAGCTTAGAAATGTAGATTAGAGGCAAATTGTGAAAGTCTTTATTATCTAACTGAAGAAATTCCATTTTATCCAATGGGCCACAGGGAGCCATTTTGGTTTCCTGAATGGAACAGTGACAGAGTCACACTCATATGTTAGGAATGTGAATTTTACAGCTATGGATTAGATGGATTGGAGAAGCCAGAAACCAGAGGCAGAAAGGTGTGTGATCAGCTATTTGTACAGAATAAGTCAGAGGGACCCCATGTTTAAATGTTCTTTAGACTTTGGGTAACTGCACAGCCAATGTACAGAAAAGGGAAGTTTGGAGATATCCTTGAGCAGGAGCACTAAATCAATCTCCCTAAGATACTATAATGGGAGAGAAGCTGGATGTAGCAACCATCCCATCACCTCCTGATTGTTTATCAATAAATACACTTTTGTTCTTATAGGGAAGTTCTCTTATCATTGTTGTTCAATCATTTCAGTCTTGTCTGACTTTTTGTGACCTCATTTGGGGTTTTCTCAGCAAATATTTGAGAGTGCTTTGCCATTTCCTTCTCCAACTCAGTTTACAGATGAAGAAACTGAGTCAAATAGGATTCAGTGATTTGTCCAAGGTCTTATAGCTAATAAGTGTCTGAGGTCCTATATGAACTCAGGAAAATGAGTTGTCCTGACTTAAGGTCTAGCACTCTCTCCACTATGCAACCCAGCTGCCCAAAATTGTTTGCTCTTGTCTATAAAAACAGCATAAGTTTGAAATCTGAGCCTATCATCCCCAACTACTTGCTACATTGGTGTGCTAATAAAGTACATTTACCTTTCTTTCCTTGAGTTTGACTTATTGAACAGGGGGAGTCCCAAACTAATATTTCTTTTAACAGAGGCAAATAGAAAGATAGAGTAATAGTCCAGGGGCTTTCACCAAGGTGATTGTATAGTGAATAGAAAAATGGAGATAGCTGAGAGAGCTGTTGGGAAGACTGGTTGGATGTGGTACGTAAGTAAGAATAAAATTTTAAGGATGACTCTTACACTGCAAAACTGGATGACTGA
Organism: Monodelphis domestica; assembly: GCF_027887165.1. NCBI lineage: Eukaryota > Metazoa > Chordata > Mammalia > Didelphimorphia > Didelphidae > Monodelphis > Monodelphis domestica. The sequence continues at coordinate 84,632,626 of NC_077228.1, read as the reverse complement.
AAGGAGGGTATTATTTTTAACAGAAATAGGAGAGTAGGAATCAGAGGACTTCCGGTTAAGATGGCGGCTTAGAGAAAGCTAAAGCTCAGATCTCCTGAAAACCCTTCCCAATCGATCTCAAACGATAAGCTCCTAAGGCGCCGAAATTCAAAACGATCAACAGCACAGACCCTGGGAACCCTCCTCCTGGACCTGGACCCCGTTCAAAAGGTACGGCTCCCCTTAAAAGCCAGAACCCGAGATCACTCGGACCTCAGGGGTAGGAGCGCAGAGTCCAAGGCTCCCGGAAGCCACAGCCTGGCCGGGCTCAGAGAGCAGAACCCTCAGGGCCTTCTACAGTCCCGGTGAAAGTTACTGCCTGGGGCTTCCGCTGCAGAGAGCTGGTCGAAACAACAGCAACCCTCAGGGCGGGCAAGACAGCCTCACGGGCTGGATCCTGCTATCCAAGTCTCAGTGAAAGTCTGTGCTCTCGGAGCTTGGGGAAGCGGCAGCCCATCCCCCCGCAGGCCGACGAAACAGCCTCACGGCCAGCGATTCTGAAGGCAACTTCCGGAAAGCGAGCCGGGGGGAGAGTGTGGCCTCGTGGTCCGACCCTTCCATTCCAGTTCCAGTGAGGCATATTCAGTTTAACCCAGGGAAAGCTCATAGAACCATCTGCCCAGGACTAAAGCTTCTGAACACCAGAAAGAGACAAGAAAAACTAATCCTCCACATTCAGAAATGGCAAACTCCACAGAACCACAGAAGCCCCAAAATACCAAGAAAAATAAGAAGAAAGGGGCGACTTTGGACACATTCTATGGAGCCAAAATACAAAATACAGAGCAGACAGAAGATAATATAAAAGAAAATGCTCCAAAACCTTCCAAAGGAAATGGAAACTCTCCACAAACCTATGAAGAATTTGAATCAGAAATGACCAAAAAGATGGAAGCCTTCTGGGAGGAAAAGTTGGAAATAATGCAAAAGAAATTCACGCATCTACAAAACCAGTTTGACCAAACTGTAAAAGAAAACCAGGCTTTAAAGGCCAGAATCAGGCAGCTGGAAGACAACGATCGTGTAAAAGAGCAAGAATCAATAAAGCAAAGCCAAAATACCAAGAAATTAGAAGAGAACATAAAATATCTCACCGACAAGGTGATAGATCTGGAAAATAGGGGGAGAAGGGATAATTTAAGAATAATTGGACTCCCAGATAAGCCAGAAATAAACACCAAACTGGACATGGTGATACAAGATATAATCAAAGAAAATTGCCCAGAGATTCTAGAACAAGGGGGCAATACAGCCACTGACAGAGCTCACAGAACACCTTCTACACTAAACCCCCAAAAGACAACTCCCAGGAATGTAATTGCCAAATTCCAAAGCTATCAAACAAAAGAAAAAATCCTACAGGAAGCCAGAAAAAGACAATTTAGATATAAAGGAATGCCAATCAGGGTCACCCAAGACCTTGCAAGTTCTACTCTGAATGATCGTAAGGCATGGAACATGATCTTCAGAAAGGCAAGAGAGCTGGGTCTCCAACCAAGAATCAGCTACCCAGCAAAACTGACTATATACTTCCAAGGGAAAGTATGGGCATTCAACAAAATAGAAGACTTCCAACTTTTTGCAAAGAAAAGACCAGAGCTCTGTGGAAAGTTTGATACCGAAAATCAAAGAGCAAGGAATACCTGAAAAGGTAAATATTAAGGAAAGGGGAAAATGTTATCTTCTTCTTTTACTCAAACTCTCTTCTATAAGGACTACATTTATATCAACCTATGTATACTAACATGTGGGGAAAATGTAATGTATAAATAGGGGGTAAAGAAAGACCAAATAGAATAATCATTCTCACACAAAGATTCACATGGGAAGGGGAGGGGAAGAAAACTCCTATAAGAAGGAGAGGAAGAGAGGGGGGGGGGGTTACTTAAACCTCAATCTCAGGGAAATCAGCTCTGAGAGGGAAAAACATCCAGATCCATTGGGATCTTGAATTCTATCTTACCCAACAAGGGTAAGGAGAAGGGAAAACCAAGGGGGGGAGGGGGGGAGGGAGAACAAAAAGGGAGGGAAAGAGAGGGGGGAGGGGGAGGGAACAAAAAGGGAGGGACTAAAAAGGGAAACATCAAGGGAGGGGACAAGGGGGACTGTTTCAAAGTAAATCACTGGACTAAAAGGTAGAGCCGAAGAAGAAAAGGTTAGAATTAGGGAAGGCAATCAAAATGCCAGGGAGTCCACAAATGACAATCATAACTTTGAACGTGAATGGGATGAACTCACCCATAAAAGGTAGACGAATAGCAGAATGGATTAGAATCCAAAACCCTACCATATGTTGTCTTCAAGAAACACACATGAGGCGGGTTGACACCCACAAGGTCAGAATTAAAGGATGGAGTAAGACCTTCTGGGCTTCAACTGATAGAAAGAAGGCAGGAGTGGTAATCATGATATCTGATAAAGCCAATGCAAAAATAGACCTGATCAAAAGGGATAGGGAAGGTAATTATATTTTGTTAAAAGGGACTATAGACAATGAGGAAATATCATTAATCAATATGTATGCACCAAATAATATAGCACCCAAATTTCTAATGGAGAAACTAGGAGAATTGAAGGAAGAAATAGACAATAAAACCATACTAGTGGGAGACTTAAACCAACCATTATCAAATTTAGATAAATCAAATCAAAAAATAAATAAGAAAGAGGTAAAAGAAGTGAATGAAATCTTAGAAAAATTAGAATTAATAGACATATGGAGAAAAATAAATAGGGATAAAAAGGAATACACCTTCTTCTCAGCACCACATGGCACATTCACAAAAATTGACCATACATTAGGTCACAGAAACATAGCACACAAATGCAGAAAAGCAGAAATAATGAATGCAGCCTTCTCAGATCACAAGGCAATAAAAATAATGATTAGTAATGGTACATGGAAAACCAAATCTAAAACCAATTGGAAATTAAACAATATGATACTCCAAAACCGTTTAGTTAAAGAAGAAATCATAGAAACAATTAATAATTTCATCGAGGAAAATGACAATGGCGAAACATCCTTCCAAACCTTTTGGGATGCAGCCAAAGCGGTAATCAGAGGTAAATTCATATCCCTGAATGCTTATATTAACAAACAAGGGAGAGCAGAGATCAATCAATTGGAAATGCAAATGAAAAAACTGGAAAGTGATCAAATTAAAAACCCCCAGCAGAAAACCAAATTAGAAATCCTAAAAATTAAGGGAGAAATTAATAAAATCGAAAGTGATAGAACTATTGATTTAATAAATGAGACAAGAAGCTGGTACTTTGAAAAAACAAACAAAATAGACAAGGTACTGGTCAATCTAGTTAAAAAAAGGAAGGAAGAAAAGCAAATTCACAGCATTAAAGATGAAAAGGGGGACAGCACCTCCAATGAGGAGGAAATTAAGGCAATCATTAGAAATTACTTTGCCCAATTATATGGCAATAAATACACCAATTTAGGAGAAATGGATGAATATATACAAAAATACAAACTGCCTAGACTAACAGAAGAGGAAATAGAATTCCTAAATAATCCCATATCAGAAATTGAAATCCAACAAGCCATCAAAGAACTTCCTAAGAAAAAGTCCCCAGGGCCTGATGGATTCACCTGTGAATTCTATCAAACATTCAGAGAACAGTTAATCCCAATACTATACAAACTATTTGACATAATAAGCAAAGAGGGAGTTCTACCAAACTCCTTTTACGACACAAACATGGTACTGATTCCAAAACCAGGCAGGTCAAAAACAGAGAAAGAAAACTATAGGCCAATCTCCCTAATGAATATAGATGCAAAAATCTTAAATAGGATACTAGCAAAAAGATTCCAGCAAGTGATCAGAAGGATCATTCACCATGATCAAGTAGGATTCATACCAGGGATGCAGGGCTGGTTCAACATTAGGAAAACCATCCACATAATTGACCACATCAACAAGCAAACTAGCAAGAATCACATGATTATTTCAATAGATGCAGAAAAAGCCTTTGATAAAATACAACACCCATTCCTATTAAAAACACTAGAAAGCATAGGAATAGAAGGGTCATTCCTAAAAATGATAAACAGTATATATCTAAAACCAACAGCTAATATCATCTGCAATGGGGATAAACTAGATGCATTCCCAATAAGATCAGGAGTGAAACAAGGATGCCCATTATCACCTCTACTATTTGACATTGTACTAGAAACACTAGCAGTAGCAATTAGAGAAGATAAAGGAATTGAAGGCATCAAAATAGGCAAGGAGGAGACCAAGTTATCACTCTTTGCGGATGACATGATGGTCTACTTAAAGAATCCTAGAGATTCAACCAAAAAGCTAATTGAAATAATCAACAACTTTAGCAAAGTTGCAGGATACAAAATAAACCCACATAAATCATCAGCTTTTCTATATATCTCCAACACAGCTCAGCAGCAAGAACTAGAAAGAGAAATCCCATTCAAAATCACCTTAGACAAAATAAAATACCTAGGAATCTACCTCCCAAGACAAACACAGGAACTATATGAACACAACTACAAAACACTCGCCACACAACTAAAACTAGACTTGAACAAATGGAAAAACATTAACTGCTCATGGATAGGACGAGCCAATATAATAAAAATGACCATCCTACCCAAACTTATTTATCTATTTAGTGCCATACCCATTGAACTACCAAAATACTTCTTCACTGATTTAGAAAAAACCATAACAAAGTTCATTTGGAAGAACAAAAGATCAAGGATATCCAGGGAAATAATGAAAAAAAACACATATGATGGGGGCCTTGCAGTCCCTGACCTAAAACTATATTACAAAGCAGCAGTCATCAAAACAATTTGGTACTGGCTAAGAAACAGAAAGGAAGATCAGTGGAATAGACTGGGGGAAAGCGACCTCAGCAAGACAGTATACGATAAACCCAAAGATCCCAGCTTTTGGGACAAAAATCCACTATTCGATAAAAACTGCTGGGAAAATTGGAAGACAGTGTGGGAGAGACTAGGAATAGATCAACACCTCACACCCTACACCAAGATAAATTCAAAATGGGTGAGTGACTTAAACATAAAGAAGGAAACCATAAGTAAATTGGGTAAACACAGAATAGTATACATGTCAGACCTTTGGGAGGGGAAAGGCTTTAAAACCAAGCAAGATATAGAAAGAATCACAAAATGTAAAATAAATAATTTTGACTACATCAAACTAAAAAGCTTTTGTACAAACAAAACCAATATAACTAAAATCAGAAGGGAAACAACAAATTGGGAAAAAATCTTCATAGAAACCTCTGACAAAGGTTTAATTACTCATATTTATAAAGAGCTAAATCAATTGTACACAAAATCAAGCCATTCTCCAATTGATAAATGGGCAAGGGAAATGGATAGGCAGTTCTCAGATAAAGAAATCAAAACTATTAACAAGCACATGAAGAAGTGTTCTACATCTCTTATAATCAGAGAGATGCAAATCAAAACAACTCTGAGGTATCACCTCACACCTAGCAGATTGGCTAACATAACAGCAAAGGAAAGTAATGAATGCTGGAGGGGGTGTGGCAAAATAGGGACATTAATTCATTGCTGGTGGAGCTGTGAACTGATCCAACCATTCTGGAGGGCAATTTGGAACTATGCCCAAAGGGTGCTAAAAGAATATCTACCCTTTGACCCAGCCATAGCACTGCTGGGTCTGTACCCCAAAGAGATAATGGACACAAAGACTTGTACAAAAATATTCATAGCTGCGCTCTTTGTGGTGGCCCAAAACTGGAAAATGAGGGGATGCCCATCAATTGGGGAATGGCTGAACAAACTGTGGTATATGTTGGTGATGGAGTACTATTGTGCTAAAAGGAATAATAAAGTGGAGAAGTTCCATGGAGACTGGAACAACCTCCAGGAAGTGATGCAGAGCGAGAGGAGCAGAACCAGGAGAACATTGTACACAGAGACAAACACACTGTGGTATCATCGAACGTAATGGACTTCTCCATTAGTGGTGGTGTAATGTCCCTGAACAACTTGCAGGGACCCAGGAGAAAAAAACACCATTCATAAGCAAAGGATAAACTATGGGAGTGGAAACACCGAGAAAAAGCAACTGCCTGAATACAGAGGTTGAAGGGACATGACAGAGGATAGACTCTAAATGAACACTCTAATGCAAATACTATCAACAAAGCAATGGGTTCAAATCAAGAAAACATCTAACGCCCAGTGGACTTACGCGTCGGCTATGGGGGGTGGGGGGGAGGAAAAGAAAATGATCTATGTCTTTAACGAATAATGCTTGGAAATGACCAAATAAAATATATTATAAAAAAAAAAGGAAATAGGAGAGTAAGAAGAGGTTTGAATTAATGAAGATGATAAATTCAGTTTGGCATATGATGAATTTAAGCTGTCTATATTATATTGAGGTAGAAAAGTCTAGCAAATATTAGAGATGAGGGCCAAGAGTTAAAGTGTTTTTTTCCTCCATCTCAAAAGAATTCATCTTGCCTAATTCTTGAAATATTTTCACATCATGAATTTCAAAACTGATTTGAAAGCATATTTCCTTCTGCTTGTATCCATTTCTGTTTTTGCTATAGTAGTTGAAATTGGCAGTTATACCTCTATTTATTTCCCTTGTCCCTATCAAAGAAAATTTGCTCTTCAGATTTGATCCCAGGATTTTGTTTTTATTTGTTTGTTTTTAACCCTATTCCATTCCATCATAGCAGGTAATCTCTTTAGTAGGTGTTTTTTGGGGGGAATGGGGTGGGGCAAGAGTAGCAGGGTAGAAATAAGAGAAACAATTATAGAATTTCACAATCTGAGTTGTTCAGAAATTCAGACACCATCTAAGTGACTTAAGTACCTTCACAGTATATCTAATAAGTGGTTTTTTAGAATCTGCTTGAAGAATTCTGGTGATAGAAATTCTGAATTGGGGCATTTGGATTTTGGATAATTAATTAAGACTATTTTCCTCAATTCAAGCTTAAATCTACCTTTTTGCAATTTCCATACTTTGCTCCAAATTATATTGTACTTAAAGGCAGCTATGATACATCCCACAAGCCCCTAAGTCTTCTCTTTTAGGGACTAAACTTCACCATTTCCCAATCTCTTTCCTCAGCATCTTTTTTTAGAATTTTTCTAGGTCTTCAGTCTTTGTTATGAGAGCTCTTAGAAACAATCCTCTGAGTGACTATGAGTAAGGCAGGTGAATAATGTACTTGAATTCATCCTTTATCTCACTTACTATTCTTCAGATACTATTTCCCTTCTTTAAGATAACAAATTATTCTCTAGATCAAACATTTCTGAGTCCTATAATGCTGATATTATTGTCTCAGGGAGTCATATTGGATTGGATTTCCATTTCTTTCTCCAGTTCATTTTACAAATGAAGAACTGAGGCAAATAGGATTAAATAACTTGCCTAGGATCACCCAGTGAGTAAATATCTGAGGCTAGATTTGAACTTGTGAAAATGGCTTCCTTACTTTGGGACTGAAAGTTCATTCATTGTGCCATGTAAATGCCCCTAAGGAAAACTCATACAGGGCAGCATTTTCATGGTCATTCCAATTAAACACCCTACCTATATTGGTCCAAATTATCTGCAAGTTTTTTTTTTCTGTGATTCTTGGGTTCTCTGATTAGACCCTAAAAACCTGAGGATTTTTTGAAGGTCTGTGTTCTGTATTACAGTGTATCCTGTATGTTCTGCATTACAGTGGTCCTCTAATAACTAAGAACATTTGTACAACATTTTGATTTTTACTAAGTATTCAACCAGCCTTAGTACATGCAAAGGGATCTCTTCAGAGTTTACCTACCATTGAAAAAGATGATGGTTGGACCTCCTCTGTCAATCAGCAACTGCCACCTGATATATTAAAAGGATCTATTGATTCGTCATGCAGCAAAGTAAGGGATTCCAAGACAGAAATGAAATGTGGAAGAATAAAATTCTAAATACATTAGCTCAAGGACATATTTTCTTTTACCCTTCACTTGGAACTGCATTGCCTTAAACTTTGTAATTCTCTCTGAACATACTCTTCAGAATTTGGTTTATTGTTTTGTTGATTGTCTCACCTTATGAAAGTAATGAAGAAAATATCAATGATGCAGACTAACTTAAAAGTGTATTATTATGCATCTTTTTTTCAGAGCCAATAGTTAAACTGTTATATTGTAAAATGGAGATTTGAACCCTAGACTTCCATCCCCAGAAGTCCTTGGTATTTCCCAGAATTCCCTATAATCTCACCTGAATCTATACCTGGGCAAGATCATAATTAGTTTTTAACTGGCTCTCTGCATCCCATGAGTTCTCTCTGCTCGGCCATTGCAATGATGTAGTAAGTAAGCTTTGAATGGGCTAATCAGCCCTGGACACAAATGTGGTTATTATTTTGTATATATGATTTCTAATAATCCTTAATAAACGTCATCTAAATATAATACTTTTATTACTATAGACTAATTTAATTTATACAATATATAGTACAAGTGTTATGATCTCTCTTTTCAAAATAAGACATCTGAGACTCAGCTAAAAGGTCTATTGACATGGTCATTCCTTGATAGAGGTGGAACTTGAAACCATGTCCCTCCCAGCATTTTTTCTACTACATAAAAATGCCTCTAAGGATACTCTCATATCTTTCCTTATTATTATATCCTGCTATATCACATTGCATTGATGGTATACAATATGTATTCATTATATTATATTGTACTATACTATATCCTATTATTATGCTATACCATATCATATTATCATGTTATCACATCCCATCATACCAAAAATCCTTTTGGTTTGTTATGTTCTTCTATTTTGCCACTTTTGAGGAAAATATCATATAAGCTAATATGCATAACTACAAACATTTGATTATATGATATTTTCCTCAAAAGTAGTATTTCAGTTTAGGTGCTATATGCTTCAACTTCGAGCTTAAAATAGAGCATTCAGAGAGGAGGAAGCTAGATCCCCCATTGAAGCAAAGTCATGTCACGAGCTCACACTAGTGTATAAACTGAAGAGAATGATCAGGCCTATCCCAAGGGCCGAAGTTTCACTTCCTAAGGCAGACTTTAGAGGGGAACTTCTAGCCCTTTTATTTCATCAGCAGAACTCAGAAGCAGGAGGTATTGAGCACCTAGACTTCAAAAATAATGACTCAGATGAGGATTGATAGTTGTACCCCATCATTGTACCTCAACTGTTTCCCTTCATTGGTCCCCTCTTTCATTCTCTCTCTTGCCACACTGGTCCATCCAGAAGTGGCCTTGGGGTGTCTGTCCCAACATCTCTGCCACAGATAACTCCAGTCAAACTTATGGTTTCACTCCCCCTGGCATAAAATATTGTTAATACTAATAAATCACATTCTCACAGAGTTATTATGAGAAAAAGTTTTGTGAATCTTAAAATGCTGTTTCACTCAGGTAATAACAAATCAATGAAACACTCACAAGCACTGTGTTAGGGGAAAGGTAGTGAAATGATTAAAATAAAAGTTTTTTTAAACTGTAAAACTTTAATTTTTAATTAATAGAAAACCGGAGCTCCAGAAGCCTGAAACTGACTAGTTTCTTTTAGACTGAGTTTTTCCTTGGCGCAGGATTTGGTCCTTATATAGACCAATCCCATTCCCAGAAATGGGGAGTGTGACACCTCCCTAGCATGGGATTGATCCATTCAAAACCAATCCCACACCTGGAAGTAGGAGAGTGCCTTGAGGCATGCTGGGGGATGCAGTTCAATAGGCCACCACATTTTAAAACCCACAGTAGACAATGGAAAAGTACAGTCTTTTCCATCAAGAAGCTTGAATCTATCAAGTGACATAGCATTCCCATGTATATGTAAAGGAGTTTACGGAGCAACACCCCCTGTGTGACATTAGTTAAGTATGAAGTGGGCTGTGTATTATACTATCACTAGTGACAACCATATACTGACCCTTATCCCTCTCTATGTGCTCCTGAAATTGCCTTGTTAGTTTCTATCCAAATTCTAAGGCAAAGTATATTCTGAAATTTTTTTCATAAATATATAATTTAATAATATATAATTTCATTAATTCTACCCCCATCTTTTACCAAATCTCTCTCTGTCTTATCCCTGCCTCTGTCCATTTCTGTCTCTGTCTATCTGTCTCTATCTCTGTCTCTGTTTCTCTCTGTTTCTGTCTGTCTGTCTGTCTCTCTTTCTCTGTCTCCCCCCACAGGCTGAAATAAACATCAGTGCTATGCCATTCAGTAGATTAAGCATTATTATGTGCCAAGAACTGTGCTAGATCTACAATTTATGAACAGTATAACAAATAATATAAAGATATAATACAATACATACAAAGGTATATACAAAGATACAATAAATATATATCTCAGTTATTTAGTGTCTTTGATAAAGATCACATCTGTGAATTTCAAAACTACTCAATCCTATTCAGACCATTCTTTAGAAGATGGGATTTAGCTATTTCCTGATCAATAACAATAGAGATTCTTGGAATAACAGAATCAGGTCTTGGAAACTACAATTGCCACCCTACTCAGGGTAACAAGATCAGGAAGGGCTGCAGCAAAACTCAAGATTTAATTATTTGAGAATATGGCCTTCAACAGACATGTGCAAAAAGGACAGACCTCTGGGTGGTCCTAGGTTAAGCTAGAGCCACCATTGGTACAGGGAGACACAGGAAGTGAGGTAGAGGACAGCTCAGGAGTTCTGGGGACTTCCTGTGTGGAGGGAAGAAGGTGGTGGTGGTTGGAGCCTGGTGTTTGGAGTGGAGGAGCCCACAGACTGTTTCTCCATTTTGGTCACATGAGTGATAGGGACTGATCTCTTTTCTTTGCCTCAGCTATCCAGGGCCTTGGGCCTTTGGCTCAGCTTAAGCAGAGTGGGTATTTAAGCCCTATTTCCTTCTCTCCCCTTTCTCTCTCTCTCTCTCTCCCTCTAATACTTTTCTTCCTCCTCTTTGTAATTAAAACACCATAAAAAGGTTGACTGCTGACTTGAGTTTTCATTTAGGAATTACATAGCTGAATTCCTTGGCGACCTTAAATTAATATATATATCAGTCTTTTAAAGTGATTTCCATAATACACATTCAGAGTTAATTCTAGACATCAACTCTGCAGTTACCTCTCCATAAACACCAGAATCAATCATACCATTGATCTCTCTCAGAATGTAATTCAAAGTTTCTCAACAATTCTTTTCAGTATCTTTTTCAAACTATATGAGCTAAGCTTCATATCTCATAAGAGATGGCTTTAGATTCATTCTCTTTTATAATTAACTGACAGTCTCTCAGGAAAAGTTCTCTTTGCCCTTTCTCTGCATACATCCAATCTTCTTCAAAAGTGACAGTCAACTTTGTCCAAATGACAGTTGATCTGGCACTTTCCGAGATTTTATTCCCTCTTAAAGATGCAGCAAGGATATGCATACCCTAGAGGAGTGGCATTTGAAGGAGTGATAAGTACATACATCAGTGTAACAAGTTTTGATTGGGGGGGGGGAGATCCTATAAACTCTGAGAATCAAGAAAGACTTCATCTAGAATATAGGGAAATGGTTAGGTTGTCACTGATTTAATTAGAGAAACAAGAAAGAGAATAGAGAAGATGTATAAACAGGTTTTAAAATAATCTTGGCAAGTGTTAATAGAGGTCTGTATATAATTTGTGGTTTAGGTCTTTGTAATTTATCATTTGTGTGTTTCAGTGGGGTAACAACCCCAGGAGCTGTCAAGACTCACCATACCACATTACCTCCTCATCCCCCCAACTCAAGCTCAAATATGGTAGTAGTACTCATAAGGTAAAAATTTCTCAGACACCACCTTGTCCACCACCAAACTCCATGGGCAGAACAAAGCAAGCAGCAAAGAAGCCCACACTTTTAGGTCTATGACACTTAGTCACTATGCATAGGCCCCTCTTCTTCTTCTCCACAGGAAGACCTCAGTCATACTCTTTCTATTCTAGCTCCTTTCTCTGAGGAAGGCTCAGTCTTGAAGAAGGAAGGGACCATGCTTCTCCCTCTGCCCCAGGGCTATGCTCAGAAGTCACAATCAATAAGGCAGTTCACAACTAGTAATCATTCCTTTGTGGGTTATTTATTTATGAGATGCTTTTCAGAAAAGATGTAATCATAGCTTGAATTCTCCATGCCATCCAACATATGCCTCCTTCATCTTCCCATTGAACTGCTTAAATCATGCACCTAGTATATTCCTGAAGCTAGATTCACATCCAAGTCTTTCCAGGGTTTGTACTCTATCCTCTACTCATCCTTCCCTGTGTATTTTTAGTAGTGATTTTAAAGAGAAGGTGAAACTAGCTCATTAATTTAAAAAGGGATTAAATTGAATCTGGCTTTGTGAGACATGAGTTTTAAATTATTTATTTAAAGAGCATTTTAAAAATAAATAAAGAAGGGAGTTAAATCTAGAACAAAGGGTTTACGTTCATGATAAAAAAAAAATAAAAAACCCATTGGACATTCAAACTATCAGAGACTTTGTAGGTCTCTGATCTAGTCAAATGCACTGACCCGATAAACCAAAAATGAAGATGCTTGGCAATCCTCTGACTGAATCAGATTATTCACAAATTCCCCTAAGCACAAAGGTCATTCGTGATGTGCCTGCTGCTCCTCAAGCAGGCATTTGAACAGTCAGTTGGTTTGACTGCTCTCAGTAATAAGAGCTATTAGCAAACAGCTTGCTGGTTTTTCATCTTCACAGGGCTCTTCTCACGCTAGGAAATCTGTGTGTTTCCTGTGGTTGAGTCATTGAGACTTACTCTAATCGAGTTTGTTTACCAATGACCAAAAGTAAGAGTGCAGTGGAATTTACTTCTTCAGGATGTATCTGGAAAAGCTTTGTCTCCCTCCAGTGAACAACAGAGAAAAAATGTCTTGTGTAATTCTCCTGGCTTTGCCTAAGCAGCTTTGCAGTGTGACTGTTATAAGCCAAGATGAAAACATTGGCATAATGTAAGTTTCACCAAAAGCCCAAGTGGCAGGAAAAGGCATAGAATGATGCCCTTTAAACCATGATTCTGTGATAAAATCCATGAATATTCATTCCGTCTCTTTCCAAAAGGAGAGATTTAGACTTTTGGACTGTTCGTTTCAGAGATAAAACCTCGAATGCCTTTCAGTTTAGTCACCCCTCCTACGTGTATTTTTTATAAGAATAAACAAACAGGTCTCAGAATGGCTTCCTTTGACTGAATGCAGAGTAAGATACTAAGCCTTTGGATGTGTGGAAATTAGTTCAAAATAGATTTTCTCCATGAATTAAGTCCTTAAGGATGAAGTAGAACAAGTGGCATCCATTGAGTCTTAAGTCAATAGAAACAATTATTGATAATTCATAAGTAGATCAAAGGAGGATAATTCAATTCAATTCAACAATAACATAAACACTTATTAAGAGACTACTATGGGCTAGCAAACATATATATATATATATACATATATATCATTTTTAAAAATCTGATCCACTCGGCTGAGGATAAAAAGATAAAAAAAACAACAGTCCTTTACTTCAAGGAGGTCACATTCTATTAAGGAGAATTAGCAAACACACACACATACATACATACGAGAAGCCACATGGGACAGTGGTTACAGTGAAGACTATACATGTGGATTGACTGAGGAAACAAAGGTTTGAACTTTTGAACATATCAATTTAAGCAACACCTGCCATTAGCCAGGACTCCTCAGTTGGGCTCTGACCCCAAACACAAAGGGAGAGAGATTTTTGTGAATTAAAACAAAACAATTAACAAGCTATAAACCTTTGTGATCTGATTTCTAATTGGAGGATAAACTAGAAATTTACAAATTGGGAGAGAGCAGAGTGAGCAAGTTCAGTTCCTTGAAATCAGAAAAAGGGGTTTCCTACTGCCCTCCAAGTGTATGTACTCGGAGAAAGAAACAAGAAAATAGTAATTGATTGACCAGTATCGGTTCAGTTTTCAGATAAGACATGGATTGCTTCAGATGTATAATTGTAAGAAAACTCCTTGTATCAATATTCAGATCTTACTGGATTTCTTGTAACCTGGATTTTTAGTTAAAAATCTCTAGGTAATAGGTAGGGATGGTCCAACTTCCCAGCCATGCAGGTTCAAACAATGAAATAAAAATTTCTTCCAATTCCCATAATTGAATAGTTTTCTCACAAGACAGAAATTAAACTAGATTCATAATTAAATAGAAAGGGAACTAAGCTAAATTCAAAACTGAGCATTAAGCTGGAGTCAGTAAGGTTCACTCAATTCCCACAACACACACAATCCCTCCTTCAATTTGATTCTTGGGAGAGGGGGCCATTCTCCTCCATCCATGGATCACTTACCTACAAACCAAATTTTGTAAGGCTTTTAATATGCTCATGCTCACCATTAACATTATGTACAAAGAAAACTACACTGCTAAGCATCCTCTCTCATAGCTTAGTAAAACATAATATACATGGAATGTAATACAATAATCATGAAATACCAAACTTAGTAAACAGACTCCATAAGTAAACTAAGTCGGATTACAGATCACACTACTCAGAAGGTTCACCATGGACTAATTTGAGAGAAGTTATTTATCTGCATCAATGTAATAAAGAAAATTCAGCCATAAATAACCTGAAACAAAAAGCTAAAGACATACAATGATGATTGATCATCAGTATGCAATAGCATCAAGTCTCCTTGTTTCCTAGTAATTCACTCCCTATAACCACTAAATTGTTTCATCTTGAATCCCAGATGTGCCGTGTAGTAATCTGTTCTCTGGAAATATCTTCTCTTGGAAATTCTGGGCTAGGTCTCGTTTTCAGGATATATTTGAAGGAACCTGTTTCTCTGGTTCAGAATCCCTTGTAAAGATTCCTAGGTAACTCTGCTAAAATCTGTTGGTAACAAGACATAACACAATTTAGTACCACCTTCTATATTTGGATTGTAATTAGTTCATGTGGAAAAAAAAAAACAACCACTTCACACCTTATGGTTCTGCTCCTTTTAACAACTGAAGTATAAGAAAACCATCAATGTCCATAATTCCCAGATATTTTAGATAATTTTAGTTTTTTATATGCCCCTTGCTATTTTTATGTTCTACTATCACTCTATTAATTAACAGAATTCATATCTATCTGCAAAAATTCTACTGTTCACCTGCCCTCACACTTATATCCCATTTCTTTGGAGTTCATAAGATCCTAGGGATTGGGAATAAACACTTCATACAAGCAAGTGAAAAATGTCTTAACTATTCTATTCTTAGGTACAGATTTTAATACTTGAAACTAACCATGACTAACACGCACTGACTCCAAGAAAACTTGTTATTTAACTCTGAAACTCATTATCCATTTACTCCTTCTGGCTACATATGATTGGCTCTATCCTATGGCCTAACTATGTAATGGTATTTTAAGGTGGAGCACACTGTGAATAGAATAGTACAGATATATCCTGGATCACAGTCTTTCTGCATATCCTACACATGGGATCATGTTTTACATACACAGTCTTGTCACTCTCCTCCAATAGCCTGCAATTGACAGAAAACTCCCTAAGGGAATGAGGAAAAGAAACTATTAAATTTCTTAATCAAAAAATCACAAAGTTTTTATGGGTAACATTCTGATGATCTCAACTTCTTCTAGATGCTTTTCTCACTCTTTTTAATCTTATTGTTTTCCTGATGGGATTATTTTCAATTTATAACAATATATAATTATAAAATACATATACATGTTTCTTTTTATATATTCACATATATGTATATATAGTTTCTAAATATTTTGTGTTGTTTCCTCCATCAGACTGTGAATACCTTTAGAGAAGAAGCTATTTTTGCCTTTCTTATATCTCCAGCAAAAGTATATGTGTGGGCTTTCAACTCTTCACTCAAGCTTGGTGTCAGGATCTACTGCTGCAACCTCATCCCTGAAAACAAGATAATGAAGGTCAGAATCAACAGATTTGGCCATAATGGACTGCTGGTGACCAGAGCTGCATTCAACTCTCTCAGAGTAGATAATGGGGCCATCAGTGACACTTCATCAAGACTGAGAAGGGGGCGGTGCAGCTGGGTGGCTCAGTAGATTGAGAGTCAGGCCCAGAGATTGGGGGTTCTGGTTTCAAATCTGGTCTCAGACACTTTCCCAGCTTTGTAGCCCTGGGCAAGTCACTTTGCCCCCATTGCCTAGCCTTTACCATTCTTCTGCCTAAGAACCAATTCACAGTATTGATTTCAAGATGGAAGGTAAGGTTTTTTTTTTTTTTTAAAGGCTGAGGATGGAAAGATGGTGATCAATGAAAAAGCCATTACCATCTTCCAGGAGCAGTATCCAACCAATATTAAATGGGGAGGGGGGTGCTGTAATTGAATATGTTGTAGAACACACTGATGTCTTTACCACCTTGAAAAAGGTCAGGGCTCACTTGAAGAGTAAAGTCAAATAGGTCATTATCTCTGTCCCTTCTGCTGATGCCCCAATGTTTGTGATGGAAGTGAACCATGAGAAATATAATTCCCTTAAGATCATCATTAATGCCTCCTCCACTACCAAACACTTAGTGCCCTTGACTAAAGTCATTCATGATATCTTAGGCACTGTGAAATAACTCATGACCCCAGTCCATGCCATTACTGCTACCCAGAAGACATTAATCCTCTGGCAACCTGGGATGTGGTGGGCATGATGCTTCCCAAAGTATCCCTGCTCCTTCTGGTGCTTCTAAGGCTGGAGGCATGATCATACCTGAGCTAAATGGGAAGCAAACAGGTATGGCATCCTATGTTTCCAAACCCAAGGTATCCATTGTAAATATTACTTGCTGCCTGGAGAAATGTCAAATATGATGATATCAAGAAAGAGTCAAAACAAGAATCAGAGGGACCCTGAAGGGTATCTTGGGCTACACAGAGAACCAGGTTGTAGCCTGTGACTTTAATAGCAATAGCCACTCTTCTACCTTTGATGCTGGCACTGCTTTTATGCTCAACAACCATTTTGTCAAGAGCATTTCTTGCTTTGACAATAAGTACAGTAATAGTAACTGTGTAGTAGATCTCATGGTCTACATGGCCTCCAAGGAGTAAAGTGAGAGCCTTTGATTTTCATTCCCAGCCAAAAAAGGAGTTACATCACTGTGGAGCCCACATCCTTAAACTATGTCCATATGTTGAGATTCTCATTCCCCATTCATATCCTTGCCCCAAAGCACCTCTATAACAGGGAGAGGAATTTTATTATGTACCATCAATAAAGTCACCATATTCAGTGCAAAAAAGTGTGTGCATTGGTTGGTTGTTGCCCTTATTCAAAAAGAACCTAGATAACATCTCTATGTCATGGTCACATTACAGCATGTCCTACTATAAATGATCAGATCAATACAAACTTGGAAAGTTCTAACACAGATCAGGCACACATCGCCCATATGAATATTGGGATGAAGATGTCTTTCAATGTGCACATCTCACGTTTCTTATGAGCTACTACAATTCTGCTTTGCTTATAGGGCACATGGCCTTTCTTTGATAAGAGCATGCCATGAAGAATGGTCCTGTGCCAGTGTCTACCATATATCACAATTGAAACTAAAGTTCTTCAGAGAGACCTTTACATCATCCTTATCACTTCTGATTTCCAGGCAATCTCTTGCCTTGGGTGAGTTCTCCATAATACAATCTTTTAGACAAATGTACATTTGTTATTCTAACAACATTGCTAGCCCATTGGAGTTGTGTTCTCTCCAGAAGAGTTTTAATGCTTGGCAGCTGAGCTTAAGAAAGGACACAGTGCTCAGTGCCTTATCTTGCCAGTTGATCTTCAAAAACTTCCTCAGACAATTCAAAGGGATATGATTCAATTTCCTGGCATGGTGCTGATATATTGTCTAGTTTTCAAAGGCATTTAACTATGAAATCAGCACAATGGCTCCGTAGATCTTCAGTTTGGAAGGCAGCCTAATACCTTTTCTCTCCCACTCTTTCCTTCAGTCTCCCAAACTCGTAAGTAACTCCGGTAAAGTGTGCATCAACCTCATGATCTATGTGTTTATCACTAGAAAGTATAATGCCAAGGTATGTGAACTCATCCACAGCATTCAAAATTTCCCCATTTGCTAAAACCAATAGTTCCACATATGGACGTTGTAAAAATTAAATTTATATCTATTTTAATCTTTAGAACATCATGGCACTGAATGGTAAAGAACCTGTGTTCCTTTTATTCACTGTCAGGCCAAACTTGGCACAAGTAGCATTCCATGCTCTGTTCCATTTCAGGCTCACAGGCTGCCGACAGAAAGTTGAACGTCAGCTGTCCGTCCACTTTTGTCTTTACTGTAGCCTTGTCTACTTAAATAATTTACCATCAATTCAGTAGATGACCTGGATACTGTTTTTGTCCATGTCGAAGGGATCTGCCAACACTGCTGAAAACATCATGCTGAAAAGCATGGGTGTAAGTACACAGCCTTGCCTCACTCTACTGGTGATAAGGAAAGCACAAGAACATGATCCAGAACTCTTTCAAGAACAAATTTCTCTAGTGTAAGCAATATGTGTCTTCTCTCAAAAGATGACAAATATGGAAATATGTATTATATGATAACACACGACTGTCAAAAACAATTATTAAAATTATATTGGCAAGTAATGTAGAAAAACTTAATTTTAAAAAAGCTACATAAATGTACAACTGGAATGCATCCTTAGGTTAGGAATATTGATACCCATTTCTATTTGAGTTTGACACTATTTGTTTAGGGCTAGAGTGATGGATGTAGAGTTAGGAAGACCTAGATTTGAATTCTATCACAGACACTTGCCGCCTAGAGGACCCTATTTCACTTATATATGACTGTGTTTTCACATCTATAAATGAGAAGGTTGGACTTAATAATTTCTAAATGCTGATTTAGATTTAGATTTAGAGCCTTTTGGCTCTAAATCTCTGCTCTTATAGGTATCTCAACTAGAACTAGAATCCAGGTATTCCTAACTCTATATCCAGCACTCTCATCTTTCTATAGAAACCACAAGTCTTTTATTAACCTTTAACTTTTGTCTAAGTATCTCTTTTAAGACAGAAGAGCTGCAAGCAGTAGATCATCAGGTTAAGTGACTTGTCCAGGGTCACATAGCTAGAAAGTGGCTGAGGTCAGATTTTAACCCAGATCCTCCAATCTCCAGGCCTGGCACTCTATCTGCCATGCTACCTACCTGCCCCAAAGCTCCAAGCCTTTTTGATGACACTTTGTAAAGTGTACCTCATTAACATGTTCAGCCACAAGGCTCAGGATTGACTCACTGATTTTTTCCAAATTACTTCATCTTACTATTTACATTTGCTTCATTGATAGAGGATCTTTCTGGAGTCAACCTGGAGACTGGCTTCAACTTAATTTCATTGAGTTTTTTTTCCTTTCCATATTGATTTTAACAATATAATTATTACCTTATATTATCATAATATATAACAATTGTTATTTTATATATACTTATAATAATTATATAAAACAATAATTATAATATATAATTATATAACATAATTAACTATATAATGGTATGGAGCTGAGTCTGGGTTCTCAGTGGACTTAAAGATCTGGTAGATTGTACCAAGATGTAAAGGAGGCTTCAAATAACAACAATCATAATATCTAATATTTATATAATTTTATTATTTGACAAGTAGTAATGATTTGCAATTATTATCTCCTCTGATCCTTGTAACAACCCTGTGAAGTAAATTCTATTATTATTCCAATTTTATATATGAGGAAACAAATTAAGTGATTTATTTAGGGTCACACAGTTTTAAGTGTCTTGCCCGGGATCACCCAACTCATAAATGTATGAGACCAGATTTGAACTCAGGTCTTCCTCACCCTAGACCTGGCACTCTTATGTACTGAGTCTCCTCACTAATCTTTCTAAGGTCCTGGTAACAGATTATATATTTCCACCTAAGTATGCAGAGGATATCGCTGTAAGGAAATGTAGCTTCTAAGCTATAAAGTATCTGGCTGTAGCAGCCCATGAAATAAAGAATAATACAAAATGGCCCTCAATCCCACATGATTTTTGCTTATGCAGTGATTGTGGCAAAATATTAGAAAGCAGAATGTCCTTAAAATCAGACGGCTCTTAGGCAATCTATAAACATTAACTTATTTAAAAAAAAACAAAAACCCTTATCTTCCATGCTAGAGGCAATACTGAGTATTAGTTCCAAGGCAAAAGATCAGTAAGTGCTAGGTAATTAGGGTTAAGTGATGTGTCGACAGTTACAAGGCTAGGAAGTGACTTGAACCCAAGACCTACTGTCTTCAGGCCTGGTCCTCTATTCACTGAGCCACTCAGGGGTTCCTGTCTTCTTGTCCTAATGACCAGTGAGCTCACATACCACTTGAGGAATGTAGTCATAGAAAATTTAACATTTAAAAATCAGATGTTCATCTTCACTAATCTCTAAATGGAAGAGCATTTCTTTTAATTATTCAAAAGCATTTTTTCTGAGAAAGTGTTCCTAGCCTTCATTAGATTACCAAAAGGGTCCAATACACACACACACACACACACACACACACACACACACACACATTAAGAACCCTTGCTAGAGATGAAACCAGAAGACAAAAGGAAGTTGACATCATTGGAAGATTTGCTTCCATGTTCTTCTTGAAAAGATCCAAATAAAGAGATGTGAATTTAAAAACAAGAAGAGAAACAATTTTGGGGATAATTGGAGGAGTTTGTATTTTAGAAAACATCACCAAAACAGCAACATGAATATAATTGCAGTTTATTTGCCAAAATTTACTAAAGACAGAATTACAGAAAAATTTAGTGAAGAACTCATTCTACTCCTTGAAATTAAATCAACATGGACTTTAACATTAGTTGATTTCAAGTAAAGATGGTTCTAGGGAAATAATGGAAATTATTGACAATTTGATTCAAAATTAATAAACAAAAAGAGGTCCAAGTTTTCTCTAGTACATAGAAGCCTCTGCCCACTTACAAATCATGGCTATTTCAGAAACAATTAAGAAGTATTGGCTATAATTAGTACCAAATAACATTTAGAAAAATGGTGATTACAATTTTACAGGAAACAACTGGTATCTGAAATAAAGATATTTCAGAGTCCCATAAATTTGTGGGAGTGAAGATTAAAATAAACAACAAATTAAAAGAAAATTAAAATGAGAAAAAATAAAATGAAACCAATTCCAACTTGATTTATTTAAACAAGATATTGATATATTCATGGCTACAAAAACTGGTAATGGAGAAAGGAAAAAGAATTTCCAAAGATTACCATAAGAAAGTTTGGCAGCTGTAAATTAATTGCCACAGCAGGGAGGCCAAAAGAACCTAACAATACCTTAGGCCAATAGCACCTGATTGCTTTGCCAAGAAACAAACAATTTTATTTTAGAATATAAACTTTTTGTAAAGTCTTACAGAATAATATAGTAAGATTATGAGCAGTAGTGACTCATTTAAAGAATATTAAGTGAAAAGAAGGAAGCAAGTATGTAGAAAGTTTGGCAAAAATATATAATTGGCCAGATCATTATCATTATGGCAGCATTTAAGGATGGAAATAGGAAAACCAGGAATGAAAAATGGGTTGGGAAAGAGGAGGGGGAGTACCCAGAAAGTTCTTTCAAAATTTTGTGACAAACTATTTTTCTCATCAATAACTACTACATACTGCAATAGAACTACTGCCAAGGGACTTTGTCATAGCCCCAATGTGAGGATTAATGAAAACAAAGCCAGAAAGAAAAGATACACAGACTAAGTAGAGAGAAACTTCATGTACATGAATGCCTAAACAGCAAAGGTGGGGTATACTAAGAAAGAGAGAAAAAGATGGAGAAATAAAAGGAAAGTGTGGGGCCAGGCAGAACAATTTCAAATATTTCTGTTATTTTTGCCAACTTCTTTTTTTCCTCCTTATGCCAAATCCATTCTTTGCTTTCTCATGCTTTCTCACAGTTTGCTCACGTTACTCTTCTATGTCTATAATGCCCTCCTCTCAGCATTCCATCTATGACTACCAAAGTTAGCCAACCTTTAATATCCAGTTTGGATCTTAAGTTCTTCTTGAAAACTATGTTGCCCTGAAAATTTAAAGTTATGGTTCTTTTCTTAAAAGTCTCACTCTGATTGATATCACTTTATTCTATGCCTTTTATGCATTTACCATTATAGAATGTAAACTTTGTTTTGTGACTTTCTATACGCACCATATAACACAATGCCTAGAACACTATTTGTTAATTGATTCTCCTTTATACTGGAAACACTTACGGGGGTCTTTTTCCCTATTAGATTTTAAGTTTCTTGAGATCAAAAATGATTTCTGATTAATCTTGTATCTCCTCAGTCCTGATTTTTTCTCTACATACTGTATGCATTGAGCATATTGTTGAAAACAAAGGGCTAGAGTAATTGGAATAGAATATATATGTTGGTCTGAATTTTTTTCTAATGAAACAATATTGAAACCAAGAATAAGCACTCACCTATGCAAAATTTCCAACCTCCAACTGTGCATTTTGACATCACATAATTTTTGTGTAGGCACACCATATTGGGAGGAATGGGGCAATTCACTACTATGATTCTGGCTTGTGCATATAACTTTCATTTGACTTTTACTGTGACAATTTACAGAGCAGGTGCTAAGATAATTGCCCCTATTTTCTTTTGGTTTTCTACAGTTTACAAGCCAAACAGGGGGAAAAAATCTATTCATCAATACCTGAGGCATTTATTAATCACCTGGTAGATTTATTTAGTATCAAGACAATGTCTAGGGAGAAAAATTCATTGCAAACACTTTTCAGGGGCTTGCACATTTTCGACAATTAAAAAATGTGACCCTAATTCACATAAGAGCACATCCATCTGATTAACAATAACCCATTTGATGAATGAGTCTGTGTCTGTAAGTCTGGTTAGTTTGAAAAAGGATAGATAAAAAGTGCTGACTGGCTGTAGATGATGCTAATTGGGATGAAGATGCAGGTACTTGAGCCTGATAGTGACATTATTTGCAAATCATGTGCATTGCACTCAGAGCAGTGGGTGTGTATGTGTATGTGTCTATCTAATGTGTATGTGTGTGTACAGATTTGAAAATGCTCTGCTTATTGATATGTAGGAAAACATCAAATGAAGAGAAGAGTTTGAATGAAGTAAATGGGATTTATGAGCATTCACTCATTTACTTATTGCACCTACCATGAGCCCCACAGGATGATGCTAAAACAAGGGAGAGGATTTAGTTTGCCCTCATTATCCCTCAAAATACTCACCTCCTTCTGAAGCCTTCCCAGACTTACCCACTCATTCTGGTCACTTTAAGTATTCTAAAAGTTCTACCTGTAGGCCTAGTCCATTCAATCCATAAAAGCAAGGAAGGATTTATTATTTCAAGCTTTCTCTCTTACAACATATACCTGTCTACATAAGAAAGGGGCTTGATAAATGTTTGGGGAAAGCTTGAATAACTATATAGCTACTGGCAGTTGGATACTTCTTTATGCTTTTATGTGCTTCATCTCTTGTATATGTGAAGGAAAAATATTTCTCTTCCCCATTATTATAAAATTTCTTTGCAGTCAGGGGCTCTGGGTACAAGTTCCTTCAAATTTCTCCATAGCAATGGTTAGGATATTCAGTTCAAATAGTAGTCTTTAAATCTTATTGCCTAGCCAGAAAATGAAAGAAGGAACTGAGGTGGAAAAGAAAAAGAAAAGAAAAATCAGGGAGTGCTTGTCAAATTGAGCTGATTTTTTAATTGTTTCTTTGTGAGAATCATAGGGTCATAGATTTAGGGGAAACTAGTGAGAGATCTTCTTCTCCAAGATCACAAAATTAGTAAGGAACACATCTGAAATCAAAACTAAGTCCTTAGATTCAAATCCTAGCTCTGACAGGTGTCACCTGTCACCCACTTTAAAAAAGAAATGAGGCTTTTTTGTTGAGGCAAAATGCATGATTTTTCTTTTGTTTTCTTTATTCTGGGAACAAGAATTAGAATCAAGAAAGGCGCAGAAATTAGGAGGAATTCATGATTGCAATGCACTGTTTTCCTGCTACAAGGCTACATGCGATTGCAGAAAGTTACATGGTTTATGACAAATATTTGCAAGGTTACTACATTGACCTGCAATTTTCCTTTGCTACCAAACACGGAACCAGGAGTAGTCATCAATTTACAGAACCAAATAAAACTTTTTCTTGAGTTTGATGGTTGTCAAGAGAGTGAAGCTACTGTCAGATCTAGTCTTTACAAGGAAGCAGGGAAGGTAGTTAGTAAGCTCCTTGAGCCTAGGAATTATATTTTTCTTCCCTTTGTATCCTGAACATTTAGCACAGTGCCTGGTGCATAGTGGGCACTTAATGAATGTTAATGGATTGATTGGATAAGGTAGTAACTTACATGGTGTGTTTCGAGACTAAACATTGAAAAGTCTACCAACTCATTGGGTTGGCAAACACTAGATGAGACTATTTCTTCAAACAGTATAGATCAACATATAGTCTTAGAATTGTCTGAGTCACCCAGAAGTTATTTGACTTGAAGAGAATCATGCAGTCAGGAGTAGGACTTAAATCCATGTCTTCTAACTACAATTTTCTCTCCATCTATTTTGCCTTGATGCCTCTCAAACTTCATCATACTTTTTGAATTCTTCAAGGGACCCCATCCCTTGAAGCTACAAGTATCTGTTTTTAAACTATAATAAAGAGCTCAAAAAATCAGAAATTGAATAATAAGCCTATATAGATAATGGTGAGTTTCCAATTTTTAAAACTGATTCATCAAAGCATTTTGCAGAATCTGAAAGAACAATGAGAACCAGAAAATTTAGTTTCCATCAGGACAATTTGGAGAACTTGAGGGAATCCCTTAAACCTCCATGCCTCTATCTTCCACAAAAGCCCATTATTGTGAATATTAAATGACACCATCTTTAAGAAAAAAAAAGTTTTTTAAAAATGGAAATTGCTTTAATGGAAGCCATAAGACAGTTTGGTCATGTGGGGAAAATACTAGATTTGAAGTTAGAAAATTGGACTTAAATCTTGATTCTGCTATTTAGTCCTCTGTGAATTTGGGCAAGTGATTCTATGTCCTCATCTCTCATTGTTAGGGTGAAGGGAGGAAGAGGTGAGGAATGGAGTAAATGACCTCTGAGATTCCTTATAGGTCTTAACCTATGGGGAAAGAGAGACAGAGACCGAGGGGCAGAGAGGTAGGAAGAGAATAAGACAGAGTCAAACAGACATTCAGAAAAGTAGGTAGGCAAACAGCAAGTAGAAACAGATACAAATAAAGACAAGAGAAACAGAATATGTGGAGGAATATGAAAAGAAAGGAAAAATAAATAAAAGCTCTATAGTCAAAAATGAAAATAATATATGGAGAAAGAAGACATTCTGCAAATAACAAGCCTACTGTAGCTCAGGAGATAAGAAATAACAGCAATGGGATAATGAAATTTAGTGATCCTTTGTGATATATATAATTGCAGAGGAGAATGGAAAAGCTGGACTGCCACTGTATAAGCAGATTGCTTCTGTCATTATCATCACCTTAAATAATTCTGAGGGTAAATGCAACACAAATAAACAAATAAAAAGACAAAATAAAAGAAATTAAATTAATAATTTTTTTTTAAAAAAACTTGTTCCCTTTGTTAGACAGGCAAGGCAACAGTAGTGAGAAGCATGCAACATAAACCTGCTTTAATGAGTCTGCATTTCTGCTTCCATTTTGAGTATATGCATTATTTGTTTATTAAAAACAAATCTCAGGAACTCGTAAGATAAATGGTCTGAAGATTATAGAGGTGTGGCATTAGTGTGGAGTAGAAGAAAGAAGAGCAGATTTGGCATATTCCAAGTCTGAATCCTAACACTCCTTAGCTATGTAACCAAGGGCAAGTCATTCTGGCTCAGTGAGTCAGTTCTCTAATCCATAAAATAAGAAGGAAAATACCCTCCCCTCCTTCCCCATCAGGCTGTGATGAAGAAAGTGCTTTGTAAGCCATGAAGCACTAGATAAATGTGAAATAATGTTGTTTATGTTCAATTTTCATCTCTTGCTTTAGGGGCAGAGAATCTGAGGCTTAGAAATAACATTGGATGAGTTCACTCAAAGTGCTGACACAATGAATCTTTTAAAAAATTCATAAAATAATTTTTATATCGTTAAAGACATCTATAACATTTCTGTATACATAAATAAAAATAGTGTTGTCTCACAGAATGATAAATTTAGTCAGTGGATAAAATTTGCACTCCGTGTAAAATAGTACTCCATGAGATCAATCATCTCAAATATTCTAAAAAGAATGAACATTTTTTTAAAAAATCGTACAGTGAAGAAAACAGCTGGTGAGGAATGTTTAAAAATTCAATATATGTTCCTACAGTACATTTGGAAATTTATACTGATGAAATACATGAATAAGTATGTGTTCACATAATGAATGCCATTTGTCAATTCAGAAAGACAACATTCTCATGCAGCAAAATCACTGTTCAACTTGGTTCCATCCAGGCTTTCTAGAGCAATGATGCCCTGTGGCAAATCCAGTTGTCATAAGATTGCAAACTCTTAAAGCGTAGACAATGGATGTACTTTCTAGCACACAACCTATGCTGAAGGTTTGCTTAGGGAGTCTTTGTTAAAGAATCTTCGTGCCTCAATGTTACTGAGAGAAACCGAACAACGAGATGGGTTCTGTCGTCTGTACTCAATGCTTTCAAATATGGCATTCTTTATCACCTGTAAAACAGAAATAACAGGTTTATTCAACATGTATACTCATGACCTTCTACACGCAAGACACTGTATTGGGTGCTAAAGATAGACAATTGTTATAAAAGTCAGAATTCCTGCCCACAAGGAGAAAACATTCTACTGCCAGGGGAAGGAGCTCAGATGGCATATGATATATGCATGGATAAGTATAATACAAAACTCTTGTAAACTCATTTAAAAAAAAACAAAACCTTTTACCTCTTGTGTTAGGATTGACACTAACTATCAGGTCTAACGCAGAAGAGCTATAAGGTAAATTGGGATTAAGTGACTTACCCGAGTTCACACACCCGGGAAGTATCTTAGGCCAAATTTGAACCCACGCCTTCCTATTTCCAGACCTAGTGATTCTATCCATTGAGCAATCTAGTCACCACAAATTCATTTTTTTAAAAATTTTACACAATGGAATGACAATCTGATTAAAATTTTCCACCCAGTCTCTTCCTCAATCTTTATGTTTTATAATACCTAAATGTTTCATCATATGAAAATTAATAGAAAATCTAGGTCAAGGATTCATTTTGACCATTCCCCTGGAAGTTCTTGTTAACAGTAAGCTCCATCCCTCTGTTAAAGAGATAAAGTATCTCTGACATTCTGAATTGTTGAAAAAGCAATTTCAGTAAATAAATGGGCAAAGGATATCAACAGTTTTCAATAGAAGAAATTTATGATATTGACAAGTCTACAGTTACTACACCTTATTTCCTCAGTGAACTCTAAGATCCAGTGGTTTCCACTGGCTTCCTTGCTTTTCCTTACACAAGACACTGTAACTCCCAACTCAATGCATTTAGGTCTCAGCTAAAATCCCACTTGCAAAAAAGCTCAGTTCCCATTAATGCTAGTTCTGTTCCTTTCAGATTATCTTTACTAATTGTTTGTATGTAATTATTTGTACACCTCCCCCATTAGATTCTTAGTTCCTTAAGAGCAGGGATTTGTGTCCTCTTTCTTTGCATTCTTAATGCTTAGCACAGTAACTACATATACTAGGTGCTTGATAAATGCTTGTTGACAATTTGACTTGAACTAATATATAAAATGCTCTCAGTAAATAATAACAAGAAAAAATACAAAATCCACAGTAGAACAAAGGAGTTTTCAACTCTCACTCATCAAAATAGCAAAGTTGATAGAAGATAGAAATAGGAAACATAAATACTACTATATGATTGGTAGAGATGTGTCCTGACTTAACTATTCTGAGAAAAAAAGAGTACAGTCACATGAGAGAGTTATCAAAAGTTTAATAGTTTTAACATATTCTTTTAATATAATGATCCCAAACTGTACATGTTTGGGATGCCTGGAGGAGTTCAAAAAGAAAAAGAAAGGTCTCAGAGATTCCAAAATATTCACATCAGCTATTTTTGTGGTAGCAAACAACTAGAAACAAAGTGAGTTCTCACTAATTAGGGAATGGCTGGATAAATTGTGTAAGATGAGCACAATAAAATACTAGTTTGCCATAAAAATTGACAAATACAAGAAAATCAGAGAAATACAGGAATGCAAATTAAATAATGCAAATTCAAAAGAAGGATATCTACAATGACTGTAAAAACAAACAAAAATGACAAAGTAACTCAGATTAAATGAAGTGACCAATTTGCTTCCATAAGGCATTATAATTCACACTTGCAAGTTAGGCAAAGATATGCTGGTAAATGTTTAAAGACTGGTTCTCTGGGGAATGAGTAAATGTAGTACTATCTTCACTTTTAAGTGTAATCTACATTATTAAAATTTTCTTCATCACTTTTAAAACTAGACAAACAATAAAACAATGAATCAAGTTCTGATTTGTTGCATTTATCAGTCTCCAACTTAAAAATGCTCAGTGAAAATTTAACAATCAGCTCTCATAAGCAAGTATAAGCTGTCTCTAGTATGTATATAGACAAAATGTTGCAGATGCAGACAGAAAACAATACGAGTTTCAGTTGGCTTTTTTTCACTATTTTTACAAAGAACAATTCTATAGGAAATGCTACATGAAGTAAAGACTGCTTATAATGAAGAGCATCAGTAGAAACTCAGGCCACTCAATCTCTATTTCCTACTTTCCATTCCAACTCAGATAGACATAAAAATGTTCATACATTTGATCTTCCTACCACTCATAAGTTTTCTGCTTCATTATTCCTGAACTCTAAAATTCCTTTCCATGATCATAATCTTTTGTTTTATTCCATCTTTCCCTATGCATTATGGTCCTTAGCCTTGATCCTTTCCCTTTCCATGATCTCTATTTTTCTATTATTTCACAGTCCACTGTCCCTATATATATATATATATATATACTCTCCTTCCTTCCCTTTATAAACTGGCTTAGCTCTACCCTATCCTCCAAACTCAATTCCCTTGCCCTCTTATTCTCTTACCTATCATGCTTCATGACTCCCAATCCTGCACTATTCCCATTATCATCCTCCACTTTTATTTACATAATGCTGAACAGAACTAGAAGAAATAATAGCTAGAATTTTAGTGCTTTCTGGCTTGCAATATGTTTTACATTTGTTACCTCATTTGATCACAAAGGAAATGGAATCACTAAATGTTACCACAAGATCCACTACAAACATGTTATCTAATCTCAGGCATATTTTCCCTCCACCCTCTCATTTGTGCACCTGGCTTCATACTTCCCCAAAAGATTGAAGTCATTTGCAATGTGCCCTGCTTCATTTCAAATCAGCTGTATGTTTCTTCTCACTATCTTGACTTGACTAAAGAAGTGACCCTTCTTAATGCTAAAGCCAATCATTGTACACATACCTTTAATCCTATCCCTTCTCATATTCTCCAGCAGATTGACCCTAATACCATTCCACTCAATTATCTTTTATCTCTCCCATATATATATATTAGCTCCTTCATTGATGTCTACAAAAGCACCCATATCTCTCCTATTCTTAGAAAAAAATCATCCTTTATTTCTTTCATAACTTCAATTATTTTATATCTCTCTTCTTCTTTGTGGCTAAATTCCATATAAATTCAAGAGCAATTCTAATTTAAAAGGACAGGGCAAATGTCATCCATTGATGAGGACAAGACATGAAATTGGATTTTTGAGCTTCAAATTCTAGTGCTGGTATTTACTACCTTTGTGATCTTAAGCAAGTTGGTGACTTTTGGGGGGCCCTCAGTTTCTTTATTTTAAAGTGAAATTTTTGTATTGAATCATTTCCAATCTAATCTAATATTAAATAATTTCCAAGTTCTACTTACCAATTCCAACATCCTATGTACACTTTAGTATAAAGCTTCACAAAATCCTAATTCAATCACAATAGAAGCACAGAGTATGAACCACTAGATGGCATTTTATACTCAGGAAATTTCTTTTAGTTTTTTCAAAGAAGAACAAGTGTTTCAGATATATATTTTTTAACTCAAAGTGGTTAATTTGTTATACAGGAGGGCATACATATATTTCGTGCTTTAGTATATTTCTACTTAACCTCTACCTTATAGAACCCCCAGTTTCCAGTTTCCTTCAAAGTATTGCTCAAGTTCTAGCTTCTATACAAGTTCTTTTTTAATCCCTTCACCCATCCTCAATTGTTAATATCTCCCTATTAAGATCACTTTGTGTATATTCTGTTTTATTTATTTAAATTCTCATTAAATATAAATTCTGTAAAGGCAGATATTTTTGTCTTTGAATCCCCAGCTTCACAATCAATAGATTAATCCATAACCATTTATCTACTATAGCTAAGGCACTGTTCTGAGCACTGAAAATACAAAGATAAAAATGAAGCTCTCTCTACCTTCATGGGGATTATGTTATACCAATGAAAACATATACGTATAAAAGTAGATGGGAATTATAGATGAAGGCACTTAAGATATGTGTATGTATTTTAATTAAATTAAATCCCACATGGCAATGAGCCCTGGAATCCTCTACAGCATGTCATGTTTGTTATCAGTTTCCTAAGTGTCAACTGTGAACTATTTAATCCTAGCATTCAATAAAATATAAGAGGAAGTATGCTGGGCATTACAGGATAAAGGTATAGCCTCTCCTCCACCAATACCATCTAGGATGTTTCCAACTCAATTGGGGAAATGACTAAAGAAAGTAAAAAGTAGCATTCTATCACAATACAAGGGAATAACTAGGTGACACAGTGGATAAAGTACCAGGACTAATGTCAGGAAGACTCATCTTTCTCAGTTCAAATGTGGTCTTAAACACTAGCTGAGTGGTCCAAGACAAGTCACCCAAGCCTGTTTGCCTCAGTTTCCTTATCTATAAAGTGAGCTTGGGAAGGAAATGGCAAACCACTTCACTCTTTTTGCCAAGAAAATCCTAAATGGATTGATGAAGAGTCAGACTTGACTGAAACAACTGTACAACAATGCAATCAAATAACATCTTTGAAAGAAACCAAAGAAACATTTAATGGCAAAATTGTATTTTCTTTGAAATTCTACTTTTGAAGATGTGACCAAGCTGGTGTGTTTCTTTTACTGTGAATTCACACAAACTCAATACTGTTACTACCCCTTTGCAAAGATTAGTAGTTGTCATGTTTAAGAGGATTATTTGGATATTTAATCTAGTTATCACTGCATATCTTTCTGGGAAATAATCTAGCTATATTGAAGTTCAAAGGAGATACTTACATCTATATTATTCATTGTATTGAAGTGCATTAGATCATGAAGCCTTTTAAAAGCTTGATTTGGATATTGAAAATTGAAAGTAGAGAATGGAGATTCAGGATCATCAAAAATATCAAAGTCAGCAAAATCTTTCTCTTCCTGTGTTTCTCTTGGAATTCCTATTGCAGCAGAATGGATATAAATAATAAGATTAATTTACAAAAAGTAAATCATTTTAAAATGACAAATAACACCCATGTAGAATTTTTAAATCTTAAATTTGGAAGAATCTCTACAGAGTATCAAGGCTAATTTCCTTCCCAAAGTGTAAATTCCTTTTACATAATTTCTACTACAAAATCATTTGACCTCTACTTGATTACTTTCCCAGAAGGTAAATTCACTACTTTGTCAGTGAGCTAGACCATTTTATTGTTTGATCATATCTCATTGTTAAAGAATACTTCTTTATTGTTGACCTAAAACCTCCATCCATTGATTGGTCCTGTTTCATCCCTCTTGAGCAACTTAGTCTTCTCCCTTTTATACATGATAATGCATGAAATAGTTGATGACCACTTTTGTGTGTCCTTGTAATCTCTTATGAAACATTTCTAGTTGTTTTCAGTCATTGTTTATGATTTCCAGATTCCTTCTTTTAACATTGTTTAGATGACCAATTTTCCTCCTAGTATGTGGTATCCATAATTTAACACACTTTGCAGATGTGACCTGGCTCAAAGAATACAGAGTCCATTACTTCCATTATTGGGAGCACTATTTCTATTAAATCAAGCTAAGTTTACATTAGCTTTTCTAGCTGTCATGTCATACTGTTAATTCATATTAAACTTTCAGTAGATGAAAACTGCCAGGTCTTTTTAGTCAAGCAATGCTTTAAAGCCAACTCCCATCCTTTGACCTCCTAAACTACCCAAAAGAAAAACAATTTCTGTTTTACGGAAATTTCTATAAATCATTCCTAACTTACCTGGAGCTTTATAGTCCCTGAAGTTGATATTGGCCAGAACAAAATGAATGATGGTTGGGCAATCTTTTTCTACATCAGGATTTTTGGGTTTGAAGACATAACATTCCTTCAGACCTTCTCGATCAAACACATAAGGATCGATTTTGGGAAAGGGAAGCTTATTCATTTTAGCCCATTTTTCAGCAAGCAGAATTTCCTAGGGAAAAATTATTAATATTTATGATACTTGAATTCCTCTTTCTCATATATTTCTTTTCACTATGCAAAATTAAGAAGAAATCAGGGTTCCTATTGAGAGCCTCCTTTACTTGGGTAATTTGTTTATGAATTCCAGAGAGTAGCTTTATACCACTAAAATAAAATTTGAAGCCTACATGGCTAGGATCATTGCCAAGGCTTCTCCTAAGAAAACTTGTGGAATTTATATTTTGGACAGAAAATATTATTTCAACAGTCCCCATTGTGCATTCCACCAACTGATGCTGAAAAAATTAAACCTCGAGCTAAAATTAGAGCAAAGTAAACAATACTACACTAAATGCCAAATACATTCTTATGGGAGGCTATGAACATATATTCTAAGCCCAATGATGGCAGGAATTGTTTCCTACTGTGACTCCCTAGCACACAAAGTAACACCTTTCATTCAGTGGGTACTTAACTGGGTGTATAATTACTCAGTTCAATTGCCCTCACATTGGTTGTCAGTGAAAAGTCTACTGTGCAAATAACAATTTTGTTATTTTAATTTTGGGAAAAGATTATGCTAAATAATTTTTATAAACCCTTATCTTCCATCTTAACAGTGTGTACCAGTCCAAAGACAGAAGAGCAGTAAGGGCTAAGCAATGGGAGTTAAGTGACTTGCCTAGAGTCACATGGCTAGGAATTATCTGAAACCATATTTTGACTCAGGACCTCCCATCACAAGGCCTGCCTCTCAATCCACTAAACCATCTAGCTTCCCCCTAAGTAATTTAAAAAAGAAGAAAAATATATTTTAAAAGAAAAGAATTGAGTCATTGTTCAATTTGTTATATCTTGACAAGCCTCAAAAATTACTAATATCTATTCAGGATTATTCAAGATAAAACCAAAAGGAAAAGGAATATGGGAAAGGGGGGAAGAAAGGCTAATCTAAAAAAAATACCATGACTCAATAATCTGACCTATTATGTTTCCCTAATTGCAAGAGTGTGAGAAGGGGGAAAGTAGATTGTATGAGGGGGAAAAGATTAGATTATTTTCAGATAGATACTTTACTATTGGTAGTCAAGGAAATTAGCAACTTCCTCTGATAGGATCCTGATAGATTGCATTTTAAAAGTCATGAATTTAAAGTCAGAGGCTGACTGAAAATCATACTATATATATATATTGTAAGTTTAATATATATGTATATGTTGAAATATATACACACATCATTCTATATAAAGATAAATATAACTGTAAGTCAGACTATAGGCAACGAAGTAGTGAAGTGGTTATAGTGCTAAATTAGCCTGGATGGAGGAAGAAGCCATTTTCCTGAGATTAGATCTGGCCTTAGACATTTACTCTTTGGGAGAACCTAGATGAGTCATTTAACTTTGTTTGCCTCAGTTCTTCTTCTGTAAAATTATCTGGAGAAGGAAATGGCAAACCACTCTAGTATCTTTGCCAAGAAAACCTTAAGTGGGGTTATGAAGAGTCATGATATATAAGTGAAATGACTGAGCCACAAGAAAAGTCAGACTATAATATATAATGGCTATTTGAAGAAGCAATTAAACTAAGTCACATCATTATTGTTTCAAGAATTCTTGCCAGGCTGTAGTGACTGGTTTTCCTTTTAATTTAACATAGTTACCAGTCAAGTACTACAAAATTATAGAAATGTGTCAGAAATTTCTCTTTGGAAATACTTTTTTGAGGTCATTTAAAAATCATATTTCCATGAGGTCATTTACAGGAAATATTGGATCTTCCTATTTTCTTTTCTTTGTTTTTTTGTCTGAATAGTAACATATGCAGAGATGAGATTTGTAATACAACTTCCAAAGTGGAAATTTGTAAAATATATGAGCATGCAGAATCAAGAGAATTAAATACACAATGACAAGAAGAATTTATACAAAAATAATACTAATTGGTTGGAGAGGAGATCTTATGAAAGACACCCTTTCTAAGTCTTTTCCAGATATACATTTTATCATCTTGGTACAAAATTGGAAAACTACAGTGTACAATAATTCTAATTGTCAAACATAATAATTTTGTCAGTCAGTTTTACTGAACTATTTTGCTTTATAACAAAGGAGGGTTCAAAGAGGAAATGACTAGCATAAGAAATAAAAGGGACCAATAAAACAAACAATTTTTTTAAAATATAGGCTCATTTTGAGTCTTAAAGTATATTTGAGGAAATTCAAGCAGGCTAACTGAAAGCAAGATAATTTCATAGCAAAAATTTAAACATATTAGGAATGAGATTAAAAATTGAAGTAATAAATGAGCTATATAGGAAAAAGGAAATCTTTATCTCCCTTCCCCCTTTTTTTTAATAACCAAGGATGATTTAGGATTTCTAAAATTTCTTTTGGAACAACATTTAAATCGCTGAAAGTAGAGGAGTAGAGAGCCTGGACTAATAGTTCTTATGTAAGAAATTATTTACTCTAAGTGCCTTACTAGAAATAGCAACTGACCTGGAGTGAGAAAGACCTGAGTTCAAATCTAATCTTAGACATATAATAATTACAGGACCTTAGGCAAGTCATTTAAACCTTGATCCACCTCAGTTTCCATATCTATACACTGTAGATAATAGTAGCACCTGCCTCCCAGGATTGTTGTGAAAATCAAATAAGATAATATTTGCAAAGCACTTTGTAAACCTTCAAGCATTGTATCAAAGCTAGTTATTATTATGTAGCATATATATGTATTTGCAAAGTGTATTACAATACTCCCTAGCTGTTACTTGGTTAACAAATTATTCTTTAAGAGAAATAAATTAAATAAGACAAAATCTAGTATGCATCCATTAAGGTTTTATGTAATGGACAAGAATGTATCATTCTGCTTACTTCATAGTCACTTAGCTCATCCTCCAAGTCCCTTCACTTATTGAATTCTTTTTTTTCCCAGATACAGTTAAGGGGAGATGGACCCTCCTTCAGGAAATTTCTTTGCCCTGATACACATCCCTCAGAAAATGATCTCAGCTTCCTCGGATTTCTTTTCATATGATGTTTCTGCCATTTTCACATTAAACCTAGGGATACTTAAATGCTTATATGTCAAGAGAGGGCATCAGATATAAAGTCAGGAAAACTTGTTTTCAAGTCCTGACAGACACTTATTAGCTGCATAGTCACTTAGTTTCTTCATGCCTCAGTGTTCAAAGTATAAAATGAAAAGGTTGGACTCAATAGTCTTCACTATTCCTTCCAGTTCTAAAGCTATGATCCCATAATCTTTATCTCCATTACTAGACTTCAAGCTCCTCAAAGGAAAGGACTGTTTTGTTTTCCATATTTGTATTCTCAGAACCAACGAGTGAGGGACTTCTCAATTTGGCACTTTATGAAGAGGATGCATTGGAGAGAAGAGGTACTAGAAGCAGAGACGTTGATTAGGAGTCTAGGTGAGGGCTAACAGGGGCCTGATCTCTGAGGGATGTGGAGAGAAGACAATCTCATCACTCTGAACGTGAGCAAATCATTTTTGCCTCTCAAGGCCTCAGACTCTTCATCTGGAAAATTAAAAGATTTTATAGCCTCAATTACTTGCAACAGATAACTACAGCCTCCTGATGAACATGGAAACTTGAACTTTGCTGCTTGTACAGCTAAAGTTCACATGTTGTCATGACTACTTCCCCATCCAACCATCTGTCCATATCATGTCTGCCCTGGTTTGGCCATGATTTTTGTACCCAGTTCTGATTTATATTCAAAGCTACATAAGCCAGGGTCATAACTTCACAGCTGCAGGAGTCTGTTTTTCTTTAAATGCTATTTTCAATGAAATCCTAAAAATGAAAACATACAGAATTAAAAAAAAACAAACCTTACCTTCTGTCTTGGAATCAATACTGTGTATTGGTTCGAAGGCAGAAGAGTGGTAAGGGCTAGGCAAAAGGGGGTTAAGCCCAGGGTCATACAGCTGGGAAGTATCTGAGGCTAGATTTGAACCCAGGACCTCCTGTCTCTAGGCCTGGTTCTCAATGCACCATGCTACCCAGCTGCCCCCCATACAGATATTTTAAAGCCAGGAGCTGAGTGAAATTCAAGGAGATGAGATTTTGTATCTTATTTCCCACTATGTGGAGACTAGCTTTAGCAAGATGAATTCATGAGACACCACTAGTCAATCTACTTAAAGAAACCCTCAGAGACTGCTCCAATTCCATGGTTAACAATTTATTCTGAGTTATAATCACCTAACAATTGCTTATCAAGCCTATTAAAATATACCCAGAAAAAGGCTGCTTCCAAGAGTTAGAGGCAGTTTATATCCCCTTAAAAATAAACAAAAGAACTAAAAAACAAGGAAGGAATAGATCAATGAATAAATTAATGGATGGATGAATACAAAATGGGTCAATTTTTCCTAAAAGTTCTATTTTTATTTCTTTTAAAAATAAAACTGTTCAAATCTGGTCTCAGACATTTACTGCTATGTGACCCTGAGCAAGTCACTCAACTCTGACTGGCACAATTTCTTCATCTTCA
Organism: Monodelphis domestica; assembly: GCF_027887165.1. Taxonomy (NCBI): domain Eukaryota; kingdom Metazoa; phylum Chordata; class Mammalia; order Didelphimorphia; family Didelphidae; genus Monodelphis; species Monodelphis domestica. Next base: position 84,595,336 of record NC_077228.1, on the reverse strand, counting down.
TAATAAAAGAGAGATAATAATCATACCCACAATATAGTTGTTTGAAAAAGGATATTTTATAAAATACTTTATAAAATTTAAAGTGCTATGTAAACATTAACTACTATTATCTTTGTTATATCTCTCTCAAATCCCAAAGTAATCTTCATTTAAAAGACATGGAAGTTTTTTTGAATGGATTTAATAAGATCATAAACTCAGAATTAGAAAGGAACTGAAAGATCATGAAAATCACATATGTAGGGCAGGAATAGAAGTCAAATAGTTCCAACTCCTTCATTTTATAGATGGGGGGGAAAAGGGGGTCAAGGAAGGTAAAGTTATTCATCAAGGATCATTTTCTTAGGAATTGATGATCTTGGAATTGTTATCAAAATTTTCTGACTCCAAAGCCAGGAGCTTCCTCAAGATACCATGTTGCCAATTATTCTGCTGTCTACTTGCTCCAAATCTATGAAAATACATTTATTAAGGACTTACTATATGTTAGACATTGGCAATAAAATGAAAGTTAAAACCATGGTCCCTGTTCTCATGGAGTTCAAATTCTAATGGAGGAAATAACATATAAATAACTAGGTTATTACAAGATATATACAAAGGAGATAGATGATAAAACTCCAGGGAGGAAAGGACTAGCAACTGAGATGTCCAAGAAAGCATGATTTGAACAGGATCTTAAAGGAAGTCAAGAAAGTTAAGCTAAGGAAATGAAGAGGAAGAATTATAAAAAAAGAAAAAAATGGAGATGGGAAATGGATTTCCATATAGAAGAATCATCAAGTATGTCTTTATGATGGACCATGATAATTTAATCCCTTGTAATTGCCCAATTTTATGACAAAAATATTTATATTTTAATCTCAAAAATTGCAAGTGAGTTAATGGTGAATCAACTTCTTTAATCTAAGGTCAGTTTCCTGTTAGTGTATTTGAACTTTTTCTGTTCCATTACACAGTATTTTTATAGGCCTCATTTCTGGAGACTTCTCACACTTTCTTTAGAATTCCATTTCTAATCATGACAAAGCAGTATAACCTTTAAAAAAAATTAGTCACTGATAAGAATTTGCCTGTACCATGACATTATTTGTTATAGAAGTGAACCACTTAATAATATCAGGTTGTAGAAACGAATGAGGTTTTGCTTCAAACAGGAGAGCCTATCTCATGTCTGACTAGGAAACACATGATTTTTAGTGAGGGTTTTTTTAAGTACCTAAAAAAAAGTCTCATCTTTCCAAAGAAAAGTGTCAGAAAATGACTTTCAGGAAAGCAACAAGAATAACAATTCACATTTGCAACTCATATAAAGTACTACTAAGTATGAAAAAGCTTTCCTGGATATCCTCAATCCCACCTAAATCATAGTTACTGGGAATCATACTATTTTTTCCAGAAATTCACCTGTTTGGGACTTTTAACATTGCTTAACCTTCAGGAAATGAGGCATAGTATTAGAAAAAAATGAACAAGCTAAAATCTGCCTACCAGACACATGGTTTCCATATTTTTAGTTCCATTAAATGAGGCTTAGTTATTTTTGGTGCCATAGTTAATATCCAAAAATCAAGTGTATCCCACCATTTAGAGCTCTTCCATAAGCTTTGGACTCAGAAAAAGAGATTATGGTAATGGAGAGATTGTCTTCTGACTAACACTATTGCCAGCACTCTCTAAACTCTGAAGGGTTCTCAGAATTGACATAAGGGAAAATGAAAGTGTCACTAGTGCTGACCTTGAAAAGGGGGCCTTGTGGTTAGAAACTTAAAAAAAAAGAAAGAGAGAAATGGACATCACAAAGAATAGTCACAAACTATAAGCATTTACAGGAGTCCTGAGCAAGCCTAGTGAGGACTGAGCACCAACTCTGTGTTGGAGACAGAGAATAGTGACCTTCTTTCCTCCTCTTCTTTCCCTCTTTAAAAGGGCAGCTATATGTTGTATTGCTGACACACTTTTAATCTGCTGCTTCTCTCGTGGAATCAGAGGCAGAGGGCACCAGGTATAGGGGGCCCTTAGTGAAATCCACTATTATAATCCATGATAAATCCTTAGTGAAAAGGCAGGGAACGGATTCAGCTTTAGTAGCTCATGGTGTGTAGGAAAGGGATTGAAATACAAACTGAAAATGCAGGAAGGGGTTAGTTAGGTATGAAGTGCTTTCAATGACAAATTGAGAATTTTATTGGATCATAGAATTAAGAGGGAAGCAGTAGAGCTTAGTGAGTAGAAGTGTGACATTGCCAGACCTACTCTAGGAAAATCATTCTGGTAGCTGAGTATACTTAATAGAGAGTGGGATGGAATGGAGAGAAATTCGAGAGAAGACCTGCCAGCAGCTATTGCAATAATTCAGGGGGTGAGGTGATGAGAGTCAGGAGGAAGTAGGGGAATACAGTGCATGAGAGCCAAGGATATTAACTTCTTCCCTCAATTGAAGAAAATATTGAGAAAGCTATGACTAAAGAAGGCATGAATTTGGAGATGAAAGAAATAACTTCAGGTTGCTTTGCTTAAGTTTAAAAATAACCAGTTCAAACAGAGGCACTGTGAAATGAGGAAGAATAACACCAGACTTTGGCCCTTACTCTATCAATCTGATTGGCAAATCTTTGAGGAAAGAGGCTATTTCTCATAATATATATATATATATATATATACATATATATATATATATATACTTCCTTGTAACTTAGTAAATTCTAATTCAACAAACATTTTAAATGAGTTAGGGTATTAAATGTATTTTTATATTTATACACCCACTTCTCCACCATTCCCATCTCTTGCCTCATTTTGCTTATGGGCAATGCTTAGTAGGTTGATTTACATGGAATCAGAGACTAATATTCGTCAATTGTTCAAAGCCTGGAAAGGAAAACAAAGTACTACTAGACTTAGCTGTTGAGAAGAAAAACATCCTTTCTTCATAGCTTTTTAGAATTCTGCCTCTAAACTGAAGATACATTTACTTAAAATAATACTTGCTATAATGTGGTAATTTATTTAATCATCAATTCATTTTCTACTTCCTATAACCATAGTCTTTCCAGGCATTCAAGTTCATATGCATCCATTTCTCTTTTAATCATCTATAGCCATCATATAATTGCACACTTTAAATTAAAGCTAGAGGGGACCTTAGAAGTCACTTTATAGCTAGTCTTGGCAGGTTTTTTGTTTCATGTCTTCTAAGTATTTCTTGTGCAAAAATCTTGCTCTTAAGCAGATTTTATGGTCTTTGAGAATAGGATAAGTTGAAGACTTATAATTCTCTTGCAACCTTCACAATACTCAGCATGACTTCAGAAGATACAAATGTTGTCAAGTAGACTGTATAGCTCACCAGAAAGAAAAACAGAAAGTTTGGATTCTAGGTTTAACTCTGCCAATTGCTATTTATGTGACCTTATTTAACTCTTGGAGCCTCAGTCTTGTCATGTATAAAATGTACTTAACAATGCTCCTCTACCTGACTGAAAAGGTTGCTGGGAACACCAAACAAGAGGGTGGGGATGTTTTGAAAACTACAGAGAACTTCAGAAATATAAGGCATTACTATTATATTTTAAAGCACCATAAACAAACTCACCTTAAAAGGAGGACTGGAGTCACTTGGCCTTGCAGAAAAATCAAAGGAGATGATAAGATCCACACCTCTCTGAGGCCTCAAGATCAGAGGATATGGTAGATTAAATGTGAGCCCACTATCGACCACATGGATCTTTTTACTTTTGACATCTAGGGGTTCATATATTCTCTCAAACTCATCAGGATCTGTAGAGAAGATGGAGAGAAGAGAAAAAGAAGCAATTAAAATATTACATTAATGTTTACTATGTATTCTTCAGTATTCTATGAGGATACACTTCTATAACAATATACTATCCCTGGACAACGTATCACTATGAAAAATACAAACATTTCTATCAGTTTTATCTGGTGTTCAGTTCTTCTGGTATTTTATCACATTGAAGCAGCAAGGAATTCTATTGAATGGATGACATCGAGACCCTCATCATAGTGCTAAAACATATCTATACCATATGATGCTACTTATTCATTATTGATTAAACCCAAGTTCAGCATTTGGTTGTATTTTTTTAAGGTAGACACAAAATTTTAATAGAGAAGTGTATAATAATCATAACATTTCATATTTGGCTCTTTATTATCCCCCACTTTACTTTTGAATTCTGAGAAATCATTGAGAATGTGTAGCTTAAAATAATGTTATAAAATCTGATATTAAATGATTAAATAACAGTAATAGTTTATATAGGATTCCACTTTCTACTTCCTCGAAATTGTTAATTGTTAATAGGTTTATTTTCAAAAATAAATTCAGTTCCATTATCAGTCTCTTTTTCCTTAACTAAATCACTCAGTGCTGAATAGAAAGTATCAGCTTCTGGATTCAAATTAGATGTATTTACAAAGGGTACCTCTGCCATAAAGCTATTTATAAAATTAACTAAGTTTAGTGGGACTTCTGTGAATGTTTTTAGAGCCTCATTATCTTTATCACCAGTAACCTTTAAGGAATTGAAATTATGGGTCTCTGTATCTGTCACTAACTTTTTCCAGAGTTTTTGTGACTATCTTTCTTTTTCCTTTGCATAATTCAATCCCATTATCCACTCTACACTGGAAACAGTTTTCTAGGAATGATTTGGTTTCCTTTACAGACTTTTCCTGTGTGGTTACTATATAGGTCTTTTCAAATTCTCTCATCTAATTTACAATTTGAGATATTATTTCATTAATTTCTGCCTCATTTTCTTTAATCTGGCTCTGCCTTTCTCTTACTTTATTGCAATGGCTAGCATTCACAGAATCACTTTCTTGCACAGGTTTTATACTATTTCCCCAGTTTCTTCTATTATTTTTATCTGCAGCCTCATTATTACTATTTCTTCTACCTCCAAGTGTCACACTAGGGTCCTGGCATCATAATTCCCTTCTAATCATATCTGAATACTTTGGTTTAGCTCCAGTTTCTATTGTCTTTTGCATTTCACTCAAATCAGGAGCTTGCTTTGAGGACTTTAGTTTGCAATATGAACAGCAAGTAGATTTCTTATACCTAGTTTCTGCCTTATGTTTGTCTCTGTTATTATTCTCATGTTTCTTCTTCAAGAAAGAGTTTCTAATCAAGTGCCCTTTATGATGGCAAAAGAAACACTCCCTAGTTTCTTTTTACACTGATCTCCTCTGGTAACTAGGTTTTGGGAAACTAGATGTCTTGAAAGTCCTAACTGTGTTCAATTTTTAATTTCCTTAATTTCCTTCTGTTTCAAATCCTTGTCAGTCCTCTCTAACTTTTCCTTAAGGTCTTTAACTTCCTTACTCTAATCTGAATTGTTTTCAAATAGGTAACCTGCAGCCTCTCTCAATTCAATTAGGGAAACTGAGTCATATCTATAGGGAAATAGTTCTTGAAAAATGTCCTCTAATTGGGTGTTCATCCCCTCAGAAATTGTCTACATAAATGGCCAGCTGTCTCATCATTATCTGCTTCTAAACCTAAGATTGCCTCTGCCATCTCTGACAGACAGTCTATGTATGTGTCAGGATGTTCCCCTTTACCCTGCTTGATCTTATCAAATTTGGATCATGCAATAGATTTGGAACAGCATTGCTTAATAGCTTGAAGCAAATCCTCCCTGCACCATTTAAGGTATGGCATGCAGGTTGGATTGGCGAAGTCCAAATACCTTCTTTGGTCCACTATAGGCCAGCTGATCAAATTGCTCTCAGACCTAGTTGTTTCCACAAATTTCCTTTGTTCATTGGGGCTGAACACTTCTGATAAGAGAAATTCAACATCCTCAAAATCTGGATAAAAGATCTGAAATGCCCGTTTAAGCTCCTTATTGGCTTTAAAAAGATTGTCCACAAATTTTGGGAAACAACGTTTAGTGGACTCACTTTCCTGAGGAGTGAATTGTCTATGGGCCTTTGGGTGAATAACACCAGCATTAGTTGTTAGCTTGGTTACTTCCTTCAATGGACATATTTTCTCAGGGTCACTAGCAGCCCAGTTTTCATTTTCATTGCTACCTTCAGTTTCCTGAGGTACATTCTCAGTTTTCCCATTATCTTTGCCCAAAACTAGATCTAGACCTTTTCCCTTAATGAGTTGTTCAAACACTGCCTTAATCATCTTGTCTAAGTTGCTGTCAATGGCCATAACCTTCTCTGCCTTAAGGGGAATCATGAATCTGAAAACTTTCTTCACTTGGGTTAGAGTCTGTAGCACAGCCATGAAGCGTACAGATACTTTTGCCAGGACTTTCCAGAGAACTAATTCATGTTGAAAAGGTATTCGTAACACAGTCATTGTCAAGTTTCCTACATAATCCACAGTCACCACTACCATTTGAGTCAGTATGCTGTAAAGAATATGATAAACCCAAAAGCAAGTGATGGCTACCAAAACCACCACACCAAAAATGACTTGTTTGAACATCTTCACTATCTTTCTTGCCTGTGGGATTGTTGGGTACAGTCAGACTAAGGGTGCCACTTGAAGTAGAATAAGTAAACTGAGTGGAAATAGATTCTTATTGAAATAGAGAGAGGTAAACTGAGGGGAACTGTTTCTTCTTGCAATGACTGCTATTCTCTGGCTTGTGACTAGAGAGGGCTGCTAAGGGAACCTGAGGCTGCTTATTTATAATGGAGGTAGGAATGAGAAATGCTGAGGAATACTGCCACACTGAGATGCTGGTACACAGGGGACTGCTCTGGAGAATATTCTGGGGTTTGCCTACTGATCCCTACTGATGGCTAATGGACAAATCTATTTCCTAACCTCCTTTCTCCCTCACCCTCTCCCTTAACCACCCTCTTCTGGAAGCCTTTGGCTTCCTCCCTCCCTCCTTGAGTGGACTATAAAATACTATAGTTTTTTTTTCCTCAGATAAGGGGTTTATTGTGATAACAGGATAGGAAACTGAGGTAAGAGGGATGAGGAATTCCCTAAACTAAAAGGATAATTTTAGGAGGGTTTGAGGAAGTAGTCCAGTCACAAACTGTGACTCTAAGACAGTTATGGAAATGGAGGACAATAGCAGTTCAAAATCTTTCTTCCTCTTCACAAAAATCAGCCTGGCTTGTCTCCTTTCTCAGTTTTAACCCTAGAGAAAAACAAATTTCAAAGTCTCTCAGTTTCTCCTGGCCAGCTCAACTCTTAAATAGACCACCATCTCAAAGCGAAGTTTCTCCTTCTTGTCAACTTCAACTGTCCAAAGCCAGAGAACCCCAAAAACCAAGTCAGCCTACAAGGGTCTTTCAGCCAGGTTTTCCAACCTCCAGAGAGAGAGAGTGACTCCAAGTCCCTTCCCCTGTCAGCTCAAACTGCCAAATCCTGTGAACATTCCATTTGGAACCCTGGTTCTTGCATCTTGGTTTACAAGTTCTCTCAGTTTCTCTCCATTCCTCTACCACATTATTGTGAATTTTAAAAGTCTCCATCTTGGTCTAGCACCCAAAAATTGTGCACACCCACACTACACGGGCATGTGCTAGTCAATGACAAATCAGAAATAACTAACTGCCCACCTGGGCTGTCCTAAGCCAAGCTAGAGCCAACCATTGGCATTTGTGAGACACAGGAAGTGAGGGAGGGAACAGCCTCTGGAATTCGCGCACTTCCTGTGGGGAGAGCGAGAAGGAGGTTGGTGTGAGGAGCTTGGACAGAGAGGACGCCCGCAGACAGCTTTCCTTCAGATCGGTCACGTGAGTTAAGGACTGATTCTTTCCACCTGGGCTTTTGGGCCTAAAACTCCCTCTGCCTTGGTCAGAGGTTGAGTAGCCCCTTTCCCTTTTCTCTTCTCTCCTTCTCTCCCTCTTCTTTTCCCTACTCCCAGTGTGATTGAACCTCCATAAACTCCATTCTGACTAGAGTGTTTCATTTTAGGAATTTCATAAGTAAATTCCTTGGCGGCCATTGTTCAATATTACATAAATCCTGTAGCCATTACAATATTATAACCTCTCCCAGAAGCCTTAAATTTCCCCATTACATTATGTAGGATTCCACTTTCTACTTCCTTGAAATTGTTAATATTGCCTTATTATTGGAATTCAGGGAGGCTGAAGACTTGGACTCAAATCTTGGAAAAACCAGGTTACAGATTGTCACTTCAGGAAATGTGTTTTTTTTATCTTTCTTTATGTTTTTTTTAATCTTTATTTCCCAACATTTAGCACATTTCTGACTAATATAAAGCTTTAAGACTTTGCAATGCACTTTACAAATATCTTTTCATTTTATCTTTTTAACTGAGCTGGGTGGTAGGTGCTATACTTGTCTCCATTTATAGCTATGGGGAAATTGGATAGAGGTTAAATCAGTTGCTCAAGGTGTCTGAGGCAAGAATTGAACTCAGGTCTTCTTGACTCCAGCTGGAGTTCTCTATTTACTGCCCCACCTAAATGCCCCTTTGTAATGTTAATGAGCACCAAAATCTTCAGATTTGATTATTTCCTCATTTCTTCTGTATTACTAGGGAAGTTTAAGAGTCAACAATTTGTATAATTCACATACCAAAACATCTACATGGTTTTTTTTTTTTTCTGAATTACAAAGATAATTGAGGGAATAGAGAGAAAAATTGTAGTTGTATTCAAATACTTAAAGCACCAGCATGCACAATCTTTCAATATTTATGATAAATGCAAGCAAAAGAATGCTATAAAGTTTAGTAGGCTCTATACTAATATTTGTAAGATAAAGAGGTGGAGAAAATCTATGAATAAATCAATAAGATCCACATATATGAATATATATATACATATATAAATATAGCGAGAGAGGTTTTTTAAACCCTTACTTTCTTTTTTAAATCAATACCATCTATTTGTTCTGATGCAGAAGAATAGTTAGCCCAAGGCAATGGGGGTTAAATGACTTGCTCAGAGTCCCACATCTAGGAAGTGTCTGAGGTCAGATTGGAACTTTGGATTTCCCATTTCTGGACCTCGTTTTCTAACTGCTGAGGAGCCTAGCTGCCTCTAGATCCTCCAATATATATTAATTCAACATTTATTTTAATATTCAACTTCATATCCAAAGTAGAAATTTAGGAAGGCAGAAATATCTTGGAAAATATGTCTCAAGATCAAGAAGTGAAGAAATTCAAAGGCTTATATTTCACACAGAAGCCTAATTTCTATATATTATGAATATTGCTTTCAAATTGAAAAAATTAAAGGCACTGAGCATAGCAAACTACTACTACTACCACTAATAATAATAATAGTATGCATCAGTGCTTTAAGATTTGTAAAGTACCATACATATATTAATTAATTTGATAATATTATAAAAATTAAATTGCTTTTATAACTTAAACTAAGATCAAAGTTAACAACAGATTTCAAGCAGTAAAAACATGAAAAGAAGATGGTGTCAGAGAAAATAAATCCCTAGACTTGTGGACCATACATTAAACATAGTAATGATCGGCTTATGACCAGTGATGATGTGCCCCTTAGAAGGCCTCCTAAAAATGCATGTAAATGTAATCTTGAAAGTCTGATCAAAAGGGTTTTAAACTGAAAAGAAAGGGGGAGGAAAATACAAGAGTATATAAATCAGATGATGTCATAAAGAAAAACCACAATACAATGATAACAGTAGAAGAGATCCCTAGAAAACCACAGAAGATTAAGTCCAAAAAAGGAATAAGTACATATATAAAATTTGTATCACAATCAATGTGAATTAGAACCCTAATTCAAGTAGTATATTTTTTAAATTATAGATATCCCTGAGACTTAGTGTAATGTGATTCATAACTGGAATATTTATTAGTAATAATAACCAAGATTAATATAGCACTTGCTATGTGGCAGACACTGTACTAAGCATTTTAAATCTCTATATTATTTGATCCTTACCATATGATGCTAAAAACAAAATGTATTGCACCTGAAGTGCTACTACTTTCAATCTTGTATTCTTTTCCAAACTAGAGTCTTGTCTCTCAGTAAGAGAAGCAATATTGTGTCTGGAACAGCAGCAAGACAGGCATTACATTAGCATTAATAATAATTTGTTTTTTCTGCCCTAGACACAGTATCTCTGAACCTTTTCTTCTCAGGCCCTTGGATATAATTGCGCTAATGCAAAATTTTCAGTCAATCTTACCAAATTCTTAGGAATTTGTTAAAATGTTGGGTACAGGACAGCAGCTGTACAAATCCCCAAAATGGAATCATGCCCCCAGCTCAGAGGGACTAACAATCAAGATTTTTTTTATCTAAATACAGCTGTTACAGAGTAAACATAATGGGATCAACAATTTTTTCAGAAAGAAAAAATGCTAATAAAATATGCAGCTAAAACTTCTTTATAATAATGCATGTCATAGCTCTGTAAAGCTTACATAATCATAAGACAGGGATGCATTTTATTAGCATTTATTCATATATATGTATACATAAAGAAATAAATGTTGTTGATAGTGTTATTTTGTGTAATTTTATGATACATACTGAATCACCCATATACAGAAAATGTGTCATTTAATGTGATGGATACAGTTTGGGAAAATCACATATCTCACATGTTAAGATATTTTTCTCATAGGCATAGCTGTAACAACATTTCAGAGAATCAGAGAACTTCTGAGTGGGAAACAATTTCAGAAGCCTTCTAATCTAATCAAATAATAGGTTCATAAAGGTAGAGCAGTGAGTGCCCCAACAGAGATTCAAGTCCTCAAGAAACTAAGGCCAAGAGAGCGAGAGAAAGAACTCAAAGGACTGAGCTGCATCAGTTGATGAAATGCATTTTTTTATCACAAAAAATAGGACTAGTGGGAAGAATTTTTTGAAATTCAAAGTAAAAAGATAATATCTGTTACTAATTATTTTCTATTTAAGTTATATTTGAAGAGATAGGAGACATTACAGTAAAATATTATTTTTTTCATAATTTCATATACTAAAACTACTGTATCTCATGAGCTGTGGTTCAAAGTTATGTCCTCTGACTGCAAACTCAGGGAACACTTTTCTGTCCCACATGACATCTAAATCTAGTTCTGACCCAAACAAAAATCATCCCACAATCTCCCTAACAAATTAGCATACAGTCTTCATTCATGAAGAATCATCGGCTATTCCACTTTTAGACAATTCTATTTGGCAATGAGTTGGTTTTTCTTTGATCGTTGTGAAATCCATTTCTCTGCCACATGGACACATGGACTGACTTCTCTTCATTCACCAATCTCAGGCAAAATCCAATCTTGTTTTTCCTGAAATCCCCACTAGAGAAGTAGTGCAGGAAAGTAAACTGAATATTAGATTTGGGGTTTGAATGAAGCTTTTAGGAATTGTCTACTACATACGAGGCACTATGCTAAGCACTTTAAAATTATCCCATAAGATGCAACAATCCTGAGGCAGATATAATAATCATTATCCTCATTTTAAAGATAAGAAAACTGAGACATCAGTTAAGTGGCTTGTCCAGGGTCCCAGAGGTAGTGTTTGAGGCTGGAGTTAAACTCTCTTTTTCCTTTCCTCAGACCTAGTGTGCTATCCACTGTGCCCCTGGGCTGCTTAAGATTAGTGTGGCCTTGATGACTGAACCATTCTATTTCTTTATCTGAAAAAATGAGGTGGCTAAATTAAGAAATTTCTAAGGACTTTTCCAAGGTACAGTTTTGTTTTGTTTTTAAAACTTTTACCTTGTTTTAGAATCAATACAGATTCCAATCAATTCCAAGATAGAAAAGTGTTATATTGGCATTAAGTGACTGACCCAGGGTCACATAGCCAGGAAGTATTTGGGGTCAGATTTGAGTTCAAAATCTTTTATTTCTTGGCCTGGATCACTATCTACTGAGTGACCTAGCTGCCTTTCCAAGGTACATTTCTAAATCCTATAATTTCTGTTTTATTAAACATTTGATGATAGCTATCAAGTCCCCACCACCACTATCAACTATTCTTTTACTAAGGAAAACAATTCTTCAAGTGATCCTGGTATAATACATTAAAATAAAAAAAAACATTGTGGATAATTACAATTTTGATGATATACTAAAGACCAAATTATTTTAAATGCCATAATGTAAGTTCATTGTCGCAAAGTGACTACTGAATATAATACGGTATTTAAAGAGAATTAAATCTTAATACCTCATTAAACCACTGATTTTATACAACATATTTTTGCAAGTCTGTATAGTAGGTGAGAGAAATATTATCATTCTTATTTTACAGATAAGTACATTGTGGGTTAGAGAGACAAAGTCAATGGCCCACAGTTATACAACTAGTAAGTGCCATAGCTGAGATCTGATCACAGGTTTTTGGTAACTAAATGTCCAGTGATCTTTCTGGATTGTATAGTTCTTTTTCTTTTGTTTTCAGTTATGAATTAATCCTCATGTGAACGTTTTTACATTTTTTATAGCAATTTCACCATGATGAACTTAATTTTATTCTTGTACCAATCCCATAAATATGACGAGGGCAATAATATTAATCCTCTTATTTAAAATGAAGGGCTTGCAGCTTAGGGAGACCAAGTGATTTATCCAAGAGCATACTGATAGTGGTGTTAAATAGGAATAAGATAGTTCTAGAACTCTGGCCTTTTGGCTTCTATTCAAACACTTTTTTAATTTTCTACCAAATAACATAGCATTTATACAAGAGTAAATATAAACAAACTCTATCCTTATTTCTATATGACTGTCCAAATATTTTTCCACACTATCTTTCTGAGACAAAGAAAAGGCAAAAGTAAAAACAAGAGAACAATATTAAGGGAGTCTATTGTAGAATGAAATATAACCAGGGGAAAATGACCTAATTATTATAAGGAATCAGCCAATTAACTCATTAACCAGCATTCATCAAGTATTGAATTTTACATCAAGCACTGCACCAGAGGATAGAAAGTCAAGAGAGACTATTACATCAACTCATTGGTCATACACCTTCTCTCCTAAGTTCCAGTTTTTCTCTTCCTTAGTAAAAATGTACAGGAGTATTAGGTAAAGAAGGAATGGTTGATGAAGATTTTAAAAGCAAAGTTTGAAGCAATAATTTTTTGTTTTGGGGGCAGCTGGGTAGCTCAGTAGATTGAGAGCTAGCCCTAGAGCCAGGAGGTCCTAAGTTCAAATCTGGCCTCAGACACTTACCAGCTCTGTGACCCTGGGCAAGTCACTTGATCCCCATTGCCTAGCCCTTACCACTCTTCTGCCTTGGAGCCAATACACAGTATTGACTCCAAGATGGAAGGTAAGGGTTTAAAAAAAATAATTTGTTTGTTTTTCCCTTAGCTAAGTGATCATGAGAAGTCTCCTGATCATTCTGAATCTTACTTTTCTCAACAGAAAGGGTTAGTCTAAATGGACATTCCATTTTCTCCAAATCTCTACACTTTGTGATGCTTGGGTACTCAAAATCCATTCATATCTACATCATATGCTTACATAGCAAATCCTCAGTATCAATGGTGAAGAATAATATTTAAAAATTTTGGCACTAGTCAAGGGATTTTTGCACTCACCTGCCACAGCAGCATCCAATTCATCCTCCTCCATAGAGTCCTGAGTAGAGATGCCTCTCAAAGGAGATAGTGGATAGGAGGTATTAAGGTTCAAGCCCAGCATGAAGTTATGTACTTTCCCAGCACGTCCCTCTCGAGTGTTGAATAAGGTTGAATCACTCACCAAGGCCATTAGCATCCTCTGAACCCAACTTGCTTGGTTATTATTTTGATATTCCTTTTCCGCATCTGCATTTTCAGTGCCTATGTACAAAATGTACAATCAAGATAAAGACACTGGAAATTAACAAAAGCAATCTGAACTGATGAAAACTACTTATAACAATTTTGGCCAAATCAATTCAAAACTTAAATATTAAATACTATAATTCTGATTTTCTATTTTCTTATGATTTGGTATATAAAGCAAATTACTTTCCTTATATAAATAAATAAAGTTACTATTTAATTTATGTTTTCCTCCTAAAAATAGTCCCTGTTTATTTTCTAGTTTAAAACCACAACTGAGAAGGAATAATTAGGACTTTTTTCTCAAATGATTAAAGCCTGGGGGTTGGGGGATCATTCCTCCCTATGGTGATACTCCAAATCATCATCCTTTACATTTACCTTATATTCTTAACCCTATTTTACATTTATTATACCACAAGAATGCCACCATCTGGCAGAAGATTTCTTCCCCTCTCCTTTTTCTGTTTCTACTGATGTTAGCCCAATTTTGCTGAGTAGTCTACTGTCCTCTGTGACCCTTCTCCCCCTCCCTGAATTTGCCCCAAGAACATGAAATCCTAATTGTGGTATACATGTATGTTTCATATACACAATGACTAAGTGACTGAAAAAAGGAAATTTGGGAGAGGGAGATTCAGAGAAATACAACCATAGATGAAGATGAAAATTTTAATGGAGATCATTTTCATGATTTTCCACTCCTTCAGCATTTCCATGATTTGAGACCTGCTAAATGTCATGTAGAAAAAATTTTACCTCTCCAGGTCAGACTTAAAAATTCATCATTCAACTCTTGGGCTAGACAGGATATGGAATATAACCCACAGTAATTTTCCTCAAGGGTTGGGTCCTTTTGATTTAATCATCACTACCACCCAACTATCAAGGAAGCTCATGGCTTTTCCCATTACATTTGATATATATGACACTGAAGAAAGAAACCCATTAGTCAGAAGATTAATTATTATTTATTTTCATCATCATCACCATCACTGTAAAAATCTTAGATTGTATTGTACTTTGTCTTCTATTTTCAGTTTTAAGCCTGTCCTCATATGAACTAGTTTCATAGCAATTTCACAATGATGAATTTTAATTGATTCTTGTATCAGTCCTATAAACAAGACAGGGACGATAATATGATCTCCATATTTAAGATAAAGGACTTAAAACATAGGGGTTCCAAGTTATTTGTACAAGCATCATTCTAGAACTCTAATCTTTTTACTCCTATTCAAACACATTTTTAAAATTTCTACCTTGTGACATTGCATTTTATATATAAATAAATATAAATATGATAAACAGAGATTCTTCCAAACTCTAAATTATCTTTGTTTTTAATTCTGATCAGAGAATTAGAATCACAAAAGTATAAAATTTCAGTTAGGGGATCTCAAAGAGCACCTGAGGAAAGAAAATTTAACCCAAATCTGAACATGAAACTCTTCTTCAAAAACCCTCAAGTGTCCATTCTGCCTTTGCTTTAAGATGTCAACTGAGAGAGGATCCATTACTTCCTCTTCTACTTCCAAATAGACCTAATCATTAGGAAGATTCCTTACAAAAAAAGTTTGGAGATCATATTATCGTCCCTGTCTTGTTTATAGGACTGATACAAGAATCAAGTAAAATTCATCATGCCTCTTTATGCTTTGCACACATTGCTCCTGATTTTGCATTCTGGAGTCAAGTAAAATAAATCTAACTCTTCTCCAAGAAAAACTCTCAAATATTTGAAGAAAGACTAATTTGACTGCCCTCATCAGATTTCTCTCCTTCAGGCTAACTTAAATCCTTTCACTTATTTCTCTTTTTGCATGATCTCAAGGCCTTTTACTGTTCCAGCTGTCCTCTTTTATACACTCTCCAATTCATCAATGGCTTTCATATATATGTAAATTGCCCATGACTGAACAAAATATTTTAGATATTGTCTGATCAGACTATAACCAGATTATCATCTCCCTATATGATCATTTTAATGAAGTGTGGATTGCAAAACCTACAGTAAATGCATAGTGTAACAGTTCTACTCTATGAAGAAATTATAAATCCTCAAGAAAATGAAGTTGGGGGGTCTTTTAGATGTCAGCAACCAGACTTCAAGAGTTCTTGAATTTCAGTCTTTCTTTAGGTTCAATATTTTTTCTACTTTGCTATAAACACAAATGTTTCTTGAGAGGTTGAAGATCAGTTGAAAGAGATCTAGACAATGAAAGAGAAGATGTGTAGCATTTCTGTGTTGTACACTTTGGAACAACAGAAGTGTTTGTCATTTTTGTCTACCTTCTCTGAATAGAAAAATCTGCTTCCATTACTTCAATATTCTGTTTACTTATAACCACTGGAATGCCAAGTAAGGGGAAAACACAACACAGTTACAGAATAGGGAAAAATAAGCCATTCCTATTACTGATGAATCTGTACAGAGGACGGTTTCTTACCTTTGGGCTCCTGCGATTCATCATCACTGTCTGAACTATCATTACTCACAATATGTTTTGGTGTAATATTTTCTGTGGAAAGCAAACAAAATAATTGTGACTTTTGATGCTATGTATTACAGATATTAATTTAGCCAAGTTAACACATTTTATTGTCTCTCTAGTATCATGGAAAAAATCTCCAGAAGGCAACAACTGGTTGTAGTTTAAATATTATACTCTTAATATTTAAAAAATCATGACAATTGTCATTTCCTTATTTCAAGAAATTCTGTTATTCCAAAAATGATAATTCATTTTCATTTTTTCTCTGATTCACTTATGAGGTAACTATATTTACTTATGTAGGTTGACACCTTTTTTTTTTTTTTTGGTAAATTATAGTTTTGGACTGTTGTTGAGAGCTTTAAGAACTTAAATATCTTGTGGAGAGTAACAGCTAATATGGGTCAAGAACAGGACTTAAACCAAGTCTTCCTAGCTTCAAATCTACCTTCCTATTCATTATGCCACAATGACTCTCTCTTGAAAAAAAGCTACTTCTTTGAATATTATCCTTTGCAGATGAGACTATTGTGTTAATAGAATTTTGTACCCTTAAACTACATTTCCCAGAATTCCTTTCCTTCTGTCCCCACATTCCTTATTACATTGTATTGATAAAGTTATGAGTAACTCTGCCCCTCTCTCTTCTCCCACATGGGTGGTGGTCCCAGAAGCTTCTCTTTACTAAGGCTATCACTTTCCTTTACTTCAAGTTATTATTAATAAATCTTATAAAAATATAATACATGGAGTATGGGATATTAATTTTTAATCTTACACTATTCTAAATGTTTCCAGATACCTATGCCTAAAACTCCTACATTTATATGGGATTTGTTGAAGGTTCAAACTTCTGGCAGTTCACATTCGCAGTCTCAGATGTAGAATTGGAATGGAACTTTAAGGTGAATTAATCAAATACCCTCATTTTGCAGATGAAGAAACTGAGACCAAAAAATATGATGAATGTTTCCCATGACTATATAAATATTAAATAACCAAGTCCTGATTTGAATCCCAGTCTTCTGATTATAGGCTCAACTCTTTTAACTACCACAATTTGCTTTTTTGTCTATATTCTATTAAAGAAGCAGTAAGCTAGAGTTAACCAAACATTAGTATGAAAAAGTTTATATCAAGGGTTGTGAAATACTTAGGGCCTTTTGAAATGATAATGAGTAAAACCTAAAATATTGCTCCAAAATAAACACCAGGTGACCTCTTTGATTTAATTTTGGGCAACCCTCTCATTTTATCTGGTTTACCAGAATGGCCCACCTGAATGATTTCCTGCATGCCTGATCCATGGATTTTTAGAAAGATTACAAAGAGCTGCCAAATCTCTAACCACAGACCAGAATGGATATCTCATAATAAGAGTATTCTTCTACCTATTTTGTTAGAAAAGTCCTGCTTCCTGGTTATGTTTTATTGTTCCGCCTACCTTTCCTGATCCACAGAAAAATGAAATCATGGTTTATCAGGATTTTTCAACAGAAATGGTTTGAAGAGAACCTTTTCTTTTCTGATAAAATGATTCTGATGACATTCTCTCTCTGCTCAGGACACTGACTGAAAGAAGGACATATTTCTAAAACTAAACCAAGTAGAAATCAGGATTCTTTTTTTTTTTTTTTTAAACCCTTACCTTCCGTCTTGGAGTCAATACTGTGTATTGGCTCCAAGGCAGAAGAGTGGTAAGGGCTAGGCAATGGGGGTCAAGTGACTTGCCCAGGGTCACACAGCTGGGAAGTGTCTGAGGCCAGATTTGAACCTAGGACCTCCCGTCTCTAGGGCTAGCTCTCAATCCACTGAGCTACCCAGCTGCCCCCTGAAATCAGGATTCTTATACAGATCCTATTTTAATAACTTGGTTAGAATGAATTTACCATTGTTCCTTATGTCTTCTAGTTTCATTTCAGAGATTTTTAAACTATCACATTAGACTAATGTATGATGTCAGGCTTAGCAGCTTGTGACCTCAGTCATTGAAACAGAAGAGGTTATGGTATAAGTTGTTGTCATTCAATTCTTTTTCAGTTATTTCTGACTCTTTGGGACCTCATTTGGGGTTCTCTTAGTAAAGAAGCTGGATTGATTTGCCATTCCTTCTCCAGTTTACTTTACAGATGAAGAAACCTATTGGAGATAGAGTTAAATAACTTGTCCACAAGCACAAAGCTAATATATTTCTGAGGCCAGATTTGAACTCCAGATGATGGGTATGCCTAGATAGTACAGTGGATAAGCACAACAGACCTGGACTCACAAAAACTCCTCTTGAATTCAAATCTGGCCTCAGACACTTGCTAGCTATGTGACCCTGGGCAAATCACTTAATCCTGCTTGCCTCAGCTTCTTCGTCTACAAAATGAGCTGGAAAAAGAAATGGCAAATCAGCTAAGAAAAGCCCAAATGGGTTTTTAAAGAGTTGGATATGACTGAAACAAGTGAATGACAAGAACTCTCTTATTGGTTCTGGTTCTGCTCTTACCCAATATGTTCAAAGGGGAGAGGGGGAGGATCAAAGCCTTCTCTCTCCATTGATATTTTATTTTCCTTGTTTTGACCCCATTCTGAGCCTCTATAAGTAAATAAAATCATGGTAGGTTGCCTTAATGGTATAAGTACTAATGATAAAAAAAATCCTTGGGAAAAAAAAACAAAAACCTTCCACTTCAGATTTCTATCTTCACAGTCCACAAAATAATAAAAGAATTTTAATAATATGAAAAGAGAATTTCCTGCACCACAAATGATATTTTTATCCCTAAAGAAAATGTTATGGGTTTTAGAAGTTTACATAACTAAAAGGATAATTAAAAGATTCAGTTAATAAAAATTAATTTTATAATCATAAAAAGGATTGTAAGTAAATGTACCAGGGATTTTAACCAATGCTGTTATGACTCTTTTCATAATTATCATATGTAAATCCAGCTAATTAGAAAGTCCAATAATAGCAATGGTGGTAACCACAAGCTTTGCTTAAAATCCTTCATTTTGGGGTGAAAATAAAGAATGCTTTTCTCCATTCATTTTTCGGCTGCCATACTAATACTGTATTGCTGGATTGATAACCAATCTAAATTCAGCTTTCCACATATTTTTATGGCCAGTTAGCCATCTTGCTTTTGTGGGAGGGGCAAACTCATTGACAGTCAAAATAAAGATGGTCACTGGGAAAACTTCTATGATGGCCAACAATATCTTTTTTAATCAGGCATTTATTCTACATTTCCAACAATGAAAACTATGGGCTCACAAATCTTACGAATAAAGATTCTTTAAAGTCTAGTTTTTAAATTTGCCCATTTATCCTGTTTTAATCTTTTATCCATAAAGAATAATTTATTCTCTAGATGTTGCTCAGAATACCTCCCATTTATTGAGGCTCTTCTTTATGTAATATGAGAATTAAAATTAATATGCTAAATAACTCAAGCATTATATTTATAAGATTTCTTAAAATAAAAACAAGTTAAAAGGGAAGTAACTAACTCAAGCAGTGGTCTCCATAAAGAAGAATAAGAAGGAGGAGCCACAGAGAATTATAAACAATCATGTAAATACCTACATAAATGAAGGGAAAAGGATGTTGAGAAATACAAATGGAATTCTGGGGAATGTAGTCCAAAGGTGGAAAATTTCTACTTATACAGGAATAAACTGGTCACTACAGATTTTTTCACAAAAGACACCTCACAGGGTTAAGAAAGATCAGGACATTAGGGATAAATAAGAAGTCAAGGCATATCACTTCAAATGTATCTATCAGTATTGAAACATGTCAATGAAAAGAAAAGGCTATTTGATAATAAAAAAAAGTCTGAGTAGAAGGAAAGCTGATAGAGGGAAAAAATGCTTTGTTTCTCTCTTTGTTTCCTCAGTGACAAAAAGATAGCAAGCATTGATTAAAGTTTGTTTCATTGGAATAGCATGTGTAGGACCAGAGGTATAGAGCTTGAAGGAGCCTCAGAGAAATCTTGTTTTGTTTTATAAATAAGAAGAGTGATGTTTGAGGAACTTAAGGGATTTGTTGAAGATCACCCAGGGAAAGAACATCAGAAGTGAGATTTGAACACTGGCACACCCTCTGACTCCTTAAAGTCCATAGCTAGCCATTTCTCTGATTTATCATGGTGGGACAGACACCTAAATAAACACCTAAAATACATATAGGACCTTTTGGGAAGACCATACATATATAAGGGAATCTAAATATGTTTAATCTGATAACCAAAAGAAAATAAAGGAGAAAAGGAAAAAATATAACACTTGAAAAGTACTTTAGTACATGAAGAAATATAAAAGAAAAAAAAGCTACCATGTATATAGCACTTTAAAGTTTACAAAACACTATACATATGTTAACTCATTTGATCTTTACAACTCTGTAAGGTAGGTGCTATTATTTCCCTTTTATATATTAGAAAAAAAAACGGACAGAGATTAAGTGATTTGGTCAGGGTTTGAATTAAGATGTTCCTGACCCAAGTCCTATCTACTATGTTACCTAGCTAAGAAACTTGGGTAATTTTTTTTAACTTAAATATTCAAAGAGCTAATGAATTAGGTTTATGGGTTTTAGCAATTTTACATATTTGATTCTATAAAGTCAATCAATATGAATGTTTAAATGAAAACATAGACTGAGAACTTAGAGACTACATTATGGTAGAATAGAAAGAATATTAGATTTGGATTCAAAGGACCTGACTAAATTCTTTAGTTGATGTTCACTTCCTTAGTGATTCTTAACAAATCACTTAAACTTCTTGGAACTTGGCTGCCTCATCTATAAATATACATCCATAATCTTAAGAAATTCAAAATAATAATTTCATTTGAGTTTTAATTTATTTTTTTTAATTTTTTTAATGTTTTTATTTGAGCATTTCCAAACATTATTCACTGGAGACAAGAGTTTTAATTTCTGAAATTTATATCAATAAAATTTTTCAACATATATATATTTTTCTTTTTTTCAAATTACCTAATTCTTCTTCCATGGTGGACCCCTTATTTTGGGAACCAGAAACTCCCAGGACTCTGTTGAATAGGATAGAAAATGCACTACCCCAAACACCTAAAAAAGAGAGAGAGAGAGAGAGAATAAAAGGTAGTTGATAAAAGGCTAACTCTAAATGAACCAAATAATCCTATATTACCAGGCCTTGATCACATACCCATTAAGAAGTGAAGGGGATTTTCTTCATATTTTTTCACAACTGTACCCATAAAAAATTTGCTTCCAAATAAATCAGGAGCCATAAATGTGCCATATTTAGCCATCCCAATCTCATATGGACTGAATTCCACCCAATCTGAAAGTAAACAACAAAAATAGTTAATGGTTGGTTTCTAAACAAAGGTACACAGAGATCATGTCTATAATTTTACAATTATTATAATCTTTTACCAAGACTTCCCACATAGTCCAAAAGATGAACATTTTTAACTTTAAAGACTTTTTGAATAATTGGTTGAATCTAGAATTTCTCTTGTAATGGCAAACCACAAAGAACAAAGCAGAAGCTAAATCCACAATGGAGAAGACAGAAATCTATTTTTCTTCAAAACAGACTTTTCAAATGCCGCTCTAACTGAAGAAAAATGCATTTTAATCATTATTTTAATTTAAATAGTTGAGAAATTGAGCTTCTAACACTAAGATTATAAATATATAATCTTTATAGAGTATGGTTCTAATATTAAATAGTTGCCTTTTATACTAAAACTTGAATATTATCTATGGACTCCAAGTCAATAATATAACATTTATTATTGAAAAGTCAAGAGGCATGATAAAAATATTTTTCCTATTTATTTCATAGAAAGACAGGTAGTTTGTAAGTTATGAATTGCCTTGTAGCCTGCTCATTTTTAAATAACAGAATTTTTAAACATCTAAAAGGGAATTTTATGGGAGTCTAAAATTAATTTCTTCATGTTATTCATCTAGTCTGATATTTCCAAAACCCCTACCTATTCAGATTAATAGGGGCAGCTGTGTGGCAAAGTAGATACAGCATCAGGTCTGAAGTCAGGAAGACTTGAGTTCAAATCCAGCCTCAGACACTTACTAGCTATGTAACGCAAGACAAGTCACTTAACCCTGCTTGCCTTATTTTCCTCATCTGTAAAATGAGCTGGAGAAGGAAATGGCAAAACATGCCAGTATTTGTGCCAAGAAAATTCCAAGTGGGGTCACAAAGAGTCTGTCATGACGGAAACACTGAAACAACAAAAATTCAGCTGATGCTATCTACACCATTTGGCTTATCTGCTTTAGTTATTTTTTTAAATAATTTCCCCCCAAATAGACTGCAACCCCATAGAGAGGAAGGATCATGACATATTTATTTTCATATCCACTGGGACCATTCCCAGCATATTCATATGTCCGGCACTCAAGGAATGCTTTTTAAAAATAATTAACAATGAATGAACCAAAACCCACTTATATTCTCCCATTTCATCTAATCCTCATTCTTTCCAAAAGATGGCACTAGAGGACTTTTATTTCATCAGGAAAATTGTATCTCTTAAAAGTAACAGGTACATAAAAAAGGGTTCAGTGAAAGCATTCCTGAAATGTCTCATTAAGAGTGTTTCATTAGTAATGATTATTACAGCGCGGGTGTAACTAGTGCCAGTCACCAAGGTCAGTTATACTAAGAATAGAATGAACAGTCTAAGCCCTGGGCATAAAAGGGCTGTCAGTTTAGCAGACTCAGAATCCGCCCCAGCACCCCAGAAGAATGTTATCAGATACAATGAAGGAGGTCAACAAGAATCAACATGACAGGATTGCTTGTAGCTCCATAATTTAATGAGTAAGAAAGTGGATGTATTTTGTTCAGTCACCACAAGCCAAGACAAGTTCTTCAGGTGTTATATTTAAAGAATAAAAATGGGGGAAAACAGCAGGGCTCAAGTATGCTTTTAAGAGACTGAAAATAGTTCCTAAGATATGAAATCATTTAAGTTGTTTACAGATATTTTATACAAAATGATTATTCTTAATAGTGGATGTGTAAGATGGAAGCAAGGACCATGTTTTCACTGCCTTTTCATGGTGCTTCATGCAATGCTGTCACCAGAGGAAGAGTTTAATCCATTGCTAAGTGAATTAATGTATACTTTTATTATTTCCCCAATCTGTTTTAATTTACTGACTAGAACTGAAATGTCATTAGTTAGTCATTTCCCAGAATTATATCAAAGGGCAGACAGGACTCTTGCAAGAGACTGTATACAGAAGTCTGTCATTTTGCCTCCAAGTAAAACCACTGGGAAACCAAACCAATAAAATTTCTAAAAGCAACTATTCTGTAAAAAAAAGCATGACTTAAGTAAACTTCACTGTTAGGAAATTCACCTTGTGTTTAAACTTTATATCTCATGCTGATATCTTCACATTGTCATATTTCAGAACTAGAGAGGAACTTTGAGGTCATTTATCTCAACCACTTGATTTTTGCAATGAAGAAACTGAGGCAAAGGAAGATTAAGGGATGCCAAACAGATGCTTAGCAACAATACTGGGATTCTCAGTGCAACCCTTTGTTCTACTCTCTTCCACCATTTTCCTTTATCTCTGACATTTCCCTTTGACTCCTTTTTCTCCTGAGCTTCCCTTTAAGTTTAAAGGTGAGAACTTTAAATTACAGAACTCTAAAAAGGGGCTAAACCAAGGTAGAATATCACAAAAAAAAAATACACCTTGGCTTCTTAACAGTTAAAATTCTCTTCAAGTAGGAATACAAAGAAAAAAATTAATAATCTCTGATCTTAAGGAAGCTACATTCTCTTGGAATGGGAATATATTTGTTGTTCAACCATGTCCAACTCTTCATGACTCCCTGGGTCATAGCCTACCAATGTAGTCCATAGGGTTTTCTTGGCAGAGTTACTGAAGTGGTTTACTATTTCCTTCTCCAGTATATTAAGGCAAATAGAGGTTAAGTGGTTTGCCCAGTCATATAGCTAGGAAATATCTTAGGCTATATTCACATTCAAAGCTTCCTGACTTCAGGGTCAGTACTCTATCCACTGAGCCACCTAACTACCTCCAGGCAAAAGAGGTTAATTTGCCTAGGGTTACAGCTAATAAGTGTCTGAGGTTAGATTTGAACTCAGCATCAATTCCAGACTCAGTGTTTTATTCACTGAGCCATCTAGTTGCCTCTGAAGGAATATATTATTTCCTATAATAAAATATGTAATATGTAACAATAAAAGAAGAATATATTATTTCCTAAATAAAAAATATGTCCAAAGTAAATATTAAGTAATTTCTGGGTTAAGGTAAGAGCTAACAACTGGGGAGTTCAGGAGGTAGCAACCATGCTGAGCCTCAATGGGTATTAGGGATTTCCAGGAGCAGAAGTGAGGAAGGAGATTATTTCTGGAGTTAAGAGGTAGGATAAGATAGAAAAAAGATAGGAAGCAGCTAGATGGCTCAGGAGGAGCTCAGGAGGTGATGTAGAGCTTGGAGTCTGAAAGTCAAAATGCAAGCCTCTGACAGTTCCTTGCTCTGTGGCCCTGGACAAATCACTTAACCTCTGTTTGCCTCTAGAGAAGGAAATGACAAACTTCTACCGTATCTTTGCCAAGAAAGCCTAGTCTACAGTCTAGTCTACAGAGCCCTAAAAAGTTAGACACAGCTGAGCGACTATAGGACAGCAACATGAGAGCAAACAGCTAAAAGATCAAATTGACTCAATTAAGGAAGAGAAAATATGTGACAGGACAGAGTATATGAGGACTAGACTCATGATTTCATTAGTTTAGGATAGGGAGGTTCTATTACACATCATAACCTTCTCTAGAATTTATTTATTTATTTAATCCATCTTAGAATCAATACTCTGTATTGGTTCCAAGGCAGTAGAACAATAAGGGCCAGGAAATGGGGCTAAGTGACTTTTCCAGGGTCACAGAGCTGGGAAGTGTCTGAAGTTGAATTTGAATCCAGGACCTCCCGTCTCTGGGCCTGGCTCACAATCCACTGGGCCACCCCACTGCCCCCTTCTCTATAATTTTAATGAGTGATTGGCCTGGAGGTCTGAAATGTTATTGTCTTGTTTGTTATTCACACAACTCTATGATGTAAGGGTTATTATTCCCCAATTTTACAGATTTTTTTTAAAGGTACCATGATCTACAACAGAATTACCCAGCTAGTAAATTCCTGAAGCAGAATTTGAACTTGAATCTTCTGAATTTCAAGTTAAGCTCTCTAGCCATTAAGTCCCCTAGATACTTTGCTTCAAGGATTGCAAAGGGCCAGGCATAAATTATCTCATTATTATGCTCCTCCATACAACTCTGTAAGGATCTGAAATTTTGATTAGGGTTTCGTTCTGGATGCAAGAGGGAATCAGTTAAAATTATGCAATAGGAGAGAAGCATAAGAAATCTTATATCATATAACAAATGTTTGGCAGTTGAGGGGAGGCTAGATTGGAAAAAGGAAAACCAGTACCTGGGAAAGGCATTCTTGGAGACAATTTCAAGAGCTCATGCTAGAGGTTTGGAAAATCTGACCTAATGTAGTGGTCACCTACATGATTCCTGGGAGGTAAATATTAGAGATGCTGCAGAACCAACAATAACTGAAGACTGATTGAATATGTGGGAGCAGAGAGAGGCAAACATCAAGACTCCGAGGTCACAAACCTGAGGGACTGCAGTTTTCTCATCTCAGGCTGCACAAAACAACAAGCTATCACTTATACTCTTGTTACTGTTATTCACAAAAACTCTATCTCTTTTCCTTCCTCCTTTATATAAACCCAAGTGTTTTCTTTCCTATATTTAGATGTCACATTTTTATAGGCACCTGGGGTATGTGGAAGAGAGTTCTTGACCTGGATCCAAATCCTGACCCTGAGCAGTTACCCTAGA
Organism: Monodelphis domestica; assembly: GCF_027887165.1. Classification (NCBI taxonomy): domain Eukaryota; kingdom Metazoa; phylum Chordata; class Mammalia; order Didelphimorphia; family Didelphidae; genus Monodelphis; species Monodelphis domestica. The sequence continues at coordinate 84,569,152 of NC_077228.1, read as the reverse complement.
GAAGTCATTTAACCTGCTAGAGCCTCAGTTTCTTAAACTACAAAGTGGGAATGATAACATCCACTGGACTCAGCCACAAAGGATATGTTGTGAGGTTATGCCTGTTTGTTGTGAGCATATACCTAAAAGGTCTTGCAAAACTTATTTAAATATCTGGCAAATTTGCTCCTATTTCCCTTTCCCTTACAGGATACCCAAACTCTATCACACAAAGACATGGAAATAAAACAAATGGTCTTCAACAGCATATAGCCAAGGGAAGTCTGGGGCTTTGAAAAACCAATGAACATCCAGTTCTACCCTGGAATTCTCAAGGGATCCTATTTGGACCAGAAGGCACCTTAGAGACCACTAAGTCCAATCTACTCATTATCTAGTCAATGAATTTACACCCAAAGAGATTAAGACACTGAGGCTTGCTCAGGATCCTGTAAATAATGAGTGGCAGATGCAGGATTTGGATCCAAGACTTCCTGACTTCAAGTTCAAGACTTTTCACTCCATCAGGCTGGTGCCAACTCTAACCAGCTTGAAAGAGTGGATTGTTAAATTTTCAGTGTCATAAATCAATGGCCACTGTAAATTAGGACGTGACTTATTGTCTTGTTAACTGTCTAGAGTAAGATATAATAAAGCGTTTTAGATGTGGAATAAACTTAAAAGTCAATCAATAAGTATTAATTAGTGCCTACTATGTGCCAGGCAGTAAGGATAAGGAAAAGCAAAGGAGAATCCTGATCTCAAAGAGCTCCCAATCAAGGGAGAAGCAATATGCAAACAATTATGTACAAACAAAGCTATTCACAAAAATTACACAGGATGTTTTCTAGAATGAGAATGTTTATATTATATATTATATGGATAGACCAACAGGTCTAGAGTCAGGAAGATATGAGTTCAAATCCAGCCTCAGACACTTGCTAATTGCATGACCATAAATGCAAGTCAATTAACTCCCTATTTTTCTCAGCTCCTCATCTATAAAATGGGGACACACTGGAGAAGGAAATAGCACATTGCTTTGTTATTTGCCAAGAAAACTCCATTAATGAAGTCATGTAGAGTCAGACATGACTGAATAACAATATATGTTATTTTACATATTATTTTAATTATGACCTTCTAAAAATAAATATTAATAATAATTTAATCAATAATAATTCAAAATTTATTTTAAGTTTATTTTTACATTTTAAAATTAATGATAATTTAATTAATAATAATTTAAAACACATACAAAAATACAAGAGAATGTTGAGTGATTGACATTATACCTGCAAACATCAACTCTGAAACATCAGGTTTCACATGGAGACAGGTAAAGAGGGGCAAGGGACACTGCGCCTCATTTACTTTTTCCTTCAAACTACTTAGAGTGCTGCTCATTCTCTGCCCAAAGGAAAACAGAAGACAAGAATAGGTTACATATAATAGATGTCATTTATGAGCACTTTCAATTTTGCAAAGTGTTTTAAATACATGATTTCACTTGACTTTTCCTTCCAATTTTATAAAAGACTTGACAGATTTAGAGAAATTAAGTGACTTCCTTAAAATTATGGAACTTTTACAAATGCCAGAAGTGGGATTAGACTTAGATTCATCCACTAATCCAGGCTGCCCCTTTAACAGACCACTAACTAAAATGAAAGATGTTTCTAAATTGTTTTGGACCTGCATAATAAAAAGTGCATTCATTACATTTATAAATGCAGTGTAAGCAATAAAAGGCAGACTGAATGAAGTCATTATCTACCTTCTAACAAACAACCTTAACTTTAGGAAGTGACATCTTCAGTTGAACTGCCAACTATGGGATCAGAAAGGAACTTTCCCTCAGGATATCTTGGCAGGGAAAGATGCTTCGCCATATCCTCTATTTTATCTTCAGATGGAATGTTGAGCTGTGGTCATCACTCAGGTGGGAGTGTTCCATGTGGCCCATTTTCTGAGACTGAGGGCAATCCCATCTGGCAATCCTGGATCCTTTCTGTTGTGTGTGTGCATGTGCATGTACATGTCTATGTGCCTGTGCATTGGCTCTACCCCATCCTTCTTCTAAAAAGCTTCTGTGTGTTGGGTCTGGACAAGGGAAATGGAAAAGTAGCTAAGTGGTCAGAGAAGTCTTGTCCAAAGCATGAATTCAGCCAAAAAAGATCTGCTTTCTCCAGATCAAACCATTATTTGCCACTGAACTCTGCTGAAACAGCCCCTCGTGGCCAAGTCAGTCTAATAGTCACATAGCTAAGTTTATTCTCTCCCAGTGAGCACTAAGTTGCAGTATTTATTGTCTGTGATTTTCTCTGCAGAACTGAGCTAATAATGTTGAGCAAAAGAGTATTGGAAGAAATACCCATACTAATGAAACTAAGACCCTCTCATTATGGAAGTGTTAAAATATTTTTTTCATAATCATCTTTAAAAATACTTAACTTCTGTCTTAAAATCAATAGTAAGTATTGGTTCTAAGGCAAAAGAGTGAAGAGGGTTAGGCAACTGGGGTTAAGTGACTCGCCTGGGGTAATAGAGCAAAGAAATATCTGAGGTCAGATTTGAAGCCAAGTCTTCCCAAATCCAGACCTGGCGCTCTATCTACATCTAATATGCTACTTAGATGCTTCTAGCATAAGCATTCTTAAGCAAAAGAAAGAATAATGGACTTGGAACCAGAAGAGAACTAAGTCTAAATTCCATCTCAGATATTAGCCTTGTGGACAAAAGCAAGTCTTTTAATCTATGCCTCACTTTCCCCATGTATAAAATGGAAGTATTAATTGCTATTTGTATTTGTATCAAGTAAGATATTTCTATCAAATAAGATAAATATTGCAGACCTTTGCAAACTTTTAAGCACTATAAAATGTCTAATATTATTTTCACTATTATTATCGTTAATATTGGTGATCCTAAGGAAATTTCCTACTATTATACTTTCCCACATTACTTTTTAAATGGTTCTATATAGTTCTCCATAAAATAGAGTAGGGAAATGAAAGAAAATCACAAGACCATACTCTATCTTACACCTAACTACTAATATGATAAGAATAATTCCAATTCTCTACTAAAAAAAACAAAGATATAAAAATATTTTTACACATATGCAACACCATAGAAACATAGAAAACCTTTCATTAAGTCATCTATTAGATCATTAAGAGGTAAAAAACTGACCTAGTCGAGGAAGGGCCTTAGTATCAATACTTAATCATTTAGACTTTATAAAAGATTTTATCACTTAAAGTAATAATAATCCAGTTATCTACCATTGTGAGCTGTATGAATGAAGATTATCTTTTGGATCACATGATGAAAGATTCTTCTTTCTATTTTAAAGTGACTAAAATGTTAGTGTAACTTACATTGTTGATTAGGGTTTCTCCAATTAACATCCCAAAGATGTCAGTAAAAGTGACTGGCTGCCCAGAGCTTTTCTTCTTCCATAAGGATTCAATATAGCGTTTTACTTTCTGGGGTGTGAGCAGCAGAAGGGGGTTGTGGCTGACACTGGCCATTAGCTCTTCATTAATTTCCTTTGGTCCCTTCTCTGGGAAATCAGGATGAGAATACAGAGATGACATGTACCTATAAAAAGAAAGAAAACACAGTCAACAGAAATTATGGCTTCACAGGACCGCTGTCTGGAAAAAAAAATTATAACATATCAAATGAAAATGAAGGACAGCTAATAAAAGGAGATCTCTGGCATAAAGACAGATGATTCAATCCACATAATTATGCAAGAAATGGGCAGGAATGTCTTGTCTTCCCAATTACCAATAAACTCTACAAAAGAAGAAATCATTTTTCCATTAACTTTTTATCTGTATTCCCTATCATCTACTATGGTATTAAAACATTCATTGGTCATGGTATCACTGATTTAGATTTGGAAGGAATCTTAGAACTCTGTCAACTTACAATAAGGAAAGGGAGACCAAAAGAGAAATTACTTTCTTGGTATCAAGTCAAGTAAAGGGCAGGCCCAGACCCAGAGCCAAGTCCTCTGGCTCCAAAGCCAGCACACTTTGAATTGTACCACACTATTAATGATTTCACTTGCTTCTGATAACTTAAAGGAGTGCAAAGAAAACAGTACAGGGAAGGGAAAGAAGGGAGAAAAAAGGATTTCAATGAAAGGGAAAATAGTATACATATTTATCTTCTTTTCTATATCAAATCCGGCACTTAGCTCAATGATGAGGCATAACTGGATGTTTAAAAATTTTGATTACAAAAATCGAGTTGGATAGAGAGAATTGAACTTGGAGTTAAGTAGAAAAAAGAAATTATGCTAGTGTGCATGAGAAATTTAGCAGAATCTTTGATGATCCCAAGTATCCTTCTGATGCAAAAACCCATCTTATCAATAGCAGTATTTACCTGATTATATATATATATATAATATATATATACATATGGATGACAATTGCTGATCATCATAATTATGCAATAGATCATTCATCCACTTGATTGTTCCCATGTATCTTGCTAGGGACAACTCTATTAAATAACTGTGGAACTGAGGAGATATTCTAAGGATTGATGAAAATAATATGACCTAATCACAAAGGAAACATTAGGGAACCTTACCATCTAAAGAATATTCCTTTTCTTTTTGAACTCTAGGCAGATTTGCTGCCATAAAACTACCAAATAGCTTTGGTGAGCATATGTATCCTGCTATTATTTCATGTCTTATTGGTAATTATTAATTATTATTGTTAATGCTTTTGCATCTTCAAAAGAAGCTATTTTGGGTTTTTTTTGTCTTATTCTTGACCTTTACATGGGCACAGGAAGCACCTTATTAGAGAGGAGCTTTTAATGTTCAAATCCTTTTTTGAATAAACAAAAAGAGAGACTTGGATTTGCTCCACCTCTCAATCAATTGTGCAACTATGAAGATAGTTCCTAGCATCCACAAAAGTCTGCCTATTTTCAGTTCATGTTTTCATTAAGTATACCTCATATATATATATATATATATATATATATATATATATATAAACCATTCTCGTAATGATTTTACATAGAAGATAAAGATACCTCATGTTGAAGCTGTTGTAATTGTACATTCTATCTTCCAATTTATGTCCTTCCTTCTGAAATGGTATTGATTTTATTTACCTCTTGTTCTACTAGTTACTGCACAGAGATGACTGATTTTGAAAATACTCATATCACTGACCAGACATTTCCTCTCTATTATGTCAAAATCATTTTCATTTTTCATGTGATATCTTTTTGGTGATAACAATGTCTGAGTCTTCTTATCTTCTTGAAAATGTTCGTGATATAGAAGTGTAATTTCTGAGTAACCCATGAAACTTTGTTTTCTTTCATCCCTTAGTACATGCATGCATATATGTGTGTAATATTGCATATGAATACTCAATACCCATAGCAGTAATAATAATGATAATAATGATAACTAACATTTTATATATCAATTTAAGATTGGCAAAGTGCATTATATAATTATGCGATTTGCTCTTACAACAAACTTTGGGGGAAAGCACAATTATTATACACTTTTTGCAGATGAGGAAACTAAAGCTGAGAGGTTTAATGACTTGCCCAGGTTCACATAGTTATATAACTGAGATGAGATTTAAAGTCAAGTCTGTCTCACAAATTCAATAATCTATTCACTATGCCATATAAATACAATTATCCATTAATCTCTTCACAAATGGTTCAGATCTTTCATAGACAGAGGGAGCTCCCAGGCAAGAAACTTCCTCTTCCAATTCAGAATTGC